>NC_141695.1:1008553337-1009163337 GCF_964263255.1 Lissotriton vulgaris
TGTGACTGGAAAATATAATTTTACAATGATCTATTCCTATTTCAGGAGTCAATAAACTTTTATGACTCCTAAAATGAGATTATGAATGGATACCGATTCGTGATTTAAAAGGGCGTGTTTTAGCCATACCTTCCACACTGTAAATTACTATGAGGTACATCAGTGTTATGACTGTTTTATAACCTGGTCTCAAATCATTGAAAAATTACTGGCTGATGAATTGTGATGAAAATGCATTTGTAAAATGTCAAGAGAACACCATTCTCATTTGTGAATCTCAAAATCGATAGTTTGGGGTCTATTAGGATGGCGGGCGGATGACCACCGCCCTACTGGCAGTGGCGATCTGCCCGCTAAAACACCCTGCCCGGACGGCCTTCTACCCCCTCCACATTAGCATGGCTGGGATACCGCAACAGTCTAAAAGACCATACGCCGCTTTTCCGCCAGTAGGCAATCGTCATGATTGCCTACCGTGTGGAAAAGGCCTGCAATATGGTGGCGGTGCCTTGTAGGCACTGCCATCCATATTACAATGGCGGCGGTGTAATGCCTTTCCATGGTGGAGACTCTTTCATGGAAAGGCATGCAATGTTTCCTTTGGGGGCCTATTTCATATATTGCATTGTGGTGGGTGCAGCTTATAGCACCGCCCGCCTTAATGCAATATATACGGGATGCAACTGCCAGGGGGGTGGTCGCATCCTAATTGGCAGTGCAGGACTGGAGTCTGCCCACCATCCTAATAGACCCCTTAGTTTGGTCCAGGGACCACTGCCAATTCTTAAACAAATGTTTATAAAACGGAAACCTTTGTTCAAAACAAAGCACTACTTCATTTAGGAAAATGGGCTGCATTAAAAAAAAATATTTATTAAGGAGCACTCACAGATATGATGATCTGCTGAAACTAGCAGGCCAGCATCAGTGCGATTGCCTTCAGTCGAACTGAGTTTCAGTTTGCGACCTACCTCATGACTATTAATAAGGTAGGTCAGATTGCAACCTACTCCAAATGTTTTTTTTTGCATCCCAACCTATTCTTATGTAGGTCGATTTACAAAACAAATTTTGGTTGCAAAAATACTGGTAAAATGTTTTAAGCAGTATTTACAACCAGAAAGTTAGTATATCAGGCCTGTTAGAGATCTGCGTAAGTTATATCTATTCCAAAATATTGCAATCTTGTAGAACATTGGAAAAAGCTTTAATTGACTAACAAATGACAGATGTGTGGTTCAAGTCTCACACACACTTCTTTTGTGATTTTTAGGTTAACAAATGTTTTGTAATTATGGTGCTTATGTGGTCCAGTTTACCGCTGGAAATGTTTCCCTGTACAGCAATTCCCGATATGCATCTGGAATTGATTTCCTCTATGCTTCCACTGGCGCCTGCTTTTCAGGAACTCTTTTTTCTCTTTGGTGCAGCACTTAGTGAAAGTGCATGTTTTTATCAGATGTCTACCTCATATGTTTCTCTCTTCCCTGCTCCATGCTCTGTGTTGCTCTAAATTACTATGTCCTTCTGTGGACCTTGAGCTCCACCTTACAGTTAATTTGTGTATTAGCCACACAGACCTGCGAAATGGGATTCAAATTAGTAGTAAAAAGGCAGCGTTTGATGTAGATTAGATTCAAGATGTATTAGAAAAAAGTAAACCTCAGAGAGAACACTACAGTCCTGAGCAGTTCACACATTTTTAGGGCTCACTGATGCCTTGTCTGAATACTTTTCCAGCCTAGATTTATTGATTGCAGACAGTGCAGGATCCCTCCTCTACCTTATGCTGGTAGCTTACTTCAGTTCAATGCCTGGAATTAGATCTGATCGTATCAAGCCTGCAAAGCAGATGTTGCTCTCTACAGTGTCTCCTTCAGAACTGTGTTTGCTACACCACGTGAAGTCATACTTAAAGTTCAAAATAAGCTTTATTGAAAGTTTTGAAAAAGTCATATAAACATTTTAAATACACGAATGCATATAATTGATACAAAAAGAATAAATGAAACACATGAGAACAAGAATCAAAAATCCAAAATAGATAAGAAAAAACAGTTCATATGAAATAAATACAAAAGGATAAAAAGAAAAGAAAAATACCAGCTAGGAGATAAAGAGGAAGTCATACTTAAGAGCCACTCATCATACATAATTGTTTTTTTTTACTGTAAGCATTTTTCTGTGATTGAGGTGCCTTATACGTGTGTAAATATCCCACTGTCCACCATTGCTGGCTGCCCTTTGTCATAGGGAATTGCCAGTGAATGGACTTAAGCATTCAATGTACTTCCTACCAGTTTCAAACTACATCTCCATACCCCTGCTTTCCAAGCGTGAGGTTCCCTTTACTTGTTTATGAACAGTGTCTTCAAATGTAAAACGTTTTGAAAAGTTTCTCAAAACGCCCAATACACAGATTTCTCTTTGCTAAACACTTATTTAAAATCAGATTAATTTTGACTGATTTTACACAGAATATTATTAATAATTTATAATAATTTATAATTTATTAATTTATAATAGAATTATGGGGATATAGCAATTAACATCTGATAAAGACACACAGTTGATTTGTAGTCTCTAACATTATTGTTGTTAGCTCATTAACAATGGAGATACAGAAGGATGAGTTGCAATTCCAGGACCAGGTACATGTTATCTCAGCGTCAAGGTTACTTCACATGCACCCACTGCTCAAAGGGTGGGAGCAGGCCTATCTAGTGAGAAAGGTATGTGATGGCAAAAACCGTCTATTCATTAGCACAGCAAAGCTCAACCTTGGAGTAATACAAACAGGAGGAAAAGAAAGAATAATACAGGAGCTGCTTTCGCTGCGGCAGATAAATGAATGAGACAGAAATTAGTTTTGGTCATGGCTCAAAATGGTGGCTCAACTTAAAATGGTGCAGAGAATGCTAACTTTACATAGAGCAATACACTAGCAGAAAGAATGCATAACATTTACATTTCTACAGGCCTCCTTTTAGCATGAGCTAACCATCTTAACATATACAACTAATAATCTTCAAAGTTCAAAGCACTCCATGTATTCAGCATCAATGGAAGAGGAGTCTTCAAATATCCTCTTGTCTATCTGCATGAAGCTTTCTATCACCTTCTGAGTCATAATCGCAGCATAAGTATCATGGATGGGCGCCTTCTGCTTTTGGGGTAATGAGTGTGATACAATAAGTGCAACAGGCTGGGAGACATTGTTTACAGAGGTAACAGGTGAGGAAAAGTCTAGCGACTACGGCTAGGAAAGCAAGTATCTTCCAACCCCAGGATGCAAATAAACCCCAGACCCATTCGGAGAGGGTCCAACTACCTTTTTCTTGGTGTATGTCTGAAGAAAGCCTATGCAACTTCAGTATGGCAGCATAAACATAGGGGGCGTGGTTTGGGATGTATACACAACAGCTACTGCCAACGACATGACCGCCCCTCCCCGGTCAGCAAGGATGACATCTAACACCGTCTGTTTTTTTAAAGTAACAAGGCTCATTACCTGGAGTTCAGCAGCGATGTTTGGCAATATACCAGCCATTGTGTTAATGACCCCTTCAACAACCCTTGTGAGCTGACGAATATTAAGACTTTTAGACATATGGCCAAAAAAGGGTATGGTACCCTTCATTGAGTCTGTAAACTGTTGCAAAGTGGTATCTGTCTGATCAAACTCTTCCAACTCGGGACAAGTAGGCACTCCTATGCTGCAATTGATGGTCCTTATGGTAATTGGATGGTGAATATACACTGGGGGAAGAAGATACTAGGGGTAATATGTACCCCCTAGGAAGCCAAACAAAAGTGTGGGATCCACAAACAAAATAGACATTATAAGGTTGGAGGAAAGGCGGGCTACTAATCATACTCAGCGTGTATGTGTAATTGCAATTACTCTCCCCTACTTTGACATTCCCTATTCCCTGAACACATAACAAAGCTGTTGTGTTGACTACTGACACTAGCATTGCTTTGTCGTTAGTATTATTGCCGGTTTGGAATGATCGGAAATACTCAGTGACATTGAACTCTTGGAAATCTAACATTTAAATTCAAAGCCATGTTTCATTCTTTACCTTCTCATATATATTCATACAAGCTGTTGGAGAGAATGTACCATGTGCCTTGTTCTCTCAGCCTCATGGAAGTATATCCCTGATGGAAGCGTATATATTCTACCACAGTGCGGGAGTCAGCAGATGTCATATTTATAGCATAGAATTGAAAATTATAATGCACCATAGTAAACAGTTCAAACCACCCTTCGCAACTTCCTAAACAGGATATCACTCTTATGTGTAACTGAGGGGAGAAATCCACAGATCCACAATTAGTAGCATTGGACGTATCTTGAGTCTGATGCAACACTTGTAAAAATACATTGTCTGCATTAGTTTTCCAATGTTCCCCTTTGTGAGGAGCCAAAATAACAAATATGTTTTCAGGGGGAACTGGTGTTGTCCCAATCAAAAAGCGTGCAGGATACTTTTCATCCAAAAACTAACCCTGGGCGGGCAACTTCGCTACGCCCACGAAGTGGGCGTAGTGTTGCCTACTTCGCCCTTTGCAAAGTAGGCGAAGCAGGCAACACCACGCCCACTTCTTGTGCGTAGCAAAGTTGCCCGCCACCCGCCTACCTCCCGCCCTCCCGAACATACCTAATTTAATTAAATGGGCACAAATAAATAAATAAAATACACTTACCTTGTCCGCGGCGTCCTGGGGCTCCCTCTGCTCGTTCACGGCGCCGTCTGCTAACCAATGAGCATGAGTGGGCGGCCGCGCATGCGCATTGGTTAGTAGACGGCGGCGTGAACGAGCAGAGGGAGCCCCGGGACACCGCGGACAAGGTAAGTGCATTTTATTTATTTTTCTTTGCCCATTTAATTAAATTAGGTATGTAGGGGAGGGGGGGGCATGCGGCGTGTAGTGGGGCTACGCGCCGTGCGCAGGTGGGTGTAGTTTCTCGCCCCCTTTGCGTAGCTTTGCGTAGCCCCACTACGCACACTACGCCCAGGGTTACCAAAAACCTAGATATCCCTAACACAAATATCAATGCAATTGCAATTATGAATGCGAAAACTATTTTACATTTGGTGGACCAACCCCAGTCTGGGTGCGGGGATGCAAATGGCTGTTCTTCCTCAGTAATGGGCTGACCAAACTGATACATTGCGCAACCAGAGAAAAAGGGATGCAATACGACTAATGAAGAACCGGGTTTTAGAACCCAGCGGCATCAGGGGACAACGTCCAGTGTCTTCGGATTCACCTGTCTTAGAGTACAGAGACACGGGACACTTCTTGATGACGTCAAAGACCAAATTTATTGGCTGCAACCAGGAACAGAGGTCTACGAAGCACAACACGGGTGGTTCGCTAGAGACTGCACAAATTCAATGAGCGGAACATGGTCTTTTATGCCAAAAATCACCTTCCTGGCTAGCATCAATTACATTCAAACTGACCAATGGAAGCATGACATTTCAAACATATCGTATAACGACAATCCCACTTTCAGTTGTCCAGCCCACCAGAAATGACCAAGCAAATTCCATTATTCCTGTTCGATCAGGCCGGACAAACCCATTGTAAAACCTCAACTCAAATCAGTGATTATGTCATAAAGGAAGGAACAGAAACAGATGAGAAACAAGATAGAGGGTGGGTGCAGTGGACTGTAAACTCTGGAATATCCTTCCCTTTGATCTTTATCTGACCAGCTGCTTAACAAGTAACTGGCTCAGCGAAGTCGGCCTCGGGCAAGGGAGTCAGTTCGGCTAGGTCATTCAGAAGTCAGCTAAGGTGTACGTGTCCCAAAGACCCATTCGGCCATAATCATCGGCCTATGTGAGGGCAACCACACAAAATGGCTGCCGTACACAAAATGGAACCCGAAGGTTCGAACGAAATCCCTTAGTCACACAGTGTTTCCATTAATCGATTCTAGCGAAAACACTCGTACATACCGCACTCGTCATTTGCGGTCCGTTAATTCCAAAATCGTCTATATCCGACGACCTTCATTTTACGGGTTCGGAATCTACAAACCAGGGACCCTCGAACCACGGAACCACAGACCCTCCTTTTGCCCTTACATAGGCAATAAACTCAAACCCATGTCAATCTGAATCTAGGTCTATCATCATCAGATCATCGATATGTTGCTGTAGCATCATCCTAGTACTTAGTACCTCTCTCTGGACAGGTCTCCTTGTACACGAAGCAGCACAGAGGCCACAAATAGCAGGAGCACACTGTACACAGAGACAGAACAGGAAAAGGATAGCTAAGACCATCCCAATGACCATCAGAATCTTCCATCCCCAGGTGGATATCAATCCCCAGAACCATCCCATCAACGACCAATCTCCTTTGTCCAGATGGACATACTCGGAGATCTTATGTAGCTTGGAAATGGCCTGAAAGACTGACGGAGCGTTGTCTGGAATGAAAACGCAGCAGCTCGATTGAATCAGTTTACACACTCCACCTCTGTCTGCAAGTATGACGTCAAGGACGACTCTATTCTGAAGTGTCATAAGTCAATCCGACTGGAGCTCAGCAGTCAAGTTACTAAGGGCACCAGCAGTTTCAACTATGGTGGACTCAACCGCTCTCGTCAACTGACGTATGTTACTGCTGTTTGCCATAGGTCCCCAGAATGGCAGAAAACCCTTAAAGAAATCTCCCAACTCTTGCCCTGCGGTATCTTCCTGACTGAAGACACCTCTAGCAACTCTCGTCTTATGGTAATCTGCCACAGCTGTAAAAGTGGGAGGCAACAGGAATGAAACAAAACATGTTCCCGAAAAGTCAGGGGGCAACCATGTATATGCCTTGTCATAGCAAACAAAAGAAGTACCCTTAGCTGCTAGAAATGCTGGGGAAGTCTGAGACGTAAAAACGTAAGTCTCAGTGCAGACACTCTTCCCTAACTGAGCTCTCGGATTCTTGCCATTACCCTGCAGACAATAGCGACCCTGATGGGGCACTATCCAAATCGGTGGAGAACTTTTCGCTCGCTGGTTAACACTCAGACTAACTCCATATCCAGTAACGTCCCAACCACTATATGGTTGTCTCTCATCCTTCGGAATAGTCACAATTGCATTAGTCCCTTTAACCATGTCGACTATGCCTCTAGCTAAAGCACTATTCTTCGGATTGTCCTTTAGTGAATGTAGGGGATAGACACTGTGAGCATAGATGAACATCGTTCTAAATGCCCAAATAGAACCATTAAGGCTGAAAGGCAAAACCAAATACGGGATACCTTTACCAGTCGTATGGGGCATTACACCACAAATACAGCAATTTGTTGTGTTAATGACTAACTGGCGTTGATGCAAAAGTTGAATAAAGGAATTATTGGCAAATTCCATTCTTCTAACTATTTCATGTTCAGGCAAAGGGTGAAAGAATGAGAAGAAATAGTAGGTGTAGGTGTAGGTTGCACAGTGGGAATAAACGTCACTTTAAAAGAAAATGTCACATAGCCAATCAAAAATATCATTAAACTCAGTAACATAAATATGCACAATATTAAAAATCTTTTCCGGATGATCAGTTTGTATATCTTGCTTTTAAAATTCATTGTTCCTACAGGTCTCTCCAACTTGAAGAAATCCATCCTCACTAAATATGCTGCTCGCCGTGGTAGGGTGTTCTATGCTAAGGAATGCCTCTGTCAACCTAGGGCAACTCCCTTAGGCCAACCAGAACCGACGACCTAGTGTCTCAGGTTTGCACTCCAAAGACTTCGGCAACCACAACCCTACAGCTGAACCCGGATGGCGGTTCAAAAAACAAAAATAAGTAGATCCTCGGAGGAGAGTTAACCTGTAAACAGAAAAATCATAAAAACGTTATTTATTTTATTAGTCCCACGACTCTTGGTCGCAAATTATAACGATCTTTCCCAGGCAATGTCTGTTCTTTAAACAAAAGTTCAGGCTCGGTAGTGTTCAATCGATTCAAAGGAGGCACAGCTTCTTGCAGAAGATCGTCAATTTCTTTCTCAGAGTTTGTTCCAATCATACGGGCATCGCTGAATGGCAAAAATCGTGGCACAGTTTCTGTTTCAGAGTCTAGGAGTCCTTCCTGGACCCACCGGTCGTACGATAAGGGCAACGGAGCCCGTTTGCAATGTACGCCGTGGATCCAGTTTTTCTTGCCTTGCACTCGAACCACAGAATGCGCAGATAGTAGAACTAGGTATGGTCCTGTTCAGCGGGGCTGCTCGTTCTTGCTCCGCTGAAAGTTCTTCACGAGAACCCAGTCACCGGGTTCAATGGCATGACCTGGATCTTCGGAAGGCTGTGGCAGACTATCGCAAACCTGTTGATGTAAGACATGCAGTTTAGCCGTCAGTTCGTGCAAGTAATCAAGTAACACAGGGTATTCGAGATCACTGAACTTTGTTGGTCTTGGTACGCGCCAAATGTTCGCCGGGCGACCAAACACAACCTCATACGGACTCAAACCCATTCGTGAATGCACAGTCATTCTTGTGGACAAAAGGGCTAAAGGCAAAGCGTCTGGCCATTGCAAACCACAGCTCACTTGAATTTTGGCCAATTTTAATTTCAAAGTGCCATTATAGCACTCGACTAAACCAGCTGATTGGGGGTGATTTGCAGCATGGAATTTCTGCCTAATTCCTAATCCCTCGCATACTCTCTTCATCACTTGACCCACAAATTCACTCCCATTGTCACTCCAGATAATTCTCGGCAAACCGAATCTAGGGAAAAATTCTTTGATTAGGGCTTTCGCTGTGGACAAGGCAGTATTGTCCTTCAAAGGATAAGCTTCCACCCATCTAGAAAAGGAGCAAACAACAACCAAAACATATTTCAGGTTGTTGCACCTCTCCATGTGGATGAAATCTAGCTGCAAAGCCTCGAACGGATACGTAGGAGGAGCAAAATGACCAGCTGGTGTTGGAGTTCCCTTACCAGGATTATACATCAAACACACCATACAGTTCTTAACCAGATTCTCTGCACATTTGGGAATTCCCACATTCTGCCAAACCGGAGCCAACAACTTGCAAATCGCTTTCACGCTGATATGAGCCATTCCATGAGCCATTGTAACGATTGGAAGCACATACACATCGGGTAATAACCATCTCTGATGCTCAGACAAGTCAGTCCAACAACCATTCGAATCCAGTCTACCCTTACTTTCTCTCCATTCATTCAACTATCTCTCTGTAGCTTCAGCTTGGATGGATTTCACACTCTCAATCGTATCTTCACACATGCTTCTATCTGGAACCCATCTCACTGGACCTGTAACATACATTCGACTCATCACATCTCTCGCAGTTTCTTTCGTGACCTCATCTGCAAACGCATTACCACGACCAACATCATCCATCACTTTCTTATGCGCACTGCATTTCACTATCGCTATTTGCAATGGCAAAGTAAGTGATTCAAGAAGTTCATTCACCAACTGACCATGCTGGATCTTTGTTCCATGCGAAGTCAAAAACGCACGTTCACGCCACAAACATCCAAAACTATGAGCCACACCAAACGCATACTGGCTGTCAGTATACACAGTCACTCGTTTTCCTTTCGCCAACACACATGCTCTCGTTAATGCAATCAACTCTGCTGCTTGCGCTGAATTATGTGGGATACGTGCAGCTTCAACAATCGTATGCAAAGTCGTAACAGCATATGCCACAGTCGTATCACCATTCGGAAGCTTAAAGCACGAACCATCAACCCACAAAGTACCATCACATTCTGGAAGAGGAGTATCCCTAAGGTCTATCCTCCCTTACCGTTCTTCCTCAGTTCTAAGAAAACAGTCATGCTGTTCTTCAACATTATCTGTCTCAGCTGAAATAGGCAACAACGTGGCTGGATTCAACGTGTTGCATCTCTTAATATGCATGTGACTCGCTAACAAGGTCAACTCGTAACCCGACAACTGAGCACTAGTTAAGTGCTGTGTCTTGGTACGATTCAATAAGGTATCCACTGCATGTGGAACCATCACAATCAGTGTATTGTCCATTACCAAACCAGCAGACTGTCGAATCGAAACAGCTGCTGCTGCTGTAGCTCTCAAACAACTCGGCAATGCTCTTGCTACCGGATCCAAAGTCGACGAAAAATAAGCACATGGACGCTGCTTATCGCCAAATAATTGAGTCAAGACTGACAATGCACATCCCTCTCTCTTGTGGACATAGAGTGTAAAAGGCTTACTGTAGTCGGGGGTACCCAACACAGGAGCCGAACACAACGCATTGCGTAATTCTGAAAAACTCTTCTGACACTCGTCAGTCCAAGGAATAGGATGTGGAGTATCCTTAACAGTAAGAGCTATCAAAGGTTTCGCAAGCAACGAGAAATTCGGAATCCACTGTCTACAGTACGATGTAATACCTAAAAAAACACGGATTTCTCTCTGTGTAATAGGCACACTCATTTTCGCAATCGCTTGAATTCTTTCTGGGGTCAGTGTCCTTCCCTCCTTCGATAAGAGGTGACCTAGGTAGGTTACTTCTTGTCGACAATATTACAACTTTGAGAGTGAAACTTTATGATGAAGATCAGACAAATGACGTAGTAACGACAACGTTTCTTCTCTACAAATTTCTTCATTGTCTGCAGCAATTAACAAATCGTCAACATATTGAATTAAAGCAGCACCATCAGGTAAAACCAACAGATCAAGTTGCGTTTTCAAAGCTTGGCTATAGATCGATGGACTCTCGCAATAGCCTTGAGGAGCGCGCTTAAAGCAGAAACTTCGTCCTCCTAAAGAGAATCCAAAAATGTCTCTACTCTCCACTGCAATCGGGATGCTGAAGAAAGCATTCTTCAAGTCAATCACCGAAAACCACGTGGCTGTAGCCGGGATCAAAGTCAGTAAGGCGGTGATATCAGGCACAACAGGGAACTGTGGAACTACAATCTTGTTCACTTCGCGAAGATTGATTACAAACCGATATACAGGAGACTGTGAAGAATCAGTACGTTTCAGAACAGGCAAAACCGGACTATTGCACACATTACCTCTCGTTTCCTCAATCACACCTTTCTCAAGGAGATCATAAATGATCACTAAAAGTGCTCGTTCACCGTCACTAGAAATACGGTACTGAGGAATACATGGTAATCTAGCATTCGCTTTCAGCGTCACAACATATGGCGGAATCTCTAAAAGACCTACATCGTTCGGACCAGTAGCCCAAAGAGAATCAGGGAGAGATGACAATTTAGGTGGAAGTCGATCTTTAGATGAATACATCGGAGAGATTACTCTCTTGCCCAATGTAAGATGTACTCCTGACGGAGAACAATACAGTGTCGCATACAATCTCTTCAATAAGTCCAATCCCAACAAATTCTCACCACAACCTGTAGTCAAAATGAGGGGTGCTTCTAATTCACAAGGTCCAACAGAAATAAATAAAGGACTAGAAATCAGATTCGTAACCGGGGCGCCAGAAAACCCTACTGAAACATTCTTCAAGCCAGACAAAGGTGCGCCAGGGAGTTTAGAGTGCATGATAGAACTCTTCGCAGCACCAGTATTCAACAGAAAAGGCTCTGACACACCTGATGCAATCACTTCAACATAAGGTCCACTCTGATCTACTGGAACTGCAACAACTCCCTCTCTTTGTCCTTGGCTGTCCTAGCAATCATTACCATCCACATCTTCACTTTCGACATAATAATCATCAGCATAATACTGTGGCGTCATACCAGACGCACCACTCTGCTGATCAAAAACATTCATAGAATGCTGTGGAGGCAAAGAACGTGCGTTCTGTCCGTGACCTCTACCTCTAGGCGCTTGTTGAGCACCTCGACCTCTCACACCAGAAACACCATTCGGGCGCGGTAACAGAACCGGACAACTACTCTTGAAATGGCCCTCTTGCTGCTTGCAATACGCACACTCATTACGCCCATACAGAAAACGTTGTTGAGAAGACTCGTTCCTTTGCGAGTTTCTCGAATATTGCTGAGGTTGCTGATAATCGCGCTGATTACTAGTACGGGGTGGATAAGCTTGTTGTAGAAGAACTTTAGTCTTCAATTCCTTAGTCTTCTTATCCGCTTTCTCTATTTCATCTTTATGCCTATTTTCATAGTACTGGGGTGTAGCTAAAATCTGCGCTGACGTCGAAACAGCCCAAGCACTCTCAGAATCTTTCAACTTATTACACAACTCGGGAAGCAAATTATGTACAAATTTGTCGACGAACAATCTCTGGCCACCCTCTGTAGCCATATCCTGACCACTATGGTCTACGAAGGTCTCTTCGAACCTCATGAAAAAGTCGGACACTGTTTCATCTTTCTTCTGCTTACACGCAGACAACTTGTCCCAATTGACACGCACTTCAGGCATCAAAGTCTTCATATAGGTAATAATTCTACCAGGAAGTTCAGTAATCAAATCCTCAGGCTTAGCGCCACCTACTTGTCTATTATCGGCATCTCTGAGGTGTGCCCATGTGTCACCTAACTCCTGTGCATGATCTGTGTGACGAATCTTACCCCAAATAGGCTGTGGAACAACATTCCCAAACAACATATCTATATCCGCCAAATTCATAATACACAAACCCACAGTCTGAGTCAACTCTTTATAATATCCCGCCGGATTTTTGCGCGGATCAGGCAAAGACTGCTTGATAGCCAAAACTTCAACACGCTTCCAAGGAACATGTACCCAAACACGCTGAAAGTGTGCGGCAACATTTCCATCCGCAGGTCTCCAAACTGGGGGAACCTCTCGCATTGGATATTGACGCGCTTTTCTCCCTAATGACGAATCAAGCTCAAACAGTCGCTCAGAAGGAGTATCACTACGAAATGACAATAATGTCGCAACTGCCTTCTGAACCTGCAGAGGACCCACAATGGTCCCTTTCGCAAACTCGGCACGTATTCGATACAACTCAGAAGGAGCTTGTCCCGCTTCTTCAATCCACTGTTCATGAAGAAACACACACATCATCTCAAAGACGTACTGTTGCTTTGGTGCTTCCCATTGATGGAAAACATCCATAATACCCTCAAGATCATACTGTGTAGCATACGTAACCCATTTACGCGCCATGTGATCCAGAACTGTACGTTCATTAGCATCAGGCAACTGACTACGCGATTGTCTACGCCCGTTAACAGGAGACATACCCAATGATCCTAACAGAGGAGAAAAGATACTAGAAACTGCAGCAGTCATTCTCTGCCTAGCAGAAGGAGAAGGTGAAAGAATAAAAGAAGATGGAACAATATTAGAAGAATCCAAAGTCGGAACAGAAGGAGTATCACAGAAAGGCGTAGGAGTAGCAGATGAAGAAGAAGGCAAAGTTGGTGGCCCTGAAGAAGGCAACACCAAAGGAATAGTAGCCAACGGAAAAGGAGCTGGCTGCTGAGGAATCGCAGGAAGCGCAGCAACCGGAGGTTGCACAACTATAACTGGCAGCAGTGGTGCCGTAGCATCCTGTGCATAAGGGGGTGGCAAACTCAATAGATGCGACATTAAAGGATCTTTCGCAAGATCTTTCTCTTCTTCCTGCTCTTTAAGCGGCAAAACATTGGTAGCACTTATCTACCTCTAACTTCCTAACCCTAAGCATCTGTTTGCACTCTTGCTCTTCCTCATTATCCCTAAACGCTATAGCAGCTTGCACCATTGACAAACCTCGTTCTCTTTTATTCTTCTTCGCTAACTTAATTTCTTTCTGTTTGGCTTCCTTTCGCCATATACGGAAAGAGTCAAACATCGCCGGCCGGGCTTTCTTCTTGAACAATTTAACTTCGAGATTGTCTAAAATCTCTGTTTCAAAACTACCATAACGGTGCCACTGTAGGACACCGTCTTTCTTCGTATATTTTACCCAGATGTCATTATAACCAATGGGGCCCACTCCATGTTTCACGTAAAGTTCATAGGTCGGAGTTCCAATCGGAGGAACCGGACACGAGTCCTCCAATCGGGAATCCCTAGTACAACCAAAACCAAATAACTTTCCAAGTCTGCTAAGACCAGGCATCTTCGCTCACTAGTCTAGCTTCAAACTTCAAGGGAAATCTCAAAACGATAACCTCGTGAAAACACGAGTCCCTCGGCTTTGGGGCCTGCAGGTACCAAATCAAAGCGATCCCGAAGGATACCCAAACAAAACTAAGGACTGGGAGACGCTCCACTCATACTTAACTGAAATGTCGATGGCGTCACCAGAAGACCCGTCTATCGTCTCGCTCTACAAATCGTCAAAAGGCTCCAAGACAGGGCGACAGTCAGGGCAGCAGTCCTTCGTAGCCGTCGGAAAGCGAGGAACCTCGCAGCAAAGACTTTCAGACCACAACGACATACAGGGGGTCGATGAAGTGGCAGGCCTTCCTCCAGAATTTCCACACGAAGCTCCTCACGATCTTCATGCTTGGACCGGTACCGCTGAAGTCGCCCCACGTTGGGCGCCAGCAGAAGAACCGGGTTTTAGAACCCAGCAACGCCCAGTGTCTTCGGATTCACCTGTCTTAGAGTACAGAGACACGGGACACTTCTTGATGACGTCAAAGACCAAATTTATTGGCTGCAACCAGGAACAGAGGTCTACGAAGCACAACACGGGTGGTTCGCTAGAGACTGCACAAATTCAATGAGCTGAACATGGTCTTTTATGCCAAAAATCACATTCCTGGCTAGCATCAACATTCAAACTGACCAATGGAAGCATGACATTTCAAACATATCGTATAACGACAATCCCACTTTCAGTTGTCCAGCCCACCAGAAATGACCAAGCAAATTCCATTATTCCTGTTCGATCAGGCCGGACAAACCCATCGTAAAACCTCAACTCAAATCAGTGATTATGTCGTAAAGAAGGGAACAGAAACAGATGAGAAGCAAGATAGAGGGTGGGTGCAGTGGACTGTAAACTCGGGAATGTCTTTCCCTTTGATCTTTATCTGACCAGCTGCTTAACAAGGAACTGGCTCAGCGAAGTCGGCCTCAGGCAAGGGAGTCAGTTCGGCTAGGTCATTCAGAAGTCAGTTAAGGTGTACGTGTCCCAAAGACCCATTTGGCCATAATCATCGGCCTATGTGAGGGCAACCAGTTACCACACAAAATGGCTGCCGTACACAAAATGGAACCCGAAGGTTCGAACGAAATCCCTTAGTCACACAGTGTTTCCATTAATCGATTCTAGCGAAAACACTCGTACATACCGCACTCGTCTATATCCGACGACCTTCATTTTACGGGTTCGGAATCTACGAACCAGGGACCCTCGAACCATGGAACCACACTATTAGCAATAGACAAGAGTTCACAGTGTTCGTTAGAGCCTCACTGACAGACTCCTATTGTTCATCAATGTTAGTGCTTTTGAGCATCGGCGGTGGAGATGTTGAATCCTAGCTCTTGAAGAAATCCCACTTTGTCCAGGATACCGTGCCTTCCTCAAGGGAAGCACATTTAATCTGTCCTGTCCGAACAATGCACCAATTTCACTTCTCCCTAATCTACTGTTGGTACCATAGGCAAGATATACCCTGATTTGCGCAGTCCATCCATTCTAATTTGACTTCTCCTTTGGTGCACTGTTCCTCCGTCGGGGACGCAAATTGTACCTAGTTACTACAGACACAGAGGGGTCAGTAAAGAGGGGCTCAGGCACAGAGGGGTCAGTATAAGGGGGCTCTTGAATTGCTTTAATCTCCGGGGTCACTGCCGCAGTTAGTGCCTAATCATTCTCAGCCTCTGTTTGGGTCCACGTAAGCCTGGCATGCAAAAAGGGGACGAAATGTGGGACTCCCACCACTCCGAGTACCCAATCCCATCATTGACCCACTGATCATAGGGCAAGGGAAGAGGCACTCTGTGGCAATGCTGCCATTGTATCCAGTTCTTTCGGCCGTTGACCTTGATGGCAATGTGTGTTGCAATGAGCACCTGGACCGGCCCCGTCCACCTCAGCTCCAGACTCTTCTTTCTCTGGAAATTACGGACTAACACATAACCGCCAGGCCGAATATCATGACCTAGCCCCTCAGGTACTGATGGAAGGGATTCTTGAAACTGGTGGTGAATACAATGCAGACTTTTAGTTAACTCATACAAATAGTCCACCAATAGAGGATATTCAATTTCTGAGAACCAACGAGGTCGTGGGATGCTCCAAACATTTGCTGGACACCCAAACATGACCTCGTAGGGTGACAGTCCTGTTTTAGAATGGGCTGTCATTCTTGTGGACAAAAGGGCTAATGGTAAAGCATCTGGCCACCGCAACCCTGTGCTCTCCTGAAAATTTGCTAATTTCAGTTTGAGAGTACCATTGCACTTCTCAACTAAACCCGCAGACTGGTGGTGACTCACAGCATGAAATTCTTGTCTGATATGTAGTCCCTCACAAACTAACTGGATAACTTTTGCTTAGAAGTGACTTCCGTTATCACTCCAAATCAAACAGGGCAAGCCGAAATGAGGAAAGAACTCCTTCAGGAGTACTTTTGCAGTCACTATGGCTGTACTTTCTTTGGTAGGATAAGCCTCTATCCATTTCCTGAATGCACAGACAACCACTAACACATGTTTCAAATTATTGACTTAATCCATTTCTATACAATCGAGCTGGCGAACCTCAAAAGGAAAGGTGGGAGGTGCAAAATTACCTGGTGAGGAGGGGGTTCCGTTTCGTAGATTGTGCATCATACACACCATACAATATTTAACCAAATGAGTGGCTGTCTTCAAGATGTGATCAATTTGCCATACAGGGTCTATCAGCTTGTGAATACCTTTAGCACTGATATGAGCTCGCCCATGCGCCATGGTCACCACGGGAAGGGCATGTACATCTGGTAGCATCCATCTCTGTTTCCCTGGCTTATCAGTCCAACACCCATCCTCATCCAAATGTGCTGTGCTCTCCTGCCATATCACTAATTCCTCAATAGTCGCCTCACTTTGTATCTCCTTGACATTTACCAACATATCCTTAAACATGGTGACCTTGGGCACCCACCTAGCGGGACCTGCTACAAACATCCTTTACATCTTTGTCCGGGCTGTCTTTTTAGCTGTCTTGTCTGCAAGGCATTCCCCTTACCTACATTATCAGTAAATTTCTTGTGTGAGCTGCACTTCACTATCACTAATTTCTTGGGGAGTGTCAAAGCTGACAAGACCCAATGTATAAGGGGTCTGTGCTGGATCTTCATCCCATGAAAAGTGAGAAACCCTCTTTCTGCCCAGGGCCATCCAAAATTGTGGGCAACTACAAAGGCATACTGACTGTCAGTATAGATATTGACAGCCAGTCCCTCACTCAACTCACAGGCTCGAATAAGGGCAATGAGCTCTGCAGCTTGGGCCGATTGATAGGGAACTTGTGATGTCTCAGCTAACATGTGCAGTGTTGTGATTGCATATGCAGCTGTTGTAGTGCCATCTAGTAATTTGAAACAAGAGCATTTGACATATAGTTCCCCTTGGGGGTCAGATAAGCAAACATCTGTCAGTCTATCCGTCCTTTCATTTCTTCCTCGTTCGTAAGATACAATCATGTAAATCAATTTCCTCACTCCCAGAAGGAAGGGGTAGCAACGTGGCTGGGTTCAGAGAGGAACATCTTTTAATCGTGACATATGGTGCAAAGAGTTAGCTCATAAACGGTCAGACGCGCACTGGTGAGGTGCTGCGTCTTAGTCTTATTCAAAAGGGTATCCACAGAATGGGGCACCATGACTGTGAGGTCAGTATCAAGTATGAGTCCAGCCAATTGTCTTATTGAGATGGCCACTACCGTACCGCCCTTAAACAGCTAAGGAGGGCTCTTGTGACAGGGTCAAGAAGCTCAGAAAAATAAGCACATAGTCATAGCTTACCTCCTAAGGCCTTGGTTAAAACAGAAAGCACACAACCAGCCATCTCGTGTATGTACAGCACGAACGGCTTCGCATAGTTAGGCGTACCAAGCACAGGCGCAGAGCAAAAAATTACTTTTAATTGCTCAAAAGACTGCTGACATTCAGGCATTCAAGGCAAGGGTTCATGCACATCTTTAGTGTTTAATGCTAGCAAAGGCTTTGTTATTAACAAATAGTTAGGAATCCAGTGCCGACAATAGGAAGTAATGCCAATAAAAGTATGCACATCATTTTGAGTTTGAGGGATAGGCATTTTAACAATAATACTGATGCGCTCAGGAGTCAATCTCCTACCCTCCTTCGAAAGTGGGTGACCTAAGTATGTAACCTCCTGTCGACAATATTGAAATTTGAAAAGGGACACTTTATGTCTGTGGTGTGCCAAATGCAGCAACAATTTAACCGTACTGTCTTTGCAACCCTTTTCAGTGTCAGAAGCTATGAGAAGGTCATCTACATATTGAAGCAATACATTACCTGAGGGAAGAGTGAGGGAGTCCAATTAAGGCTTGACTGTATATACTAGCGCTCTCAGTATAGCCCTGAGGAGCGCAACAGAAACTAAAGCTTCTTCCAGCAATTGTACACCTGAACAAGTACCTGCTTTCTGGATCAATTGGGATACTAAAGAATGCATTTCTTAGATCAATGACAGAGAAGAATTTAGCAGTTGAAGGGATCATCGTCAAAAGGGAAGTAATGTCAGGGACCACCGGTAACTGAGGAACTACTATTTTATTAATTTCGCACACGTCAATCACAAAATGATAAACATCTGGATGATCATCAGAGGAGCGTGAAGGTGCCCTCTTAAGAATGGGAAAAATGGGGCTATTACACACATTCGCAGTCGTCTCTTTGACAACCCCTGACTAAATCAAGTCTTGTATAATTTGCAACACGGCTCGCTCCCCTGCCTGTGGTATCTTGTACTGAGGAATATGAGGTAAAACGGCATTGTCTATAACTTTGATAGAAACTGGGGGTATCTGCAATAGTCCTACATCCATTTCACCCGTTGCCCACAACATGGGTGGCACATCCTTAAATTCAGAAAGGAGGGGGCATCTTTGGACAGACACTGCTTAGTGCTAACTACGTTCTGGCCCATCGTCATGTAAACACCTTCTGTGGAACAATAAATGTTTGCATGCAACTTCTTTAATAAATCTAAGCCATTCAACTTTTCTCAACTAAAATGGCGAATCCACAGTAAAAGGACTTATATTCAGTGTAAGAGTTTTTAAAAGGGGGCTCACAACTGGTAAAGTAGAAAATCCTACTGCAACATTATTATGGCCAGAAAGAGCTGCCCCGCGGACCAGTGAACGAGAATTAGAGCTATTCATAGCACCTGTATCCATCAAAAATTCCTTTGCTTAGCAATGCAAATCTCCAGTAACGTAAGGACCACGCAGATCTACAGGTATCTGAACTGGTCCCTCACCCTGTCCCTGGCTGTCCTAGCTGTGAGGCATCCCTGTCACCTTGTGCATTTCAAAGTCATTGTGATAATACTGTCCACCCCTAGTGTTGTAGAGAAAATAGAGAAAGGAATAGAGTGTGCTTATAGTTACTCTAGTTAAAACCCGGACTGAGGCTGCGGCATGCTGAGCTCTGTCATGTCCACCAGCTCCATTATCCGTCCACCAGAACTCTGTCCTCTAGCGGCTGCAACTTTCTGCAACAACACTGGACACTCACTACTCCAACGTCCCTCCTCTTTACAATACACACACTGATTCGGCCCTACAGGCGTAGCATTCCGGCAGGTACACGGAACCTGCCAGTCCGTACCACCACGTCCTCTACCATTCCTCCTATAAGCCTGCTGCAACAACACCTTTGTCTTCAATTCCTTATGTTTTTCCTCCACCTTCTCCTTCATCTCATTCTCCCTGTGCTTATAATACTGCACCATACTCAATATAACTGAAGGGGAGGAAGTAGTCCAGGTGCTTTCTGAAGCCTGTAACCTAGTCGCATTCTCAGGAAGCAAGTTTGTACCAAACCTATTGACAAATAATCGGACATCTCTCTCCACAGACAAATCCTGTCCACTAAAATCCACAAATAACCCTTTAAACCGAGTTTAAAAATCAGATATACTCTCATCTTTCTTCTGATGACATGCTGTTAACTTGTTCCAATCTACCTTTCTCGGTGGAATGAGAGAGTGCATACAAGTATTAATTCTACCAGGCAAATCTAGTATCTCAGCGTTAGGCTTCTCCCCAGGCTTCCTATTCTTGTCCCATGCCTTAATCTGATCCTAGGTACCATCCAATTTCACAACGTGGTCCTGTGGGTGCACCTGCCTCCAAATACCAATGGGCACCAGTAAACCAAAGAAAGTTTCAATATCCGCAAGCGTCATTACTGTCGATGAAGGAGCCTCGGTCAATTCCTTATAATATGCAGTAGAAATGTTTCTAGGGTCAGGTAGCTGTGTCTTATGGGACTAAACCTAACTCCTTTAACACGGAGTATAAACCCACTGTTCTTGAAACCTGGCCTCTACCCATTCTCTAGTAACAATATCATGCTGACCCCGGTATTTCAGGGTGATATATGGGGTAAACTTCCCTCATCGGGAACTGGGAAACTGTCTTCTGGCTCTTTTCAAGCAGCCTACTCTGCTAAGCGACCAACGCTACATTACTAAAAACCTCACCAGGTGCCATACCAGCAGCATATACATGATCCCTAATATGATAAATAGTTTGGGGTGCTACTTCATTGAAACACTGTTCAAATCAATGTTGCTGACATGTGCTTAAGAGCATGCTGCTGCACAAAAGGCTCAACATTTTTCATTACACTCCACACATCTTCCACACTGGGTATGGAGTATCGAGCCCACTGGGCTGCTTGATCAGTCACCACCTGTTTTTAAACTTCCCCCACATCAGATCGTATCAACGTCCGTCCTAACCGGTCCTTGAATTTCCACCAGTCCCTATCCTCAGGGCAGCGCACTGGTGTCTTAAGATTCTGCAACATCGGTGGATAAAGGAAAACAGTGGGAGTGATAACAGAGGTACCGGGCAATAAGGTTACTGCTGGCTGGGTCGTGGGCATAAGAGCTGGTTCAAGGGATTCCGAAGCAACAGGTGTTGCTGAAGTATTAACAGTCATAGTTACCACAGACGGCAATGACAAGGAAAGGACAGGAGGTGCCGTGGCCAAGGGAGATGGAGCAACAGTAGCAGAGACGGAGACAACAGAGACAGAAGAACAGGGTAGCTGGGGCTGCGGGGTAAGTAAGGGGTACACCCTCAACGGGGCATATGGAGGCGCAGGTCGAGCACCCAACAATTCCTCCACAGGGGGAGGAGTCAAGCCTGCATCCGAGATGGCCGCATAGTCGCTCGGCTCCGGGAACCCTCTCACCCCACACATACATCCTGGTACTTATCCTGAGTTGAGTTGGCGTATTTACCTAGGCGAAGGAGACCTTTCACTCACCTTTTGCTCCTGGGGCTCCTACGTGCTGCAGATCCGGTGATATGTCCCCGACAGTTCTGCGGCCCACACGGCGTTGAGACCGGGGTGTCGAGTGCTGAGAGCGCCCGGCCGGGAATGCGACAACAGCAGCCACTGGTGGAGGTGCGGAGCCGGCTGGAAGGCGACAGAGGTCTGATGGGCCGGTGGTGAAGGCGATGACTCAGTCCACCCCGCGCAGTATCTCGAGGAGAAGCGCAGCAAGGTGAGATCGAGGGGTGCTCATGATAACGGGCCTCCTTTTTGGCTGCCTGTCTGGGCATAATCAGCGGCTCCCTCAGAGTCGGCGAGCGGCTCCAGGGGAGCGACAGAGATTTTGTTTAGCCTTTTGGTGACTCTTCGCTGGGGGGCCGCCTTGACTCACTGGGTCCGCTCTGGTGCTCCTGCTGCACCCTGGTGTGGGGCCCGGTCCCGAAGCGAAGTCTAGAAGGACAGGCCGGATCAGCTAAAATGGCGGCTGCCGCCTTCATGCGCAGACCACAACTGGATGGAAATGTGGCCGTGCGGGAGAATCCTGGGGTCTGGCGGCATGAGAGAGAGCCCACATCCCAAGATATAATGGTTGCTCTAACGACTCTACAAGTGACTCTGATTTGTAGCGCCCGGGACCTGGGGAAAAGGATGGCCGCCATTGTTGTCCCGTCGTTCCACACGGACACAGTTCGGTTTTAAGGTGGCGCCGACGTGTCTGATGGTGTGTTGCTGAAGTATACCCCAGCTAAGCCTGGTTTTGTTGGATCGCCGGAAGTCCCAGTTCCTACGATTGCCTTAGATGGAACCGAAACACATGTGAGTGACTCGTTGGGATACATCTCTGCTCGGTGGATGGGGAAACAGAGTCGATCTATGTTCGGGACTGCCGCGGCGGCGTCACAGCGATTGCCGTATGGTGTGACTCTCTCTCCTTGGAATATGAGACTGTGTCCGTACTCGAGGATGTACTCGGAGTTGATACTGACATGGATAGACTTCCGCCGTGCATACTCGGCTGGGTTTTGGTTGGTGAAGTCTCATGGTGTGATAACACGGCCCGGTCCGCCTGGATTGCTTGTACTCTCCACGCCGCTCTGTAAGCTGACTGATAGGTGGGCGTATGTTGGTGCTGCCGACAGAAAAAGCCTTGGGTGATACCGCCTGTGATCCGGTGTACTTATTGATGGCAGACGGTGATTTGGGGGACACTCGGTGGGGATTTTATTGATGGTGCTATAGGTGATGGGTGTTTCCAAGGCAAATTTGTTTTGCTGCTAAGATGTTTCTGTGGGTGGGGGGGGGCGGGTGGCAAGATCGAAGGGCCTTCTCCGCTTTTCTCTACTTTAATTCTTCTCTTCTACTATATTTCGGGTCTCTACTTAGGGCGACAGGCACGCGGCTGGGGGGGGGGTAGGCCATGGCCTTCTGCGGGCGTGCAGGGTGGGGGGGAGGGGGATGGGGACTATCTACTTGTCCGTTATTTGTTTCTATGGCCCCTTTTGTCTTTCTTCCTTTTGATGCCGTCGTTTTCATGTTCCCTGTAGTCTCTTCGTTTTGAGGGGGGACACAGCTTAGCCACGTAATGATTTGTTTCACGTTTATCCTGAATCGTATACCTTACCTCCAATACTTTAATTGTATTTGCATTATTTGCGGATCTTCTCACTCATGTTTGTCATTATGGAACTAGGTATGACTGTACGGCATTGATCCTTAGTTTTTCTCATTGTAAAATGAACCTCCATTAATCCTGAAATTGGGCCAGTACGTCTGGATGCAAGTCATATCCTGGACAATTGTTAGACCACGGTTTCGGGCCGCTATAAATTTTTGCTCTGATTGCCGTATTTATGACTTGACTAGCGGCCAGCCGGGATGGTTGTAGGCCCATACTTGTATTTGCTTGACGTGAAAATAAAGGTTAAAAAAAAATAAAATAAAAATCCTCCACAAAAGTACCATTCTCTTCTCGGGCAACATAAGACTTTTCACATTCTAATCTAAACTTCCTATCAGCACACTCTTTTCCCTTCTCTATTTTCTCTCTATCATGCGCTACGGCTTTCTGAATCAATGTCTTCATTCTCCCCTTCCAGGCCTCTTTCTCTGCTTTCATTCATCTCTGTTTAGCTTCCTTTTGCCACGTTCTGAGGGAATCAAACATAGATTGCCTACTTCTTTTCGGAAACAATTTATCCTGTAGAAAATTAATTTTCTGTTCATCAAAAGTGCCCCGTCAACGGCCACTGCAACTCAGCATTGTCCCTCGTTTATTTGTGCCATAACCTAGTAAACATAACAGGGCCAAGGCCATGTTTTACATACATGTCGAAATTTTGAGTGCCTTTCGCAGGCGCTGGCTTACTTTCTTCCAATCAAGCATCAGCAGAACAACAACAACAGCCCAAACAAAACACCTTACTAAGGCACGGCATTGTAAAAAAAGAAAACAAGTTCACTATTTATGATGACCAGATATTTGCAAATATCTTTACCCAAAATTGGTCCTCAGACCCCATCAAATATAAATTAAAGTGGTACTATGTTCATAAGGAACCAAAGCAGACTCACCTGGTGCACACAGTTTATTCTCCACTGCCGACTCTTCGGACCAAACAGTCAGATCCAAGTGTTTCGCCGTTCAGGACCCCAGTCGGGATGATCACTGGACGAGGCGCCACCCAGTCAGACAGATGGGACAGCTGCGAGTACAAGAATCTCTTCTGCAGGGATCCCTGGTCTGGCCATCCGACCCGACATGGCCTCGACTTCCTCACCCAGGATGGGCCACCCGATGGAGTCCCTGTTCAGGCACCAACTCAAGTAAGTGACCCGATCAGGGGACACCTGGGTCACTCGCGACCACCTCTCAGCCTTCCTCACAAATGAAGAGTCGGTCTAACAGTAGAGAATACAAACCAAAGATATTTATTAAAAGTACACTCGAGTGGAGTCGCTCTGACAGCCTACTTAGATTGCTGCAGAGGGACTGACTTCTACCAACAGGACAATGTATAATGTACATTTTCAGGATCACTAAAGACACATCCAGACTGGAAATTTCCAGTTGGTAGCTAGTGAACAATGGAGATACAGAAGGATGAGTTGCAATCCCAGGAACGGGTACATGTTATCTCAGTGTCAAGGTTACTTTACCTGCACCCGCCGCTCTAAAGTTGGGAGCAGGCCTAATGAGTGAGAAAGGTATGCAATGGCAAAAACTGTCTATTCATTTGCACAGCAAAGCTCAACCTTGGAGAAATACAAACAGGAGTGAACGAAAAAATAATACAGCAGCTGATTTTGCTGAGGCAGACAAACAAGTGAGACAGAAATGAGTTTCGGTCATGGCTCAAAATGGAGGCTCGACTTAAAATTGTGCCGCAAACTTTACATAGAGCAATACACTAGCAGAATTAATGCATAACATTTACATTTCAACAGGATGGTACAGTACAATCTAGTAGCTTAACAAAGTGGCAATATTTTTTAACCTAACACTATTGGCCAAAGTCACTGCTGACAATTTATCTTTTTATCCATCTCAAAATTGTTGCCTCACAACTTGATGGCACGTAATGGGTAAAGGCCATGCTATTACCATTAAGTAGCTAGTCGATGTAATATATCAGGCACATTGTACATGTGTTATGAAAAAAAAAGAATGACTGCCTGGTTATGGTCCATATAAACTCAAAGCCCTTTGCAGAAGTTCAGGCATTAGGGGGTCAAAGTTGTTAAACCAATTTTAAAAGACCTGTTTTGTTTAGGTTAAACAAACAAAAGATAGCACAAGAGAACATACAGGGACTTACAGCCTGTCCGCTGTTTATCATTTATTGATATTACTGTCACTCTTTTTTTCTTGCTTTCTATTGGATTGTTTTCCTTGTATCAGCCTCTCCATCTTATGTTTGTCCCTCCCAAGGTGCATAGCCTCTTTGATTGTCTGGCATTTGTATCCTCTGCTCGCTTTTAGGGAATAATGTTTTCTTTATTTTTAACCACTCTATGAGAGTGCATGTGTTTTCAACTCTCATGTTTGTGTGCTTTTCTCCACCCATGTGCTCTCTCTTGCCTATGTTCTTTTTTTTTTCCTTTTTTTTTCTTTTTTTTTGAGTTCAAGTATTTTTTATTAAAATATAAAAAGTGTACAAAACAAATGTTATATATACAGTACATAATGAACTGCGGCGCCGATGTCTACAGAGAAGAGAAAGAGAGAGAGAAAAGAAGAAAACAGGGGGGGTGTCTATGCCTTGCTGTGTGTCCGGGGGTTTCTTCAGGTGCGTGTCGAGGAGTTCCCACATCTCCTCCCTAGGGTTGTGTTCCTTTGAGAACTTCCCGGTTATGTTGTCTGCTCCTCTGAGAAAGGTCACCCAGTTCATCCAGGTCTTGAAGTTTGCTTTGGCAGTGTTTTTCCAGTTCGTCAGGATTATTTTTAGGGCAGCTGTGAGCAGTATGTCCAATAGGTCTCTTTCAACTTTATTGTTTAGGTCTGCTGCCATGTGTTCTGTGGCTAGGCTTACAAAGCTGATTGTTGAAGATGTCATTTATGAAGCTGTTCACCCTCGACCAGAACTTCCTGACTTTGGGGCAGTTGAAGATTAGGTGTTCTAGGGTGCCTTCCTCTTTCCCGCAGTTCCAACAGCTGTCCATGTCTCTTATGCCAGCTTTGTGTCGTTTTGCCGGGGTCCAATAGGCTCTGTGGAGGAGCCAGAATTTTGTCTGGGCTAGTTGTGGGGTTATCTTATTAGTTGACGCCGAGCGCCACATTTTGCACTGTTCGTCGTCGTTTAGCTGTCTTCCCAGGAGCTGTTCCCATGTGTTCGTTGTTTTCATGTTTAGTGCAGATGCGGTTGGGCTGAGCAGCTTGTATATCTCTGCCGTTTGGTGGCCTGTCATGTTTAGGCTTTGCATGTACTTGATGATGGTCGGCTCTTCCTTGCTTAGGTTTGCTTTCGTTATGGCTGTTTTGATGTTCAGGAACGTGTACAGCTCCCGTTCTGAGAGACCATGTAGTTGTTGCAGGGTTTGGAATGTTATTGGTGAGTTTTTTGCTTCTAGTTGGCTTGGTAGGGTTATTCCTTTCTCTATCCATGTTTCGTTGTGTAGAGTTCTCCCTTGGTATGTTATCTTTGAGTTGAGCCAGATTGATTCCCATGCTGTGCCTTTCATTTTCCGTGCCATTAGTTTGTCTATTTTCATTAATGCCTCTCTGGTGTGTCTCAGGATTGGGTGTAGCCTTAGGGGGTGTTTGTTTGCGGTCAGTAGTGCTAAGGGGTTCATTCCTCCCAGGATGTTCCTTTCCAACTCCAGCCATACAGGTTCGTAACTCTGGGTATTGGCTAGCCAGAGGATTCCTTGCCTCGCTAGGCATGCGGTCTGAAAGTTTTTAAAGTTCGTTAGGTTGAGGCCTCCCCGGTCTTTCGTTAGCCTCAATTTTTGAAGGTTAATTCTGGGTCTCTTGTCTCGCCATATAAAGTTGTTTATGAGTTTGTCTATTTTTTTGTGGAATGTGTCCGTCATTGTCAGTGGTAGCATGCTAAGTGTGTAGTTGATGTCTGGCGTTATCATCATTTTTATTGTTTCGACTCTGCCCCACCAGCTAACGTATTTGGGTGACCAGAGGTCCAGTCTTCCCTTTATCTTCTTCAGGACTGCCTCCTCGTTGTGTTCTAGTGTGGATTTTAGGTCCCTCCCGAATAGCAGCCCTAGGTACTTGAGGGGTTTTGTCTGCCACGCCAGTCCTGAGTCACCGAATACTTCTTTTGTGGTGTGGATGTTCATTGGTTTACATTCCGATTTATCTTTATTGAGCTTGTACCCAGAGGCTTCGGCGTATTCTCCTATTGTGTTCATTAGGGCTGTTATCGACGTTGACGGCTTGGTAGATGTGATAAGGATGTCGTCTGCATATGCTGCGAGATTGACAGTTTTATCTTTGATTGTGACGCCTGTTATTCCGTCGTCGTCTCTTATTCTGGCTAGTAGTGGTTCCAGTGCCAGTATAAAGGGACCTGCTGAGAGGGGGCAGCCTTGCCTGGTGCCTCTCCCCAGCGTTAGTGTTTCTGATGCGCTCCCGTTTACCACCACTTTTGCTCTTGGTCCGTTGTACAGGGACATCACCATATTTCTGTATTTGGTTCCCAATCTGAACTTGCTCATGCAGTTGTTCAGGAATGGCCAGGAGACTCTGTCGAATGCCTTCTCTGCATCCAGTGCTATCATCGCCGCCTGTTCACTGCTGTGTGTTGTGTGGTCGAAGAGGTGGCATAGTAATCTTGTGTTGTCTTGCGATAGTCTGTTCTTGATGTATCCTACTTGTGAGTTGTGGATGAGAGATGGTAGGACCCTGTTTAGTCTGGTTGCAAGTATCTTCGCATAGATTTTGCAGTCAACATTTACGAGCGATATTGGTCTGTAGTTCTGCGGGAATTGTGGGTCTTTCCCCTCTTTGGGGATTACTATGATATTTGCCTCGACCATGGATTCGGTCATTTTACCCCTTAGTATGCAGTCTGTGTATGTTTCCGCCATTATTGGTTTAAGTTGTTGACTGAAGGTTTTGTAGAATGTTGTAGTGTATCCATCCGGTCCTGGTGCTTTGTTCGGTTTGAGCTGGTTGATGGCTGCTTCGATCTCTGCGTAGGTTATGTCCTCATCAAGTGATGCTCGTTGGTCTGCCGTAAGTTCCTGCAAGGTTGTCTTGCTGAGAAATGCTTCTCCGCCATCTGCATTTAGACTCTTATCTTCGCTGTATAGTTCTTCGTAGAACCGCCTGAAAACCTCGAGGATGCCTTTGTTGGTCGTGTGTGACTTGTTCGTTTTGTCCGTTATGGCTGCGATTGTGTGTTGCCTCTGTTTTGCTTTCAGATATGATGCTAGTTGTTTCCCAGCCTTGTTGGCAGCGCATAGGTTGATGGATTTGAATTTGTTTAACCACTCGCTTAGGATTTTGTTCAGCTCATATTTCTTCTTTGTTAATGTTGTGAGGGTGTTTTTGTCTGTGATATTTGCGCAGTGCCCTCTCTCCAGCTGCGTGATTTCCTCTTCCAGTTCTCTGATTTTTTTGTTCCTGACTCAGTTAATTCTCGACTTGATGTTGATCAGTTTTCCTCTTAGCAATGCTTTCAGGGCGTCCCAGATAGTACTTTTCCCCACCTCTCCGTTATCATTGTGGTCCAAGTATTCGATTATTGCGCTTTCGATCTCCCTCACGTTGTTCTTGCTCTGAAGAATATCATTGTTTAAACGCCATCTGCTGGTTGGTTTCTCGTTATGCCTGCCACTTAGTGATAGTGTGATGTGTGCATGGTCTGAGATGGTGATTGGTGCGATTTCAGTGTGGTCGATCAGGTGTGTGTGAGTGCTGGACATCAGTATGTAGTCTATCCTGCTGTAGGAGTTGTGTGGGTTTGAGTAGAATGTGTATTCACGCGCACTTGGGTTTTGGAGTCTCCACGGGTCAGTCAGGTGTAGTTTGGTGCACAGGTCTCTCAGGGTGTGGGTGTTGTGGGAGTCGTGGCTGGTTCTATGTGGGTGTCTGTCTGTGGCTTGGTCCATTACCAGGTTCATGTCTCCAGCCACCAAAAGGAGGTCCTCTTGAGGAATTGTGGAGAGCATCGTGTCTACTTTTTGCCAAAAGTTCTTGTCTTCGGAGTTCGGCCCATATATGTTGGCTATGTGTATTTGTTCCTTTCCTTTCACTAGGCTTGTTACAAGTACTCTCCCCTCCTCGTCTGCATGTGAGTCTTTTAGGATCAGGTTTGCCTTCTTGCTCACTATGGTGATGACACCGCGTTTTTTTTGGTTAGCTGGCGAGCAGATGACATCCCCTATCCACCTTGCCTTCAAATGCTTTGCTTCTTCTTCTGTGAGCTTCGTTTCTTGCAGTGTGTAGATGTCTCCCTTCAGCTTGGCTAGGTGATCTAGTACTTTCCTTTGTTTGATTGGGTGGTTGAGGCCCTTGACGTTCATGGACACTACTTTAAGGTTTGTCGTTAGCTTGGGTTTTGTTGTGTCGCTCATGGCGGTTTAGGGCTTTCGCTGTCTATCCGGTCTTTAGCTAGGTGATAGGCTGAGGGCGGCTTCAGCCTTCTGTTGCCTCCTTGAGATGCCCCCCCCCCTTGGCATGGGGTGTGGGAAGTGGGTTGATAGGTGGAAAAAAGATGCACAAAGAGAAAGATATCATAGATGCAAAATTATATACTGTACCATTCGCCTTCCGTGCTACATTCCCTCCCGTTCTCCCACGCTCCCCCCCCTCCCTCCGCCTTTAGTACTTTGAGTGTGTGACAGCAAGGGTCCTCCCACTCTCTCCCCCCAAGTCTCTATCTGGTGGGGAGTGTGGCTGCATTGCCTATGTGACTTTGCGAAGTGATGGCGCATTTAGCTCAGTTAGTGTCTGTTAGTCTACATAGGTAAAGGATAAAAAGGATATGGCTGGTTGCCTCTTCTCCGTTGCTTGCAGTTAGGGTTGATCTGCTGGAGGGATTGTTCTTCTTCCTTGATGAGGTAGATATGGTTGACGCTGTGTGGGTGCACAAGCGTGCGTTGTTTGAGGTAGTTGTTGTTCGTTCTTTGCAAATGTGCAGTCTGGGTGTGTCCTTGGGTTCTTCTGATTGTCTGTACAGCCTTGAGATGGGCTTAGTCTCTAGTCACTAGTCCCTGGTAGTCGTGTCGGTGAGGTGTATCCTGGTTCTGGTACATCGTGACTTTTGTTTATTCCCCTCCTCCTTCTGCCCCGTCCGATGACACTCTACGCTTTGCTCCTGGGCTTTGTAATTCCATTTCCTCGGGCTCTGGACCACTTATGTATTTCCTTAGTTCGCTGGGGTCATCAAATAGTCTGCTACCGTGCTTATCCGTGATTTTCATCCTGGAGGGTCCAGCGAAGGTTAAGGCGATGTTGCTTCTGCGCATGTGATCTCGTAGGGCCAGAAACCCTTTCCTCACCTCAACCGTGAGTTTGGAATAGTCCTGGGTGATTGTTACCCTCTGGCCGTTTATCAGCAGTGGCTGGCCTTTCCTTGCTACCGCGAATATTGTGTCAGTGTGATTGGCGCGTAGGGGCTTGCAGATTATTGGTCTCGGGTTGTTGCTGTTCGCGGGTTTTCTTGCTGGGATTCGGTAGGTTTTCTCGATCTCAAAGGGTCTTTCGAAGGTGAGGGCTGTGAGCTTGGGTATTATGGTCTCTAGCATGAGGGCACACGCTCCCGGGGTGTCTTCCTCTCCTTCGGGGACTCCCAGTAGTCTGATAGTCCCTTTCCGGCTTTTGTCTTCTTGCTCTGCCAGTGCTCTTTGTAGGGTTGTCGTTCTTCTTATTACTATGCCCAGGTCTTTGTGCATTATCCCTGTGCGGTCTTCGAGGTGGCTCACTCTTTTCTCTGCCTCGTCGATCCTGCCATTTGCCTTGCTTTGCTCTGCCCTTATTGCTATCAGCTCCATTTGAATATTGTCCACTGTTTTTTTTTTTTGGCTCTTGTTATGTCGTTGCTCTCCGTGATCTTCTTTAGTAGTGTATCGAGCGTTATATTTTCGGTGCCTTGGCCATTTTTGTTTTTGCTTGGGGAGTCTGGGGATTCGTTTTTGCTCTTCTTTGGGTCGTTGGCGACTCTCCTTTCTTCCTTCCCTGCCATGGCTTCGAAACCTCTTCTGACTTGGTGGGTCTGAAGTCTGCCTTCCTTTTGTTGCTGCTTGGTTGGCTCTGCTTTCGGGTCTTTTGTTAATTTGATAGTGCTGATTCTAAGTGGGGGCGGCTTTTCTTCCCTGAATCTGCACGGCCACTTGATGGTGCGAGTCCTGGTCTTTGCTCCCGCCCGCCTTCTGCGTGCTACGTGCGCCAGGTGCGCCGGTATGTCTTGGTGTTGACCTGACTTGCTTGACTTTTTGTGCCCGCAGCTGGCTCTACTTCTTTCCGTGATGTTCACTTCTTTGTTTCATCTGTTACCCTCTCCACGGGGTGTTTCATGCTCCTGTCTGGTGTGTCTTGTCTGATCTGGTCAGGACCGCTCAGGCACTCGCTACCTTCGTGGTGCTCTATAGCAGGGCCCCGAGCGGTGACGGTATTGCTTGGCTTGCCTCGGCTGCCTGTGCGCTCTCTTTCTTGCGCTGAGTTGCTTAAGTCCTCTTGCGCGCTGCCTGGTGACTGCCGGTGGTGCGGGCTGCCTCCTCACCGGAAGCTGCTGCCTCCGCTATGCCTGCAGTAAGATGGACGCTGACCAGCCTGCTGACCAGATCAGCATTAGCACTCCAGACTGCAGCCCCAAAATAATTGATTGAAATGTGTCCGCTTATTGTCTGTGTTACGACAGTATTCCCAGTTCGCGCTCACTCAGTTAGGTTCTCGCTGTATCCCAGTTATTGCCCGCCATACTGCGTCAAGATGGCCGCCTCGTGCTTCTTTGCCTTTACTAAGATGGCGGCCCCGTTACCGGTCGGCTCTGTATGCTGCGTGCTCTTTGGCTATTTCGCTTAGCGGCTTTTGTTCAGCACTGGTCTTTCCCAGATCGCGCTTATTTGGTACGCTCGCAGTGGCGCTCTTACTGCCTGTTGTGTGTCGAGATGGCTGCCTCGTCCGTCGCTTCGTTCCTCACTGGATTTACTGTTGCCCTTGTGCAGTTATTAGCGACCCCGTTCACTGCCTTGCTGCTCGTTCTCCGGTGTGAAGTGCTCGGTTGCTGTGCCCGCTTTGCTGGTAAAGCGCGATGATACTACACAGCTCTGCGTGTCTTGCCTTTCCCAAGATGGCCGCATCACTTCCGTCCCCATTACCCCCTGACGATTGCCTACTTCATGATCGGGGTGGCCGCCTCATTCGCGTCTGCTGCCTGGTAGGTCTCAGTGCTTCTGGTGAGGGGTCGGGGGTCTGGGTGTGGGGTGCTCGATTTCTTTGCCCGCTTTGCCGGTAAAGCGCGATGGTTCTTACACAGCTCTGCGCGTCTTGCCTTTCCCAAGATGGCCGCTTCCGTCCCCGTTACCCCCCGACGATTGCCTACTTCATGATCGGGGTGGCCGCCTCATTCGCGTCTACTGCCCGGTAGGTCTCAGTGCTTCTGGTGAGGGGTCGGGGGTTGGGGGTCTAGTCGCTTGCACGGCTGTCCGCTCCTCCGCGTTGCCTCTTTGTCTTCGGGCTCACGCCGCCATTTTGGGGTAGCTTCTTCTCCTCTGCTCCGTCAGCCTTCCCGCCTCTGCTGCCGCCGTTGTTTCTTCTCCAGGTCTATGAGACCTCTAGTATGGTGCTACTAGCGTTCCTACACACCCTCCTTCACTTTTGGCCTTGTTCCTCGAGTTTTCCCTCTTTGCTCGCCGCTCGTTCAACTTGGGGGTCAGGAGCTCCGGACTTAGGTGTGCTGCCTCCTTGCCATCCAAGCCACGCCCCTCTTAGGTGTGCTGCCTCCTTGCCATCCAAGCCACGCCTATGTTCTTCTCCCTACCTGCCTACACTTGTGTTGCTTGCTCTCATTCTAGTATCTCTGTCCCCCTCCATGTTGCTTTTTTTCTCCCTTGTTCTCTCCCTGGTATTGCTTCTCCCCACACCTGCCGAGTTGCTTCTCACCCCACCCGCCAATGTTGTTTCTTATCCATACCCAACACGCTGATCCATTAACATTTTTTATGTGCTACTTTTTTTTCAATATAATGAATCTGGAATTGGTCACTTAAAAAAAGCCTTCCCTTTTTTATGTGCACACATGCGTGTTGAATGCATGCACATGCCTTCAAAATAATGCAGCTGCTCCATCATTGCATTTATTTTTCTTTTAGTCATGCTGCACAGCAGCTGGAATGTTGTACATTATGGCTGAAAAGTGTTGGCAAAGCAAATAGGTCTTAAAGGCTATTGACTTTGCAATCGCTTGTCAAGGAGTAGTGTTTCGGATTAGTTGCATATAGCACCACAAAGCCAAAGTATTGCTCTGGGCATGGAATGCCTTCCACAGTAGGAGTTAGCATGATGTATCACATTTCCCTATGCCCATCAAGTGGTGCACCTTTTGCTCCTCACTGTCATATGTTGGACAGATTCACCATTCAAATGCTAATTCACACTTCACATGAAGTAGCATGAAAATACTGAAACCAAAAGTCCCAGAAAAGCAGTATTTCTATTTTTAATGATTGATTTTGCTTTCTCTTAAAAATATTGTGTGGTCCAGTTGGGCTTCTTTTGCGAAACTGAACTCTGGCCGTTTTCAGGCTCTAATGACTGATGTGGTCAGGATTTGAGTTTTCTGTGCCAGTCAATACTGCTCATACTAGCAACGTTGCATGAGGCTCCTCTTTCACCTTGTCAGGGTATTCTCTTGGTATGAAAGTTTGGTGCATATTTACAACCCCCTGTGCGTCACTCTTGCACCAGGCAATGTGATGCAAGAGTGATAAAAATTAAAAATGAGATTTATGAAGCCACATGAGGCCTCCTTTCATGGCCCTGAGTGGCATCATAAAACCTGTGTAATGCAACGCAGTCCAAATCACTGTGTTGCATTACCTTGCCCCAGCGAGGCATTTACATGGGCATTACGTGGTTATTCCCACAAACCATCCATGGATTTTGATGTATTAACAGATTTACCTGAAGTGGTAGTCCTGGGAATGCGGCAAAAACCTGTGCCTCCCCAGGTGAGGAGTAATGAGGACACTGCAGGATACATAGAAGGAGGAAAACACCTCAGGGGAATGTGCCCTTCCCTGCACAAAATCAATCCTCCATACAACGCAGGCACCCTTGCACCATGGTGCACCTCAGTCTCCATTGGTGCTAGGAAACCAAAAGGGCACGAGTGCACGGGAAACTGCAGGAATGTGCTCCATATTCCCTTAAGTAGGGTGCATTCCTGCCCTTTCCCTGCCACGCAGTGCAGCACAGCAAGGAGACTTGCTGCGCTGCCCTGCACTGCATGATTTGGTCAGAAATATTGCCCCTAGTGTGTAAGCACTTGATTTAAAAGTATTTTTTAATGTTGGTGAAGCTTTCTGAAATGTCCTTATTACCTGTATTGTTTGCTCTCTCCCGTGTCCCTTTCACAGATGTGCCTCTCCCACAGATGTGACTCTCCCATTTGTTTACTTTTTCTTGCTAGTCAGTGTAGGGTCGAGGGCCCTGGGCCCTCATGCTAATAAGGAGCGAGACACTGACACACTGCTTGCATGGTGCAACTGGCCCAGAGCACGTGCGCTCGGCCTCTTTTATTGGTACTGTGTCACATGACCTGTGACATCAGTGGTGGGTGGGTGTTCAGTGTAGTTACAGGCTCAGCACTAGAATGCTGACTTGTGCTGGGCATTACATCCCTCCCCAAATTGGTTAAAAATTAAACCAAACGTGAAAAGTCCAAAACCTGTGGGGGAAAGAAAACACAGAAAATAACATTGGACTTGCGCTTTCAAAATGAGTCTCTGGCTGCTTGCAAGCCGCAGGCAGTATAGTTCTTGTGTTCTGGATTAAACAGTTCTTGGTGGCACGATTCGCAGTTGTTCGGCGGGTTCATTCTTTGTCTGTGCTGTCTGTCCGCTGTTCTCAGCCCTGCCTTTTGCTTTGCTCTCTTGGTGACGAATAGTTAAAGAGAGATGGATGACATGGTTGTTGTTTGTCTTCCAGCTTCTTTTCTCCATGCTGGTTGCGCGATGTTTCCGGGCAGGCTTCAGTGTGTTTCTTGGCAGGTGAAAAGAGTAGGTGCGAACATCCCTCTCACTAGGATGCCCCTCTCGCCGGTTTTCTTCTGCCACAAGATGTCCGGGAGGACCTCTTTGCCAGGTTTCCACTGGACTGGTGTTTTTGGTCGTGTTGCTCTACCATAGCCTTCGGGCCGTGAGCAGGGCGCTCCACGAGCTTCACCGTCGTGTCCTAGTTCCACCTGAAGGTTGAGTTGTTGACTCTTCTCATTGCTTGCGAGGCTTTCATCCTCTTGGGTCCTGCAGGCGTGCTTCTGTAGATCTGTCTCCCGTGCGGGACTTGCTGCCACCAGAGTCCCTTGAGGCTTCTGATACTGGTTTGCTACGGGCTGGTGTGAGGTAGGTCAGGTCCTTCACTTCCGGAGTCCTGAGTAGTCTCGCCATCCAATCTTCCGCTCAAACCCCAGAAGTAGATGTAGCCAACAGTCTATCTTGCTCTCTTCTGCGATCGCCATGTGGATGGGTGGCTCGTAGGTGGTTGTCTCTGTTCTGCACTGCCGGTGTTCTTGCCAGGCTTGTCTTCCATTGCACTCAGGTGTTCCAGTGCCTGTCACCTTGCTTCTTTCCGCAGGGCGGCTTCTTCTTGCAGTGGCAGCGTGCCATTCCGACTTCTCCTTTCTTCTTTTCTTAGTGGCGGTGGCCACTCTGTTCTTTCTTCCTTCTTCTTAACCTGACAGTCGTGCCACTCTGATTACTTCTTCCTTATTGTCTTCTTCTCTTCTTCTCGCGACGTACCCTGGTCCCCTCTTCTTCATCTTCTCTGGCCATGCTTCGCTATGCAGCGCGCGCACTCCACACAGGTCTGCCTGGTCTTGTCCTAGTCCTAGGACACTGTCTTCTTGTCACTTAACTCCCAGGGTTAGCGTCGCGACCTTCACCTCTTCTTTCAGTCGCATCTATTATTTGTGAAGTTGAGGTTCTTTCGTCCATGTTCGCAACCGCGCCTTGGCTGAATTTTAGGTAAAGTTTGTTGATCCATGTCCCTGGATCGCGCCTTGGCTGAACTTCTTGGACCTTTGTGCTGGTCCCTTCTGCCGAGGTCTGGCAGGTAGGCTTCGTGGTGCTGAGCTTCTTGGACCTAGTGCTGGTCCCTTCTGCCGATGTCCGGCAGGTAGGATTCGCGGTGCTGAGCTTCTTGGACCTCGTGCTGGTCCCTTCTGCCGATGTCCGGCAGGTAGGATTCATGGTGCAGAGCTTCTTGGACCTCGTGCTGGTCCCTTCTGCCGATGTCCAGCAGGTAGGCTTCGTGGTGCTTGGTGACCATGCTGAGTGGTCATGTTGCTGTTGTGTTGAATCTTCACTGCTGCGGGTTGTCTGCGCAAACGTTCTCCTTTCATCGCAGTTGAGTTGCTTTGGTGCGCATCTGGGTGCGCGCTTCGTGTATTCTTTGTGACTTGCTGTTTGGGCTGGTGCTATCTGCGCTGTTGCGCATTTGCGTCATGCGCTTTCGCATTTCCTGGTGCTGGGTTCTAGAACCATTGTTGGTTCGTGTGGGGTGTTCTTACTTTCGCCATTCTGCTGCAGCGACGGCCTGTGGCCACCAGTCATCGCTGTCTTCTCTTCTGGCGTGGCGTAGATGCTTCTGGAGGGTTGCATCACCGCTCCGTTGACGTTCTTCTGGTCTTGCTTCTTCTGTTTGGTGTTGGTTGCGATTCTTGTGGATTTTCTCTGGGCGCACTTGCGGCGTGCTTTCGAGTGTCTTCTGAGGAGTTCTTGCACTCCTGTTGGCGGAGTTGCTCTTAGCGTTCTTGGCGCGCTCCTGCGCTGTCGCCTTTGGCATCTGGGTAGCGTCCCGGTACTACTGTAGTCAGTGTTGCTGTGCATTTACTTTCATGCTTGGCTGTGTTCTCAGTTGTGATGTGGTCTTATTCAGTTAGTATGGTGAGCTTGTTCGCTTTCTCCTTTCCTTGCCTGGGGGGAGCTGGTTACTTTTTCTCTAGAATGTCCTGCGTGGAGTTGCTGCACTCCTGATGCGCTTCTGGGGTCCCTGGCGCGTTCTCGGGGTCGTCACCCTGTTATCTCCTCGGGCTGTGTGATGATTTGGTGGCGTTCCGGTGTACTAGTGTTCTTGCGCTTGGTCAGTTTCCCCTGGCGTTGTTTCGCAGTGACCTGGTGCAGAGTTCCTTCACTCCTTGCGCCGTCTTGTGCAGTGCTATGCTATGCTGTCCTGGTGGCGCCGGTGTGTCGCTGTGCAGCGTCGTTGGTCGGGCTTCCTTGTCGCAGTGTGGCGTTCCTGCGCCAGTCTGGCGTTACTGTGTGTTTACTTTCATGCTGGGCAGTCCTCCTTTGTGTACTGGTGTGCTTTGGACGTCCTGTGTTGGACAGTGCTGCTTTTCCTTTGGGCGCTGCTGTGCTGCGCTCCTGTAGAGGCGTCACCATCCCTTGTGTGCACTGATGCTACTCTTAGTTATGTCTTAGAGGTGCTGCAGGGATGTTTGGCTTGTTGCAGGCCTGTTTATTGTCATCTGAATTTAGCCTGGCTGCTAGTGTCCTATGCGGGGAGTCTGCTGTCCTGTGGCACACTTGGGGCTGCTAAGGCAAAACTGCAGTGATCACTGGCCTTACTGTAGGCTTCTCTGTAGGCTGTCTTTTCTCCTCTCACTGCAGTGTTGCTGAAAGGCCACTAGATGGCAGTGCTGCTTATCGTTAGGCTCCCTTTCACTGTCTTCGTTTTTCTCGGTTGCAGGCTTTCCTTTTCTATGGCCGTTGCTAGAGTTGGTGGAAGACGGGGCACCGGCGGGACTGTTGTGAGTGCTTTTCCGCATTGGCTCTCGCAGGGGGCGTGGGGGCAGAGGAGCCGGACTGCAGCTCGAGGCAGTCGAGCAGGCACAGCTGGATGTCTCCCCTTTACTACGGTGAGTTTTTCTTTGTTTTAGACGACTTTCTGCCCTTCGCTGCAGGCATTGTTCTACTCTGGCTGGGGGGGCTGACTCCGATCAGCTGCGGGCATCGCGCATCTCATTCTTGCACTCCCCGCCCGCAGCAGCTACTCGGGTCTCACACTGTGCGGGGCGGGGAACAGTCCTCGCTGCTGCCCAAGCTTGCTGGTCTTCCTTTCGCTTTGTGCCCGCTCGCCGCAGCTTTACCAATCTTCACGCTGTGCGGCGGGGATGTGGTCAATGTCTGCTGGTCTCCGGTGAGTCCACTTGTATTACGCTGTAGGGGGTTACCATGGCCAGCTGCGGGCCGGGTGCTGGATCTCACCTTTCCTTTCCCCCATCGCCGCAGCCACACGCGGCGAGGGGTGGGTGATAGTGCTTCGCGGGTGGGCTCCGCTTTGAATGTTAGGGCGCCCGGCAGCTCGCCTCACGCTGCGGGCGCTCTCCTTTTAAGTTAACCCCCTTTCCGCTGCACTTCACACACGCTGCAGGCAGGCCGCGGGTGGGCTCCGTGAGCCTTGCTTTTCTTAACGGGGCAATAGCGGGCGATGCCGCGTCACTGCAGGCAGGCCGCGGGTGGGCTCCGCGAGCCTTGCATTATCACGGGGCATTTGCGGCGGATGCCGCGTCGCAGCAGGCAGGCCGCGGGTGGGCTCGGGGCTCGACACACGCCCCGTGGGCCTCTCGGCGGCTGGCACGCTTCAAAAGGGGTGTGCTGTCGATGCAGGCAGCTCTCCTCTTCCCTTTTCCATGATGATTTCTTTTAGCTGCGGCACGCGTGGCTAGCGTCCGCCCTCGTCGCCATTGTAGGGTCGAGGGCCCTGGGCCCTCATGCTAATAAGGAGCGAGACACTGACACACTGCTTGCATGGTGCAACTGGCCCAGAGCACGTGCGCTCGGCCTCTTTTATTGGTACTGTGTCACATGACCTGTGACATCAGTGGTGGGTGGGTGTTCAGTGTAGTTACAGGCTCAGCACTAGAATGCTGACTTGTGCTGGGCATTACATCCAGCACCATCACTGCTTCCAGTGCTCCATCTTTCCATCCATCTCTAACTGAGGATATGACGATGCCATTTGTTTGCTTTTTAAAAAGTAATTTTTAAAAACACTTACATATACATGGGTTTCCGAGAGCACTCTTTACCGATTAATCAACTGAAATGTCGATTTTGCTTTCGTCCGCCACAGCTTGTAAAGCATCCGCCGATGGATCAGGGCTCAGGCCACTTCAACTACTGGGTTCCTTCTGTATCAATGACAGTCTTTTCCCAGGCACCATTTCATCATCCACAAAGAAAAGAGCCCACTTCATTGCTGGGACAATCTTAGCTTTATTATTTGTTAATATATTTTTTTCAGTTTCTGTGGGAAAGCGCCTTGCCCGTTTTCTTGAGAACTGCCGGGCATATTATCAAGAAGGGCGTTAACTGCCGCTAAAGTGGCGATAAGGGGGTTGATAATATTCCCTTGAGAATTCCCGTAGAAGCCCATGTTCTGGAGTGAACATTGGCTTCTATTGGAATTCTAAAGGGCATATTATCAAGCCCATTATCGCCGCTTTAGCGGCAATTTCCTGCCGCTAAAACGGCGATAATTTTGACGCCCTTCTTGATAATACGCCCCTCCGTTTGTAGCCAAGCTTACGGAGACACCTGCAATCAATGCTGAGTGTAAAGGTGTCCGTCAATCGTATATTGCCACATAGATCTTTTTAAAGTGCCTGGATGCATTTTTCACCACTTGGTGGCACCACTGCCAAAGATTTTGAAAGAATAAACAGCGGAAGAAGGGAATTATAATTGCATTACGTTCTTTTCCTCCCCATCTTATTTTTTGACTTTCTTTAACAGAGTGTGCTGGAAAGGAGATGAGAAAAAAGGCCAGTTGTGCGACACTGTGGGGAGCAACAGATTCCGGCGCTTATTTATAAGACCCTTGTGCCACTAGCACTTCACTTCTACCCATATAAAAAGGGGCGCACCGGCGGCAAAAAGGGGATTGTAAATAAGCCCCGGAAGTTGAATTTCAAAGCAAACGGTTCACTGAAGAGATGCGTGGTAGGGTGTATTATTCCAGCATAAGAATCTTCCACCCTTATTTGTTTCTGTATTCAAGATCAGGATAATAAAAAATCAAGACTACACTACCAACCTGTACATATGATAACAAGAAAATAATTACCAGCAGTTACTACTCACATGTTCAGACTAATGGAAATAACACTTAAAACTGAACTGAATATGCATTCTCGCTTGACTCCTGGAGCGTGGGGTTCACGGTTCGATCCCAGGCTTTCCACATCTCAGCATCACGTGACTCTTGGCAATAACTCACTGAGGGGCAGATTTATGAGGCTGTTGCGCCTCTTTGCGCCGCAATTGCGTCACTTTATTTGACGCAACTGCGGTGCAAACAATGCGCCCAATTTACAACGTGACGCATCTAGGAAATGGAAACAGGAAGAAGGGAGAGGATAGCAAATACACCCCATTTGAGTTGTCAGGAGGGGTTAAACTAAAAGAGACCTTTAAAGCACAATTTTCATATGCATTTTGCTAAAAATGAAAAGCTGTATGTTCTGTAGGGGCAACTCAGGAATCTGGCCCTTCAGAGATCCGGCCTCTCTTTCTTTCTCTCGTTCTCTCGCTCCCTCTCTCTTTCCCTCTCTATCTATCTCTCTATCTATCTATCTATCTATCTATCTATCTATCTATCTATCTATCTATCTATCTATCTATCTATCTATCTATCTATCTATCTATCTATCTCTCTATCTATCTCTCTCTCCCTCTCCCATAAACGACTGCATGGGTAACTTCGCTATGCAAGCGGCTCGGGAAGACGCAATAAGCCCCGCGAACACGCAAAAAACCCTGCGAACACGCAAAAAAACAAAAATCCGCAAATTCGCACAAATTCGCGAATTTTGCCGATCGCGAATTCGCAAATCCGCAAATTCGCGGATCGCGAATTCGCAAAATTCACCCATGCTTAACCAAGAGGGGTATTATCACAGAGGGATTTCTCTCCCCCATTGAGGATTGTATCCTATGTATTTTAGGTAGGTGTGGCAAGCATGCAGGTACATAGCATAGCCCTCAGTAGTTAGGGTTTTCCTGAAAACGTGTTTGTTCTTTGTCATCCTTACAGCTGGGTGGAGTGCCTGGTACCTCCTCCCTGAGTGTCTACCACAGAACCTATCACATGTATTTTTCTTTACAGGTGCGAGCGGGGGTTATAGTGTACCCTCCTTTGAGGTAAAGAGATGAAGAGAAGTGGGGGGGTTAGAATTGCACGAACGGGGGGTTTTCCTAAACAAGTTGTTCTTTGTCATGTCAGGTCTCCCTCGCTGTCCCCTTCCTTTCCCTCCCCAGTTGGACACCCTTAGCAGTCTGTGTTCTCTAATTCAGGCTCTGAGGCGGTTATAGGCCTAGCAACACAGCCCCGAAGAGGCCAGAAAGCAGAGCCTGACAGAATTATCGGCCCAAGAATTTTATCCGCTTCTTGGCTGTATTGACCCTTAACATGACGACCTTAGATGATGTATTGGCAGCATTAGCACAGGTCCAGGTAGAACTGACGGCGTCAAATAGAGAGGTGGCTGCCTCTCGTGCCGAGAATGCTCAACTGCGAGCACGTTTGGACAGATTGCCTGTATCCCCAGCATCGGTGGGTGGGGATCCATCCGCTTCCACCTCAGTAGTAGTGGAAATGTCCGCTCAGATACCCTTAGCCCCACCTGAACGGTTCAATGGAGACAACAAAAAGGTGCAGGTGTTTAAAACGCAAATATTGATGCACTTTATGTGCAAACCCAAGATGTTCGTCACTAACCAGGCTAGAGTAGCCTTCTTGATCTCATATCTGGGGGGTGAGGCAGCGCAATGGGCAGTCCCTGTGGCTAGGAGAGACGACCCTCTCCTTTATGAATGGGATGAGTTCCGTGCAGAATTAAAAAAAACATTCGACAGAAGAGCGGAAACTTTCACAGCGGATCGGGAGTTACTGAAGCTCAAGCAGGGTGAAACGGACTTGGTTATGTATTTAAACAACTTTCGTCGGTTGGTGGCAGAAACCGATTGGTCCGAAGTAAAGCAAACGGCCTTGTTCTATCAAGGCCTGAACGAAGACCTAAAAGACGTTTTGGCCCATATCGACCCCCAACTTCGGACTTGTACTGCCCTTATCGAACTTGCGTTACGTCTAGACCATAGGATGAAGGAACGGAAGGGGGACCACAAGAAAAGAGACAGACCTGTCACACCCTATGAAAGTCAGAGTCATGGGGAAAAACCATCCCCTCAACCGGAGTCCATGGAGATAGGAGCGGTGAGGGCCTCCCTCACTGCAGGCGAAAAAGACTATCGTCGCAAACAAGGTTTATGCCTCTACTGCCGCAAAAAAGGACACTTCTTAAGGGAGTGTCCGGTGAAGCCCAAACCTGGAAGGATGAGAACCGGGCAAACCACAGCAGGCATCACCGGGAAGGAGTCGGGAAACTCCATAGCTTGAAGGTGTGTGAAGGGGAGCAATCAAGCAGATGTGGATCAAGAGAAGAACCATTTGTTTCTGAGTATGACGTTGGTAATGGGTTCCGAAGAGAAAAGGGTGCATGTCATGGTGGACTCGGGTGCTACCGGATGTTTTATGGACTATGCCGAAGCCCGGAGGCTGGGAGTACATCTTATAACCAAAGAACACCCAGAAATTGTGTACGCAGTCGACGGGAAAGAGCTAGAGGCCGGACCCATTACACACCATACCTCGGAATATGGGCTTTCCTACGAAGGAACGCATCACGAACTCATGACGTTCACATCATTCAGGCACCACAGTACGGTATAATCTTGGGGCTTCCATGGTTACAAAAACATGAAACAGTAATACAGTGGACTAAGAAAACGGTTCAGTTTTTGTCTCCTTAATGCCTAGAACATTGTCTTTCTGGGCTAATCAATCCGTCGCAGGCACTGGCCTCGGTTTTAAGGATAGCGACGGCCGCAGAGAAAGAAGTGTCTCTTCCGCTGTGTTACCAAACCTACGAGGCAGTATTCATCAATAAAGAAGTGGAGGTGCTCCCTCCTCACAGGGAGTATGATTGCCGTATTGACCTGGTACCAGGGGCGGCCATTCCCAATGGTCGGATTTATGCTCTCACGTTACCAGAAAATGAAACCCTCCGGGCATATCTTGATAAATACCTTGCTTTAGGGTATATCCGTCCTTCCAGATCACCCGCTGCCTCGCCATTGTTTTTCTTCCCGAAAGCGAATGGAGAAAAAAGGTGTTGTATCGATTACAGGGCGTTGAATACCATCACCATTAAAAACCAGTACCCCTTACCGTTAATCCCTGTTCTATTAGAACAGGTAAGATCTGCAGCTGTGTACACCAAATCGGACCTTCGAGGCGCCTTTCACCTTGTTCGCATAAGACAAGGTGATGAATGGAAAATGGCCTTCAAGACGCCGTATGGGCTTTATTAATACCTGGTAATGCCCTTCGGGCTTTGTAACGCCCTGCCCGCGTTCCAGTTCTTTCTAAACGAAGTGCTGAGAGAGTTCCTTGACCGACACGTCGTAGTGTATATCGATGATATACTCATCTATTCCAACACAACAGAAGAACATGTGACCCACATGTGTTCCGTTCTACAAGCCCTGCAAACACATCACTTGTTCTGCAAAATCACGAAATGTGAATTCCATGTGACTGCGGTGGAATTCCTAGGTGTGATGCTCACCCCCTCCGGACAAGTGATGGCGGAGAGGAAGTTCCAAGCCATTAAAGAATGGCCTCGTCCGTGCAACGTCAAAGACATCCAGAGCCTGTTAGGTTTTGCTAACTTTTACAGGCGGTTTATCCAGGGATTCTCGGGTATGGTAGCCCCTCTGACCCAACTCACGAGGAAGAATGAACCATTCCAGTGGAATAACGACACACAAAACGCCTTCGACCAGTTAAAGACTGCTTTTTCTGCAGCCCCAGTGCTTTCTCATGCCAATCCTGATCTACCTTTCATATTGGAGGCAGACGCATCCGAAGCTGCATTGGGAGCAGTATTGTCACAAAGAGAGGAAGCCACAGGCCTGTTGCACCCCATCGCCTTCATGTCGAGAAAACTCAGTCCGGCGGAGAACAACTACACAATCGCGGAGAAGGAACTGCTGGCGATTCGCAATGCCTTCTTGGAATGGAGACATTGGTTGTTGGGGGCGAAACATCAAGTCACCGTGTATACCGACCACAGAAATTTGCAGTTCCTATGAGCAGCCAAACATTTAACACCCCGACAACTGCGGTGGATGTTATTCTTCGAGGAGTACCGATTTGTGGTAACCTCAGACCCGGCACTCAAAACAGAAAAGTGGATGCTCTAACAAGGCAAGAAAACCCTACCTTGCACACCACGACACCCGTGCGATCCATCATTGAACCCTCCAAAATCATAGGAGTAACCCAAACCCAAGACTTCCTAACAAAAGAAAGAAACGGAGCTCAAACATGCACGTGGAGGACCTGGCTGCGACACCACCCTGAGTGGAGGATAAAACAGGGTATCCCGATGAGGGGAACACAAGTCCTCATCCCTACTGCTTCCTTACGCAGAACGGTATACGCATGGTGCCATAACGCTCCCTGGCCAGGACACATGGGGTATGTAAAAACACTCGATAAAGTCTTGAGACAATTCTGGTGGCCTTCTGTTAGGCCGGATCTCCGTCGATGGGTTAACGCATGCACGAAGTGCTCTCAAATGAAGGCGGATCGTCGACAACCACAGAGACTGCTGCAACCCATGCCCACACCCGAGCTCCCATGGGAAAGGTTTTCCGTTGATTTTATAGTGGGTCTTCCCAAAGATCAGGGGAAAATGGCCATAGTAGTAGTGGTTGATTACTTGACCAAAATGGGGCACTTTGTAGCTTGCGGACAGGTCCCAACGGCGAGCCAGTTGGCACACATACTCCTTGTGAACGTTGTTAGGCTACATGGGCCCCCGAGGGACATAGTGTCGGATAGGGGAGCACAATTCACTGCCCGTTTCTGGAAAACTTGGTGTTCAGAACTGCAAATACAGTCCTCCTTGTCCACCAGTTTCCATCCTCAAACCGACGGACAAACGGAGAGGCTGAATCAAACGCTGAAACAGTATCTCCGTTCTTACGTGCAAGAAAACACTGACTCATGGGTGGATTGGTTGTGGGTGGCAGAAATCGCCTACAACAGCTCCCAACATTCATCTACCTTACATACCCCATTCTATAGCAATTATGGGTATCATCCCCGGTTCAATCCCATGTTATTGCCTAATGTCAGTACTAAGCTACCTGCGGTCAGGGAGAGGTTGTTACGTGTTCGCAAGGTTCTCCTGGCCACACGGAAGAACCTGATAAACGCCAAGGCTAGCTACAAAAAACAGGCGGACAAACACCGTAGGCCTGGCCCGGTGTACAGGAAAGGGGATTTGGTATGGTTGTCCACCAAACACATCAAATTTAAGAAGCATAGCGTATTCAATCCCCGGTTCATAGGGCCATACAGGGTGGTGAGACATGTTAATCCTGTGGCTGTGAGGTTGCGATTGCCAACGCATTTTAGGATTCATCCTGTGTTCCATGTGTCTCTCCTGAAGCCCTCTCTCTGTCCTGTGCGCCGAGCCCCCCTACCTATTTGGGTACAGCAGGAAAGAGTGTATGAAGTGCATAAAGTTCTCGATTCCAAGTGGTTGCGGGGACACTTACACTACCTGATTTCGTGGAAGGGCTATGGTCCGGAGGAGAACTCCTGGGAGCCGGCTGGGTCGGTCCATGCACCCAGGTTGGTTGCCAGGTTCCATCGCTTATGTCCCGATCATCCCACGGCCGGTGCCGGTCCTTTGTGAAGGGGGATGTACTGTCATGTTCCGCCTTGCAGGGTATTCAACAAACCCGAATACCGCGCTCCTAACGCATCGGAATGACGGTGAACTACAACTCCCGTCATGCTGAGGGACCGTCACGCATGGTACGCACAGAGCGTGCGCATCGCGTCATCAAAAGGAGCCCCGGGGAAGGGGTTGCTGCTGATAATTCCTTTTGCATCCTGGAGAACGGTTTGAATGCATGAAGTAGTGGTAAGAAAGTGGATTCTATCCGCATCTGTTCTGTTGTACCAACGCTTCATATTGACTTCCGAGTTCACGCTGGGACGTGGAGCTCTGATTTTGCTTTGTCTTTCCTGTCGGCTGAGGGGGAAGAAACCTATCCACGCTTGTGCTGCGTAACCAGCATCTCGTCTTGATTTTTCTGTGTAAACCACGCTGGGGCGTGAACTTTTGTTTCTAATTTGGTTTTCCTCTCGGCTGAGGGGGAAGCAAAACCCTACCTCCTTTGTTAGCCGTGCGAGGGGCTGGCCTCGTAAAAGCGACGCAGCGAACGTGACAACCGGATGATTAATTGAGTTTCTCTTAACTGAGGGAGAAAAGGACTTCCAAGTACGAATAACTTTGGCGCATATTCGGAGAACCGAGGCTCAAATACCCCCGGTGAAGTAATCTGACAAACAAGTATTTGGGTGCTTCTCAGTTTAGGGTGTGATATTCGAACACCCAGATTCAGCAGAGAACCCTTTCAGTTTATGTTGTTCTTTGCATTGTTTTCCATTTACATCACTTGTTTATCGTTTTGCCTGCTGTAGGAGACACCAAGAGGGGTATTATCACAGAGGGATTTATCTCCCCCATTGAGGATTGTATCCTATGTATTTTAGGTAGGTGTGGCAAGCATGCAGGTACATAGCATAGCCCTCAGTAGTTAGGGTTTTCCTGAAAACGTGTTTGTTCTTTGTCATCCTTACAGCTGGGTGGAGTGCCTGGTACCTCCTCCCTTTGTGTCTACCACAGAACCTATCACGTGTATTTTTCTTTACAGGTACGAGCGGGGGTTATAGTGTACCCTCCTTTGAGGTAAAGAGATGTAGAGAAGTGGGGGGTTAGAATTGCACGAACGGGGGGTTTTCCTAAACAAGTTGTTCTTTGTCATGTCAGGTCTCCCTCCCTGCTGTCCCCTTCCTTTCCCTCCCCGATTGGACACCCTTAGCAGTCTGTGTTCTCTAATTCAGGCTCTGAGGCGGTTCGTATGGGGAGGTTATAGGCCTAGCAACACAGCCCCGAAGAGGCCAGAAAGCAGAGCCTGACAGAATTATCGGCCCAAGAATTTTATCCGCTTCTTGGCTGTGTTGACCCTTAACATGACGACCTTAGATGATGTATTGGCAGCGTTAGTACAGGTCCAGGTAGAACTGACGGCATCAAATAGAGAGGTGGCTGCCTCTCGTGCCGAGAATGCTCAACTGCGAGCACGTTTGGACAGATTGCCTGTATCCCCAGCATCGGTGGGTGGGGATCCATCCGCTTCAACCTCAGTAGTAGTGGAAATGCCCACTCAGATACCCTTAGCCCCACCTGAACGGTTCAATGGAGACAACAAAAAGGTGCAGGTGTTTATAACGCAAATATTGATGCACTTTATGTGCAAACCCAAGATGTTCGCCACTAACCAGGCTAGAGTAGCCTTCTTGATCTCATATCTGGGGGGTGAGGCAGCGCAATGGGCAGTCCCTGTGGCTAGGAGAGACGACCCTCTCCTTTATGAATGGGATGAGTTCCGTGCAGAATTCGAAAAAACATTCGACAGAAGAGCGGAAACTTTCACAGAGGATCGGGAGTTACTGAAGCTCAAGCAGGGTGAAATGGACTGGTTATGTATTTAAACAACTTTCGTCGGTTGGTGGCAGAAACCGATTGGTCCGAAGTAAAGCAAACAGCCTTGTTCTATCAAGGCCTGAACGAAGACCTAAAAGACGTTTTGGCCCAAATCGACCCCCAACTTCGGACTTGTACCGCCCTTATCGAACTTGCGTTACATCTAGACCATAGGATGAAGGAACGAAAGGGGGACCACAAGAAAAGAGACAGACCTGTCACACCCTATGAAAGTCAGAGTCATGGGGAAAAACCATCCCCTCAACCGGAGTCCATGGAGATAGGAGCGGTGAGGGCCTCCCTCACTGCAGGCGAAAAAGACTATCGTCGCAAACAAGGTTTATGCCTCTACTGCGGCAAAAAAGGACACTTCTTAAGGGAGTGTCCGGTGAAGCCCAAACCTGGAAGGATGAGAACCGGGCAAACCACAGCAGGCATCACCGGGAAGGAGTCGGGAAACTCCATAGCTTGAAGGTGTTTGAAGGGGAGCAATCAAGCAGATGTGGATCAAGGGAAGAACCATTTGTTTCTGAGTATGACGTTGGTAATGGGTTCCGAAGAGAAAAGGGTGCGTGCCATGGTGGACTCGGGTGCTACCGGATGTTTTATGGACTATGCCGAAGCCCGGAGGCTGGGAGTACATCTTATTACCAAAGAACACCCAGAAATTGTGTACGCAGTCAACGGGAAAGAGCTAGAGGCCGGACCCATTACACACCATACCTCGGAATATGGGCTTTCCTACGAAGGAACGCATCACAAACTCATGACGTTCAACATCATTCAGGCACCACAGTACGGTATAATCTTGGGGCTTCCACGGTTACAAAAACATGAACCAGTAATACAGTGGACTAAGAAAACGATTCAGTTTTTGTCTCCTTACTGCCTAGAACATTGTCTTTCTGGGCTAATCTATCCGTCGCAGGCACTGGCCTCGGTTTTAAGGATAGCGACGGCCGCAGAGAAAGAAGTGTCTCTTCCGCCGTGTTACCAAACCTACGAGGCAGTATTCAGCAATAAAGAAGTGGAGGTGCTCCCTCCTCACAGGATGTATGATTGCCGTATTGACCTGGTACCAGGGGCGGCCATTCCCAATGGTCGGATTTATGCTCTCACGTTACCAGAAAATGAAACCCTCCGGGCATATCTTGATAAATACCTTGCTTTAGGTTATATCCGTCCTTCCAGATCACCCGCTGCCTCGCCGTTATTTTTCATCCCGAAAGCGAATGGAGAAAAAAGGTGTTGTATCGATTACAGGGCGTTGAATACCATCACCATTAAAAACCAGTACCCCCTACCGTTAATCCCTGTTCTATTAGAACAGGTAAGATCTGCAGCTGTGTACACCAAATCGGACCTTCGAGGCGCCTTTCACCTTGTTCGCATAAGACAAGGTGATGAATGGAAAACAGCCTTCAAGACGCGGTATGGGCTTTATGAATACCTGGTAATGCCCTTCGGGCTTTGTAACGCCCTGGCCGCGTTCCAGTTCTTTCTAAACGAAGTGCTGAGAGAGTTCCTTGACCAACACGTTGTAGTGTATATCGATGATATACTCATCTATTCCAACACAACAGAAGAACATGTGACCCACATGTGTTCCGTTCTACAAGCCCTGCAAACACATCACTTGTTCTGCAAAATCACGAAATGTGAATTCCATGTGACTGCGGTGGAATTCCTAGGTGTGATGCTCACCCCCTCCGGACAAGTGATGGCGGAGAGGAAGTTCCAAGCCATTAAAGAATGGCCTCGTCCGTGCAACGTCAAAGACATCCAGAGCCTGTTAGGTTTTGCTAACTTTTACAGGCGGTTTATCCAGGGATTCTCGGGTATGGTAGCCCCTCTGACCCGACTCACGAGGAAGAATGAACCATTCCAGTTGAATAACGACACACAAAACGCCTTCGACCAGTTAAAGACTGCTTTTTCTGCAGCCCCAGTGCTTTCTCATGCCAATCCTGATCTACCTTTCATAGTTGAGGCAGACGCATCCGAAGCTGCATTGGGAGCAGTAATGTCACAAAGAGAGGAAGCCACAGGCCTGTTGCACCCCATCACCTACATGTCGAGAAAACTCAGTCCGGCGGAGAACAACTACACAATCGCAGCGAAGGAACTGCTGGCGATTCGCGATGCCTTCTTGGAATGGAGACATTGGTTGTTGGGGGCGAAACATCAAGTCACCGTGTATACGGACCACAGAAATCTGCAGTTCCTATGAGCAGCCAAACATTTAACACCCTGACAACTGCGGTGGATGTTGTTCTTCGAGGAGTACCGATTCGTGTTAACCTTCAGACCCGGCACTCAAAACAGAAAAGTGGATGCTCTAACAAGGCAAGAAAACCCTAACTTGCACACCACGACACCCGTGCGATCCATCATTGAACCCTCCAAAATCATAGGAGTAACCCAAACCCACGACTTCCTAACAAAAGAAAGAAACGGAGCTCAAACATGCGTGTGGAGGACCTGGCTGCGACACCACCCTGAGTGGAGGATAAAACAGGGTATCCCGATGAGGGGAACACAAGTCCTCATCCTTACTGCTTCCTTACGCAGAACGGTATACGCATGGTGCCATAACGCTCCCTGGCCAGGACACATGGGGTATGTAAACACACTCGATAAACTCTTGAGACAATTCTGGTGGCCTTCTGTTAGGCCGGATCTCCGTCGATGGGTTAACGCATGCACGAAGTGCTCTCAAATGAAGGCGGATCGTGGACAACCACAGAGACTGCTGCAACCCATGCCCACACCCGAGCTCCCATGGGAAAGGTTTTCCGTTGATTTTATAGTGGGCCTTCCCAAAGATCAGGGGAAAACGGCCATAGTAGTAGTGGTTGATTACTTGACCAAAATGGGCCACTTTGTAGCTTGCGGACAGGTCCCAACGGCGAGCCAGTTGGCACACATACTCCTTGTGAACGTTGTTAGGCTACATGGGCCCCCGAGGGACATAGTGTCGGATAGGGGAGCACAATTCACTGCCCGTTACTGGAAAACGTGGTGTTCAGAACTGCAAATACAGTCCTCCTTGTCCACCAGTTTCCATCCTCAAACCGATGGACAAACGGAGAGGCTGAATCAAACGCTGAAACAGTATCTCCGTTCTTACGTGCAAGAAAACACAGACTCATGGGTGGATTGGTTGTGGGTGGCAGAAATCGCCTACAACAGCTCCCAACATTCATCTACCTTACATACCCCATTCTATAGCAATTATGGGTATCATCCCCGGTTCAATCCCATGTTATTGCCTAATGTCAGTACTAAGCTACCTGAGGTCAGGGAGAGGTTGTTACATGTTCGCATGGTTCTCCTGGCCACACGGAAGAACCTGATAAAAGCCAAGGCTAGCTACAAAAAACAGGCGGACAAACACCGTAGGCCTGGCCCGGTGTACAGGAAAGGGGATTTGGTGTGGTTGTCCACCAAACACATCAAATTTAAGAAGCATAGCGTATTCAATCCCCGGTTCATAGGGCCAAACAGGGTGGTGGGACATGTTAATCCTGTGGCTGTGAGGTTGCGATTGCCAACGCATTTTAGGATTCACCCTGTGTTCCATGTGTCTCTCCTGAAGCCCTCTCGCTGTCCTGTGCGCCGAGCCCCCCTACCTATTTGGGTACAGCAGGAAAGGGAGTATGAAGTGCATAAAGTTCTCATTCCAAGTGGGTGCGGGGACACTTACACTACCTGATTTCGTGGAAGGGCTATGGTCCGGAGGAGAACTCCTGGGAGCCGGCTGGGTCGGTCCATGCACCCAGGTTGGTTGCCAGGTTCCATCGCTTATGTCCCGATCATCCCACGGCCGGGGCCGGCCCTTTGTGAAGGGGATGTACTGTCATGTTCCGCCTGGCAGGGTATTCAACAAACCCGAATACCGCGCTCCTAACGCATCGGAATGACGGCGAACTACAACTCCCCTCATGCTGAGGGACCGTCACGCATGGTACGCACAGAGCGTGCGCATCGCGTCATCAAAAGGAGCCCCGGGGAACGGGTTGCTTCCGATAATTCCTTTTGCATCCTGGAGAACGGTTTGAATGCATGAAGTAGTTGTAAGAAAGCGGATTCTATCCGCATCTGTTCTGTTGTACCAACGCTTCATATTGACTTCCGAGTTCACGCTGGGACGAGGAGCTCTGATTTTGCTTTGTCTTTCCTCTCGGCTGAGGGGGAAGAAACCTATCCACGCTTGTGCTGCGTAACCAGCATCTCGTCTTGATTTTTCTGTGTAAACCACGCTGGGGCGTGAACTTTTGTTTCTAATTTGGTTTTCCTCTCGGCTGAGGGGGAAGCAAAACCCTACCTCCTTTGTTAGCCGTGCGAGGGGCTGACCTCGTAAAAACCACGCAGCGAACGTGACAACCGGATGATTAATTGAGTATCTCTCAACTGAGGGAGAAAAGGACTTCCAAGTACGAATAACTTTGGCGCATATTCAGAGAACCGAGCCTCAAATACCCCCAGTGAAGTAATCTGACAAACAAGTATTTGGGTGCTTCTCAGTTTAGGGTGTTATATTCGAACACCCAGATTCAGCAGAGAACCCTTTCAGTTTATGTTGTTCTTTGCATTGTTTTCCCTTTACATCACTTGTTTATCGTTTTGCCTGCTGTAGGAGACACCAAGAGGGGTACTATCACAGAGGGATTTATCTCCCCCATTGAGGATTGTATACTATGTATTTTAGGTAGGTGTGGCAAGCATGCAGGTACATAGCATAGCCCTCAGTAGTTAGGGTTTTCCTGAAAACGTGTTTGTTCTTTGTCATCCTTACTGCTGGGTGGAGTGCCTGGTACCTCCTCCCTGAGTGTCTACCACAGAACCGATCACGTGTACTTTTCTTTACAGGTACGAGCGGGGGTTATAGTGTACCCTCCTTTGAGGTAAAGAGATTTAGAGAAGTGGGGGGGTTAGAATTGCACGAACGGGGGGTTTTCCTAAACAAGTTGTTCTTTCAGGTCTCCCTCCCTGCTGTCCCCTTCCTTTCCCTCCCCGGTTGGACACCCTTAGCAGTCTGTGTTCTCTAATTCAGGCTCTGAGGCGGTTCGTATGGGGAGGTTATAGGCCTAGCAACACAGCCCCGAAGAGGCCAGAAAGCAGAGCCTGACATACGGTACCACGGATTAAGTGACATGGCATTGTTCCCGGAGGAGGGTTTGCTACCATAAATTGGACAGATTGGAGAATGATCATAGAATCCCCTCAGCAGGTGAGCCGTCTCACAGAACATTGGAATTTGTAAAGCCAGCCAAAATATATAGTCTATGTGCAACAGACTCCCATGTACACCAGAATGCAAAGTGTACTGGTGGGTTACTGGATTCCGCATCCACCTTATGGCTACAAGGCCAATTGCCAACAGAATGTCTGCTAGGATATTCCCAGAGGGATCTTTCTATTTTGTCGGCAAGCAGTCCCTTTCTACACTGAGTGCCGGAGTGCAGTTGCCCCCAATAAGCAGTTCTCCTGTGGCAGAGTGACGATTTATGAGCTGAGATCCGTGAGTGTGGGGGTATGGAATCTCGGGGTGATGTAAAGGGACATAATATTTAATGGTCGGCCCTCCCAGTGTCCCAAAAGCATCACAAAACACCCATATGGATCGTGTGTGACTATTAGTATAGTAAATGGAAAGGATTTTCGTAAGAGGATACCCACTGCTCTCAAACCTCTAGTATAGCCTGCATGTGCTACTAGTTTGTAGCCTCGTCTGTTGAATGCACAGTAAGTAGTACCCGGTATGTGAGTTTCCTGTAGCAGGGCTATATCGGGTGAGTGGCATTTTAAGTACTGCAGCACTACCCCCCTTTTATTTTGTCCCCCACCCCATTCACATTCCTTCCGTGAAAGGATTTTAAAGTCTCTGGACACTTGAAATGTATTCATGTTGCCATGCAACTATAGCATTTAAAAGTTTAGTCAGTGGGACTGGCGGTCTTGGAGGAGATCCCATTTCTATCAAGGAGCACTTGAGAGCAACTGGTGGGGAACCTCTACATAAAATCTCGGAGTCATCTGAGAGTAGTCCTGTTCAGCTACACTTTTCTGTTTGAGACATGTGTCATGTAACAGTATCACTCTGACCAACATACTGTGCCAAAAAAACATATTCAAACAACTTATATAACATTTCCCCCTACCCGTCACACAGCATTGTGTACTTAAAACTGCCCATCCCCCCAACTTTGCAGAGTGCTTGTTTAACCCATGCCTCATGTCCTAATGTCTGGGTGCGTGTTCCAGCCAGCCATCCACCGGTCGCCCCCTCCCCTCACACGAGGATGCAAAAAGATTTACCACACTGCAACAGTTAAATTGGGGTCCAGTAGGATCACAGGCCCTCACAGCAGTCCTCCACAGTTGACCACTCCGTGCTTTGAAATGCATTAACCGGGTTTCTCCACTTTAGAAAGTGTTATTACACAATCAGGTAATGATCCCCCTTGAGTTCAAAACATTGCCTTTTTGTCCAAGGCCCTGTCCAGCACCATACAGTGCCCCTAGACTCCGAGCCCTCGACAAGTCTTTTAACTGATGCAGATGGAATTCCTACGGCGGCAGAGTGTCTGAGGACCCCTAGGCACTAGAAGCGAACTCCTGATTTTGTTGCATTCCCTGGTGTCGCTTCTCCTTCTTTCTTCTCTGTTGGTGTGCATTAGATCGTTTATTCCCAGGTTGTCACCAGCCATCCAGCCAGTCCCAGAGTTACTATGGGGAATCAAATAGGCACACATTTACAGTAAGATTTTCCCTAATTGTGACCAATTACTGCACTTTTTAGGTCTGGCCTACAGACAACTTGAGCTGTCTTAAGTAATCAAAATAATGCATACATACTTTATAATTACAAGCATATATGCATAGATACAGGAGCTTTGGGTTATCCCTCTTTATCCACCAGTCTGTCCAACTGGCATTCATATTTTTTTCTGCCCACAACAGCAAATACTGTTGGGCAATGTTTCTATCCATTACAACCCCTGGCTCTCTCGCAGTGGCAGTGATAGCATTTTCCTGATCACATGTGCACATCCACTTAAATAAAAGTGCACTTCACTAGTCGGCTATTAGTTTACTTTATCAATGTTTTCCCCACAGTTTGTTTCTCCTCTCTTTTCAGTTAACCCCGAATGTGTAAACTATGTCTTTATTTTACAGTAATTGAAAGCAATTTGTACATTTTATTTGAACCAAAAAGAGTCACATTTTCCGGCGACCTGCAATACTAAAAAGTAATTCTAGTCCTGTTCTCAGTACGAATGTATGCTAGAAAGCATCCACACTGTGTTTTTTAATAATAATTTCTGCAATGGTTAATTTTCTTTTAAATGTAGATTTCTTTATTACAAACATATGGATGCCAAGTTGAGAACAGCGTGATCTTTTTTCTTCTTTATATTTTATGGCATATGTTTGCAGTTAAAAGAATAAAAGCTTAGAAATAACCAATGCTCTTGCTTGCCAAGGCCAGACTTACTGGGTTTGTCAATGCGTGTTTATGTTCAGAGGGAGTTATAAGTCAGACAATTTTACGGGTTACCGGGAGCTGTGGGGCTTAACCTCCCCAGCGACACCACACGCCAGGAGGCACTGCTCCAGGGCCGGCTCTAGGCTCATGGTGGCCCTGAGCAGGGAGCGTAGGAGGGGGCCCCGGAAGAGGGGGTCCGGACGGGGCGGAGCCAAGTCTATATATGGTTATGATTTCTATGCCTATATACAGTGGCGTCACTAGGGTTGGTGTCACCCGGTGCGGGTAACTCATGGTGTCACCCCCTCACAACTTACCGCATGGACCAAGGACACCAGTAAAAACCCTGGGGCTTATTTTATTTACAAGCCCCTTGTGCCGCCGGTGCGCCAATTTTTCCCATATTAAAAGTGACGCACTGGTCGCGCAAGGGGCTTGTAAATAAGCCCCCCCGTTCCACTCACTAGTCATAGCTGCCACCAGCTAGCTGCCTGTCTCCCTTAGACTGGTGAGAGGGCACTGTACCAATACCCCAGCTGGCTTCAAAAACAACAAGAAGCACGTCCAGTGAGATCCAAGATAGGAAGCCTTTCGTCCTTACAAAAAATCTGCTCTGCCTCCCCCCCCCAAAAAAAGACCTAATCCAGTTGGCTCTGAAATGTTATGTGTTTTGGCGAAGGAACTATGCCAGCAGCGGTGTTCTAACAAGGCGCCATTTTCTTGTTGTTTTTAAGCAATCTATGGTTTGTGCACTCATTGTTATACTTGCCATAAGCCCTAGCTTTCCGCTCAAATCATTCTTTTAATTGTTGTTGGCCCTTGAAAAAAGCCTTCCTGTTTGGAAATAAAAAGCGAAAATGATGGCACGCGCGCTGCTAGGAACAGTAGTGAAACATGAGGAGAAAATTACAAGTGAACAAATTACAATAGCAAACGTTAAGTTACAATTGGCAAAAGTGACAATTGTGAACAAACACAATACATGAGGTTGCACACAGAGCTTTACAGGAGGAAAAAGTGACATGTGTGCAGGTAACACAAGTCCTTAAAAGATGACTGAAGGCAGGTTTTGAATTTTCCAATCCCTGAATGTAAGAGCTTCATATCCACTGTCTGAATGCTAGATGAATTATCTACACGAGTAATTAAACTAATAACAGTGTTCTTTTGTGACTGCTGCTTTTAAACTGTATACCTCGATTTAAATAGATCTTTCTGTGAGGCTGTGAGAGCGATCGATATTTTATGAAAATACATCTGAGAAGTGTTTGTCTCGGTGCTGATGGGGCCGGCAAGGAAACTGAGTCAGTGAAAACAACAATTCTCACACATTGCCCGGGGGCCGCCAAATCCTGCCAGGGGGCCGCCAAATCCTGCCAGGGGGCCGCCAGTGATCCTTCTGATCTGATCCTCGTCGTGGCGGCCCCTGGGGTTTGGCGGCCCTGTGCAGGTGCACAGTTTGCACATGCCTTGGGCCGGCCCTGACTGCTCCATCATGCTTTTCAGCACTGGCATCAACCTACAGTGCAGGACATTTGTGCAGTTTACTGGGGGTTGCGGGGAGAACTACAATACACATCCTCCATAGAAACGCCCCATACATGGAGGGACTGCTCCATCATGCTTTTAAGCACCAGCATCCACCCACAGCATGGGACAATTTTGCAGTTTACTCGGGGCTGCAGATGGACCTACAATCCCCAGTATACCCAGGTGTCAGGACTAGAAATACAATCTTACCAGGAACTTGCACAGGAACAGAGACGCTTGTTCCCAACTCTCCCCCACAGGTACCTCGGAGATCCAGTAGAACACCCAGACACCAAAACTACCCTCAGGGGGGAAGTGGGAGTGGATAAAATAACAAACAAAGAAGAGACTGGTTCCAAAAACTCTGGTCCTCTCTTTTCCTGTCTACTTCTTTTTTCAGTTCAGCAGACTGTGTGCTTCAGAGAGTATCTAATAATAATATAAATGCAATAAACACAAGAGTTATGTTCAACCTCCCTAATTTACTCTAGTGTTTCCTTATTATCTTTATTCTACTTAACCTACCCTAAGTTCAGGAAACTGAGCCTCTCCTCTGTGTTCTTTTTAAATTGTAAGTCTTTCTTTCTCGACGTCTTTTACTGCACCTGTATTGACTCACCTATAACACAGAATACTCTTTCAGTTCTTTACCTTCCTTCTTCTATTAAAAGTTTTATGTTACTGTACATGCTTTATATTCACTTACTGCGTTTTTAGGTGCTTGACTCTTTCTTCTCTAAGGGCTAGATGTAGGTAAATAATTTTTACCGATTCTAAAATACAGAATTTTACCTATTCGGTATTTTAGAATCGGTAAATCTGACGGAGGCAAATTTTCGGTATTTTTTACCGAATCGGTAAGATTCGGTAATTACTGAATCGGTATTTACCGATTCGGTAATTGCCATTCATTCCTATGGGCCTGTCAATTACCGAATTGGTAATTACCGATTCGGTAAATACCGAATAATTCAAGGGTGGCAAGGTGTCACTTTGACACCCTGTTGCACCCCTGATTAGGGCTTGTGTGTGTGCCACATGGCACAGGTGTACATGCACAGATTTGCATATACACAGGTATTCGGTATTTACCACCAACTAATAGTTGGTGGTAAATAACGAATCCTTAAAGCCCTGTGGCACTGTTTACAGTGCCACCTACATCTTAAAATACAGATTCAGTCATTTTACCGAATCAGCAATTTTACCTAATCTGTAAATTTACCGATTCAGTAAAATTACCGATTCGGTAAAATTACCGAATCTGTATTTTAAGAAGCCCTACATCTCAGGATCCAAATATCGGTCGGTATTTTCGTCCGTTACCGACCGGTATTTGGATACCTACATCTGGCCCTATATTCCTTAGCACTGCAATATAACCTAATGCTTCTCTGTCTCTTATTTTACAGATTCAGAGCTTCAAAGAAACAACCTTTTGGTGAGTATTGGTCTCTAGATTTTTTTATATCTTTTCTGACCTGGTAATCGTCTCGAGAGAGCAGCAGAGAGCCAGAAACGCCAGAGACGCTGGCCGACTGCCATTCCCGCAAGCCAGAGATGCAAGCTGCAGCGTCTCCCCGCAGCACCGCTCACAGAGCTCCACTGAGCCCCACGCCGAGCTAGGGGACTAGGAAGGACAAGGTGACTGGGGTGAAGTGAGCGGCATCGGTGGTATCAGCGGGGGACTCGACAGCAGCTTCACCCAGCTTCAGCTATATCATTCACGGCTAACCACAGCAGAGCTCGGCTGACCTGTCCCGGACCAGTCCCGCCCACCTCAGAGCCGCGGACAGTGGTGCCTAATACCTGGCCGCGGCAGGCGGAAAAGGAGAGCACGGGTGTGCTGCGGTGCTGTGGGAAGCAGCTGAAACCACGGGGGTTTAAGTGGTTCAAAGTGTTACCCGTGCGCAGGACGAACCGGAAGGGCAAGACCCGGTGTTAAAGGGAGACGCCACACCGCCACCAAGCCGCCACTAAGCCGTCAAGCCCGAGGGGGGCCGAGGGGGGCCACCAGTCAACAGGTGAGAAGCCTCTGCCCTGGTCTTTGTTGTCTGGCTCTCCTCCTCCACCTCTGGGCACTCACCACTCTTGACGGGACAGGAGGAGTGTAGTCCCCCCCCTGTTAAACTGGCGATTAATATCTTGCAGGCTCGCTATGGAAAATTCCAAGCAACTTAGAAAACTCCCACGGAGGAAGGTCACTACCCTCCGCTCCGCCTCCCCCGGTGGGGCTCAACAGGAGTTGCCACCACCCCAAGACAAAACATCATACACAGGCGGCCCACCATCGCAATCGCAACCTCGGATTAGCGACTTCTTTGTTAAAACCCCTGTCCAAAGGGGTTCTTAACCATCCCAAACATCTCAGCAGGATACAGACTTAAAAGCTGATGTCCAGACTGATAACCACTGCTCCCCCGGACCTGCCTATCTAAAAACTCAACTCCGGAGAAACCCTCTCTACCCTCACCTAAATCTTCCATCACTCACAAGACACTCCATGAGTCTGTCCATGAGACACATCAGTTGCTCATCCTCTCCCAGTAGGTCGCCGTCACGACTCATGACAGTTCTTTTGTCTCACTGAGTGCCTTCTCTGTAGCTCCAGGAAATCCATCCTCACCAGTTTTCAGCTCAGACTCTACAAACATCACCATTTCAAACACCGCGACTAAGCTAGAAGTCCAAGCCCAAGTATATGACAGCGTCCCGTTTACACCGTCTGAACACACTGACAACTGCTATATTGCAGACTTAACATCGAAGGCTCTATTACAACTCAGCCCAAGCTCATGCTCAGGGGCACCCTCAATCAGTCGGAATGACCCCCTACCTTCAAACAAGAGCCCCAAAAATGATGGCCCCTTATTATCTCACAAACTATCTGACCGATTCCTGGCCTCTTTAGAGAGCCGAATTGAAGAATCACTCGCCCTCTCACCGGGCTTCAGCCCTTCCTCAAACTCCTTCAGAATCCCTCCAGAGGACCAGGAATCACCCGTGTTTATTTTGTCCGACCCCACAAAATCTATCTCGGTCTCACTGACATCCCTTCATGCCAAACAAGACGCAATTGCCAAGGCCACGCTATGGCAGTCGCAAAAAATGGAGCTGCAGATCGATCTAAGGCAAACTCTGGCCTCAGCACTGTCGGATTTGGGCTCCAGGATAAGCACCCTCGAAGGTTTGGCGGGGACAATGGGCAATCGGAATTCCTGTCCCTGCAGCCCAATAATCAACAAACTCTCGTCCCTCCCCGCAATCTGGGCGCGATCTTGAACAGCGTAGAGTGCCACAGCATCAGACATGGAACATCTCTGCCCACGCCCATGCAAGAGTCTCAAACTCCATCCATCCTTGAAGAGCCTCTATGCTCCGCCACACCAGCCGGCCCATGCACTGTGAGAAAAAACAATCCCCCTCGCGCCGACCAAACTACCAAAAGTTCGGCCAGTCTTTCAACAGGGACTAGCCCCGGCTCGCTTACAGCGGGCTCGGAGCTCACTGAAACCATATCAACGCAAGTATCAACCACGCGACCTGATCGCTCCGACACTACTCACACGGGCCCGACTCACAGCGTTTCTAAGCCTCCAATGAAAACTCCATTGTCAAGGAGGGAGAGAAAAAACTTTTAAAAAATCTAAAAAACAAAGCTTAGCGAAAAGAAGAGCGGGGCTTGAAGGGTTAGCGGCACCCAGTCTACCAGTTAATAAATCAAGGGGTCTCCCCTATTTCCCCATTTTCAACCAGCCTCTAAAATCTGAAATAAAAAGTATCGAGACAAGTACGACCCCTGAGGGCTCAAAGGACACCAGCGAACAGCCCGGGCCATCAACCCTGGGCAGTCCCGGGATCACAAGAGCTACTGAAGCGCACACCACAACCACAGTAAACGTATCACCGCCAAACAAATCTACAGGAACAAGTACCCAAGATTACAACGTTGGGAACCAGAATAACCCTGTACAGACCACTGAAGAAATAATGGAAGACCGGAAAAGTCCACCTAAACCCCAGGTAATGGCAGAAACCACGAACATGGATCTTCATAGCTCAACAGCGGGCAAGGCAACAGACCGCTGTGCGCCCCATCCATTAGAAGACCCAGCTAAAGCCTGCTGGGACTTCCACATGCACCCGCAGAGGCATTTTTTGCCTCAAGTGCCACAAGTCTCGGGAATGACAAGTCAACCAGGGGGGGACTATTTACCCACCTGAAGCACGCTTCCAACTCTTGATGGCGACAGCCCCTTTACCTGGAACAGCAAGGAGTCAGGATCACCAGATCCCGGAAAAGGGAGCAGAACTAGTTTTTTATCCACACTATGAGCACAAGGGCCCACACGACACTCTTAACAGATGCAACCTCCTCCGCCTTTTCAACTGCATTCCAGCGCTGGCCGGGGTCACCTCCTCAGACCTTATATCAGTCAAGTTCTCCACAATACCAGGGAAAGGGGGCTCAGAGGCCACCACTACAATGTGGTCCCAGGAATCCATCAGCAATACAATTTTCAAGGAAGCCAATCGATTTAAAAACTGGGGCATTGAAATGTGGGTTCCTACTCAACAAAAATACCCCCACGTTCTTCTCCCACAGGCCCCCGCGAATCAGCTCACCAGTGTACTGAAGGGGTCCCGGGGTGCAACCCATGCTTGGCTCCCAGATGCGTTGAAAGCTGACAATCTCCTAAACATTGCATGCTATAACAATCAACGTACGATAAGCTGCAAACTTAATTGCCCTGTCCCCCATGCCAACGACATGCGCCACGGAGACTCCGTCCCAGGGCCGTCAATCAACTTCGTCCAGCAACAGCGATCTTCCTAACAAGAACTCCAACTGGCCCGATTCCAAACTAACTATCACATTTTGGAACACGTGCGGGCTAAAGTCAACCCTTGCTTCAAAATCAGTCGTGGAATTCCTGAACAAAAGCGACATCATTAGTTTTCAGGAAACCTTGTCTCTATCTCCATCGCCTCTGCTTGGCTATTATGAACTCTTTCAACCGGCCGCCCAGGTCAATGCTCATGGAAGACCCTCAGGGGGCCTTTCTATTTTCATCAGTCACAGGTGCAAGATAACGGCCACACCTATCCCTCAGAACCTGACGGCAGGGCAGACGGTCCTGATCACCGGTCTGTCATTTTCAGGCAGGGCATGCTCTATCCTCCTAATTAACATTTACCACAATACAGCAAAAACCGCAAAATCAACTGTAACTGATCAAATGATGAAACAACTGGAAGATCTTTTAGTGGAATTTGCATCCACGGAGGTACTGCTACTAGGAGACTTTAACATCAAAAACCTCACAACCAACGGCCTCTTAGCAAGGAAAAACAAACAACAAGAAGCGATGATCACTTTTTTAACAACTCATAACTTCGGCTCGGCTCAGCAAATTTTGCTGGAACAGCACCCGGATGCTCATTTCTTGCCAACATTCAGGAGAATCTCAACTATCGATTATATTTTTCTCTCACCGCTCCTGGGCAATCATCTGGCCAAGATGGAAATTCCCTATCATTTGGAGAGCGATCAGAAACCCCATAATGGCTACACTGCACCTGCAAGTGCAAGTCACCCTCGAAACGACAGTAGTGGGGCACTCAACGAGGGCCAAACTGCACACCATGGTTTGAAGAATCAAATAGGATTCCCGGGGATCTGCCAAGGTGGGAACCTGGGTCAAGGGCGAAACACTTAACTTCAGACATAGCGCTCCGACAGAATCACACTATTGGTGGGATAAGGCAATTGGCAAGCCACTGGATCTCCTGGCAGGGCCCGCGGTTCATCACAGATCACTCGGGCCACATCCAAAGCAAACCCATGACCCATTGCTAGCCTCACAACGAAAGATCCTCAGGAAGGCCATCCGCCAGCACAAACTGACTGGGATCGTACACACTGCCAACAAGGTGGCATCGCTTCAGACAACCTACAAGAAATCCTTATGGGAGACCAAGAGACTCCAAGAACAGTCCGAGTGGGTAAAAATGTTCGCCGTACTCAAGGGCAAAAGCCAGTCCCAGTTTTGGAATTATATGAACAAACTCTGCTCCACCAACAAGACGAGAGGAAACACAGTCTGTGAAGAAGCCTTGGCCCCGCACATGTCCGATCTTTATCGCAGTGACTTTGGGGACCCCGCAGTGATTGAACTAAGAGATTGCGCTGTTTCCATTCAAATAGAAACTCTCGAACTGACCACTGCAGTCGAGGTCGCCAAGTATCTGCGAACCATGAAAAAAGACGGAGCTCAAGGGCCCAACGGACTCCCTGCCGGGATATTCAAAAGTGCCCCGGAAGAGTGGGCGGACCTTTTGACTCCCCTATTTAACAACGTGTTCGCGACAGGCCAGCTACCAGACTCTTGGTTAGGTTCGACTCTATGCCCCATATTCAAGAAAGGAGACCCTGCGTCACCGGCTAACTACCGCCTTATTGCCCTATTAGATCTGGAGGCAAAGGCATATGCCCGATGTCTTCTTCGGTTGCTTGAAAAATGGGTCGCAGGAAATAACATAATTCCATACTACCAAACTGGGTTCCGGGCATCGGCCTCCACAATAGACAACATTACTACTCTAGCCATTCTGAGTCAAAAAGCAGTACAAAAAAACCATCTTCCACTCTATTGCCGCTTCATAGACTACAGCGCGGCTTTCGACAAAGTGTCTCGGAACATCTTGTGGAGGAAGCTGAACAAATGGGGGATTCCGCACGACCTACTAGGAGCACTAATTTCCCTGCATAAGAACACGTGGGTGCGAATTAAAACACTTTCTTCAAGAATTGCCGTCGAAGATGGGCTAAAGCAAGGCTGTGTTCTTGCCCCGCTGTTGTTCAATCTCTACACAGCTGATCTCGGTACATTCCTGGAGAATAGTAATCTTCTCCCGCCAAAACTAGGACCCGCCAAAAAGCCTCTTCACATATTGCAATACGCAGACGACATCGTAATAATGGACCAAGCAAAATCGGGTCTCCAACGGGCACTAAGTACGCTCCATATATATAACACCGCCAATGTTCTGAAAATCAACCAGGCAAAGACGATGCAGATGCAAGAATAAGAAAAGGCTGGTATGGAACATCGGGCCCGCCAGGATTACCACAATAGTAAAATATAATTACTTGGGAGTCTGGTTCAATGAGATGTCCAGGCCTACAGCTCACCTAGCTGCCTTGCAAAAGAGAGCAGGCGCAATTACATACTCCCTGACCCGGTTGAACCAAACCCTGAGCAGCCCTTCTGCAGAAGCCATCCTGAAGGTGACTAAAGCTATTCTACTTCCTGCATTAACCTATGGACACCAGGCCTTTCCTGCAGCATGCTCCCCCAGTCTTGAGCTCGCCCAAATCTCCACCTACAAAATTTTTTTCCATCTGCCAAGTTTCATTCAGCGGGCAAGACTACGACTGGAGCTGGGTCTACAAAGACAATCTCTTTACTGCGAGGCCGACACCTTGAAATATTTTATAAGGACCCTAAAAGCAGGTGATAACACTCTTAAATCCCAGCTAAAAGGAATCCTGTCCAGTCCTGGCAATCCCTGGAACACCCAGATTGTAAAGGCCATAAGAGTGTTAGAGATTGACAAGTCATCTCTCCTCTCAGTCACTATTCCATACTCGGCCTGGAAAGCGCCATCAACAAGCAAGTCCAACTTATCTCTCAGTCTATGGATCTGCAGGCTGTAAAGTCATCAACGATTCTGCTCCCCTTGAACTCTTCGTATCTCCCTGGGATCCCACAAGCATATTTCCAGGAAAATGTAAGCGCAGTGGCTCGGAAGAATATAGGGGCATATTACCAAGCAATATCGATAATTATCGCTATTGCTTGGTTAGAGACAAAAATTTACCGCTGAGCTGCAACGATTTTTACCGCAAATAAGCCTTGGTATTACCAAGGTTTATCGCAAATGCGATAAAAATCGCCGCAATGCATGAATATCGCTGAAAAGTCAGCGATATTCATGCATTACCGAGCTAATGCTGTTAGCCATGTTATCCATCTCCCATTGGATAACATGGCTAAGAACTGCTCAGGGCAGGTGTTAGTTTTTGGAGATATTCGCGCTTAGCGCGAATATCTCCAAAAGTTGGTAATAGGAGATAGCGATGTTAGCGACTGTTTTCAGTCGCTAACATCTTGGCACGCCCACTTTGCATGTCATTAGTGATAAATATCACTGACATGCAAAGTGGGGGTCAAGATGGTCGCAATCTCCTACTAGCTGTCGCTAACTGGTAATAGGGAGATAATTTTATCTCCGCTTTCTTGGCTTTTAAAGCCAAAAAAGCGGAGATAAACCCCCTTGATAATATGCCCCACAATGTTTATGTGACTTCTAGGCCTGAGCTCAACGGCCTTCAACAAATGGGCTCCAAAAAGCGAGGGGGGCCCTGTAGGCTGTGCAAATACCACTCTGAATCATGGCTGCATCTCCTGTGCTGCTGCCCGGCACTAGCAGCCCCCAGAAGGTCCCTCTTGAAACCCTTGTTTTTATAATGGGGCGCTAGGACGTGCTGGGAGGACTCGGCCTTGTGCTTTACATCTAGTGACATCCAAGCGCTAGCAAGGTTTGGAAAATTTGTGAGACTTTTGGACAATCTTCTATTACCTCCTTTGGCCGCCATGCTTCCTCCCCCTCCCCCTCAAAGACTCATTACAGACTTTTTCCGTCCTTTGGCCCAGTACCCTGTGTCTTAATTATTTTTATCAGGACAAGCACAGCAAAACGTTTACACAGGCAACTATAACGCTGTTCTTTCAATAAGCATACCGGTCTCTAAGCCTGGAAAATTGTTTTTTAGCCTTGTTTTTATATGATAAATGTGCTAAAAGCCAAATTTTATAACTGTGCTAAAGCAGATTCTGTACAGCAATGGTTTTAAGTAACTGTGCTAAATTAATAAAACTTTACTTACTTACTTCGTCTCAATTAGTCTAATGTTCTAATTCTTTTTTTATTTTTTTTTATTTTGTGTTTCTTTCCTCATTAAACAGGTTTCAAGATTCTCCAAGAATTCTATGGTAAGTTCTATTTCTCTTCTTCAACTATTTACAACTGCTATAACATTTTGTTACACGCAACATTTATTATTTCTTTGTTATCACTTAGCTTATCTCTTTCTTGTCTTCGTAGGCGATGCTGCAACACGAAGGGCTGAGCCCAATTCTTCCGCCGTGCAGAGCCTTCAGGAGAAAGGAAAACGAAGTCTGCAGACGCCTTAGTCTCTGTTTACTCTGTTCGGCTTGTAGGTTGCGCTTCTGTGTGACGAGCTGGCAGGAATTCTCTAGGCGGAACGTCTTCCTTTAGGAAAATAACTGCAGATACAAACTGACGTTTTCCGACTCGGTTTCTACCCTAAGCCCTCACTAACTCCGGACATTTTTTCTTGTTTGGCAGGAACTGTCAGTTACTAATGTTCCAACAGTTGAAATAACACGTTTTGAAGGCCTGACACCAGGGTCGGACTGGGAACTGAAATCATCCCTGGCAAATTTTTCCAGACCAGCCCCCGTCAGGCCCGTAGCGAGCGCAGCGAGTGTGCCCGATCGCTACTAGGGGGGTTTTGGGGGGTTCTGCCCACGGAAAATTTTGGAAAAAGACAGACTAAAATGGTGAATTTTACAGCACATTTTTCATTACATAATCAATTGCATCATCTTTCAAAGCCCAGTAAATAGTAGATCATGACCTTAAAGAGGACCAAGTTACCCACCAAGTCATATGTACCCATAGACTTTCTTTCAGAGAGCACCAAAAACAGACACAAGTACTGAATCAGAGAGAACAAGGTAAAAGTGAGACCAGCCCCCACATGGTGTGTAGCAATCAAGCGCAGTGAGCAACCACTACTAGGGGGAGTTTTGGGGATTGTCCACCCAAGAAAATTTGAGACAGAAAGGCATAAACAAAGCAAATTTGCAACACATTTTTCATTACATATTAGATTGTAATAACTTTTAAAGCATAGTAAATGATTACCTCATGGAGCACCAGGATACCCAGTCATAAATCATAGACATTCCTACAGAGAACACTAAAAATGAAATGTCGAGCACGAAACATGAATTTAAATATAACCAATTTATTCTTCATATAAAATAGCACAAAGTCATTTAAAAACACACTTAACTTCAAACAATTGTGCAAAGGTTCATAGTAAAAGAGTGTACAAGACAATGTGTACTTCAACCTTTGTGGTACCAACACTTTTGCAAAGAGCTGTTACTCTTTAGTGCGACTGAAAGTAACACTTCTAAAGAGGACTGATTTCCTTTCTTGGTGTATCACGTCACTGCCAGGGTGTAATAACTGCGATAGATCAGTGACTGCACTTCTGAGGTGACTTCAGCAATATGGGACAGTGAGCACCCATTTTATTTATTTAAAAAATGTGCTAACCCGTTTGCAGCAATGTGTGTGTGTGCTGAGGCATTTTTTGTTTGCTTATTATACAGAATGGCTGATCTTTGTAGAGGTCTGGTGCAACTGCAAGATTTGGGTGCCCTTTGGGGTGAGTTTTTCTGCCATAAGGGTGCACTCACTGAATAGTTCTTGAAAAGGGAAGTGTCTGAATTTCTCAGTGCTTTGAGGAAAAAAAGGCCCATATATATTTTTTTTTAAAGTTAGGTTTCTCCTGAGTGAGGCAATGTACATTTTGCTGTGTATGTATTCTCTAATGAGTTCTGGAAAAGGCCCGAGGGATGCTTTAGATGAAATATAGCGAAGATAGAGGCTCTCTGCCTCCTCCTGCCCCCTGTTCACCACATGCCCTTGAGGTCCTCCTGGATTCCAGGTTAATGCATGTAGCATGTTTCGACCTTTGAGGGGTGTTTATGGCTCATGGCTGGCTAAGTTACATGGAGGATCAGGGTCCGGCATAGCTGCTCCCTGAGTCATCAATCAGAGCCTGCCTGGCCTACAGTCTGAGGCCAGCCACCACCTCGCTCCGCCCCTGCTCAAAACAAACAAAACCACCACGCTGCGGAACCGGGCTGGGACCTAGCCCAGCTGCCCCTTGCCCCTTTAGGCCAGTTTTTGCTTTTAATTCATTTATCAGGCCCGGTCGAAACACCCCAATACAGTGCTGCCCATTGCCCACCACCCAAGGGTGCAAGGGTGTCATTCCTATGGACCTGTAGGCCCATAGGAATGAATGGGACAGCATTCCTTAATTGCGACTAGCAATTTGCGATTAGCAATTAAGGAATGTTTAGGAATCGCTATTTTTATAGCGATTCCTACATGCATAGGCTTTTGCAAATCCTAAATAGTGATTCCTCAAAAATCGCCATTTAGGAATCCCAAAAGCCTACGTTGATGCATGTGCCAGACAAATAAGTAATTGCACAAAAGACAGTATCACTGAGGTTACTCAGAAGCAATTGAGAGGGAGGTTAAAGAATAAAGCCATAGTACCTTCGAACCGAACCCCTTTGGACAAAAAACCTTTGGGAAAAGAACTTCGAAATCAAAATCAACAAATACAGCATCTATGGCATCCTGTAACAGTCATATAAGCTTGCAGGGTATGAACGGGAACATTTTAGGTGTGGTAGATGATAATAGGCAAGTTGGACGGGACACTGAGTCATATATCCAGAATAACTGAGAAAGTGGAGAGTGGGATATATAATAAGGTTTTGAACACTAATGCCCCCCACAATGTCTTTAATAAACAGCACCTGGAGATAGCCTCTAATTGAATACTTAGATCCCCCTTTAGCTCCTAATGAAAGGGTAAGGCAGCACGACGGCCCCCCACAGGCTTCCCAGGAGGTTGTTCCTTGTAATGCTGCATTGAGATCATCTTCATTGGTAATTTTTGGGAGGAAGCCTCTGGTTCCATCCTCTGTGTCACAGTTTGTGCCCAGCGTCCTTGACCCAAAGAGGGGCATTGCCCCCTATACACCTTCCCATAAAGTTACTCGGCGAATACCCCTGTGATAATCTGTCTAGTTGGTCATTCAGTTGCCCCCTACATCAACATCTTATACTCTTGTGATGTTTAATGTACCGCCTCTTTAAAGGGGTGACTTTGTGAGCTATGCTCAGCTCTAAAATAAGGTCGCTCAATGGCTTGTGACCCAGTTTGGTTTAATTACTTCATCTATATTTGAAGAAATAATTATGGTACAAAGGGTCAACTTGGTTGGGAACACTTGCAGACAAGTGTTGGGTGATTGTACAGTTGTCAATTTTTAGAAACCTTAATGGGTGGAGTGTATTTTGTTTAGTAGAAACAAAACACATTAATGAGAAGTGATCAATAAGTCCATCCGTTGGGTTTCTTCTAAAATCCACCCTCCGCAAGTTCTCTTTTGGGGGAAGGGGGGCACCAAATTCACAAATGGCCAGGGAATCCTTCACCCCATTTTCTTGGGGTCCTAGTACTAATATTCAGTTTAACAATAGATATGTACTCCTTGCTCAGCTTGATGAGCAAGACTAACTCTCTGTTGTATGTGTTGTACTTTTATGTTTTTTATTAACCAAATAAAGTGGTTTTGACTGACTCCGTGCCCCGAATAAATTAGTACCTGGGCGGCAGAGGACTCATCCCTCCCTGATAGGTTTTTGAGGATGGTGAACTGTAATGTAACGAGAGCACAAGACCTAGTTTCAGACAAGCATGATCTGAGGCAGATGAAACTTAACAATATTTTTTGTCTACAAGAGACTTGGGGGCATATTTACAAGTAAAGTGGCAAAGCGTGTAGTTAAGCCAAGAAGGATAACGACATGCTCTGTCACCTTAGAAACGCAGGGCTGCACCATATTTGCAAGAATATGATGCAGCCCTGCATTTTCCCCTGCGCTGGTGCTAAATTTAGCTGCCTAGTGCCAATGCAGGCACCCTTGCACCATAGTGCATCAGTGTCTGCCTTGCAGGGGAAGATTGTTTATGTGCAGGAAGGTGTCCCTTTCTGTACATAAACAATCTTTAAACTGCGTTTTGTAACTTTTATGTGTGCTGCTCAATGCAGCACACATGGAAGTTGCAAAGCGTCATTTATTTTAAAGGATATTTATGTTCAGGAAGGGACAACTTCCTGCACATAAACAATCATTGGTGTTTTGCTGTTTCTATGTGTGCTGCACAATGCAGCACACATGGAAACAGCAAAAACAAGGAGAAGGAGAAATTCAAAATGTCTTCTCATTTCGCCAGGGGAAGGCCGGGTTTTCCCTGGTCTTAATTTTGGCGCTGCCCCATGTTTACGCGACCCTTGTAAATATGTATGGGGCAGCATCCAAATCAATGGATGTTGTGGTGGAACACCCACAGCAACACCCATTGCCTTCCCCTTTTACAGTAAGTATAGCGTAATCACCACCACAACGTCCTGAAAAGTGACATTATGGTGGCGACAGGGGCTTGTAAATATGCCCCATGGAATGTAAGAGGTACTTTATATTTGGAAGGCATTGCTATTTTCTATGTTAATGCAATATCCTCAACACATGGCAGACCGAAAGGGGTTCTTGTGACCTTTGTGAATCTGGACCTAGGATGCAAAATAAAAAAAGTTTCTATTAAAGCTTCCAATATTTAGGCATTCTTTTGACCTTTCCTTGTAATTCAAGGCTGCTAGTGATACATGTATATAATTCTGTTGCAATGAACGATGCCTGGTGTAGGAAAACGATGCAGTATCTGTGAGGCCTGCACAAATAACATGACTACATTTGTCCTTCACTGCGAACCAAACACCCAATTGTAGCACCTGACTCTGAGGGTAGTGTTGCAGAGCAGTCTGAGGCTTACTCAAGGGAGGTGGTGTGGGCTAGTAATCGCCATTACAGGTGCACAGCAATAACACTCAATAATTGATTGTCTAGTCTGTACTTTGCTTTATAAAAGTAAGAGTACATTTATTAAACAAACACACTACTCAATATTATGCACCTATTTACAAATATGCATAAGCTGTTGGAATTATTTTGTGACATTGCATAACATCTCCACCCCTCCCACGGCGGGTGGGGTCTAGTACCACCACTCCCATGCATGTACATCATCTTGCCCTCAAATGCAGTTAGTTGAACATAATCTGGAACGAGGTCCCTGCGCATTGGCATCATACCAGTGGCGACCCACCCCATTACCTCAACAGGCATTTAAAATAGGCACACCTGTCCTGGTGACACACAACCCAGACTGAGCATTTCCTACTGACCATGAAGTATACACCTCTACATCTTAAGGGCAAACAGTCTGGGTTCTTCACCTAAGCGCAGCAACAAGAATACATGTTTAAGCATCACTTTAAAATGATAGTTCTCATCACTTTTGTTGGTCATTAGAATGCATTGCAATTACTGTCCTAAAGGCATCACAGATGAAATCACAGGTTTAAGCATTAACAGCCGGACACCCTAGCAGTATTGTCTCTCAACATAACCCTGCTTTGCTTATGACATCACCTTACATAGGTACTTTACATTGCACATGTGACTCTCAGTCTCTCTAAAAGAAATAACATTAGTAAATGCATTTTTGGTGCAATTATACCTCTTCACCTCCAGAGGATGCCCTTCTCCAGACATCCCCAGCTCAGTCCTTCACTCCTTGATGCACTTCTTAATACACCCCCAGTTGTAGAACAAAGGTTCCAGCCCAGGAGTTGTTAAAATGCTGGCTTAGCCCTTGAGGTGTTATCCTTTTCAAGTCTCCATGAGACTTAGGGAGGGACTCCTCTTCTTCATGCTGGGGGAGGTTGCATTCTCCTGCAGCTCCCCATGAACTCTTCACTCACGTGGTGGTGACCCAGTCCTCCTGGGGCCTCCACGAGCTGAAAAAAATAAGTTTTTCCTTGCAGGCCGATCCGGGGCGATTCTCTCCTTTTCCGTGAATATCAGAACAGTGGCTCTCCCACTGTGGTGGGGAGAGCCGCGCAACCTTCATTCCATAGCGGGGGCCTGGTCCCACCCTTGTCCTCCTACATTGCCAGGCTCATTGGGGGGCCCAGTCCCACCCAGACCCCCAGGGAAGTGTTTTCGGCTTAGTTTGCCCAGCCCCGTCTCGCTTCACGGAGGCCTGGTCCCACCCGGGCCACCCGCAGTGCAGCAACATTGGAGGGCAGCCCGGGGAGCCCATCCCCGGCTGCCCCCGCCGGCTCCCCATCCGACCAGCACTCTCGCATGCTGCAGCGGTAGCCGGGACATCTATTCTTATCTGCCCGATCCTGCGTGCAGACACAAGGCTCCCGATGGATCTGTCCGGGCATCGAGGGAGTGCGACGGCACTCCCTGACTTCCTCCCGCCACGGGGAAGTGCAGCGGCACTCCCCCGGTCTCCATCATCTCTTCGTGTCCTCGAGATGGGGTCCCGGGCCTCCTGTGCCACCTTCACGGGGAGCGTGCGGGTGCTCCCCGACTTGCTCTCTTCTATCGCTTCGGGCCCGGAGATGGGGTCCTGGGCTCCTAGAGACCTCTTTGCGGGGGGGGTATGGCTCTCCCCACCTCCACATCTTAACATGGGGCCTGGAGTTGGGATCCGGGCTGCCGAACATCTTCGAGGGGGGCACGATGGCGCTCCCCTCCATCCACAGTCCGTGGGGGCCAGGGTGGGCTCCTGGCACCCCGCTTGGGTCATTTTCATGGGGAGCGCAACGGCGCAACCCAGCTTTCTTTGCTCAAAAAGCAAAAAATCCTGGTGGGTCAGAGTGTCAGAGCACCTTCTAACACCTGGTTTTAGAGTTTTGAATGTTTTTAGAAGATTCTTTTTTAGGCCTGACAAAATTTTCATTGACCTCGTTGACCAGGTGCACTTCCTCTATAGTCAAAAGGGGGTGATGCTAAATAATCTGTTCTCAGATTTTAACCTAGTCAATTTATTGATGCGAGAAGTGTTTAATTATGCTGAATTAGTACCTACATATAAGGGAACAGGACATAGGAAAATAATTGATTTCATTCAAGTAACAGCTAGTCTTTTTTTCTCCCTTGTTAAACGTGAAACAATCTGGGATGTTTGTAGTGACCACAACCCACTTTTAGCTACCTTTGGATGGGGTGACTTTAGGAGTGTGACATCCTTCCTACATAGTGAACCAATTATACTAACGATAAGGGCTGTAGGATAAGTTGGGCCAAGGTCGTTCCTACAGAGTTTGGTGGTACGACAATGCTCTGATTGCTCCTTCTATTTACAGGAGGAGAGTTCAGATCAGGATATCTCGCTTTCTGTTAATATCATTTGTTTAGAAGTGCAAAAGTACTCATGAGGGAGGGACTGGTGCCCCCTTTTACTGGACATAAAGGGCTTGATAAAAATTGCTCAAATGCTTACAAAGTTTTGCTGAGGGCTTAGCACCAGAAGCCAAGAATAAAAGTTGAGATAATGATGGCAGGGCCTAGTAAATGCTGCTTGTAAGGAAAGGAACAATTTTCTTATGAGGAAAGCCTAGGAGCATTTATTTTCCGCTTGCTCACTTCAGAATAGCTCGTTTTTCTGGAAAGTGGTAAACCAACCACTTTTTAGTAAGGAGAGTTTGCCCATTCAGGTCTAAATAATCCTGGCTCATGTTTGGGTTACCCATTTTTAATCCATGTATAACTTAGAATGTTCAACCCTCTGCCAAATAGGCACATGAGAAAGGACTGAGATACCTTTTAGATGGGAGGAGGTAAAAAAACCTATTGTGGTTCTCCTTTCTGGGAAAAGTCTGGGCCCGGATGGATGAAATGATAAAACAACGTCTGAATTTGTTTTCAGTTATCAAAAGTGATGTTCTTTGTGGAAACCCATACCATATCTGTGCAGGAATTACCATACCTGTTCTATAAGGAAAGGTTGCTTGCTCTTCTAATGCTGAAGAGGTAACAGTTTGGTCTGTGTGAGGTAAGCTTGCACTGCTGATTCCCATGTTGTACTTGTTCTCTGTTGGGGAGAAGGTTGCATATATGTGTGGTATTTGATAGCGCACACCTTGCCAAAAGGCACGGAGTAAATATAAGGTACTCCTCTGCTCATTTGTCGCGTGTGGGCTCTCTACTTGCTGCTATTTCGCACCCTGCACTTTATCTTGATATTATTCTTGACTTATTATCTATTTTTAACAAAACTGTTTTAATATTTGTTTTAGCAATTGACTTGCTATGAGGCTCCCTTCCCGGCTTTTCTGACCTCACAGTGTCCGTCAGTTAGAGCGGATCTGCCATATTTGAGGTCAGCATTTCAGTCTATCCCTGCATATCCACATAAAAAGATATGCTGGCGTGGCCGCGCAGCGGTTGCGCCGAAGGCAAGCCCGTCTGAGCCCGTCCGTGCACCGGCCGCACACAACACCATCCATGCTGCCAGTTTGGGGCTGCACAAGGCAAACAACGGGGGACACCAACGCATAATCTATACAAGTAATGAATTATGGAATATAGGTGAGAATGGAGGAGGGATGGGAAGGTACAAGCTTGAGGAGACTGTGGGCCCTAAGTCTGACTTTGTAAGATGAGATACCCTCACATGTGGGCTGCTAAATGTTAGATTTCTGTCCAAACATCATCTGGAGACCCAATTGTTATTGGAGACCCACAACTTGGATGCACTATTCATGATATACACATGGACACACCCTGGCTCAGATTTAGAGCCAGGGCTGGCATACCCGCCGGGATATAAAGTATTCCTTAAACCAAGACCAGTGGTAGGGGAGGTGCGGAGGGCATAATCTTTAAATAGATATGGGACTTTGTCCCAATAGACATCGATGCGACAGAGGGCATTGAACTATTAGGTTTTTCACTAAAGGACCCTAAGGGACATGTGCTGACTGGCATAGTTTGCTGTAGGCCTCCTGGGGCTGTTAGTCTTCAACAACAGCAGGTGCTGATTGAGGTCCTTAGCAATATGGCAATTGCACACTCCAGACTGCTTAATGTGGGAGATTTTAACTTGTGGTTAAACGGAACCCTGGACTCAGGGTAAAATAATCTCCTCCAAACCTGTGAAGGCCTAAACTTGCAACAATGGGTCACTGAGCCAACACACAAGGGAGGGCATATTTTAGATCTAATTTTCTCTGAAGAACAGGTCATAGAACAGTCGACATTCTTCCAGTGGGCTGGTTCGACCACCACTTGATTAAATTCCGGATATAAAATCCGAGGATGGGCATCCCGGTCGCTACTGAAGTGAGGACTTTTGTAAGCAGAGCCTGGAAGATGCTCTTGAAAAAGGTTAGAATATCCCCTACATTCCCCCTTAATGGGTGCTTTGATGGGGATAAGCAGGTGGAAGAAAACTATACTGCCTTCTGTGCACAGATAACTTCTAGGCTGGACCAGAATGCCCCTTTAAAAAATCATAAAAAAATAGATAGACCCTCAGCCTCATGGTTTAATGAGAAATTAAAAAATCTGAAACAGGGATGTAAGCGGGCAGAAAGGAAATGGAAAAAGGGTTACACAGATGAGGATAAAACTGTTTGGAACGTAGCAATTATCAACCACAAAAAATACATTTTTATAGCGAAGGCATAGTACTTTGCTGATACTATTTTGAAAGTTCCCAACGGTTCAAGAAGTATCTTTAAAATAATGAATGATTTGGTTAATCCGGGTTGCTCTACAAATAAGATTCACCCCACTCAGAACCTCTGTGATAGTCTAGCAACCTTTTTTGAGGACAGAGTCAGAAAGATCATTATCGGACTCAAAATGGGCTATCTGCCTGTGTGGGGGGGTGGGGGGGGGCGGGGGGGGAGATCACAGTGATAACACCAGAAGTTCACTAGATACAAAAAATCTGAGAAGGGCAGGGATGGAGAACCTGAGTTCCTTAGTCCATTACCACACAAAATTTGAAAGGAACTGGGAACAGAACTGTTTCCGATACTTGTGCAGATTTGGAATTAATTACTGTCCAGCGGGTCAGTACCAGCTTGCGGGTCGCAAGCATTGGTTACACCTCGGCTGAAAAATACAACACTTGATCCAATTTGCCCAAACATTTAGAGACCTATTTCTTTGCTACCCTGTCTAGTAAAGATCGTAGAGCGACTGGTCGGTAGGACAATCTCTAAGTACCTAGCAACCAATAACATTCTGGAGGACGTGCAATTTGGCTTCCGTCTCGTACATGGAACAGAGACCGCTCTGGTGACCGTGTTGGGCGACCGTCGAATGTGAGCAGACAGGGGACAATCAGCTATACTGATTTTGCTTGACCTGTCTGCCGTATTTGACACGGTCAACCATGAAGTCCTTCTGGCAAGACTCAAAGAGGCTGGGGAAGTGGGCACAGCGTTGAAATGGTTTTAATCTTACCTATCTAACAGGCGACAGGCAGTGGCCCTCCCTTCGTATCAATCTGAATTAACCAACATTTTGCATGGTGTCCCTCAGGGGTCTGTGATCAGTCCAAAATTGTTCAACATCTGTATGAGCCCTCTGATTGCTATCATAAGGGCTCACAATGTCAATATTGTAAACTACCCAGGTTATTCTTTCATTGGAGGGGGACCAGTCTATACCCTTGGAAGATTTCCATGCCTGTATGCAGGATACAGCACACTGGCTAAGTGAGAACTCGTTACAATTTAACGCTGATAAGATCATGGTTCTTTACTGTGCAACAGGCAGACCCTCCAGGATTTCGTGATTTCGCGGTTTGCCGTGAAATTGGCACTTTTGTAAAAATACAGCGATTTTTTCAAAAGTGCCCACGAAATGGACCCAAGTTCATTAATAATGAAAAGTAGACAAGCTGGCCAGAAAGAGCTATGTTACCAACTATGAGATGGAGCACCCCACCATCAGCAGAACTGGCTGGCAGAATAATGAAAAAGTTGCATTTTGAAATAATTCAGAAATAGCATACGATATGCCTTCCCATGCAAAGCAGCCAAGAAATGCATGCATAAGAAGGGTCACAAGAACAATACAAGGGATATAGATGACAGATTTTTTATTGAATCTCGGCATAGCCCTGTCACCACTACCACCAGTTCCTCATAAAGCAAATGTTACTCCACATCTAAAGGATAATACCTTTGGGAAAAAGAAAAGTGGAGTATCCTTGACATTAAGAGGCATGTTATATTACAAGACCTTCAAATGTTTCGACAAATACAAAACAAATTACAAGTAGATGAGCATAAAAGATTAAGGATCTGATTTAATTCTTTGCAGCATCAAATTACAATTGCTAGGCAGTCCCTCCTACCAGTAAAGGTCTGACTTCCTGCAGAGCTGCTTCGGGTTTTGATTAACTCAGGGGCATATTACCAACAACTAGCGATAATTATCAATATGTTGGCTTAGCGGGAATATTCCTATCGCCGCCCGTCACCTGTTTTTATCGCTGAGATACCTTGCTATTATCAAGGTTTATCTCAGAAGCGATAAAAAACGGGCGAAATGCGTGAATATCGCTGTCAATACAGTGATATTCAGGCATTATGGTGACAATGCTCTTAGACATGTTATCCACCTCTCATTGGATAACATGGCTAAGAACTGGTCAGGGCAGGCGTTAGCTTTTGGAGATATTCATGTTGCGTGTTTATCTAGGTTCCTGATCGATACTGTGACCTTAAGCCCCTATTCGGCTATAAATCCATTTATTCCCTATATTGGCATAACCGTTCAAGTGCGATATTCAGAAAGTCATCTCTGGCCTCACACGAACAGAGCCACATTCCAGCATAGTTCTCTGCCACTTCCTTTGCGACCAATTAGTGCAATGACAGAGCAGGAGTCACTATCTGATATTCCTAGATTAACACTCTTCAACAAGATAAAAACTCAGCAAACCTGGAAATCCCCGCTTGCTGTGTTTTGATTAGTAATGGAACTCTAATGAGCAACTGATAGCTGTCACTTCCTAGTGACATCTTTAATTGACGTCTTATGTCCAGCAAACTTGCGTCATACCCGGCACCTGACAGGTATAAATATTACCAACGTTGCCTTAAGCTCGTTGCTCGTTGCCTGTTGTTAGCTGTCTGCAAGACCCGTGTTGGTGAAGCTAGCACCCTATCGCTGCAGCCTGCTGTCCCCTTGGTGGTGAAGCTACTGATACCATTATCGCTGCTAAAGCGCAAACTATGGTGTGGTACGCTTAGGAGCTGAACAGCCGTCCCTCTGCGAAGAGCCCAGCAGATTCCAGCTGCCCGCGGACGCTGTCCCCCCTCCTTCCTCGACGCACTGAAGAGAGCTGCTGCCTTTCTCCTGCAGAGAAATCCAGCTCCAGCGTTTCCGGTCTGCCCTCGCGGGTGACTGGGATATTGAGTGCCCCCTGAAGGAAATACCAGACTTCCATCATTCTTTTCAGAGGTATGGTGTTGACTAAACCCTTAGACGAGAATTTTTGAAGCAAACCTTGGCAAAACCAACTTAACTTAAAGCTACTTACTTACTCCCCTTCCACGTGTTAGGCTTAGGTCAGGCACACCGGGGTAGGCGTAGTTAGAAGCACCAGTTGAGTATGTTAGCCTAATGTATATATGACTGTATATATGTTTTATTACTTTTAAACCATTGTATGGCTAAGAAACCATATCAATGCTTTTACAGTATTATTTCGCAATCCTTATCTTACTGTACGTACTTTTTATAATAACAAGTCTTGCAATTGTGGCAATACATTTCTCTTGTACGAGAAGAAAGACTGTTCAATAAATGTTAACCCTTTATTGACAAACGCCCGTCTCTCTATTCTCTACATATCGTGAAAGTAAACTGCACTAACCTGACTGAGTGAAATACATGTCTATTGTTTCACACGACCCTAGAGATTGACTCTTGATCTGAGGAGCAAAGTTGTCATGTTGCACGGTTGTTGGAAAGCTGAATCCCTTCTTGTCTGTGCCAGGAAGCTGATCACTTCCCATGCAGAGAAGAAAGTTTCCAGTGACCTCTGAGCTAGTTGGTAACACACCCAATTAAGTTTAGCATAGTCAGTGGAGGCCTGGAATATCCGCAGTTCCACATCGATAATACTGTTTATGTTATTCCAATGCGCAGGGCCCAGTGGGAAACTAGGAACTACACTACATGGCGCCCAACGTTTGGTAAGGCGATAAACTAACGCAAGACGTTAGAGTAACTCAGTCGTGCATATTTCACAGACCCCTTTCTCCCGTAAATACTCCAATAGACGTCTGGAGTGGGTGAAAGGTTAAAATCCGCCCGAACTCAGTAGGAAGAGATTCCTATGTAAAGCTCTGGTTTATTCAACGTTGAAGGATACAGTGTTCCAAAATATTGTGCACCTAATCTTTGTCTCCTTGGAGACCTACTCTGCAAACCTTGCATTTTAACAATGCCAGGAGAAAACGGAAGCACTGGGGCCGCAGTAAATGCAACTCAGCAGGATTCCGACGATATGGTACCGGGTGCAATAATCATCCCGGCACATTTAAGAAAATCTATAACATTAAAACTTATAGAAAACGGACTGACACTTCACGGTGGTACAGTAATTTTCGTGATAGAGGCTCACGAGTATCGGCAGACAGAGGTATTCTATTCATGGATAAACTTTCCAGCGGTAAACGCTATAACAAAAGAGTTTTACTATTACAAAATAGAGAAACCTCCGGAAGAGTACGCTCCTTTCGAGGAGATTGAAATTCCACTTAAATTTCAAGAGCACCTGCTCTGGTTTAATGGCGCCCTAAAACACAATGATCACATTACCAGGCTCGGTCCACTAGGTAGACCAGGAGCAACATGGCCGGTTCTAGCCAGCTACACACCACATCCTGACATTGTAAAAATGTCAAGAGAAGAGCTGTTAGTACAGCTAAAAACATTAATAAAAATACATAGGCAATTAGTCCAATATGTAATGCGGACTGCAACAGTCCAGCCAGCTGTTAATGTACCACAGCTGACCCCTCATCAGGGGAACACTAATAAAATCACACCACAGAACATACAGTCATGTCTTGGTAAAACACCTGTTAAATGGGAACAAATTCCTTTCTGGTTAGCACAGAAAATCACTCAAATAGAGGCAGTATTTCCTGATACTACCCCTATAGAGAAACACAGAATCTTGACCATCTGCCTTCCTATGGGAATCGCACCACACGTGGAGGACTGCGACACTTGGGGTACAGTCTTTGCTTCCATTTACACAAGAACACACGGTGTTCCGTCTATGGCGGTAATACCAGAAGTGCTAAAACAGATTCAAAATGAATACGGTCCAGAGCCCGCTTTAAATCTAGGTATGAAATTACTGAAAGACTTCAAGCAGGTCTCGGCTATATTATTAGCCAACATAAAAGGAGAAGCAGCATCTGTGGCGATCCGCCAGAAGTTGAGGGAAACAGATATAAAAGATCCTGTTGAGCTTGCAAAAATCATAGAAAAATGCTATGAAGAATTAGGTAGTTCGGACTGGACTGTGCCCATGGGGCACAGGGTCAGAGCTGATTTGCATATCGCCATTGTCTAACCCAGGGTGGTGTGGAGTGCAAAAAAACGATGGATTAGGACCCAGATCTTTTGACTGGGTTGAATGTGTGACACTGATCCTCATTCGGTCCATCACCTGTTGTTTTTGCAATGAAGAATTAGGTAGAGACAGCTTGGGTGGGAAACCGGTAAAGCCCCAACTGCTCGAAAATCCTGAAAAATTATTTATTAAAAATAATTCAAACACTCCTAAAAAGAGCTGGGATGGAAATAAACAGTCCAGTCCCAAGGAAAAAGTTTTCCAGTCCAGAGGAAGGTCTCCTTGACGGAGGGAAAGAATTCCGACTCGAGAACGCCAGTCTCCCCAGAGGGAGCCCTCTGAGAAAAGATATAACCTTAGAAATAGGGATAATCTGAAAAAACCTGATAGATATCAAAGTATTGATGCACGTCACTCTCAATCTTTTCCACAGAAATCGGAAAGAAGAGGACGGTCAGACCCAGGAGAGCATACCAAGTCCAAAGACAAGGAACCTGCTCAGAGTAAAAAATCTCAATTTCAGAAAAAGAAGGTAGCCAGTATTAGAGTAATCAACCATGCCGAGAATACTGAGGACACAGTTGAAAAACGGGGAGTGGGCATTGACAATGTTGGACAGTGCAGCAGAAATCAGTATAGCGCGCAAGATCTTGATGAGTCATCTGGAGACAGTGGACACGAATGAATACATTCAGGTTGAAACTGCCGACACCAGACTTAGCGAGCCCCATAAAATATACGAAATAACATTGCGTATAGAGGGTGATAAGACTAGGAAAATTAGGGGTCTATTTTGGGATAAGCTCTCAAAAGGCTATGATATTCTGTTAGCTGAAAAAGATTGGCCCCCAGAGTTTGTCAGGGAGTGCCCCCGGGGCGAAGAAGCGATTATGCCTGCCTTCTCGAATCACATTCCGATTCACAAAAAATATACCTATGCAAGGAAATGGGCAGTAGCCCAGGCACCTGCATTATATAAAAATCATGTAGGATGGGATGAGGATTCTCCTCCTCACAAAATCCAATTAAAAAGTGAACCAACTGCCCAACGGCAGTATCCCATAAAGCAAGAAGCTAAAATACAGGTCAGAGAGATCTTAGATCAACTTGAGTACCAGGGGGTGATTGAAACATGCACCTCTCAAATGAACAATCCTTTGTTTCCTGTCTCCAAGCCAGACAATTCATATCGTCTAGTTTTGGACTACAGACATCTTAATACATGTTGTAAAACTTTTGCAGTACAAAACTCGCATAGTGCAGCCCTAATGAATAACATAGTTAGGAAAAAATATAAAACGACATTAGACATATCTAATGGTTTCTTTTGTCAAAACATTGCACCGGAAAGCAGATATTTGACCGCTTTCTCTGCATTTGGGTCGCAGAAAAAATTCTGTCGACTCCCACAGGGGTTCAAGAACAGCCCAGGACTATTCTCAGCTAGGGTAACAGAGTTACTACAAATCTATGATGATGAGGCATTATCTTACTTAGATGATATCTATCTCACAGAGGACGACTTGGATACTCACTTGAAAAGGGTGAACACCATTATACTTGGGTTCGCAGCAGAGGGTTACAAATTCAACTTTAAAAAGTCCCGGATTGCCCATCTGACAGTACTATTTTTAGGGTACAAATTATCAAGTGAAGGAAAAAGCCTAGCGGACAACTTCTTAGAGAAGTGCGCTGTACTCCAAGCTCCAAAAACGCTGAAGAATTTACAATCCATTCTAGGTTTTCTGAATTTCGGAAGAACTTACATCCTAAATTACGCAGAGAGGGTTAAACCTCTCTACGAACTAATTAAACCTGATTTTAAACAAATCAATTGGACTCAAAAACACACAGAAATTTTGAGATCACTGCAAACAGACATGTTAGCAAAAACTAAATTAGATACACGTGACAACACGATCGATCTTGTAATCCGAGTCATCCCAGGAAGATGCGGATTCACATACCTGACCTCTAATGAGGGAGAAAAGGTACCAATTTCAATTAAATCACACTTGTACACACAAGTAGAAAAAACATTCAGTCACACAGAAAGAACTGTGAAAGCAGTGCAAATCGCATTAGCAAATGAACGAGAACTAGCACACGGCAAACGGATTAATATCCTTACAGCGGAATCCGCCTTCGAGGCGCTATTCAGCCCAGTAAACCTGCCTACAGTGTCACTGGATCCGAAATGGATACAGTGTATAGATTCTCTGGGAGCGGAAGATGTGAAATACTATTTCGCCTCGCAATTCGAAGAACTGAATGATTTAGAATATGAAGAAGAATATCCTCTGCCAATCGAGCTTCTGCCTCTCCCACAATACGCCTGTATAATCTATACAGATGGATTTGTACAGCATTTCAACGTAGAGAGAAAATCCTACGATGCAGCATGTGCGATCATTAAAGGTCGTTGGCTGTGCGGTAAATTCAGACCGAAAGTAACAAAAACTGAATCTATAAGAAACTGTTCGGTTCAGAGAACTGAAATCAGATCTTTAAAGATGGCGCTCGAAAATGCAGAACGTGAATTCCCGACACTTATCGTGTGCGATTCTCATTTTTGCGTCAACTCTTACAACAATAAACTGCAGAGTTGGATCGAAAACGACTACAAAGATGACACAGGTGCCACAATAAAGCATAAATTGCTCTGGAAACAGGTAGCTCTTTTACACAAAGAACTACAAAAGACTCACGTGATTCACGCACAGAGTCTTCAACGTGATGGCGTTCACGTTGCAGGGAATTCATTGGCTAATACAGCCACAGCGGAAGCAACTAACCCGGCTTCCGTAGCCACAAAAAAGCGTACAGATAAATACATAGACGGGGAAACCATGCTGGCAGTAAAAACGACCGTAAAAGGCGACTGTGCAGCGCTACTCGTAAACTATCCACTCAATTATGCATACGTAATCGATGCAAACTCCGTTCCTTTTGCTCGAATCCCTGGAGTGGGGGACAGAGTAATTCCAAACACGAACAGGAGAGTATTTTTAATAGCAGACGCACACATGGGTTAGGGTCCTAGGCACAGAGAGATCAAGGAATCACTGACTGAATTACAATCAGTATTCTGGTGGCCGGGAATGAGTGTAGAACACCAAATATATGCAAACAACTGTGAAAACTGTAATAGGGATCGCAGTAGCGAACCTTGCTACCGGCTACCAATCAGAAAGAGCGTAACGCTGCCTACACCCCATCCTGCGTCCTATTAATAGTTAAGGCTAAACACACTTAAAAAATGAGGTCTCCAGCGCTCGGCTGACGCTAGAACGGTTATAAAAGATTTGCGAGTCTTTGTCGGCACATACGCAATTACCACGTTCCATTCTGACCAGGGTCCTGCTTTCAGCTCTCGAGCCTATAAGGAGGCCATGGCCAGCATGGGAATTGGGTTGCGGTATTCTTGTCCGTCGCACAAGTGTGGTAGAAAGAAAAAACTGTGACATAAAGCAATCTATAACTGCGAAGGTATTAGGTTCAGGCGCTGGGTGGGTCAAACATTTAATAAGTGTCCAAACTAGTCTTAATAACATGCCAAGAAATTCTCTAAAAGGTTTCAGCCCATACGAACTATTGTTCGGAATTAGAATGCGTATTCAGGACCTCGATAGTCAGATGTCAGTGGTACAAGAAGAAACAACGCACTTTGATGTAAAGGATCGTTTGGCTGTTTTACAGGAACTAAATGAAACAAGAAAATCCTTAAGCAACATAAAGTTAAAGCAACAGCCAAATACCACTGACGAGGCACCACCAGCAACAGCCACAGCAAGGCCTGTCTGGATTCCAAAGATTGGGGATCTAGTCAGAGAAAAAATCGCGGTGAAGAAGGAATTTGGGCCTTCTTACAGAAAAGCAGTACCTGTCTTGGCAGTCACCGGAACAAGATCAGTTGTACTACCGCCCCTTGCTGGTAAAAAGGAGAACAGAGTCGCGTCCATCGACCTGGTAAAACCACAAGCATGTGGCCTATAATCAACAGTAGGCCCAGTTGACTCCCAAGAAACAACAGAATACCCAAACTTGCAACAATCCAAGAGGTTCAAACTGAAAGATTAATCACATTCGATCAGCCTGCAGTGCACAATGAAGGACTATGCAATAATGCCATGGAACTCGTGCCTCTTGAAACACAGATTGAAACAGTTCGTCAAGAAACATCACCAGTCTACACTAATGTGGCATCAGAAAATGCTACCGAAAGACAGATTGAAAGAACAATCCCATCAATTGACAGAACTGCCTCTGGTTATTTCATCAACTTCGACAACTTCTCTGAAGATCAAAACGACCCCGAAGTGATGCCAGAAACAAAAAAGTATTCTAAAGAAAATACAACAGGACTCCTTCAACAAATCAAAGAATTATATCTGGATTCTCCATTGATTGAGCATTGGATTATCTCAGGGGTATTCATACTCCTACTATGCCTAATTTTAGTTTTAATTTTAGAAAAGTTTATTACAATTGAATGGACACAGCAAGTCAGAACATCAACCTAGTCCTGAAACCACACAGATCATCCCACGTGAAGAAAAGAGAACTGTCAACAGTAAATGTCACAGCAATTCCAATACCTGGTGGGGTAGTATGGGAGAAAACAGACTATGAGATATATGGTCCGGTCGAAATCCTGAAGTATCCTCATCAACTAAAGGTTTCCTTAAGTGACTTTGTAACACCTAGTACATTCTCTGATGATTGGGATTTTAACAGTATTAATGACATGATGTCTGATTTAGTAATGTCAGCTAGATTCACAGATCATGATTATTTACAAGGTTCATCTAGTTATGAGCAGTTATTCTGTTACACACACTATGGTGATCATTACTTGCATAAATCTGCACAGCCTAGAAATGTTTTTATGTATAATCAATGGGAACATTGTGCTACACCACCTAAAAGCAGTTCTAAAGCATTTTTTGAGAAATTCAAATACTTCTCAGGGTTTAACACCAGTAATGCAGAAACGTTTTATTACAAACTGTTAGATAAAACAGGAATGAAAACAATGCTGACAAATTCTAAATTGATATATTCAGAAGCATTTTATGACAAAATGATGACATTTGGTTTTGATTATTGGAAAAATAATATTGAAACAAAAACAATTTGGGGTACAAAAGATTGGCAGGTGCAAGGCATTGAAGCACTATTTAGAGCCTGCATGATACCAGAACAAATGTTGTTTTTAAATGACACAATACACCAAACATCTTGTCTTGGCCTAGCTAAGATCAAAGACCTTAAAACACCGTCTATACCAAAGCCAATACCTGAGAATGCAACTGCAGATATTGAGTTAGACGTGTCACAAATTCTACATTTCAACAGAACAAATCCTGATTGGAAAAAGTGGTTAATCTGGCCTACTGACACAAACAGCTGTCAAGATAGATTCCTGAATAGAACACAAGGGTTAAAGTTGACCAGATTAGACTCGAGATACTCCCAGAGACAGCATCCAGGGATAATAACAACATACAGTGTAGGGAAACTCTGCCTTGAATGGCTAACATCATCCACACTGGCTGAAATTAAGCAACACTTGTCTTTACTAAAAGATGGTGCTGATTTGCGCGATTTCATTCTTGGACCACGCAAACAGCGTCAAAAGCGTTTCATAGCGACCAGTATCTATGCTGCGTACAACGAGGCTTGGAAAGTCAAACAAATTGAAACAGCTGAAAAAATACGAGAAATTGATCGTATTAATTTGGAGAAATCACTTTCTGTAGTAGACAATGAGTTAATGACTTCCAGAATATATTCGTTGGACAATATTGTATCCTCTGCCTTTGATGTGATAGACAGAGACTTGCTAATGTTACAACATGGCCAGTCGCAATTGCGTTCTATTATAGAATTAGGCTGGACGCTGCTAAATCTTCGTTCAGGCTATGTGCCTTGGCGTTTAATCAACACAACGTCATTATTTTCCATTTTTAACCTCACTGATAAACAGATCAGTTTGGCACAGAAAGGAGCAGACTATACAATCCTGAGCATCGAAAAACTCGAGAGATTACCATTGACAATGTCAGAGAGTCCTGTCATTGAATGGATAATACACGGAATTATCACTATTCCGATAACAACTTTCCGATTTAAAAAGTGCCTTGAGTACATACCTGCTGGCCAGTATGAACAATTGGGTAAAGGATATGTAAAATCTGAATGGAAATTACCATACACACATTCTTGCTATAGTGACAGCGACAAAAATGTATTTCTTAGTGGTGACAACTGTAAACATTCACTAAGCGGTATACTTTTGTGTCAGGGTATTAATTTACACGGAGCATGTGATGGAAATTCTAACAACCTTTCATGCCACCAGCTAGTCACACCTGCAACTCAGATAGAGCCCTTCTTTATGCAACTTTCAAACGGGAGTTACATTCTTAGAACGGATCACAGATGTTGTGGCCTAGTGCCAGGGAAAAGTTATCTAGTAAGCGTAACATCCATGGTCAAATGCTGTATGCAAGCATTGTTCCCGAGTGGGCCCGCAGACACAGTGACTCCCATCTGGCCTCGTCTGAATCTCTATTCTATACGAATTGATGCATTAAGCAAAATGAAATCTGTACTTTTACAGTCAACAGTGCCTATAACGTCATCAAAAGAGACGTATGATCTTCTAGTTGCAAGGACAGCTACTGAAGTTCATGACCTTTTATCAACAAATTGCCCCGTGCATTTCGTAGAAATGTTGAGCCAACTCCTTAACATGTCTAGTGCCACAAGCATCCCAGGCATATTTAAGACAGTCTTTACGGGACTTCTAACACCCTTCCAGGCAATTTTGGGAATCGTTCCTAATTTTGTACACTCTGTTTTTGGCGGTATACCATTATTTTTGGGACTTGTAGCAGGGATTTTATTTTTAACCCTCCTGCTTCGTTATGGCAAGCCAAAAGTCAGACATAGCTCCCATGGGAATGGAAAAGACAATCCTAGCAATGCGCTACCGGGACAGGATAACTAACGTCCTTGGATTGGCCAGGCTGAGAGATCTGAACATGACCTGGTTCCTTTCATTCAGACCTATATGGCAGAACTGTATCTTACCGGTACTTCGATGTGTGCTATGCGGAGATGAGTGCGTGTTGGACATCTGTCTTTCACTTTCATCAGCAGTACCAATGGACGTCGATACTTTGCTCAGTCCAATAACGGCTCACGCATTGTGTTGTCCCCAGCGGCTACCAATCCTGATGACGGCATTCGTTGAGACTCCTGTGCTACGACTAGGTGGTAACAGTGGAGCAAGCGACAAAAGCTGCATCACCCAGGTACGGCCTTCTGTGAGCATTGCTGCTCCTGACTACGATGACAGCAATCATTCTCACACCTGCCAAGTTACAGCACTATCGAATTTGGTTGAACTGTCACCTGATTTTGTAGACCAATTCTTTGAGAGCCTGTCTGATACGATGTTCTCACCCGTACAGAAACAATAACTTTGGAGAAGCTTTCCGACACACAGCGTTCCCATGAACTTTGAATTCGGCCTTCAGTTTTGATCAACAAAAACTGCAAAAAGCTTTGGAACTCTATTTCCCCGTTCAAGCATTAATTCTTTTGAATTGGACATTTTTTAATATTCACCCTTTTTCTGGCACGAACAATTCTTTGCTTAACGTAAAAACTATTCTTAGAGAACAGAAGCTTCAAACTTCTATTTCTAAACACATCTAGAGACATAACAACATTACATCAGCCTCTAGCACATGTTATTACAATGCATTTATATGTGATGATTTATCTCGCCCTTCTTCTGTCAGAGATACTTCATGTGTAATTCTTTTTGCTTAATCGTTCATTGATTTCATATGCAATAATTTTTGAATGATTTCTATGCTTCAAAAAACGTACAGTACCTAAAATTTCACGTATGACAAATACGCCTATTTCGAATGCATTTATGTATTTTGGGGTGGGCAATGTTACACATGCATCTAATTGCTCTAGTTTTAGTAATTTGATGGACATGAAAACGTGGAGTGGGTGTTGCATGTTTATCTAGGTTCCTGATCGATACTGTGACCTTATGCCCCTATTCGGCTATAAATCCATTTATTCCCTATATTGGCATAACCGTTCAAGTGCGATATTCAGAAAGTCATCTCTGGCCTCACACGAACAGAGCCACATTCCAGCATAGTTCTCTGCCACTTCCTTTGCGACCAATTAGTGCAATGACAGAGCAGGAGTCACTATCTGATATTCCTAGATTAACACTCCGAGTTCTTCAACAAGATAAAAACTCAGCAAACCTGGAAATCCCCGCTTGCTGTGTTTTGATTAGTAATGGAACTCTAATGAGCAACTGATAGCTATCACTTCCTAGTGACATCTTTAATTGACGTCTTATGTCCAGCAAACTTGCGTCATACCCGGCACCTGACAGGTATAAATATTACCAACGTTGCCTTAAGCTCGTTGCTCGTTGCCTGTTGTTAGCTGTCTGCAAGACCCGTGTTGGTGAAGCTAGCACCCTATCGCTGCAGCCTGCTGTCCCCTTGGTGGTGAAGCTACTGATACCATTATCGCTGCTAAAGCGCAAACTATGGTGTGGTACGCTTAGGAGCTGAACAGCCGTCCCTCTGCGAAGAGCCCAGCAGATTCCAGCTGCCCGCGGACGCTGTCCCCCCTCCTTCCTCGACGCACTGAAGAGAGCTGCTGCCTTTCTCCTGCAGAGAAATCCAGCTCCAGCGTTTCCGGTCTGCCCTCGCGGGTGACTGGGATATTGAGTGCCCCCTGAAGGAAATACCAGACTTCCATCATTCTATTCAGAGGTATGGTGTTGACTAAACCCTTAGACGAGAATTTTTGAAGCAAACCTTGGCAAAACCAACTTAACTTAAAGCTACTTACTTACTCCCCTTCCACGTGTTAGGCTTAGGTCAGGCACACCGGGGTAGGCGTAGTTAGAAGCACCAGTTGAGTATGTTAGCCTAATGTATATATGACTGTATATATGTTTTATTACTTTTAAACCATTGTATGGCTAAGAAACCATATCAATGCTTTTACAGTATTATTTCGCAATCCTTACCTTACTGTACGTACTTTTTATAATAACAAGTCTTGCAATTGTGGCAATACATTTCTCTTGTACGAGAAGAAAGACTGTTCAATAAATGTTAACCCTTTATTGACAAACGCCCGTCTCTCTATTCTCTACATATCGTGAAAGTAAACTGCACTAACCTGACTGAGTGAAATACATGTCTATTGTTTCACACGACCCTAGAGATTGACTCTTGATCTGAGGAGCAAAGTTGTCATGTTGCACGGTTGTTGGAAAGCTGAATCTGTCTGTGCCAGGGAAGCTGATCACTTCCCATGCAGAGAAGAAAGTTTCCAGTGACCTCTGAGCTAGTTGGTAACACACCCATTTAAGTTTAGCATAGTCAGTGGAGGCCTGGAATATCCGCAGTTCCACGTCGATACTACTGTTTATGTTATTCCAATGCGCAGGGCCTAGTGGGAAACTAGGAACTACACTACATTCACGCTTAGCGCAAATATTTCCAAAACTATGCCTGTGTTTATCATAGGCGATAGCGATTGCAGCGACTGTTTTCAGTCGCTGACATTTTGGCACGCCCACTTTGCATGTCATTAGCGATAATTATCGCTGACATGCAAAGCGAGCCCCAAAATGCCCGCTATCGCCTACAAGCAGTCGCTAACTGGTGTAGGGACAGCTTGGTAATAGTGCGATTAAATTATCTCCGCTTTAGCGGGAAAAAGTCCTGCTAAAGCGGTGATAATGGCCCTTGGTAATATGCCCCTCAGTTACAAACTGCAGGTGTAGTATTGGCCACACAGTTTGATCTGGTATTGGGATAAGCAAACAGAGCACACTTGTGCATTTCTCTCACGTATGTGGAAGTATTTCCATTGAATCTTTCTTTACAAATTCTTAGACCTCCGTTTGCAGAACATGCATCTGATCCCTTCTGAATCTTTCTTCTACTGATGGTATTGAAGTTTTTTTTCTCTTTTTTTTAAAAACTCAATACAATACCAATGTCGTAATAAATGCAGCATCCATTTGTCTCTTATGAACTCTCAGATGCTGAGGAAGCCCTGTATTACCCCCCTATAAGGATTGTGGGTGCTGGGCAACAAAGAGTCATTTGGATGACTGTCAGGCTCCTCTTCAAGAAGTGCTACCCCTAGACTAGCTCCTGCCTTGAGAAAATAGGTTTTACTGTTGGGGTTGCTGATACTGTGCAGTGCGGGGGTACTGACTTCCTGTAAGTTTGAGGGATGCAAAGTAGCTTACCCTGCCTTAGTCTCTCTGGGATGCCGGCTCTTTAAAGGGAAGGTTGGAAAATTTGCAGAGACACCATGGCGTTCGCTGTGGTTCTTCTAATGGACAATATTGTCTTATCAACTCTGTTCCATATCCCAAGTTGCCTATTTCAAAGCGGAATACTCTGCTGAAACATTTTTCATTGATTTAAGGCTGAGAATTAATGATTATGAGTAAAATAAAGTGCCGCAAAAATGCAGCTGAATTTCCATATTTGTGCCACTAAATTTCCATATTTGTGCCGCTAAATTTGCTAATCCATGCCGCTATATCCTGGGGGGTCTGAACAGGGAAGTTTTCTCTGCTCCTTCCCATCAATTTCTGGCCCCTACCCTCAGCCACTCCACCAGCACCCTCCGAGACAGTGCGTAACTTAGGAGTTATGTTTAATGACAGATTGAGCTTAGAGACACCAGTAAAAAAAACAGTGGGGTGCTGCTTCACCATTATTAGAGCTCTCCGTAAGATTCTCTCATTACTACCAGCCCAGACCTGAGCATTGATAGTAAGAAGCACCATCTTGAGAAGGCTATAGGGCTAGATTATTGTAATGCCTTGCTGCTGGAGTGCCCAAGATACATGATCAAGAGACTCCAGAGTATCCAAACGATGGCAGCTAAGCTAGCTTTGAGAAGACCATGACGCTCATCTGCCTCCCACACTCTGTTGGGACTGCATTGACTTCCGGTATTGCAAAGATTACAATTCAAGTCGCTTTGCATAGCGGTTAAGGTTCTGCATGGGGCTGGATCTAAACCAATGCAGCGCAAATTTGCTTGGTATGCTCCCGCCAAGAGACTCCGCTCTTCCACTGCCAAGTTGGTGAAAGTGCCAAGATTTAAGAGAACAAAATCAGGAGGTAGGGCCTTTAGCACTGCAGCTGCGAGACTCTGGAACAATCTTCCACCAGAGATGAGACAGCTAGATGATCTTCTTCAGTTCCGAAAAAGGCTGAAGACATGGCTCTAGTCCTAGAGCATGATGTCACTCTTTCGGTTAGAACCCCACGTACCATGAGCTCAGTTGGGCACACGTATGACAGTGCCAGAATACCCGTAGGTTGATAGCGTGCTTTGTAAGTGACGATAACAATAACAACTGCATATATGCGATCAGAGAGATAGGTAGTTTTTGGATTGTTGCTACATTGATATGTACTATTCTTTAAAGAGGTAGATGATCTTCAGCTCTTTCCTGAACTAGAGCAACATTTGGGCAGTCCAGAAGGATACAGAGATGTTGTTGCAGATCCTGGGTGAACAGATGGAAAGACCTGCTGCCCTGTTTTTTTTTACTTTTCACATTTCTTAGTTGCCAATCTGATGGTGTTCTGGCTGCAGAAGTGACAAGAACAATCAGAGATGGGGACCCTGTCTGCAGAACAAGCAGGGTATTGCTCATATTTGCTGTGTAAATGATGCCACTGGTTTTGAAAATAGTGTGGTCCAGCAAAGGATCCCATGAAGTTCCATCAGGGTGAGGACTAATTAACCAAGATGCACCTGTTCTATGATTGAGACAAGCCTACACTATTAATGTCATGACGTATTTCTTCTGTGAGGGAGGGAGTGTAGTCTTACTTCGTTAAAGGCGTGAAGCTTGCGCATCTAATGCCATACTGTACTTACGCAATGAGTGAGGGAAAAATGCTCTACTGAGGCCCATTCTGTACCTGATCTGTGAAAACAAGAAACTTACACAACGTATATCCCAGTTGTACCTGTACTGGCTGTGGTGCACCTCTGTACCCGCGATGTGAGTGTGATATCTTTCTCTTTAGATGTTCATGTTTTATACCAGTTCTCCTAGTTAGGGAAATTTGAATGTATGATGTCATGCTGTAACTGTTCGTTGAAGGCAGAAGCTTGCATTTGTCACGCCTGTTGTATTAGAGAGTGAAGTGTGAGCTGCCAATGCTAATAAGCACCTATTCTGTGCACAGGAGAGATGCTTGCACTATTGATGGCCAGTGAAGGGAAAGAAGTGCAAGGTTTGCCAAAAGGCATCATCCTTCAAGCAGTCCTTGTTTTATTGTTGATAATCTTTCATGCTGAAAAAACTAGACAGGGTCATAGTTTCAGATACCAACGACATGGGGCCCACTGGAAGCTTTTTGTGTGAATGTAAAAAATCTTAAGTATGCCTGGCACCCATCTCTATATTTGATAAATGTATTAGACCACTGGGCACCGTCACTTTGACGCGAAGTGCATGTGACTCTGTCTTTGAAATCCGTGTTTGGAACGCAGCAGATGATCGCAGCAGAAACCCTGGCAGCTTTCCATTCAAGTATGTCATCAACCGGCCTGCCTAACTTAAAACGGGTACTTCAAGCCCCATTTATTTTGCTGAGAGAAGCTGTTTCTGCGGCACCCTTCCTGTCCTGTTAGTTAAGTGAAAAACGTACTGTTCTTAGAAGTCGCTGTGGTGTTTACAGAGCTAAGTTGGCCTCTTGAACTGTCTGCTCCCATTCGCTAGTCCCCGGACGAGATATGAACAACAATGCACATCCCTGAACTGCACTCTTCCTGTTCCCCTGAGAGGTCATGCCAAGTGTGCTCAGCACTGCCTACATCAGGACTTCGCTGTGAGCAGCAGTGGAACAAGCCTGCGTGTTTGGTGCAGAAAGAAAAATGGGTTCATTAGGACCCCGTTTCTCTTCTGTTCTTGGCTCTGCTTCTCATCCTGTCAGTCTGGGGATAGCAAGAACAGTGCCAGGGGTCATAATGGACAAGCCAGGGTTCGAGATGTGACCCCTAGCAACCCGTGCTTAGTGCAGTGTTCATCTCCGGTCATCTCCATCAGATCAGTTTGCAAACTGTCAGTCTCAAGACACCTTCATCTGGAAATATCTACCTTGAATATTGATATATCGCATAGAATGACTTTCATGCTGTTTCCCAAAGTAGTTTAAACTCTAGAATGATATTTAGCCGTGTTTGCACTTACACAGGGCGTAGTGAGCACGCGGTGAGGGAACGTCTGTCATCATGGCTCTGCGTTCAAATATGCCTGATAACTTCCTTGAATAAATATATAAACTAAGGGGTCTATGTATGAGCGGTCTGTGTCCCATTTTTACCATGCAATGTGGTACAATTTAAGTTAGATTTATGAAGCTACACATGGCCGCTTTGCAAGGCCCTGCGTGTCTCCATTAATCGGGAATCAAGCAATGCAGCGCCAATCACTGCGTTGCCTTACTCTGCGCAAGGGAGGCATTCCATGGGCATTGCATGGGTGTTCCCACACAACTCCCATGGTTTTTCTGCACATTCTCAAAGTTACCAGAACTGATAGGCCTGGCATTGTGCTAAAACGATACGCCTTCCCAGGAGAGGAGTGGTGAGGAAAATATCTTTATTACGCCTTGTGACTTCCTCTTTCTATGTGTGCTGAATTCTGCAGCACACAGAGAAAGAGGAAAATGCCTTTCAGGATTGTTTTTGTGCAGGACTGTGCCCCTTCCTGCAGAACAGCAATCCTGCATTCAAGGCAGGCACACTTGCATCATGGTGCAAAGGCACCTGCGTTGGCGCTAACCTGCCTAAAGGGTGCCTGGGCAGAGGAAAAAGCAGGATGGTGCCTTATTGCCTTAAATTGAAATATGGTGCATTCCTGCCCTTTTCCTCTCAAGCGGTGCAGCACAGCTAGGTATCTTGCTGTACTGCGCTGCATGGCTTTTTTGTAAGTATGCTGTTCATGTACACATGTTGACACTAATACAGTGTGCTAGTGCAGCAGCAAATTCACCCTTTAAAACAGTTCTACTACATATTCTGCAAAGACGTGAAAAATAAGACGAACTCATGTTGAAGAATTATTTTTTCAATTTTAAATGTTATGGAATGTTAACAAGATTTGTAGAGCGAATTGCTGCCACAACAACGGGGCTTCCCAGAGCTTCCCACAAAAATCATATAGGAAGACCTGTTTTAAGGGCTCTGGATTTCTGCCCGATCCAATTGTTAAGCACTCTTTCAATTGTTCCGAATGAAATAGGACACGAAGTACACTTGAGATGCCTTATTTTTTTAAAACTATTAATTGGTATTTGTAACCCACCTCATTTAGCATCACTTACAATGTTTAGAAACACGTTCGGTATATGAAATCCAGCTGCTAATGAATGGAGCGTTTACATTCTATTTATGTGACAGAAGCAATAATGTGAACAAGACTTCAATGTTCCCTTTAAACACGATTGAACCTCATTGATGACTCTTAAAAGAGCATGAACATTGGAGCTCTTTTGTTGCCTGGAGCATTCATCCATTCGTTAGAAGTATATTGCTGAATGGTGTTATGTGCAATGATGTTGATATAGGCCCTTAAACGGGAGTGTGGTATGTTTCAAAGCCCCGGTGGAGTAGCAAGGGTCCTAGCAGAACCAAAATCTGATAACCTGAGCGCACTAGGGCCCTTGCCCCTCAGGGCCCGAAGGCCCTGCACCTGCTGCACTGCTGCTAGCGACGACCCACCACGTCCAGTGTACTCCTGGTGCTTAAACTGGACTTGATACACAATTAATCTGACCCTAAACTTTAAAATTAAATATCATTTGAATCATATGTTCTTCTCACGATAGTAATTCCTGATTTAACCACTTAGTGGCAGTAGCTTCCTTTTGATATTTTATGAAGGTTCTAATTTAAGAATATCATCTGTGTAAACTTGCCAAAGTAAGTGTCAATACAAAGGCAACATGATTTTGTTTTTCATGAAATACCATATATTTAACACGAAGTTACGCAGATGTTTTACTGTCACCTCAGGGCACAGGACAAAATATTTTCAAAAATGTTTTGTTTTTTGGATTGTAGAACTGGAGTGAGATGAAACATTCGGAAATCGTAGCAGACGACTATTTATAATGGCAACATTAAATATCAAAGGGAAACATGTTTTCATACATGTATCTCCGCATTGGCAAAAATATAAAATGTGTTGAAATATTTTTGGCACGAATTACACTTTTTCTCTTAACCATGATTTGCATTTAAGCTGCAACAAAATCCTTAAACGATATCATTTGTTTTTATCATTATTTCTACACCACCAGAAATACTATTCTAGCATCCAATGTGCACAGGCAAGAACTTGAGTGTTTGCTTCGACCCTTTGCTGACTTTTGACAGTGAAATAGCATGTGTTGCAGGAAAGTATTACGGCTTCTTTTGAAGAAGATTATGGACCTTCTACCCCTGACAGCCAGAAGAATTAAAGTTCAGGCGCTGGTTACAGCCCAGCTGGACTAATGCAATGTTCTCTGTCTTGGGGTCTCTCGAGGGAGACTGCAGAAGCTGCAGAGAGTTCAGAATGCCGCAACACGCCTAGTGTTGAATTTATTTCAACGCATGCCATCTGGGCCTGGTCTTGCTAGGTTGCATTGGCTTTTGAAAACAAAGGGGAGAGCTAGGACCACTGGACAGCCGTCCTTGTACCGATATTAATACAAAACCAATATAGACGGCCGTTTTACAAAAAGGAGAGTATAACGGAAATGTCTGGCACCTTTGAGGTTTTTAATAAAACCCTCACACACCAACCTGGTTGGTGTCAAGCATCATCATCGGGTCCCAGCTGAGTAGCTGAATGCTACTCAGCTGGGCTGCGACACCTGCTTACAGTGGAGCAGGTTTTACGGTGTACGTGAGTGTGATGAAGTGTAGTGTGAATGTTAAAAATACCTCAGGATTCTACCTGTTGAATTTATTCCCGGTGATCCTGGGTATGTTTAAAATGAGTTTGGATAAACATTACTATGTGCAACAGTATGTTATTATCCAATGATGGTCAACATGTTTCAGCCCTCAAAAATATATAAACGGGGCTTTCTTCAGGACCTCTCAATAAAGTGAATAAAGTGAAAGGTGAGTGGTAAAAAATACCCACATGTGCTGCATTGAATTGTTCACGCTAAGGAACACTGAATGCAAAAAGGTTGTTTCTTAAAAAGGACTGACCGTATTATGGGTCCTTATACGCTAGTACTTCAAAAAATATTATTGCTCGAATATCTGCTCCTGAGCACTTAGGGGTAGCCGTTACATCACCAACTTTTACGTTGTGCTCTCTCCCGTGGTTCTCCTATGTGGTGTCCTTCGGAGCAGGCTGGCTAAGTGGCAGCCATTAAAGAAGAGAGTCTCTTTTAGGGCAATGGTCCTGTGTCACAAAATTCTGAATGACAGAGGTCTCCAGTATTTGTCATCCATGTTGCATTCTTATTGTCCCAGCCACAGTCTTAGATCTTCCAGAGCCAAGTTATTTAGAGTACCTGGTTGCTCCTTCGGCGTCCGAGATGTGGAACACTCTACCCTCCCATCTTACGATGGAGTCTTCGGAAATAGCCTTCTGCAGGATGCTCAAAACTTGGCTATTCCAAATGCAGTAAGATCTTTTGTGGAGTACCCCTGTGCAGTATGGCTTGATACTGAAGTGAGCTTAAGTTTGGAGGTAGGTACATAGGCCAATCCTAGTGCAGAGACACACCTTTGGGAATAACCATGCACTTTAGAAAATGAACTATTATTAATATTATTATAATTAATAATGTAAGGGACCAGAAAATGAAATGGGCCGGCTTCACATGTGCTAATTAGGGGTCTACCATCTCAGCGCTAGCTACCAATAGTGCAGAAAGTTCACTGGGACCAGGAGTCTGACAGACCCTATGCACTTCATTTCTGAAAATGTTTCATTGTCAATAAATCCAGTAGCAACCGGCACAGTTAAGAGTGGTGAGACGGGGCAGGGTGAGTGTCAGGTAAGTCCACATATGATGGGAGGAGTAAAATGAAATTAAAAAAATAAAACCCCTTACCTTGCGCTCACTGCTTTGCCAACTCGGAGATGCAACGAGTTCAAGGTAAGTGGTTTAAATTTTTTTTTTATTTTACTTCTCCCGTCTTATTTCAACTTACCCGAACCCCATCCCGCCCACCTCATCACTCTTACCTGTGCCGGCCGCCACTAAATGAATCAGTGATTAGGGATGGAGCATTTTCTGTACATGCATCAAAGCCATGACCATTGAAATTATGTGGCAAGAGAGTGCCAAATTATGTGGCAGAATTTATGAAATTATCCAGCAATAAGATTCAAAATATGCGGCATAACGCAGCACTTTTGTGATAGTATCAATTAATTATTTAGTCCTTTAAACACATGTTAAAGCTTTCTGGACAAAGGTTTAGGTTTACTAGTACCAGTTTAACACCCAAATACAACAAGCAACTGAAAAGTGAGCAGTGAAGCATTGTTAAGTCCTTCGACTGCGCTGCAACACATTGTCACATTTTTGCTAACTTTTAATCCGTTTGAGCTAGAAACATGTTTTATTGTTGAAATCTGCCAATTATGCAGTGGATGATGGATTATGTGGCAAATCCATATTTATGCGTAAATCGCCACGGTTGCAGAATCACATAATTCAAGTGGTCCAGATTAACGCTCATGGCTTCCTTACTGTCGCACTGCTTTAAGCTCTGAAACACCAAATTACTTCTTACAGCAATATGTACACATAGGCATAGTCATAAAATGCAGAACAATTCAAAGATGCACACAGGATCAGTAGTGGGCCTGTCAGTTTCAATTTAGGCTCAGTAAGTTTTGCGATTAATCATGGCTTTCACATAAAACAGATATTGATGTTCCCCAGTTGCAAGCTGATAGGATGCAGTTACAGGTGAATTGTGGGTCTGTTCTGTTGCAATTTAAAAAAGAGATGCTGGACAGCACAGATAGGGCCAACCTTTGAAATCCCTTTACAAACGATTGGCACCAGGCACAGTAGTTGAGTTGAAAATCTAGTACCTGCCTTTGTGTGACGCCCTTTGACATCATTCGAACAATCTATAAGCTGACAGGCAGTATCTTGGCTCTTGTCTCACCCAATGTGCTTTTTGGGATGCATGTTGCAGGGGCCTGTCAACTCATAGGATGTGTGACAGGTGGTTTCACACCTCGTCACATGGCAACCCAGTGAAGAGGCACTTTCATACAGTGAGCTGGAAACCTGTTCATAGAAAAGGTTTCCATATCAGGTGCGAAAAGCTGCGCACAGCAGGCTCCATTTTAAACCTCTGTAGAACATGAGAGGTGGTTCGAGATGGGCAATTCTTGCTTTGGTGGGTTGCGAGGGGCTGACAGATGTGGGCTGTTAAGGCAGAGCAAACACAAGGAGATGAGGGACGGAGCGCTGAAACTTTTCAGAGGCAAACCCTAAATCACAGATCTGGGTTGAATCCATCATCGTTCTTTAGCGCACTTTGCCACCCCAGTTCAGACACAGCTGTATGCAAATCAGTCTTGACCCAGTGCCTCATGGGAACAGTCCAGCCCAAACTGCCAAGTCATGTCTTCCCTGGACTGGAAACCAGCATCCTGGGACCGGTTTCAGGATAACAGCCCTCATCAGGTGGGCTAGCTTGAATCCTGTGGCAAAGTGAGCAAGGGACCCACGTCTGGGCATACCCTGCAAACTTAGAGCAAACAAAGCAAAAAGAAGGAGATGATGGATTGAGCGCTGAAACTTTTCAGACACTCACCCCAGTCACAGATCTGGTTTGAATCCATCATCGTTCTTTAGCTCACTTCCCCACCCCAGTTCAGACACAGCTATATGCAAATCAGTCTTGACCCTGTGCCTCAATGTGCCTGTCACAAGGTGCAGGGATCAACAGTGGGGCAGCATAGGTACCCCATCAACTTTGAACTGGAGGCTGTGCATGCACCAAAGGGGGCCCTGCTGTTGGGACCCCAAACATGATTTCCGACATGGTTTCCGTGTCAGACAGACCAGCATGCAAACCATGTCGGAAACCGTGCATTGTAATCTCAAGGGCGGTAAGGTCCGCCCTTGAGATTACTAGCCAGCTTCTGACTGGTGGACAGGCTTTTCGAGCCCATCGGAAGCCAGCCAGAATGACCCGCCATTTTCCTTTCTGACCACCCCCATCATAATAAGGAGGTTGGAAAGGAAACCGAGCAGCCCATTACATGCGACCCTGAAGGCACCGACCACTGGTCAGAGCCTTTACGGCCTGCATCGTAATTGGCCCATAAGCCTATAAAACCAGGCAGAAAAACAACCTGTAAACCTGTTCTTTATGATCCTAGATGAGAGGCGTTGGTGGGCTAGATTGACCACCCATCAGTATTTTCGCAGGAAGTCCGTTCTTTTAACCAGGCGTCTGTAGTCTGCTCTAGTTTACTTACGTACGAAGAGAAACGGGAAATTGGATACATAATATTAAGGGGCAAGGCGGAGAGAAAAAAGTACAGAAGATGGAAGTGAAATGGAATATGACGAGAAATTACAAGAAACTAAGAAATAGTGTTAGGAGATAGCAGAGAAGAACAAAGGGTGGGTGTAAATAACCCAGGAATAAGAAACAGGAAGAGACATCAAAGAGTAGAGAAAAAACATAGTAGAGAGGTGAGAATAAAATGCAGGGTAGTAAAGGAAAGACAAACAATTGAGGGAAAGAAAGAAAAGAATCTGAGAGAGATAGACACGATAGAAATGTGAGCGACAAGAGACTTCACTTGTCAAGGGTGAGGTACCGGCATTATTAGCCTCATGATTTTTGCAATCGATTATGAAACATGGAATTCTAGATCACGAATGTTGAAAAGCCTGAGATAGTTGATTGTGCCCCTTATTTTTCTTAAGAAATGGTGGCGACTATATCTCAGTGTACACAATTGATAATGACAGACAGCAGTTTGGCTGCACATACATGTGCAGCTGTGCCAGGATAAGGCATGGACTTATTTTTAATTTCCAAACTCAAATACATTCAACACACACCTATGATTGTCTTTTCATATTGCATATTGATAAAACTACATTTTCAGGGTAATCACATATTTCGATACTGTGTGTGCTTAGGAAAAGTTGATACAAAAAAGACAGTAGTAAAATGTAACGGATAATTTTCCTCAAGTACTCAGTTGAAGCCTAATTAATTAATTGCTCTCAGGCCCTGGTCATGGGGCAAGTAGCGGGTACTGGGACACAGCTGTGGGGGTGAGGCCGTTTGCCTCTGATCTTGGCTTTTGGATCTGGGTTTGGTGGCTGCAGAACTTAGCACAAGTTCACTCGTGACACAGATAAAATGGCCTGGTCATGCTCCAATTGCAAAAAAACACCTCATGATGCCACCAGCGTGCTATTCGCATAAACCTGTGACAGGACTGAAGTCCTCTGCCACTATGGACAACACACTTGGTGCACCCCTCCAGGTCCAGGAGAGGTCCACAACTGGACTCTTTATCAGCAAGTAGGCCTAGACCTTCATGCACATGCTAGATTAGCATAAGGCTGGGGCCCAGATCCCAAAACAGGATACAATGCACTCACAGGTGTAGATGCAGACCAGGAGATTCAACTGGTCATATTCCCTTCCCAAAGTGTCAGAGAGCCTTTTACAACACTGCTAGCCACTGTATGTATGTATGTATGTATAGGCATTCTATATAGCGCACTACTTACCCGGAGGGTCCCAAGGCGCTTCGACCGCTGCGAAACCCTTCCTGGCTTCCCTGAGAGATGGTCCCTTAATGGGTATCTCCAGGGTGAGACCAGGCATCCCCGGCAGTCTGGTGGGGCCGTTAGTGAAGATGAGGCAAGCTAATGCCCAGAGTTGCCGAGTGTGATCGCTGATCAGAGTGGGCACCGAGGCGAGAGAATTATCGAGTCCGCTGACCCTGGTCCAGAAACCTGCCGCGCCGGGAATCGAACCCTGGTCCCGGGCCGTCCTCTGCTCTCGGGTCTGCCGCCTCTAACCAGTGAGCCACACTACCTCACTGTGGTGTTGGTTATATAGATGTTTTGTGACAACAAACACAACTCCTTCAGATAAAAAGTATTAGGCCCTCCTTGGTAACGAATTTTGACTTCTAGTCATGCTGCCTACCTATTTCATTACTTTTATACTATTGCTCCATCTATTTTGATATGGACCTACAATTGCTTTTTTTCCTCAGATTTTCACCCTCAACTTTGTCCCGTTTTACTGATTTTTTACAGCAGTTGTCCATATGTTGCCTGCATGCCATGTTGTCACCAATGGGACACACACACAAATAGCTATACACGGAGTGTATTGTTTTTGATCTCTGCCCTCCAAAAGCTAAAATGGCTGGTGGAAAATCAAACTTGCTGTTTTGGATCAGCAAGCTCCAGAGATCAACTTTATAGTGGCTGCACTAGGCAGTCAAACTGGAACCATTTAATCTCTTTCCCTTGTATTTTTAAACCACAAGAAAGAAGATGCAAAGCACAGAGCTGATGTACTTATTGGCTGACCATGGTTGACTGAACATACATTTTTCATTGATGAGCCCCTTCGGCTAACTGGATATTGTCAGGCCAGGGGTGGTCTGTAAGACTGCATAGCATCTATGCTTCAGTTGATATGATTCAGAAATCGACATACAGAAACCTTGGTTCAGTCTATTTGGTCTCCACGGTTGAGATGACCCAGTAGAGATGCATGAATGCCCATTTTATGCCAACCAGTGGTTTTCACCTGTGGGGCAGGGCATATGCAAACTGGAACAACCTGTTGCTTTCACATAAGATCCATTACATGTGCCTGCTCAGTGGTATAAAATACTTTTCAAAACAGTTGGATTCCCATAGTTAAATACACTGGCCATTGCAATGCACAGGCTGGCCACAGAGGTCCCAAAATCTCCATTGTTCTGTACAATCTCGACTAATTCATGTGCAAAGAAAACAAACATTGGCAAATCCAAACTGTCTGGCCTATGTGAGAGCTATTGGCTTTAGCAATGCGCTTTATCCATGTTGTACATCAGTGTGGCTGCTGTTTAGCATGGCTGAAAGTTAGTGCCATGGAGTGGGGTAAAATGGAGTGGGGTAGATTGGGGTGGGGTAGATTGGAGTGGGGTAGATTGGTTTAGAGTGTAGAGGGGTAAATTGGGGTAAAGTGGAGTAGAGTAGAGTGGGCTAGATTGGAGTAGGTTGTAGTGGGGTAGATTGGAGTGGGCTAGAGTGGGGTAGTGTGAGAGGGTGGGTCAGAAAGTAAAGAGAGGAGGTCTTATGTGCTGCTGAATGATGGCTTCATTTATTGAAAAAGTACCAAAAAGAAAGTAAACATCGATATAACAAAAACAATTCGGTGCAAAAGTCTTTGAGTCGCCTTCTTCCTCTCTTGGATTGGGGATGGGACCACTTCTTTTCATAAGGCTTCGGTGAGGTACCACCCCGGGAACATCGTGGAAAAAGAAGAGAAAAGGCGGTCAAGATCACTGTTTTCTACAGGGAAGTTAATTCCACCACTTGTTGCCCCAAAAGTGCTCAGGGAATGATGGAAACTAATATCCGTTTCCAGTAGGGATAGGTCGCAAAAAGGGGGAAAAAATGATTTAGGATAATTAACAGAAAAGCGGCCTCTTTATATTTGAGTAGGCATAGATCTGCCAATACCTCACGAGGCTCGAATAGCTAACATGGCTCTTTGGTAAAGAGACAGACTTGCGGAATTAACGTGGTAGGGTAAGGAATGTGCCAAGTCCGCATAACATTCAAAGAAAATGGGAAGGGTAGTGGTACACGTGTGGCCTTATAACTATGGTGCATATATCAGTGCCCCGTGTCCCTTAAGTCCCTTGGACTTGCCTCCCGCCTCCATTTATTTATACTGACCCCTTCCTGATTCACTTACCGCCGTGGCCGCAGTTCTCCTGAACTGCGGCGGCGTCTGGGCCTTCCTCCGGGGGTGTCCACCAATCTTCGGACCACTCCTCCCGTTCGGCATCAAAGGCTTCCGCGTCTGCTTCTCATCCTGGTGGCTCCGCGTCTGCTTCTAGTCCTGGTTGCTCATGGCTCTCGGTCCTCTGGGCACTGCTCCGTACTCCTTTGTCCGCGGGGCTACCCTTGAGCGATCTTCCGTCCACGTCTTCCGAGTTTTCAAGTGAAGTCCCCGCCTCTGTACTCGTCCATGATTGGGCGATGTCATCAAAGGGGCGTTCTGGTTTCTGTTTGGGAGAGGAGGCACATGGAGTTAACCCTTTCCGCGTTGTGGTTATTGAGGCGGCCTGTTTCATTACATTAAAGGGCTCGGAACCGGCTAAAAGAGGGGCAATGTCCCGGTCGTCCTCACACCCCCTTCCCTAACATTCTTGTTCGCAAGAATTGAGTCAAGAGGATACAGAGATAAGTAATCAGCATTGGCCTGATCTCTGCCCTTCCTGTGTTTGGTATTGAAATGATAGGGCTGTAGTGCAAGGAACCATCTCAGTATCCTGTTGTTGTACCCCTTGTGTCTGGACAACCATTCTAGAGGGGTTTGATCGGTAAGAAAGAGTGAACTCCCTCCCTTCTATGTAGCACCAAAGGGCTTCAATGTCTCATTTGATGGTGAGTGCCTCCTTTTTGATAACAGCATAGTTTTTCTCCTGAGGAAACAACTTCCTGCTGATATAGAGGATGGGTCTCTCTTGTCCCTGGGAGTCAACTTGAGACAACACTGCGCCCAAACCTGTGTCTGACGCATCTGTTTGCAAGATGAAGGGTTTGGAATAGTCTGGACTCAAAAACAGCGGATGGAACGTCAGGGCTTGCTTTAAATTTTGGAAGGCTTGTGCCAAGTCCGCATAACATTCAAAGAAAATGGGAGGGGTAGTGGTACGCGTGTGGTCTTATAACTATGGTGCATATATCAGTGCCCCGTGTCCCTTAAGTCCCTTGGACTTGCCTCCCGCCTCCATTTATTTATACTGACCCCTTCCTGATTCACTTACCGCCGTGGCCGCAGTTCTCCTGAACTGCGGCGGCGTCTGGGCCTTTCTCCGGGGGTGTCCACCAATCTTCGGACCACTCCTCCCGTTCGGCATCAAAGGCTTCCGCGTCTGCTTCTCATCCTGGTGGCTCCGCGTCTGCTTCTAGTCCTGGTTGCTCATGGCTCTCGGTCCTCTGGGCACTGCTCCGTACTCCTTCGTCCGCTGGGCTACCCTTGAGCGATCTTCCTTCCACGTCTTCCGAGTTTTCAAGTGAAGTCCCCGCCTCTGTACTCGTCCATGATTGGGCGATGTCATCAAAGGGGCGTTATGGTTTCTGTTCGGGAGAGGAGGCAAATGGAGTTAACCCTTTCCGCGTTGTGGTTATTGAGGCGGCCTGTTTCATTACATTAAAGGGCTCGGAACCGGCTAAAAGAGGGGCAATGTCCCGGTCGTCCTCACACCCCCTTCCCTAACATTCTTGTTCGCAAGAATTGAGTCAAGAGGATACCGAGATAAGTAATCAGCATTGGCCTGATCTCTGCCCTTCCTGTGTTTGGTATTGAAATGATAGGGCTGTAGTGCAAGGAACCATCTCAGTATCCTGTTGTTGTACCCCTTGTGTCTGGACAACCATTCTAGAGGGGTTTGATCGGTAAGAAAGAGTGAACTCCCTCCCTTCTATGTAGCACCAAAGGGCTTCAATGGCTCATTTGATGGTGAGTGCCTCCTTTTGGATAACAGCATAGTTTTTCTCCTGAGGAAACAACTTCCTGCTGATATAGAGGATGGGTCTCTCTTGTCCCTGGGAGTCAACTTGAGACAACACTGCGCCCAAACCTGTGTCTGACGCATCTGTTTGCAAGATGAAGGGTTTGGAATAGTCTGGACTCAATAACACCGGATGGAACGTCAGGGCTTGCTTTAAATTTTGGAAGGCTTGGAGGACGGGAGGAGAGGGGTGCTTCAGCTCCTTCTCTGCCAATATGTTCTTCTGTAACAGGTCAGTCAAGGGAGAGGCTATTTGGGAAAAATTGGGGATAAATCTTCTGTAAGATCCCAAGACTCCAAGAAACGCCCTCAACTCTTTTTTTGTTTTGGAAAATGGGATGTTGGATATAGCCGCTACTTTCTCTGTTTGGGGTTTTATGTATCCTTCCCCTAAGAGGTACCCTAAATATTTCACCGATTGGGCAGCGAGTTTGCTCTTAGCTGGGTTTATAGTTAGGCCGGCTTTTCTTAGAACTTGGATCACTCGTGTTAAGTGGGCAAGGTATTCTTCCCAAAATGAACTGTGGATAACAATATCATCTAGGTACACCGCTGAGAACTCAGAATAGGGTTTTAAAACTGTGTTCATTAGGCATTGGAAAGTGGCAGGAGCCCCATGAAGACCAAATGGGAGAACAGTAAAATGGTATAGATCGCTGGGAGTTGCAAAAGCTGTTTTCTCCCGGTCTCCAGGTCTTAGGGGCACCTGCCAATACCCCTTACACAAGTCGAGGGTACTGATATATCAATGGGTACCTAGACGATCAACCAACTCATCGACTCTCCGGAGGGGATGTGAATCAAAACAGGAGATCTAGTTCACCTCCCGAAAGTCGATGCAAAATCGGATGAACCCATCTGGTTTGGGGACGAGGACAATGGGGGAATTCCACTCACTATTCGAGGGTTCGATGATACCCATCTTCAACATTTGCTGTACCTCGTTTTCTATGGCTTGTCTACGGGACTCAGGCACACGATAAGGGCGTAATTTCACCTTGGCTCAGGTAAGGGTTATTATGGCATACTCCACTAGGTGGGTTTTAACAGGAAGTAAGGAGAAAACGTCTTGTAGGGATTGTAAGTGGGTTTCTAGCTCTTTCTTATGGGTTTCTGGGAGGTCTTCGTCAATACTTTGTCGGAACAATGGCTCAAGTCCTGGGGTAAGTCCTAATTGCACCGGAATAGCTCCCTCCCATCTCTTTAAAAGATTGACATGATTTATCTGGGTCTTCTCCTTCTTCTGAGGGTCTAATTCTAGGCAATAGGTTACAGGTGTAACTTTTTCGATGACCCTGTAAGGCCCCTGACACCGTCCCAATAACTTATGATCCGAAGAGGGTATCATTGAGAGGACGAAGTCATTAATATCAAAGGACTGCATCTTGGCTTTTTTATTATACTGGATTTGTTGGGCACTCTGGGCTTGTTCAAGATGAGACTGGACAAGATTATGAATCTGACTCAGATGTGTTTTCAAACTAAGTATGTATTCTGAAAGGGGTTTTGGTTCTTCCTCCCACTCTTCCTTTAACATGTCTAGCACGGCCGTACAACAATTTGAAGGGAGAATATCCCGTGTTCTTTTGGACTCGGCAATGAATTGCAAAGAAGGCTAGGGGAAGCATATCTTCCCACTTCCTAGTTTCAAGATCCAACAACTTCTTTAATGTTGTCTTCAGGGTGGCGGTATACCGTTCCACCAGCCCGTTTGTTTGGGGGTGGTATGCTGACGTGCGGATCTGTTTAATGTTTAGGGAGAGACACACCTGCTTCATGAGACGAGACATAAAAGGGGTTCCCTGGTCTGTAACCAGTTCTTTCAGAAACCCTACTCTCGAAAAGAAGCAGATCATTGCCTTGGCTATCTGGGAAGCATTTTGGTTGACGTAAGGCTACTGCTTCTGGAAAGCGGGTGGCATAATCGACCAAGACCAGCACAAAGCGACATCCACTTCGTGAGGGTAGCAGGGGGCCTATCATATCCATGCCAACCCGGGAAAAGGGTTCTTGGATAACCGGTAAGGGGCATAAGGAGGCACGCGATGGCAGAGTCCTACTGTTTCTTTGGCAGATGGCACATTCTTTACAGTATTTACAGTATTTCCAAACCTGTGAGAAAATGCCAGGCCATTAGAATCCCTCCAATATTGTTTTTTCCATTTTGTCCTCACCAAAATGCCCTCCCATCAAGTGACTGTGGGCCAGGAACAAAACCTTTTCCCTGTAAGACTGGGGTACCAATAACTGAGTTGGGAACCCCCTCCCACCCTTACAATATAATAGGTTCTTCCTGACAAAAAACTGAGGACCTACTTTCTCAGGATCTTCTTCTCTCGTGGCCTGGTTCCAGGCTTCCCTTAAGGCTGGATCAGCCCACTGGGCCTCCTGAAACCCTTTCCCGTATTGCCACATTGGGATCTCATTGCTACGGGTTAGGGCAACCCTTGTCCAATTCCTTTTCTTTCTCTTTTTCTGCTTGCCTCTCTTCTTGGGCTTTCCTGGGATAATATCTGGATCTGATTCTTGGGAAAAAGGTGCTGACTTCCTCCACTCCTCCCCCTCTGTCCAGCTTTCCTGCCCTAATTTAGGCATATGAGGATAGTCATTTCCCAAGACTAATGGTTCGGGCAAACGGGGGATAAGCCCTACTTTTAATGCTTCAGCTCTCATGGAAGGGCCGTGCTGGATCTTCATTTCTGTGGTGGGATATCAATGACTGTCGCCATGCACGCACTGGATCGTGACATACCCTGTAGTTTCTGGCGTTCCACCCGGAATTGCTCGTGGCTGGATAACACTTTGTAGACAGTCAGTGTTGATTAAGGCCTGTCTTTCCTCCCCATTCACTTGTACTGTCCTACGATAGGGAGGACGGTAATCTGAGGAACCACAATAATAATTGCGTACCAACCCAATTTCCATGGGTTCCTCCTTTTGGAGACAGAATCGGGCTATATGGCGGATGGTGCCATAATTGTAACATTGTGGTCCAGGTTGCAAAGGGGCCAGGGGAGGGGCTGGGATGGATGGCCCTGGAGGAAGGGTAATGGTTTCAGGCTTGCGCGGGGGTTGAGGTCGCCTATTGGATTTTAAGGGGGTTACTAGGTGTTTCCAATGTGTATCTTCCTGTCTCCTTGGGGGTTCTTGTGCCCTATGGAAAGCACTAGCGATGTCAATGGCCCGGTCCAAGGTCAAACCTGTATGTTGTCTCACCCATTTTTGAATGTTTGGGTATAAAGACAACAGGTATTGTTCTAATGCTTGTTGGGGCTTCAACCACCTATCGGCCATATCCCGGACTCGCTAGGCCAGGGCACGAGGAGTTTCCTGGGGACCTTCTTTAAGTTGTTGCAGTCGGATTTGCTCCATCCTGTGGCCCAAGCCATGCGTTCAAAAATTTAAAAAAAATAATAGGGGTCCTCTCCCGCTACATATTTCTGGAGTACCACCGAGGGAAACCCCATTTTACCCCTTTGTTGGCTGAGGGTGTTGGCCAACTTCCCAATAGCAGCCTCATGGGATTGGCTCTGCTCTGCCAAGGATCTATGTATTTTTTCCTGGTCTTCTTCGGCGACGGACAAAACATTTTCCATACATCGCTCCAGTTTCTCTTGACTTTCGGCCATCTTCTTGACGACTGCCTCCATCTTCCCAGATCCCACTTCTGACACTAGATGTGAGAGGGAGGGTCCGAAAGTAAAGTGAGGAGGTCTTATGTGTGGCTGAATGATGGCTTCATTTATTGATAAAGTACCAAAAAGAAAGAAAACATCAGTATAACAAAAAAATTTGGTGGCATAGTCTTTGAGTCGCCTTCTTCCTCTCTTGGATTGGGGATGCAACCTCTTCTTTTCACAAGGCTTCGGTGTGGCACCACCCCGGGTATGTTGTGGAAAAAGAAGAGAAAAGGCGGTCAAGATCACTGTTTTCTACAGGGAACTTAGAGGCATATTATCAAGGCGGGCGATATGAGATTATCGCTGCTTTTGCAGCTGTTTTCGGACTCAAAGCGGCGATAATTTTATCGCCCTATTAGCAAGCTGTAGCTAACAGCAGTTAGCGACAGCGAGCGGTTTGGGGCCCGCTTTGCATGTCAGCAATATTTATCACTAATGACATGCAAAGTGGGCGAACCCAACCTGTTAGCGACTGAAAGCAGTTGATAACATCGCTATTGCCTATTATATAAATTTCTTTATTCGGTTTTTGTCATTATAAAACCATAAAAGCAGCAATATGAAATTTACAGCATTCAAATAATTCACACAGAAAGATTTTTAAAGATTCCTTCGATGCCTAATAATACATTTTAAAAAGTTCAGTATATGATAACAGGTGCGCTCAGAGTCTAACATCTGTAAAAGGATCATGGCCGGACGACATTGTCTAAGACCCCATGCTTTTAGTAGTGGGAATAGCCAGATTTTCCTGTGAGGGAGATAGTATTTGCAAAACAGTATCGTGTGCATACATGTTTGTGCGGAGGTCTCATCACAGGGGCATAAAGTCAATTTTGATTCCCAAGTGTTCGTTTGCGGGAAAGCGACACAGTGAAACAGATTGAGTCTTAGTCTGGTTAAGAGCATCCTTTCGTATGAGTTAATTTCCAGTGCAAGATAGGGCTGGATTTGTGGCGATAACTGTACCATGTTTGCGTGTTGTACAGATTGTTTATTCGAAAGCAGGGTAATTCTGAGCGACTCTAGGTGGCTCATTGCTTTCTGTTTCAGCTCCTTCTTGCTTATTTCAGTCAGAGATAGTGGAATAAAGTAATATCTTTCTAAACCCATGTCCGTAAAGAATCGTTTTACGTAGGTAAGCCAGGCTATTCTGTGCGCATTATCCAGGGCCATTGAATCCTCTAGAATGGCCTTGGTCAGCATGTTCTTGTCGGATAACCATATGCGCCTCCAGAGTAGCAGTGGCTGGACTTTAATTAGGTCCTCTATATAGGGGATTCCCAGTTCCATATGACATGCATATGTAGATGAGCACTTGGGGGCAGATAAGAGAAATCTAGTAAATGAGTTCTCAGCTGTTTGAAGAGCTATTATCAACGTAGGCATAGCGACAAGAAAATTTGCGCTAAGCTGGAATATCGCTGAGAACTAACGCCTGCTCAGACCAGTTTTTAGCCTGTATATCCAATGGGAGGTGGATATTCAGGCTAAGTCCCTATTAGCGATAATGCCTGAATATCGCTGGATTTCCAGCGATATTCACGCATTTCGCCGCTATCACCGGATATTTTATCGCTTTGGAGATAAACATTGTTAATAGCACGTTATCTCTGCCATAAAATCCGGCGATGCGCGGCGATAAAAAAAATGTTACTAAGCTTATTTAGCGATAAATATCGCTAGTTGTTGATAATATGCCCCCATTTTCCACCACCTGTTGCCCCAAAAGTGCTCAGGGAGTGATGGAAACTAATATCTGGTTCCGGTAGGGATAGGTCGCAAAAAGGAAAAAAAACGATTTAGGGTAATTAACAGAAAAGCGCCCTCTTTATATTTGAGTAGGCATAGATCAGCCAATACCCCATGAGGCTCGAATAGCTAATATGACTCTTTGGTACAGAGACAGACTCGCAGGATTAACGTGGTAGGGTAAGGAATGTGTCAAGTCCGTATAACGTGCATAGAAAATGGGGAGGGTAGTGTTACGTGTGTGGTCTTATCACTATTTTGCATATATCAGTGCCCCATGTCCCTTAAGTCCCTTGGACCTGTCTCCCTTTATTTACAGTGACACCTTCCCGATTCACGTACCGCAGTGGCCGCAGTTATCCTGAACTGCGGCGGCGTCTCGGCCTTCCTCCGGGGGGGTTCACCAATCTTTGGACGACTCCTCCCGTTCGGCGTCAAATTTAATTTAATTTAATTTAATTTAGGGTTTATATAGCGCTAGGAATTGACTCCCGGAGGAGTATCTCCGCGCTTTGACCGCTGGGGAACCCGTCCTGGCTCACCCTGAGAGATGGTCCCTGGGGGGGCCGTTGTGAAGATGAGGCAAGCTAATGCCCAGAGTTGCCGAGTGTGGTCCCTGACTGGAGTAGGCACCGAAGCGAGAATTATCGAGCCCGCTGACCATGGTCCACGACCCTGCCGCGTCGGGAATCGAACCCTGGTCCCGGGCCATCCTCTGCTTACGGGTCTGCCGCCTCTAACCAGTGAGCCACACCACTCCAAGGCTTCCGCGTCTCCTTCTCATCCTGGTTGCTCTGCATCTGCTTCTCGTCCTGGTGGCTCCACGTCTGCTTCTCGTACTCTGGGCACTGCTCCGTACTCCTTCATCCGCTGGGCTTCCCTCAAGCGATCTTCCTTCAGCGTCTTCCGAGTTTTCAAGTGAAGTCCCTGCCTCTGTAATCCCCTGTGATTGGGCGATGTCATCAAAGGGGCTTTCTGGTTCCTGTTTGGGAGAGGAGGCGAATGGAGTTAACCATTTCCCCGTTGTGGTTATTGAGGCGGCCTGTTTCATTACCTTAAAGGGCTCGGAACCGGCTAAAGGAGGGGTGATGTCCCGGTCCTCCTCACAGGTAGATTGGAATGGGGTAGAGTGGGGTATATTGGATTTGGAGAGTGAGTTAGATAGGAGTGGGGTATATTGGGGTAGAGTGGAGTAGGGTAAATTAGAGATTGGAGTGAAGTGGGGTAGAAGTGAGTGGAGTAGATTAGATTGGAGTGTGGTAGATTGGGGTAGAGTGGAGTAGGGCGGATTGGGGAAAGGAGTAGAGGGAAGTCATGTAGAGTGGAGTAGGGTAAATTAAGGTGGAGTGGGGTAGATTGAAGTAGAGTGAGGTAGATTGGAATCGAGTCGGGTAGATTGGGATAGATTGGAGTGGAGTAGATTGGTATATTTTGAAGTGGGGCAGATTGGAGTAGAGTAGCCTGGGGGAGAGTGGAGTAGGCTAGATTAGAGTAGGGTATATTATAGTGCAGTAGATAGGAGTGGGGTATAGTTGAGTTTGATTGAGTGGGTGTGGTGAGGTAGATTGAAGAGAAGTTTAGTAGACTGAAGTGGAGAGGGGTTGATTGTGTTAGAGAGGAATTGGATAGATTGGGGTAGAGTGCAGTGTGGTCGATTGGGGTGGAGTAGATTTGAGTTGGAAATATTTCAGTGAGTTCGATTGGAGTGGGGGAGTGGGGTCTATAGGGATAGATTGGAGTTGGGTAGATTGGAGTGGATTGGGGTAGATTAGGAAACATGGGAGTGTAATGGAGTAGATTTGGGTAGATTGGAGTGGGGCAGATTGGAGTGGAGTGGCATAGATTGGGGTAGAATAGAGTGGGGTAGATTAGAGTTGAGTGGGGTAGATTGTGGTAGATTGGAGTAGGGTATATTGGAATGGAGTGGGTAGATTGGATTGGAGGGTAGTGGGATAGATTGGATTGGAGTTGAGTTGGGTGGATTGGATTGGAGTGCAGTGGGCACATTGTGTAGATTGGAGTGGGGTACATTGAGGTGGAGTGGGGTTAAGTGAAGTGGGGTAGATTGAAGTGAAGGGGAGTGGGGTAGATTGTGGTGGATTGAGTTAGTTGGTTTCTGGTAGCTTACAGTGGGGTAGATTAGAGTGGACTGGAATGCGGTAGATTGGAGTGGAATAGACTATAGTGGAGTGGGGTAGGTTGGAGCGGAGTCAGCTAGATTAGCATAGAGTGGAGTGGGTAGGTTCTAGTGGAGTGGGCTGGGTATATTGGAGTAGGGTAGATTGAAGAGGAGAGTGGTATATTTGTGTGGAGTGGAATAGACAGTGTTATATTGAGGTGGAGTGGGGTAACGTTGAGTGGGATAAATTGGTGTGAAGTGGAGGGGGTAGAGTGGAGTGACATGTCATAGAGTGGAGTGGCACGTGGTAGATTGGAGTGTTGTTGAGTGTTGTGGAGTGTTTTAGAGTAGAGTGGCATGTCGCAGAGTTTCATAGAATGGAGTGGCATGGCGTAGAGTGGAGGGGCATAGACTAGAGTGTTGTAAAGTGGAGTGGTGTGGAGAGGAGTGACATAGTGTGGAGTATGCATGGTGTGGTAGACATTACAGACAACACATTTTCAATTGAAATGACCATTACATTTGCACATACATACAGTTTTACTCCACACAAAGTGTAATGTGTAGAATTGTTTTGCCTAGCGTATTCATGTGTTTTAATCATATTCAATATTTGTTTCCAAGACACTCCAGAATTGCAAAAAATGTGCTTCATTTGTAATTTCCTAATTCTCTTATATTCTGTAATATCAGCATAGTTCATTTACAGACTTTGAATGTATTTTGTCCTAGAAAAAGACTTTTCTTTCACAGCAACATTGTCACATATGGGATTTCACTTTGACGTCAGACAAAGAAAAGTAAGTCAAGCTCCCTAGAAGACAGAGCCTGACATTTTATTTTACTGCTGAATGCACAGCAAATGTGACAAGATAAGAACAAGATTTCAAAGCCTATTTAAAGAAACTGAGCACTCAGAAAAATACAATTAAAAGGCGATCCTCAGGGGAGGGATGAACTCAAGCTGGACAGCCTAAAATAAATAAAGCCAGCAAATACAAAGCAAGTAACTGTGAGTTTCAAAATGCAAAGCCAGTGGTCAGCAGTGGATGGAATGCATTCCCAGGGAAGATTTCAGAATACCCGCAAGAAGTTGTTAGCAAACCAGACAGCTGCACTATCTTGTAGGCTTCGACTTACAAATGGCACAGCCTGTTAAACAGGAGCCAGAGTCTCCAAGCACTAAAATAATCCAGAGCCCAGTGAAAGAAGAATTCCACTCCAATCAGGCAAACTGGCTCCTAGACTAACCTATTTTAGAAATGTTTCAGGCAAGGGCTAGATCTGTCCCCGAGTGACCACTGTTGACCGGAGAAAAGCCCCAAAAGTCAAATAGAAACCCCAAAGTTTGATATAAAGCTTTATACCTACAAGCTTCACAGGGTATTCAGGCTACCCTCTGTTGATGGCTATGTTGTCTCTGAAAAATGTTATGTGTGAACTGAAGGATAATACTAAATTCTGGCAGGAGTCAAACTCTACTAAAAGTACCAGAAATAACTTTGTAGTGTTTTTTCACCACCCTGAGACAGAGGGTGGGTTGCTGGAGACCTTGGAGGGAGCCAACAATTTTGCTAACATCAGACATTGAGGCACACTCAGAAAAATACAATAAAAAGGCGATCCTCAGGGGAGGGATGAACTCAAGCTGGACAGCCTAAAATAAATACAGCCAGTAAATACAAAGCAAGTAACTGTGAGTTACAAAATGCAAACCCAGTGGTCAGCAATGGACGGAATGCATTCCCAGGGAAGATTTCAGAATACCCGCAAGAAGTTGTTAGCAAACCAGACAGCTGCACTATCTTGTAGGCTTCGACTTACAAATGGCACAGCCTGTTAAACAGGAGCCAGAGTCTCCAAGCACTAAAATAATCCAGAGCCCAGTGAAAGAAGAATTCCACTCCAATCAGGCAAACTGGCTCCTAGACTAACCTATTTTAGAAATGTTTCAGGCAAGGGCTAGATCTGTCCCCGAGTGACCACTGTTGACCGGAGAAAAGCCCCAAAAGTCAAATAGAAACCCCAAAGTTTGATATAAAGCTTTATACCTACAAGCTTCACAGGGTATTCAGGCTACCCTCTGTTGATGGCTATGTTGTCTCTGAAAAATGTTATGTGTGAACTGAAGGATAATACTAAATTCTGGCAGGAGTCAAACTCTACTAAAAGTAGCAGAAATAACTTTGTAGTGTTTTTTCACCACCCTGAGACAGAGGGTGGGTTGCTGGAGACCTTGGAGGGAGCCAACAATTTTGCTAACATCAGACATTGAGGCACACTCAGAAAAATACAATAAAAAGGCGATCCTCAGGGGAGGGATGAACTCAAGCTGGACAGCCTAAAATAAATAAAGCCAGCAAATACAAAGCAAGTAACTGTGAGTTACAAAATGCAAAGCCAGTGGTCAGCAATGGACGGAATGCATTCCCAGGGAAGATTTAAGAATACCCGCAAGAAGTTGTTAGCAAACCAGACAGCTGCACTATATTGTAGGCTTCGACTTACAAATGGCACAGCCTGGTAAACAGGAGCCAGAGTCTCCAAGCATCAAAATAATCCAGAGCCCAGTGAAAGAAGAATTCCACTCCAATCAGGCAAACTGGCTCCTAGACTAACCTATTTTAGAAATGTTTCAGGCAAGTTCTAGATCTGTCCCTGAGTGACCACTGTTGACCGGAGAAAAGCCCCAAAAGTCAAACAGAAACCCCAAAGTTTGATATAAAGCTTTATACCTACAAGCTTCACAGGGTATTTAGGCTACCCTCTGTTGATGGCTATGTTGTCTCTGAAAAATGTTATGTGTGAACTGAACCATAATAATAAAGTCTGGCAGGAGTCAAACTCTACTAAAAGTACTAGTAATAACTTTGTAGTGTTTTTTCACCACCCTGAGACAGAGGGTGGGTTGCTGGAGACCTTGGAGGGAGCCAACAATTTTGCTAACATCAGACATTAAGGCTCATATTTATCATTGTGTGAAGCAGTGCAGCACTGCAAGCTACCTTGATTAACTGCATGACAGGGAAAGGACAGCAATTCACCATATTTAACATAAAATGGTGCATTCCTGCCTTTTCCCATCTCAGACACACAATGTGATACCTAGTGCCAATGCAGGCACTCTTTCACTGTGGTGCAAGGGTGCCTGCATTGTAATTAGGAGTGTTTTTGTGCAGGAAGAGGCACCTTTGTGCACAAAATGTCCCCTGAGACATTTTCCTCTTTCTATGTGTGCTGCAGAATGCAGCATACATAGAAAGTGGGAAAAATGAGGAGTAATAAACATATTTCTTCTCATTACACCTCACCTGCGGAGACATAGCAGTTTTGGCACATTGCCAGGTCTATCACTTTAGGTAATTCTGGGAATGCTTTAAAATGCACCACCCATGGAATTCCTCCGTGGGGCAGAGTAATGCAATGCAGTGAATTGTGGTGCGTTGCGTTACTCTGGATTTATCAAGCCACTCAGGGCCATGCAAGGTGACCTTGCATGCCTTGGTAAATTGTACTAAAGGGTTGCATCACACTTTCATCCCGTTGCGTGGTGAAAAAGCGATGCAACCGTTTGATGAAGATGGCCCTGAGTCTGTGGGTGTATGGAATTATAGAGGTAAGGCGAACAACCAGTAATGAAATTAGAGAGGCAGTGTGAATGGTCAGTAATGAAATATGTAAATACCTGCAGGTCTTAAGTTTAAATTTGGGTAAATCCACGTAGCCTCACAACCTTCCAAGAAAGGGTGTGTGAAATATACATAATTTGCTTTAACCTAATTATATAAAACTAGCAGCCCGTCCCGACCTTGTCCAGGAGCAATCAGGCTTCCCCGACCTCCTGCCCGCCCCGACATTGTCCAGCAGCCCGGGCCCCCGCCCGCCCCGTCCCCCGCCTGCTTCGACCCCCGCCTGCCCCGACAGCCAAACCTATGTACATTGGGACCAAAAAACAATGAGGCATGATGGTGGTATTGCAAGCATTTGAAAGGGAGTGTGCATTTTGTTAACTCTTCTCAGTGCGAGTTAAAGAACCATTTGCGAACATAATTTAGTAAATGATGCACTTGGCTTCCCCGACCCCTGCCCGCGGCCCGGACCCCCGCCCGCAGCAGTAAATGATGCACTTAATTAAGTAAAGGATGCACTTGGCTTCCCCGACCCCCAACCCCCGCCCGCAGCCCAGACCCGCACTTGGCTTTCACGCCCGCAGCCCGGACCCCCGCCCGCAGCAGTAAATGATGCACTTGGCTTCCCCGACCCCCGCCCGCAGCCCGGACCCCCGCCCGCAGCCTTGACAAACGCTCACCCCGTCCCTCGCCTGCCCCGACCCCCGCCTGCTCCGACATTGTCCGTGGGTCCCCGGAGCCTTACCTCATCTGCCGCTCCTCCTCCGCGCTCCTCAGTTCACCGCTCCGCTGCTCCTCACCGCCTGTCCGCCGGTCGTCACCACTCCTTCCCTGCGCCATGTCCGCCACTTCTCCTCACGCTCCTGGACGCCGCTCCTCCCCGCGCTCCTGACGCGTGCACTCAGGTCGCGGTCAGCGCTACTTCTCAGGGACTACTTTTTTTGTTATGTTATGTTATGCTATCATCATTTATTTTGCGCACAGATGCTCCAGCTAAGGAGCGTCCTGGCGCATGGAAAAGGTGAACATAACACAACGCAAAAGGAAACAGAAAAGTGTTGGAGTCAGTATAAAAGCAGTTAAAACAGGTGAGTTTTCAAGGCCCTACGGAATGCTAGTAGATCCTCTAACAGGCGGATTTCCAAGGGGAGAAAGTTCCAGAGAGCCGCAGCTCTCACACGAAAAGAACGACCGCCCATCCGGCTAAGCCTGAAACGCGGGATAACCGCAAGGGATTGCCCAAGAGATCTGAGAGAGCGAGTCGGGACATAGGCGGATAAGAGATTATTGAGGATTCGGGTGCCGATCCTTTTAAAATTTTAAAGGCAAGGCTAAGGACCTTAAAATGGATTCAGCTTTTAATTGGTAGCCAATGTAGGGACCGCAGAGTATTGGAAACGGGACAGGACCTCGGCAGACCCACCACTGCTCTCGCAGCCGCGTTCTGTACGCGCTGCAGGCGAACGATCTCAGATTGGGTAACTCCCAGCAGGAGCGAGCTGGCATAGTCCAGCCGGGAGATGATCGTCGCTTGGATGACCAACTGTCTCGTCGGGGCATCAAAAAATTTGAGCACCGGTCTCAGCCCACGCAGGATACCAAAACAGCATGCCGCCACTCTCTTAGTGTGGGTAGTAAAACAAAGGGTGTGGTCAAGCCACACTCCCAAGTTTCTAAGTTCCATCACCGGTGTAGGGGCTGGCCCTAGCTCCTGAGGCCACCAAATGTCCCCCCAGCGATCCGTTCCCCTTCCCACGATCATCACCTCAGTCTTTTTCGCGTTCAGCTGGAGACAGTTGTTATTCATCCAGCTGGCCACCTCTCTCAGCCCATCTCGGAACCTGGGGGCATCCTGTACGGCATCCCCGCTGATCGTGACCGCTAGCTGTGTGTCGTTGGCATACGAGACCATGGTTAGGCCCCACTGCCTGGCGACATCAGCCAGCGGCCGCACGTACAGATTGAAAAGCATGGGACTTAGCGAGGAGCCCTGAGGGACCCCCAGGTCCAGCTGATGGAATCTGGATTGAAAAGGAGTGGTGGCAACGCAAAAGGAGCGATCGCTGAGGAAGGAACGGAACCACTGCAGAGCAGAGCCACAGATGCCAATATCCTCCAGGCGGTGCAGAAGGATGCGATGGGACACGGTGTCAAAGGCAGCGCTAAGGTCTAATAAGATAAGCGCTGCCGTTTGACCTGCATCCAAAACACTCCGCAGATGTTCTACCATTGCCAGAAGGGCGGTCTCCGTGCTGTGGCCAGCACGGAACCCATTCTGCGTAGGATCGAGGACATTGGCCCGGGCCAAATGCTCGGATAAAGCCAGGTTGACATGAGCCTCCATGACTTTGGCCGGCCAGGGAAGCAATGAAATCGGGCGGTAGTTTTCCGGTTTTAAAGGATCCAATGATGGTTTTTTCAGGATCGGGGAAACCACCGCCTGCTTCCACTTGGCAGGAACAGTGCCTGAAGTCAAGGAAAGGTTAATCAGTGAACACACTACAGTGCGCCCCTGAAAAGACGGATCTCTAAAGAGGGCAGGTCTGAGCGGATCCGCCGGAGAACCAGACTTGACTCGTTGTGCCAACTTAACAAACCCATCCAAGGAGAGAGTAGGGAGAGAGTGTAATGCCGGGCAGCTGTGAGGGCCATTCAGAGGAGTGAGTGGCAGCGTCGTACTGGGAAACGACTGATAAATGGTCTTAACTTTCTCCAGGAAGAAAGCGGCCAAGATCTCACAATGGGAGGTAGAGCCATCTACAGGCGGAACCGCTCTCTTAGCCATCAGATTTTTTAGGGCTTTGAAGATGGTATTCGAAGGGTTGTGGCTATTACGGAATTCCGTCGCATAAAACGCAGCGCGAGCTCTACAAATAGCTCAATGGTAGAGCTTGACAGAGGCCAAATATGCAGTTTTTTACGGCATCATACGCCTTCCGCCACTCCCTTTCAGCCCGTCTACATGAACCCTTCAGAGAGCGGAGGGCACTGTCATACCAAGGACTCGACTGCCTGGAGCTGGATTTACTTAAGATGATGGGCACCAATCTATCGAGCGCCTTGGTAATCCAGCTGCAAAATTGGTCGTAGCCCGAGGTGGCGTCGGACAGAGGGCCTAGTGGCTCTTCAGCCATGATGTAATGTAGGTCCTCAAGCCTGAGCTTATTCCAGTGCCGCCGAGGAATCCACTGAGGAGATGGAATAGTGGGGGTTTCGGGGAGAGGTAGCCAGATGGACACCAAAAAATGATCAGTCCAACCCACTGAAGAAATAGCCAAAATTTGGACATCCGATAAGTTAGTGAAAAATGGGTCCAAAATGTGACCAGCCACATGTGTGGATTGAGTGACAAGTTGGGTCAACTGAAGGGCCTCCAGATCCGCCAGAAAACCACTGATGGCCGAAGTCTGTTGGTTGTCAAAATGGAGGTTGAGGTCACCTAAGATGCAAAAATTGGCGCAGTCACTAGCAAGCGTACTAACCGCCTCAGGGAAAGCTCCCCTGAAAGCTACATCACTGCCTGGGGGGCGGTACACAACCATCCCAGACAGCGTGAACTGGGGACTGATAGTAATCTTAAACAGGGCGCTTTCGCACCCTGCAATGTGCAGACCCGTCCACGAGCCCGCAAAGGTAGATTTTATTTTTGAATGTACATTTTTTAAAATATAATGTATTTTTTCACTTTATATAGCCTATGTCCATCTGCACACCCTGAGGATTCCAACGATGTATCGGGTGTGTGGATTGGCGCTGTTGTTCCCGAGTTTACCCGCCTCAAATCCTCAAAGTTCTTCCTTTATAATAGTAGTATAGATTTAGCACAATTATGCAAAATTACACATAGCTACACATAATGCAAATCTGTCATTTTGCATCCTGTTTAAGTTGTGAAATGTGTACCTGAGACAAATGTTGATGTCAGGATTATTTTGATGCTTAAAAAATATTGCAAAAACAACTGCATCTATAACAACAGTTGCTCAAGTTCTGTTGTCTGCTTTCACAAAACATTTTTACCATGAATGGTGCATAGATATGCAAAGTGGCATAATGGCATTATATTGGGAATTTTGAGTAACACGCATAACATGGCCACCCTAAAGTTGCACAACTTGCACTGGTGTAGAATAGATTTCACCCTGGCCTAGCTCTATTGTGAGTAAATTGAGCACAATTAAGTAGGCTAATAGTAACACCTGTTATGTACAGTCTAATGAAACAACAGAAGTATGGTGTAAATCACTATATTAGTAACTATTACCATTATTTTCCACATTTAAATGTGTGTAGTAAATGTACTGTTTATAGGCTTTTTGAAGTTTGTGAATCTTACCATTTTCCCCCTGGTTACACCTATGCGACAGTTTGTTCTACAACACCATTTAAGCAGGTTAGTTTGGTTCTAAAAATGCAATAGACAATAATTGCCACTACATCCTTTGCTGCAGAAACATATTTGACACAAGAATGTCACCTGTATGGTTAATGGTTGTGTATCCCTGCCCTGATTGCCCTACTGCATGTATGGTTTATTTGCTTTTCTTTTGTCTTGAGCATCCTGATGATCTAGTGTTAGGGCAGAGGCCTAGTTATATCCCTGGAAAGTTATGCCCAAGACCTTTCCTGTGACCTAGAAGGGCTCATGTTTTGGTTACCCCAGTTTGGAGCCAGCCTCAGTGCTACCTCCTGAGGAAAGCATCACATCACACAAAGACTGTGTCTAGAGAACACTTGAGAAGTACACTTAAAAAACAACCACCAATCAGTTTGAGACATTGGCTTTACACACTGTGCCTATGGAAAAGTGTACAAATGTAGGATTCAAACCACCCCAATCTGTTTTAGTCCCAAGTTATTCTTGACCAAGAAAGGAGGTGCTCTACAGATTGTCTGCCTGATATACAGTCTCCTAGTAGTGAGGGGACATAATCTGAAGCCTCCACCCTCTGCCGCAACTGATGAGGGTCTGATCTGCTTAGCAACCTGTCTCAAAGCTGGGAGAATGAAGGAAAGTGCCCTGACTCGTGGGAGGAGAGACTTTCAATGAGGCGAAGTCCAGCATGTCCCTTGTATGAGAAACACCCAGACACAGCAGATGGCATTAGAGAATAAAGCCAGGACTAACCCCTAACATGAGTTGGTCTACTGGTCTCCCGTCACAGTTTCTACCGTGAACTGCCCCAAAGACATAACCAAATAAAGTGTGGCCACATCCGCTGATAGCTGCTGTGGGCCATGAGCTAGTGGTGGTGCTGCTGCTTATGCCAGTAGGAAAGGAGCCATCGACATTAAGTGGGGCACGGTCAGCCTAGGACACCACAACTGCCAAAGAGGCAGTGAGGCCTGGACAGATTAAGCTGTCATTGTTAATCAATGCTGGTCCTGTGGCGTGGCTACCGCAAATACAGAAGGCTTGGCCTGCACATCACCCGATATGCAAAATCATTGCAAAGGTTACCACAAGGCTTTACCTCCAGCAAATGACTGAGCTGTGCCCCTAAGAATTTGAATGTGAGGATTTTTCTAAAACTAAATCTAGGGCAAGAATTAATAAACTGAGTTATTCCTCTAAACCTCTGGGGTTCACAGTAACATAATCTGCATTTTTACTTAGTTTATTTCTCTGGCACAGTGTACTGGTGTCTATAGCTACTTGGGTACCCTGGGTAGGGAGAGCATGCTGGAATAGGGGGCAGGATTTAGCTCTTACTAGATCACAACCAGAGATACAAACCTATAGTCACTAACGTAATTGGATTGTGCAGTATTTAGTTCAGCTGTGTGATTAAAATAATTATTTTTCCAAAAACATAAGCACTGGGTTGGACGCGGCTTTATTATGTCTCTTGGTTGACTGTTGAGTGATTTTTTCAACTATTGCCCCCATTCTACCTCCTTGAAAAGACTGTGACTATTTGCTTTGGGAAATTCATCCTTTTTACCCTGATAATACCCCATTTTTGGACTGATGCTGGTGGTTACTGACTTTGAAAGTGACCTTGGCACTGTCAATGAGACCCAGGGCCAGTATGCTATCCTTTAAAGGCATATGCATATTGGTATAATTCTAATTTGTAAGGCGAGCATTTCTGTGATGTCCCAAGTACATAGTAGGGCATGTAGGTTTAGAAAAACCAGTGGCCTTAATGCACTTAGGTGTGCACTGTTGTGGTGGCTGATGTCATTATTAAGCCATGCCTGACTTGCAAGCTGGTTTTAAAATAAAACAATGTAAAATTCGACTTTATAATTATAATTACTTCTAAATTCTGATACTACCTTTTCATTATTTATAATCCACCCCTAAGGTCTGCCCTAGGTGCCCCAAGTGTAGGGTACATAGTTTTAAAAATCAGGGATAATATAAATGATGTTGTATATGCCCTGGTAGGGAAAAGCAGCCAAAGTATTTCTTCCCTTTTGTAGTGCTGCCAGCACCATAGGCTATCAAGAGGAAGGCTTTATTAAGTATAATAAAGTCTGACTTTTGATTGGAGCTAGCCAGACAAATCATTCAAAGTATCAAATTAATAGTTACATTAAACTCATCATCTTGCCAAGGCTGGATTTATTATAACTATTACAAGAAACTCCTTTTGGAACTTGCCAGCTTGAAATAACCTAAAGCAGCCCCATTGCAGCCTCTTCTGACTGGTCAGCCTTTGACAGCCTGAGTAAAGCTGCTCTTTGAGTAGGTAGCATTAGGGCTGCAACAACAGCCATTTGGTGGTAAAAGATCTTCTTCCAGGAGAAGCCAGGGAGCGGAAGGGTGGTGGGTAGATAAGCTAAACTTCAAAGTTAGGGCCCTCTGCGGCCCTCTGCAGAAAACAGATGTTGCAGGAACCAGATCACCCCTACTTCCTTGATTTCCAGATAAGTGGAAACTTCCCTAATTAGATTAGGAGAGGGGCTGGAAGGGGTGTGTAGTCAGTTCTTAGGCACACTTCAGGGTTGGGTTACACAGACACACACTCCAAGGTGATATTTTTTCCATTTTCTTGGGGGGGAGAATGTTGTATTTTGAGCTAGACGTTTGCCACACTGCACAGGACATACCAGAGAGTGGCAGCTTTCTTCCTATTAGTTGCAGTGACCCTCCAACTCAAGCCCGGAAATGATGAATAAATATGCAGGACTGCAGACCTCACCATATCACTGTTCAGAAAAGAAGAAGAGAAGAGATGCCTGCGGGATCCCTGGACTACACCAAAGAGAGGGTTGCACTCTGGAAGACTGCACCTGCTGCACTCACAAGTCTCCACAAAAAAGGGGCTGTGTCTGCTTCCAATTGGAAAGGAGGGAACTCCCTGTCCAGCAACAAGTGAAAAAGAGCTGAAAAAGTCACGTGCAAAACCAAAGAGGACACCACAACTAACTAGCTGGAACTGGACCTGTCCTTTACTGTGCAATTGCATTGTGGGAGTTTTGGGTCCGAGCCCTCAAGTGGTAACCCAGAGTCTCTGAACCCTTGAGCAGTGCTAAAGAACACCTATCTCCCCAAATGAACCAAGAAACTGATGGCAGGCTCATCGGAACTGAAGCGAGATGACGAAAAGCCTTTTAAACTTTGCCGCTCAGCTGCCATCTCCAAACGAGCCGAAGCAAATTAACCAAAAGCCTCGCAAAACCTTTCTGCACACTTTCATTGGAACCCATGCAATTCAACACAAAGCCTTGCAAAGCCACACCCCACAGCTTAATCAGAACCAAAGTAGTGCGACACAAGTTGCCACAAAGGCTCACAAACCCTCACCACACAGCGTTATTGGAACCTGCACAACGTGACACAACTCCATGCTAGACCTCACATTGCAGCCCAGGCAGCTCCTTGGAACTGATGACGAGAAGCTTCATAAAGCAACGCTGTGCAGTGCACTAAAAACATAAGGTACAATACTTAGTGGGCCTAATTTGGTCCTGTGCCTGGCCTTTGCTCCATTGTGGTTGGCCTGAGCTTGTGACTTTGTTCCGGTCCAGCATCACCAGATATCCCCACTAGGAGCTTTGCACCTTTTGGTGCTATTTTTACCTAAATCGTTAGAAATTCATATCTCTGGTTCCGTACATTGGATTTTTGTCATTTTGGTGTAATTTTAAAGATAAAAATATTTCTTATGTTTATACATATGGTGTTGGATTTTTATTGTGTTGTGTCTTTTACTTATTCACAGTTTTGAGGGTATTAAATGCTTTACACTTGCCAATCTCCTAAATTGATCATTTGCTGACACTTGAATGGACCTATTAGTGATTGCGGATTGTTGATAGTTGAGGAGTTGGAATGCCCCCACCTACTACTAGCCCACTTTCCCAATCTAGCCCTCACTCCCTGAGAATAAAGTGCAGAAAGGACCTTGTTTACAGGGCCAGAGTAGGATGGACCACGGGACAGCAGTGGCAAACAACCTCAACCAACACAGTCAAAGCCCAGCAGCCCATGTCTGTCCTGTGACCCCCACAAACCGGTATCTTACAAACATTGATAGCAAATTAAAATGTTCACATAACTATAGACCCTGTTTCAATTAAAAAGATATTTGTAGGAAGAAGAGCCAAAAGAATTGTGGATATTAACAGCCAGAGTGCCCACAGCCTACTACATCCTCATCTGGCTTGTGTCTGGTCAATGTTGAAACATAATTTCTTGACAACAGAAGCAACAAAGCAACTCAAAGCCATGGATTATCTGCCTTTTTACTAACATTTTTAGGATTTAATTGTGTTTCAGATAATGTTTTTGAGGGCTTGGGGAATAGCTACGGCAAGTTTTGGAGCACATTATGTTTTCTACAGTCAGCTAGGGGCAGTAGCAGGGTGAAGGTTGATATGTTCATTTATGCATTGGGTGACTTTGGCAAGAGGGTAGCAGATGGTGGGCCTCTGTTAGCCCTGGCCCTTTTTGCAGGTGTTTCCCCAAAATGTTGCCTTTTGCCTCCAGTTTTTCTGACCCTGTTTCTGTTGGCTATAGGACTCTGAGCACTTTACCACTACTCATCAGTGCTAAAGTGCATATGATCTCTGTGTAAATTGTGATTTTAGATTGGTTATCCACGATTGGCATATTTGATTTACTGGTAAGTCCCTCGTTAAGTGTATTGAGTGTGCCAGGGCCTATAAATACAATGCTTCTAGTGGGCTTGCAACACTGGTTGTGCCACTCACATTAGTAGCCCTGTAAATGTGTCTCAGACCTGACACTGGAGTGTATGTGCTCGCAGTTTTTAACTGCCATGTTGACCTGGAAATTGCACCCACTTGTCAGGCCCAAACCTTCCCTTTTCTTACATGTAAGGCAGCCCTCAGGTAGGCCCAAGGTAACCCCAAGGGCAGGGTGCAGTGTATGTGAAAGGTAGGACAAGTACTAGATGTGTTACATGTCCTGTTAGTGAAATACTGTGTATTTCGTTTTTCACTATTGAAATGCTGTCTGTCTCATAGGTTAAATTGGGAGCTGGCTTGTGACATCTTACAAGTGTAACTTTCCATTGTGACAAGATAGAGAAATGGAGTATAGGCTCTCTGAACTCACAACTTCATAACACACCTTCTAGAGAAGGTGTTTTTTAAATGGTGTGTATGAAAATAACACTTTTAGAAAGTGGGCATTTTCTTGCATTATCATTCTGTTTCCTTCTGAATGTTTGTGTATTCACCATCTAGTTTTGGAGTGACAGGAGCTGGGGATTTGCATTCACTCTAGACAGTCACAAGGGGGAGTTAGGTGTGTCCTGCCTTCCTGGATGACTCTTAGCCAGGCTGAATAGACCTGGCCTGCATTTAGAGTTTTAGAGTTGTAGGAGGAGTTTCACTAGCTCCTGAATAGGCTGTGTCTCCTTTGCACAATGCTGTCCCCACCCCCCTGTTGTCAAGCTGGACCAGGGAGGACAGAATTGGTTTGTACTGAGCTCAGAGACTCTGAAACAAAGAGAACAATGAGAAAATGGGGTATAAGTATGAGACCTTAAAACCCAGGACTTTAGATTACTTCTGGAAACAAGAGGACTATGCCAAGGAGAAGAGCTGAAGATCTGTGTGAGGAGTGCTGCCATTTCTGTGTGAGGGGTGGGTTGGCCAGCAGTTTTTGCTTCAATCTGTGGGCAGATACTTTTTTCCCTGCTGTGGTATCCTGCTTGACAAGATCTCCAGGGGCTTATGTTTCAGCCTAGCGGTTTGGGAGCGCTGTTTAAAAGTTGTGTTGTTTACTCCAGCGCGTGTAGCACTGCACTGTCCCTTGTGTTTTGAGCAGAGGCAGGGGAGAGCTTGCAGTAAAAAAATACTTTACCTCCAGCATTTCCTAGCAATGATCCAGGAAGCTGGTGAAGTCCTGCAGCACCTGGGACAGGGGAAATGACAACGGTTGCTGCCCAAATTAGCACCAGAACCAGCGGCCATGTACCCAGGCCCCCAGCACTCCCAAGTGCATGGGAGGTGATGCTTCTCATGTGAACGAGGCAAGGGCCTCGCCTCCATTCCCACGCCGCATCTATTCTGCCGCTGCATTTAATGTTGGCAGCTGCACTGCGTGTCTGTAGGCAGCTGCCTCTGGCAACTTCCCAGGCAGTGGGGACTGAGGGACGTCTACCCCCTGTCGGGCCAAGGGTGTGTGCCCTCCCCTCTGCTGTGTATGCACACATTGAGGGCAATTACATGACGGTGCTGACTGGGTGAATCCTCAATAGAGGTCTTAGGTGGGTATGCCAAAAACCAACGTAATATCACTAGAAGGAGCTCAGAGGCTTCAGTACCATGCAGGTAATCCCTGAATTATCATGTTGCATATAGTAGGAGGGTGGGTGCACTATCTTCTATGCTCTAAGGGTGATTGTGTGTGCCCTATGTATGGCTAGTGATATTTGGTAACAGACATCGCATTTTTTGATCTGATGGTTAATGTATACTGTTTTGGACTTGCTGGTATGCACAATATTTTATGTGTTCCCAGTTCATAACTGCTGTTTTGCTTGCCCTGATATGCTAGTGTATGTTGGCTTGATTTATACACTGTCTGAGTATCGAATATTATTTCAGAACTACATATTTTGTACAGAGAGGGTGTTCTCATGATGTGTGCAATATATACATATTTACTTCATTGCACTACCTGTGATGTTATGACAATTGCCTGGTTAGCCAAGTGATTTTTGGTTTATGTGATTGTAGTCTATGTGTTTATACACAATATAAGTGATATTTTTATATAACCTGTGTGTAGACTCTTTTGTGTTGTTTGTAGTGTGTACCTGGTGTGTGTGTGTGTTGCACAAACGCTTTACATAGTGCCTCTCGGAAAAGACTGACTGCCAAGCTACCAAGAGAGTGAACATGAGTTATCTTGGGTGTGTAACTCCTTTACCCTGCCTAGAGTGGTGAGTTCTGCCTGCCTTAGGTGCATACCCTGGCCAAGCAATAAACAGGTAGTTGGGACAAGGGGGAATTTTAAAGACCATGCTCCAACATGTTCCCTACATACATATTACAACAAATATATTGGAGGGTCTGACACACAATGAATCCTAACAGGGTATCCTCTAGCAACTCCAAACTATGTGTATCGAAAATACCGGGGTCATCCCCTTGATGATCAGGGAGGGATGCCCATCAGTCATTGGTATTCCACCAAGGCCACCAATGGACAAGCCGATACACTACCACGGTCGGGGGTCCTGATGTAGGAAGGAGATCCACCGCCGATAAGTAAGGTCTGGCTAGGGTCTTGTTTTTAAGATGAGAAAAAACTGGGGACTGATGTTGCAGTGCTCAAAAGTGTTAAAATAAGAAGACAAAAAAAAGGTGAAGATAAAATAGGATAGGGGGGTACTTATAACTTTATTCTGGTGTTACCCTACCTACCAATGTTAAAAAGTAGTAGTTACTGACAGTCAGAAAATATACAGACCGTCTAGGTGTGATATGTGGTCGGCATGTTTCAGCAAACTAAAGACATAGTTGTTGTTGCTTTCTTCAGGACCAAGTTAACTAATAGCTACTGCAAACAAAGTGCTAGTGAATACAACTAAGTGCTCAAAATCAAAATAAGATACAGAGATCACCTGATTTCACTAGGTGTTCTGCTTCCTCTTAACATAAAATCTGAAAGAGAGGAAACAGAAAAGTTTGGAGGGTGTCGCCAAGGCTGTTCTGTTAGAGAAACGGTTTAACATTACATTCATAATTATGATTAACAATGAGTATCACCACAGTCTAAATGCCTCAATATTTGAAGAGCATACATATACTGATTGGGCCTAATCTGTTGACTGCCAATGAAGAATAATTTGACCCATCTTACCATTTTTGTAAGAGGTATGGACCTCACCCCACCTGGCCACGGCTCAGGAAAGAGGAGAAGCACCGCTCTGAGATAGAGAGAAATGTAAATATGCAAGCATTAATACACTCCTGCTACCAATTGTCTATAAAAGTCTAAATAGCGCACGTCACATCAGGGTATCGCTCACTCTCCATGCACATGCACCACATCACAAACATCAAAGGTTAGAAATGTGCCATCACTCAATTTATACCAAAGCGAACAGGGCTCCATGGTATTGTTGTTCACTCTATGTGAAAAAGAGAGCAAAGCCCACACATTATTAGTATATCTCTATGTGCCCAAGGATTAAACCTCTTCTATGTGGGTTCAAAGATGGCAAATCCATTCGAGTTTTACGTGGTCCGTTGTCCGTGCCTCTCACTGGCGTACATACTGTCTCCACTTTACCGCGTGTCAGACACACACAATGGTTAAAGCAGCGTGTCACACGCATAAACGAGATAAACAAAGGCAAGCATATACAGGATATACAAGAGGGTTTCCCGCCCGCTAGATGCCCCGGTATTGACTCCTCACCTCTCCGTCGGTACTACAGCGTCGGCATCCAAGCCGATCGGGGAGGTGCCGGCGGACGGTGGAGAGAAACATTATATTCTGGTGTGCGATTGGTCCTAGACACGCACATGATAGGCTCTCATAGCTGGAGTCTGAGAGCTCTTTTCTAATTGTCTAAGGGGAACAAACTCCCGGCCAATCAGGATGCCATGTTTATTAAAAGGCAAACTACTATTTGTAAACACTATCGTGCCCCCAAACTTTATAAAACTTTATTAGATGGAATATCTAATTCTGAGAACATGAACACACCTCCGACGGAGTATAGAGTACACTGTATATCAACAGTTTGACAGTATTAAAGTCCCCAATTCCCACGATAATATAATTTGAGCACTGCAACATCAGTTCCCAGTTTTTTCTCATCTTAAAACTTGAGAAACAAGACCCTAGCCAGACCTTACTTATCGGCGGTGGAGCTCCTTCCTACATCAGGACCCCCGACCGTGGTAGTGTATCGGCTTGTCCATTGGTGGTCTTGGTGGAATCCCAAATGATGAAGGGAGGTTCCGTGTGGTGACTGATGGGCATCCCCCCCTGATCATCAAGGGGATGACCCCGGTATTTTCGATACACATAGTTTGGAGTTGCTAGAGGATACCCTGTTAGGATTCATTGTGTGGCATACCCTGGCCAGCCACAAACCCCATTTCTAATAGCATCAAATATTGTTGTCTTATTTTTTGCCCATTTGTGCAATTACTGAATAAAGACTGCATATGTGGAAGAGTGTGAAGTGACAACAATATGCTCACTTGTAAGTGAAGGTCGTTTATGCATTTGATGAGATGATACAGCAGCAGTAGATAATTGGCACTGTGAGGGAATGTATATTATATTATATTATATTATATCATATCATATCATATCATATCATATCATATTATATTATATTATATTATATTATATTATATTATATTATATTATATTATATTATATTATAATATATTATATTATTTTGGTCATATTTGTGGGGATAATGAATGCCTTTGCATATATTTGCAAAGTAATTTTGTTAACACTTCAGTTTTTGCTTGCACATTTGTGTGCATGCCAATTAAATCTAGCTTTACCTGCTTTATGTTTGACAATAACCTTGGTAGGTGGGATGACATTTTAGTCTATTGGGGCCCCCAAATGTTTTGTGTTTTTAAGCTGTAGGCACATTTTTTTGGAATCACAAAGCAAACATCTTCTCTCATTGCACCCTGCTCACAAAACCACAACCTGCGTGTTTTTCTAGGAGGTCAATAGAAAAGTTTCAACCTGCTGGGGCATAATCTATGTACTGAGGAAAATCAGACACTATCTCTCTCAGCAGGCGAGAAAACAAGTTGTGGTCGCTCTCATTGGCTCCCGTCTGGACTATTGCAATGCGCTCCTAGATTTTTGGCCAATGTGACAGGGACAGGACATGCTCCCAGTGAATCCGGCTACCAATTCGGTGACCATATCTCTTCCTTCCCTCCGAACAACATGACCTTCGTCTTCTCCCCATTTAATTTCAATGAATTGTAAATCATCCATTGAGCGACTGCCTCCATACAAGATCTAAAATTGGAGGCAGCCGAGCTGGCCGGCTGGGAGAGAGAGACGAGGATCTGGGTGTCGTCGGCATAGGAAACTACCTCCATCCTGAAAGATCTAATCAGTCCGGCAAGTGGGGTCACATAGATGTTGAAAAGGGTCGGACTTAATGCCGACCCCTGCGGGACCCCACAATGCACAGACAGGGATGGAGATAGGAAATCCCCCAACTTCACTCTCTGCTCTCTCTGGTCGAGGAAGGATGTCAGCAAACGCAGGGCAGGCCCCTCAACCCCAATCTCCCTCAGGTGAGATGTTAGAACCGAGGGAGAAAGGGTGTCAAAGGCAGCCGTGAGGTCTAGCAGGATCAGGAGGGTGGTCAGGCCATTATCCGCACGTGTGCGGATATTGTCCAGCACTATGGTAAGGGCAGAATCAGTGCTGTGTTCCCTCCTGAAACCATGCTGCGAGTCATCCAGCTGACCTGAACTTTCCAAGAAGCCCGCGAGATGCTTATTCAGATGGGTTTCCAGCATCTTCGCAGGAGCAGGGAGCAGTGAGATAGGGTGGAAGTTCTTTAATACCCCAGGGTCTAGAGATGGTTTCTTAAGCAATGGCTTCACCACTGCCCTCTTCCATTGCTGAGGGAAGATGCCGTCCCTCATAGCCCTGTTCATAATCTCCACAAGAGGGGGCAGGAGAGATTCCCTGCACTGCTTGAGGATCTTAAGCGGACAGGCATCTAATGGGGAGCCAGACCTAGTTTTGCTCAGGAGATTCTTTAGTTTCTGAAGAGAGAGAGGCTGGAAGAAGGCAAGGCGCCCCAAGGGAGAATTCTCAGCAAGAACTGGTGCGGAAACAGAGGGAACCAAGGGCTCAATAATAAAAGTCCTCTGCAGCTCTAAAGCTGAATAAATATCAGTGATCTTAGTCTGAAAGAAAAGAGCTATGTTGTTACAAAGCTGCTGAGAGGTAGTGACAGGGTCCGGGATCTGCAGGGATGTGAGAGAGTCAACAATCTTGAAGAGCTCTTTCGGGGAGGAGAGTGAAACAGTGAGAGCCGTGAAATATTCCTGCTTCACCCTTATTACCTCCGCCTTATAGCCCCTCAATAGAATCTTATGCACCTCTTTGTCCCTTAGATCCCAGCTGGTATGCCAGAGACGCTCCTGTCTCCTGACTCCCTGCCTAAGGAGTCTTAGATGCTCAGAGAACCACGGAGCCGAAGGTTTTTTCCTCGCCGAGTAACGCAACCGGGCAGGGGCCAGTTCATCAAGTGCCATAGTAACGGCCTTTTCATACTGCGAGACCGCCAGATGAACGTCTTTCTCTTGAGAGGTGGACATACTAGAGATCCAGGGGGCAAGGGAGCTATTAGAAATATTTTTAAAATTCCTCTGTGATTCCATTTTACTCAGAATCCTTTCATTCCTGACAGCAGTCAGACAGGTCACTTCAATCGGTACAGCGAAGTGATCCGACCAAGAAAGGGGAAGGGGGTCTTTTACAACCAACCTGCCATCATTGGAGAAGATCCCATCAAGCGTATGACCCGCTTGATGGGTGGCACCTCTCACAAGCTGATTCAGCCCACAAGCGGACATGACATCCAGCAAGGAGAGAGTATCACTAGCCTCCAACTTCTCCAAGTGATAATTCAGATCTCCCAAGATCGTTAGATGTTCGCGGCCAAAATAGGTTTCCAGAATGTGCAGCAATTGTTGTCCTAAGTCCGCTCTGAGGCCGGGAGGGCGATATATCAAGATCCCATTAAATGGGATTTTGGAGACGCCCTTTAGAGAGAAGTACAGGGCCTGAAAGTAATCCTGAGGATCCGATAAAGGTAAGGTGTGACAATGAAAGCTATCTTTGTGGAGGATAGCCAGCCCTCCTCCTACCCTGCCTATTCTATCCAGTCACGCTAGAAAATAGCCCTCTGGAACTGCCTCAACAAGATCAGGGCCGGAAGAATCCTTTGCCCATGTTTCGGTGACAAATACCCACGAGGGCTTTGTATCCAGCACAAACTCCTTAAAAGCGATATTATGGTTGATTAACAAGCGGGCATTGATAAGGAAGCCATCTTCTCTCACAATACTGCCTCTTTTGTTGGTATGGTCTCCCGATGGGTGAGATGACGGAGGAAGGCTAGAGCCCCCATAGCCCTCACGAAAACACCCGCAACCTAAAGGGTGAGAGAGGGCTTCCGGAGAGGTTTTAAAATGACATGGGAGCCACGATGGTTTTAAGTTAAGCAGGTCATAACTGGAATACCTGAGGACCATGGAATTTTCCTCAAGGCTACCCGATAACCAGCCGTCCAGCCCGTCTTCAGCGCGGACGGGCGCAGACGGGCTGCACTCTGGCGTGACTCCAGCGTCACTTCGGCGCACACGCTGCGCGCCATTATCTTGAGTTTAAATAGAGCTCTAGCCAGTCCACCTGACTGCTAGAACGCAGAGTGAGGCGTGAGCTTCCCTGAAATCCCCCCAAGATGGCGCTCACCAGAGTAGAAAGCGCGAAGGACAATCCGCCGAAATAGCGGTGCGGGGCACAATTAAGGTACGGCAATGCGAAGGGGAAGATAAAAACAAGGTAAGAATGTAGTCACACACAAAGTAAAAATAATACTGTTGTGTCAATAAATGTTAAAGGTTTGCGCCATCCAGTTTGTTTTATTCAAGAGACTCATATAGATGACAACATTTTAGATTATATGAAAAAGAAATGGGTAGATATGATTGTCTCTTCTTCTGCTAATGGTTAGAAAAATTGTGTGGCTATTCTTTTAGCAAAAAAATTACACAGTCAAATTTTGATTAAAAATTCAGATGGCAGATATATATTAATTACAATTAAAGTTCATTACTCATTCTTATTTTTACTTAATGTTTATGGTCCTACTGCAGATGATACTATTTTTTGGTCTACTCTGACAACAGTGGTTTAAAAAGTTGGAAATGTTCCTTTAATTTTTGGAGGTGATTTTAATGTTATTTCTGACCCTTTATTAGATAGACTATCTCTCACTAAATTTCACCCTTCTGAAGTGTATTTTGTGTTCAAAGCATTTATTCAAAGCACTAAATTAGTAGATATTTGGAGATTACATTTCCCCACAGAACAAAAGTTTTACCTTTTTTTCCAATCCTCATAACTCCCATTCTAGAATTGATTGTTTATTAATCTCCAGGCAATTAATTAATTCAGTAAAGGATCCTCAAATTGGTAACATTGATGTCTCAGGACATGCTACGATTTCCTTGGTTTTGAATTTAAAATCAACTTATACTAAACAGTCTAGATGGCGAATGAATACTGGCATAGTGTTAGATGAACAGAACAAACCAAAACCTTTAACAGCCATTAAAGACTATTTTTTATTTAACCCAGAAAGTTCTACCTCTATGATTAATAGATTGGATGCTTTTAAAGCTTATATTAGGGGGGCAACGATCTCCATCATGGCGCATGATAACAAAACCTTTAATGCAAATATTAATGACCTACAAAAACAAATTGCAAAAAATTAACGACTTTTTATTACCTCCAATGATCCTCAATATAAATTTAAACTACAAAAATTGTGGTATGAATTTAACTCTATCCTTAGTAAAAGAGCAGGCATTTAAATCTCTAATGCTAAAGCCAGATTTAGTTTTAATGTCAATAGATCTGGAAGACTCTTAGCTAATTATCTACGCATAAAAAAAGGACAAAACTCACATCAAGTCAATTCATGGTCCTCATGGTAAAATTGCTTTATTTCACAATGAAATCGTTAATGAATTTTTGAATTTCTAATTTAAATTATATAATAAGCCTGGTTTTCATGATGCTTCTTTAATTGATTACTTTATAGCTTCCTGTGGATTACCCAAGAGTTCACAATCTGATAAAAATGGACTTGATACTCCCATCACTAAAGATGAAATTTTATCAGCCACAAAATCCCTTAAAAAAATAGGTCTACTGGTCCTGATGGGATACCAGCAGAATTTTACAAAGAATTTCAATCACACCTTTTACCTTTTTTATTTCAACTTTTTGAGTTTTTTGGATCTACAGGATCTACCTCTGGTTCTTTTACTGAAGCTTTAATTATTGTATTTCCAAACCCAGATAAAGATCCCACTCTTGTATCTAACTGTCGTCCTATATCTTTAATTAATCAAGTTTGTAAATGATATGCAAAAATACTCGCTACTAGATTAGGCCCTATTTTAGATTCTTTTATACACCCTTATCAATCTGGCTTCATGAAGAATAGATATTCTGCAAATAATACAAGAACTTGGCTACACTTTATTGAACAAAGTTCTACTTTAACACTACCCTCATGATTTTTAGCCTTAGATGTTGAGAAAGCTTTTAAAAAAATACATTGGCAATTTTTATTTCATACGTTATCATTTCATTTTGGAGAGTCTTTTATATGTATGATTTCAGCTCTATATTTTGCCCCTACTGCTCGTTTATATATCAATGGTCAAGTTTCACATAAATTTTCACTTTTTAGAGGTACAAGACAAGGATGTCCCCTTTCTTCACTTTTATTTTTAATTGGAATTGAACCTTTCCTTTCTTTAATAAGAAACTGTGATGATATTAAGGGAATCAATATTAAGGATGTTCTTGTTAAAACCCATGCATATGCGGATGACGTGCTTTTATTTATTAGTGACCCTATATCCCCTTTCCCCTCTTTAATTATAATTATAGCAAAATATTCTACAGTTTCTGTATACACTTTAAATAACAACAAAACTGAATTTTTCCCCTTAAATATTTATTGCACTCCTGATATGCTTCCAATGAATGGAATAATTTGGCAAAATAGTCAATTAAAATATCTTGGTATCTTATTTTAGTCATCCATAAAATCAACAATCACTTTAAACTGTGATTTTATATTAAATTATATTAAAGATAAAACATCTAAATGGTCGTCATTGCATCTTTCATGGTGGGCTAGAATGGATTTTATCAAAATGAGTATAGGTCCTAAAATCTTTTATACCCTTGCCATGATCCCTACTCAATTTCCATTAAAGTTTTACAAAGATGTTGCTACATTTCTAAGTTTTTATGGCACAGCAAATCACCTCGTATTAGTTACACAATATTAAAAATACCCAAATATAATGCTGGATTTAGTATCCCTGACTTTTTTCTGTATCATAAAGCCTTTACTTTAAAACAAAGTTCAATATGGTTTAAAAATTCATTTTTAAATAACCCACCTGCGTGGCTATCTATTGATAAATCATTAGTAAATCCACTTCCACTACCTTCTCTGATAAGAATGTGTAATAACGCATCATTTTTTCATAAATCAGTTATTATTTAATCTACTAAAATGATGTTTAATGAATTAGACTTAATTTTTCTTTTTCCCATGAATAATACTGAAGATATTTCACTTTGGTATAGTAATGTCATCAAATTGAATAGAAATGTTAGTTTCTGGTTTTCATGGATCAAAGTGGGTATTTTTTATCTTAAAGACGTTTCTACCCAAAATACATTCATTTCTTTTGAAACATTACAATCAAGATTTGGTTTATCTCAATCCAATCTTATTAAATATCAATATTTGTGCAGCTCAATTTGGATTCTTTCCCAGATCCGATTCCCTTTAATTTTGTAGCTGATTTGTCAATTTACATTCAAACGGTTTCTACTTCATCTCATGGTGTTGCTATTCTATATAACATGTTTTCAAATACTTTAGGTAGCAATATAGATATTATTTCAACTTTTTGGAATAATGAGCTTTCTCTTTCTTTATCTAATGACACGTGGAAAGATATCTGGCTTAGTGGTATATCTGGTTGGCTACTGGTATCACTTTACCAAACTAATTCTTATATTCTACTTAATCGGTTATGGACCCCATTACGTTTATTTCAAGCTAAACTTCTTCCTTTTGCAGAATTTTGGCATTGTAAATTACAACCAGGCACGTTACTACATATGTTATTTGATTGTCCTTTAGTTTTTAAATTCTGTTATGTAGTTTGGGATAATATAACAAAGATTTAAAAAATTCATGGTGATGTTTCTTATCAATTGTTAATATGCAAATGTACTATTTTATCACAAAATGTAAATGTTTCAGAAGGTAAACTTTTCAATTTCCTAATTTCAGCAGCATTGAAATCTACTACTTATTGTTGGAAAGATATTTCTTTATTATCTGTTAATGCATGGTGGTCATGGGTTATTTTTACGAGAAGAGGTGCTCAGCTATCCATGAATGGGAGTCTTCATAATTCCCTTTTTAATCGTTTTGGTTACCTGTTGATATATATTTATCCCCTAAGTAATGTATTGATAATTTATCGTTTGGTTTGACTACATCTCCATTAATGTTACTATTTGTTATAGTAGATCTATTTATATTTAATGCTCTAATTTTATAATTATCCCATCCCTTCCTTCCCTCTTTTAGGTTTCATATGAATATGTAACATCTACTTACCTACTGTAGTTTAGTTATGCCTTCGATAATTTTATGTCATGTGGTTAGGTATTTTCACCTTATAGTACTATTTTCTGTTTTGTCTTTGTTTATTGTCTATATGCAAAACTCAATAAAATATTTTGAACATAAAAAAAATCCAATCCACCTACCATTAGTTTGTGGCTGGTATCCTTGTTAGGTCCCAGGGCCCTATAGATAAGAGCACCACATATGTTGAATCGAGTATTGATATTTAGTTTAAAGTAAATGTTTTCCTGCCAGTCAGGTGCCGGCATCAATAATGGTGAGCAAGATATTCACAAGACATATTATGGCAATTCTCCTACTAGTTATACCAGGTGAATCTAGTCTATAGTACTTGCTGCTGGGAGAGATTTCCTTTGGAATATCAGGGTTTTAAGCTGAATTGAGCCAGGTCTCCATGAGAAAAATTAAATCCTGAGAGAAAAAGTTGATCCTGTCCCGAATATCGTTTTTGTGGGCGGGTATATTAGATGATAGAGGGGTTGCTGTGCCAGACTTGTGGTCTGGGTTGACAAAGGTGACACAAAGTGTTTGGGTTATCTTGAAGGTGTTAATATTTTTTTTATAAAAAGAGGATGGGGACAGCTGTAGGGTCTCTCTGTGAATATAGGTATATCTACAACAGCCATGCAAGTTGGGTTGGATGCAATTTTGAAGGAAGTGCAAAGAATTTGAGAAGCTTACTTGTTGACAGAAGGCCTACAGAGCATGGGTACTTTTAATTAGCGTAGTTCAGGTGAGAGTGGACACAGACAGGCCTGCCTTTGGCACATCTTTGATACACATCTGCACTTCAGGCACCACTTTAAAAAGCAAGTAAGGTGGGAGCAGGCACCAACTTAGGCCCTGCTCACTCAACCAAGTGGAAGTCAGGCGTTAAAAGTGGTGAAAGCAAAGAAATACTAGCAACATAAAAAGCTAAAATAACGAAATGCAAATTAAAATTAAGCGATTCCAGGCAACCTCGAAAGGGCAATATAAAGAAAGCAAACATTAAGATGACTGAATGAAAATTAACACACTAATGAGGTGTGAAGGGGCTAGGCAACCCCGAACCAGAGACCTGGGGTACAAAGAAAGAAGGGTTGACATATTAGGAAGATGAAACAATGTTCAAAAACGTTGATGTAAAATGGCCGATTCATGTAAAAAAATTAAGGGGGTTATTTACAAACCTCAGCACCGCAGGTTCGTCACTTTTTCCCAAAATAAAAGTGACACACAGGTGGCGCAAGGGGCTTTTAAATAAGCCCAGAATAAAACACATGCATTAAATGGAATATGGATTTTGAATATTTCATTGTCACTTTTTGTTTAAAAGCATTGCCTACAAGGAAAATGGATTAGAACCCATCAAGGGGTCACAAGTAGTACTGGGGAGACACTGTCCTCGTAAGGGTATAGTGCAGAGAATACAAGGAGTAAAGGTCAGAATGTGGCACCCCTCTAGCACACTGAACAGTAAAGGATTGGCGGCCAGATTCATGAAAGACCAGTTTTGCGAGTCTGAAATAGCGATTCATAAGGAATCGCTGTTTCAGACTCGCAAAACGGGATTCATGTAGGAATCGCAAAATTGAATGCGATTCCTAAAGATTCCTTATTTGCGATTAGAAAATTGCTAATCGCAAATAAGGAATAACTCCCCATTCATTCCTATAGGCCAAAAGGCCCATAGGAATGAATGGGGAGTATTCCTTATTTGCGATTAGCAATTTGATAATCGCAAATAAGATAGCGATTTGAAGGGTGCCAGGGATGTCCAAAGGACACCCTGTAGCATCCCTTAAATGCACATTTCAACAGGTGTTGCGCACGCACATGTCCTAAGGACATGTGTGTGTGTAACACGCAACTTAGAAAAATGCTTTTAAAAGCATTTTTCTAAGTTTTCGCTATTTACCACGAGGTTTGACCTCATGGTAAATAGCGGCCGAAATTTGCGATTTCGCATTTTGAAAATGTATCAAGAATAGCATTTAAGGAATTTCTAATAGAGATTCCGTAAATGCTATTCCTCGCAAATTTGCGAGTTTCTAAATAGCGATTTTTGCATTTGGGATGATGAATCCCAAATGCAAAAATCGCACTCGCAAAGGGCCAGATTCTGAGAATCTGGCCCTTTGCGAGCCGATTTCGGCTTGATGAATCAGGCTGTAAGTTTACAAATAAGAGAAAGAGTGCAGTGATAATTCCTTATTTTACATTTAAAAGATAACACAGACTTCATTTTAAGACCGAGACTGCAATGTGTTTAATAATGTATCCCAAATGCGTACATATGTGTATGCAAGCAACATTTCAAAAAAGTGAAGGTATGCAATCAAAAAACAATGCAAAACCTCAAAAGTCTTGAAATAGATACGCCTATTTTACTCCTTCCAATTCACTTTTTATACCCTCCACCACATGAAAGCATATATTACATCACAAAGTGCGTCAGTGAATGAGTCCTTGGTGGCATCTTTTAAAACAACCACAACGCATCGTCAATTAATCTGGCTGTAACAATCTTTAGAGAAAGGGGAAAAGTTACTTTTGAATGCACTTGTTTAGTGAGAACGCGAGAGAGGATATTTTACACTCCATGCAAATGCCCATATCTCACAACCTTGACATTGCAGCATCTTTTGAAGCGATGAAAAGGTTACACTGTCCTGTGGTGGCGATATAAGACAACTGTCTCCCGTCATGTAATTAACATTAGCCAATAATCTTCGTGGTACAGGGAAGATCCGTGAAGTGCGTAGATTCAGCTACCCGGCGCAATGTTTTCTATTCTTCCCAAAGCTCTTAAATCTTGTACTGAAGGCATTACAATAAACGCTGAACATCCAGATGAATTATGAAGGCACGTTTCCCTAATTATTGTATTTCAAGTCAAATTAAATATTTCTTTGTTTCACTGGCGACTTTCTTTTGTGCCACACAAAAACAACGCATTAAACTTGAGGCTGTGTAAAACCCTATAAAATGTACAACTGCTCACATATTAAATATTGCAGCTATCAAACAGCTCACAAGGCTGTTAACGTGATTTCTACATCTGTTGCTTTTCTCAGGGAGGCCTCTAGAGGGGGCACTTAAAATACCAGCTTTTCTGACTACATTGTACTTCTCCGATCATTTTCTTGGACACGTTCACTAGCTTGGGCGATAAAATTACAAATGCTCCTCATAGTGTAAAGGATGAAAATACTACTGGAGTATTAACCAGACTTACATTCCCAAGGTTCATTCCAAGTGGACAGCGATCAGGGGTTGGGATGGTGAAAATAAAGTATTACGGGGCATATTACCAAAGCAGGAGAAATTAAATTATCACCGTTTTTGCGGCTGTTTTCGGCCGCAAAGGGGCGATAATTTCATCGCCTTATTAGCAAGCTGTCGCTAACATCAGTTAGCGACAGCTTTTAGGTGATAGCCAGCGGTTTGGGGCCCGCTTTGCATGTCAGCGATATTTATCGCTAATGACATGCAAAGTGGGCGTACCCAACCTGTTAGCGACTGAAAGCAGTCGCTAACATCGCTATTGCCTAGTATCAACGCAGGCACAGCGATAAAAAAATTGGTGCTACGCGCGAATATTGCCAAATCCTAACGCCTGCTCAGACCACTTCGTAGCCTGTATATCCAATGGGAGGTGAATATTCAGGTTGAGTCCCTATTAGCGATAATGCCTGAATATCACTGAATTACCAGCGGTATTCACGCATTTTGCCGCTATCGCCAGATATTTTATCGCTTTGGAGATACACGTTGCTAATAGCACATTATCTCTGCAATAAAATCCGGCTAAGCTTACTTAGCGATAAAAATTTACTAGTTCTTGATAATATGCCCCTGCATTTCTAATCCTTATGCTTTAAAACCATGCCGGAACTCGACTATTTGGCAAACTTATATTACCGTCAGATTTAGCGTTCTCCTTGGGAATAATCTTTTGTGATGGTTGCAGTGAGCTGAAATCCAAATCCCATTTGTGAAGGGCAACACATATGTTAAAACAATAATTTGTACTTGCCATTTCCTTACTTTGCCAAGTCGTTCACTAAATGTACATTTTCTGATTTTCCTATATAAATGTACCCTTTTTTTTTGCCCACTTGAGGTATCTTTCTTGTGTGCTTGAAAAGAAAGAAGGAAGCAGGTTGTGAACAGTAGAGGAGCATCTTTCCAGTTCTAATTTCTCAATATTGTCTTGTCAAACCCAGAAAGATAACAAGTTTGGGGATTTTTCAGCCATTTTTGCCAAATCTAAAAAAGGAAAACAGCTCAGCAAATTTCATGCAAGGAGAAGATGGAAGATGGAGCAGAGGAAGCTACACTGATGCAGGACAGAGACTACCAAGGTTTTCCTAACTGCGAACTGCCTCAGCTTCCAAAGGGCCATTAGACCATGCTGGCACTTCTTTATCACACTAGGTAAAGCTCTATTAAGACTCATTAGATGAATGAGGAGGTGTCTGGTAACAACAGTTGTTTCGACTCTCTCTTGCCTTCATATCAGTTTGCACCTGGCCTCATGCACACTGTCCCTCTCCTATAAAATTCACCTTGTTGACTCTACCAATATTCTCCTGTTCTGATTTGATTTTTTCATTACTGTGAATCCTCTTGTGCAGTCCTGTTTGTCATTTCAGCACCACTCATCATTTCCCTGAATTGATGGAGTTTGATCATTAGGGGTTCTTGCTGAAGTTTCTAGGTTTGCCTGGCATCAACTTACAGAGAAACTCCGCTGCTTACGGGGTAAGCATTTATGTCCTAGCTCCTGGTGTTTATGTACATTGAAATTACATCTAATGCTAAAGTTACCTTATTCCTGTCTCTGTTTTCCTGAAGCCATGATTCTGCACAGGTGTGACAATGTGTTGCCTTTAATCTGAGAGTCCAGTCTAGGTCTTCCATCAACCAACCTATTGGCAACAGTGCCTCTATCTATTCCACACCACCTTTTATCTTAGCTCTGAGAAGCCTTCATGGTTCTGGAAATTAGAAACAGGCCTTGAGTTAACTCTTAAAAGGAGTTTGTCAGTGAATCTTGTCCTGACTTTTTGGACTTTACTCTTCCTAATGATGAAGGGCCAATCAGATTGGTATAATGTAGGTCCCTATATCTAGCAGCACAAGGAGCCAAAAAGCTATGAAATGCAATGTGACACATAGAACTTACCATTGGCTAAGATTCATTCATGAGTTGATTCCATCAATTTTTGCGCTTCGCAGTTCTTCGTTCAGCCTCAGCCAGTCATTGTCTCGGATAATTACAATATATTGAATTGTTTGACTGGATTCATCTTAGAAAATGACCATTTTAGATTTTAGCTGTAAGAGCAGCTTCAAGGTGGCATATTGCTCTTTGTCTTGGAAGAAGATGCTCTCTGAGATCTCACCTTCATCATCCCCTGGCCACAGATAAAGGAATGTGTGACACTGGAGAATTTCCTGAACAAACAGAAGACGGTTCTGCAATACTATATTAAAGTTCCAGTTGAAAGGTTCATTACCTTTTTCAGTCATAGCACTGTAACTAACCTCAGGCAGGTGCGAATACATTCCTCTGAGGCGACTTAGTGAAGACATTATGGGCCATATGTAGGTAAATATATTTTACTGATTTCTAAATACCGAATTTTACCGATTCTGTATTCCGGAATCGGTAAATGAGATGTAGCAAACATTCTGTAACATTTACCGATTTGAAAAAAAACGGAAAAAATTTCCGAATCGGTATTTACAGAATCGGAGATTCAAAATACAAGCAATTGAAGATTCAACCAATCATGTGCATCCACCCCACCCCACAACCAGGAAGCGGCCACGCCCATGCAGGTACAGACAATCAGAACCTTCTGGTGACCAACTGAGCCACTGGCTGAACTGTGCTCAGCAGAACTGCAGGATGGCACCCCAAGAATCACAGAGGGAAGGAGCAGACATAAAAAGAAAGTTGAAGTTCAGTACAAGTGAGCTTCTGGTGCTTGTGGAGAAGGTGGTGAAACACCACACCCAGCTTTTTGGGAAACAGACCCTCACACTCCAGGTAGCAGAGGCTGTGAAGAGGAAGAACTGGCTGGCAATCCAGGCGAAGGTGAATGCCCTAGGGGTGAGACCAAGAGAGATAGATGATTTTAAAAAAAGATGGTATGATCTCAGGATCATTACCAAGAAGCTGGCTGCACAGAGGAAAGAGGCCAGTGTCACAGGGGGAGGAAGGAGCAGGGAACCTGCCCTCACTGACCTGGAGCAGCTGGTGGAGTCGACCCTGGAGCCCGAGAGTGTGTTTGGGATCAGGGATGTAGACAGCTCAGCCAGAGCTGCACACAAAACAAGGTAAGTAGCATGCCAAGCAATCCTCTCCCTTCCCCAATATGGCTGTGTGACTCACACTCCAGTAGAGGTTTTGGTATACACCAGCAATGCATCATGGGAGATGTAGTCATTGAAACACCCATCATGACAGTCATCACACCAAACAACAAGACATGCCACACACATCAGTCAGAAACAGTAGAGGACATTGAAATAGTGTGACAGGATTGTAATTTAATACTGTAATACAGGGTTGCTGGACCACTAAGCTAATGTCCATATCTGTCCACAGGAGAGTCATTGTGCAGGACAGCGCAGGAGAAGGAGGGAAGGACTGAGGATGCCAGCATGAGTGCAGGCCACAGCACTGAACCACCACCCACACCAACACCACAGGCAGCTTCACCACCAGAGCCAGCCACAACAGCAGAGCCAGCATCGCCACTGCTGATTGAATCACCGCAGCAGGACTCACAAGGACAGTCAGCCTCACTAGCTTCAACTTCATTGGTAGTGGTAAGGCCCAGGAGGCATGCTGGACCCACTCTCCATGTCATGGATTCGTCCTCTGACAACAAAAGGGAAGGTGACACGCCAACTGCTCCCCTGGAGGAAACCAATGCTGGGCTGCAGTCCACCTCCGAAGGTGTGCACACAGGTGCGAGATGCCGTAGGGTCCGGGAGCGCAGCACAACTCAGCAGGGTTACAGGGTCTTCGGAGGGCTGGAGGCCTCTATGGTTAAAGTGCAGCACCTGCAGGGGAAGGCCATACAATCAGTGCAATGACAAATGCAGCACTTAAACCAAAACAAGGGCAATATTGACCGGGGCATCAGCTCCATGGCGGAGGGCATCAGGGAAATGGCAGAGGGAATGCGGGACATATCCCAGTCCTTGATGGTACTCTGCGACAAACTGGATGAGGACAGGGCAAGAAGGTGCAGGGAGAGGCAGTACATGCAGCAGCACACCAAGGCGGTGAACCATCTGGCAACTGCCACTTCCCTGGTCAGCCGGCACTCTGTGGCAATGCAGGAGGGGCTTTGTGCACTGCTGCACTGATGTCTCCAGGGGGATGAGAAAGGTGTCATCCGCAATAGAACTGCTGCTGACCACCCAGTCAGCCAACGCTGGTGCTCTAGGTGTGGGGGAGAGTGAAGAGACCACCAGCAGGAGCAGCAATACCCCAACTGTTCCTGACATCCAGACTCAGAGGAGCAGCAGGCGGCATGCTGCCGGCCCTGGCTCAACATCCAGTCAGGATAGCCAGCTGCAGGCATCAAGCACTGTTGTGCGTGGACGCAGACAATAATGCTGCCCACACATTAATGAACACATTTTGGGTAAGTAACCCATGTGTACCTCTTAAGGTTGTCACCAATTGGACTGGCATGGTGTGCCATTTGTTAATTGTTGCAGTGCCAAGTTATTAAACTACGTCATGCACATGCAACGCCTGGCTGTGTCTCCTTACTGACTTAAACATTGTTGCTTGTGATCTCTGGCTGTCTTAATCTCACATCTGTTGCTGGCGCTACTCCTGCTGCGTAGGGCTCTGGCTGTTCAGGTCCATCATCAATGTTCTCATGATAAGTTATTTCAAATTCTGGACCTTTCTTTGTGGCAAGGTTGTGCAGCATAGCAAGGTTGCAATGATTTTACAACAGTTGATGGGTGTGTACTGACGTGCACCTCTGCTTTTGTGGCGGCAGCGGAACCTGCTTTTCAAAAGTCCAAAGGTGCGCTCCAAACGTTGTGTGTTGATTTGTGTGCCACATTGTAATGTCTCTCACTCCGGGTTGATGGGTTCAGGTAGGGAGTGAGGACAAAAGACCCCACAGCATAAGCACTATCGCTTAGGTGGGAAAGAGAGTGCCATTAGTTACATGCAAAAGAAGACATTCAGCTGCAGTATCTATCAGGGTGTGTCACAGTGATTTACCTAGCATGTATCCTTCCCCAAAATCTCCAGCAGCCAGGCGTGTGTGGATCCCACTGTTCTGGAATATGTACGAGTCGTGGGTGCTCCCAAGGAAATGTGGCCACAATGTCAGTGATTATGTTGCCAGCGCCGCAGATTACCTGCACATTTATTGAGTGTGTGGACTTTCTGGTCCTGTAGATGTGCTCAGTGGCTGCAGGAGGGCAGATTGGAGTGTGTGTCCCATCAATACAGCCTATGACGTGCAGGAACTGTGCCATCTGTTAAAAGTCTGTCTTGGTTTAATGCAGTTCCGCCTGTGTGTTTGGGAAGCTGATGTAGTGGTGCATTCTCTGCATCATGGTATCCAGGAACTTTCTGAAGAAACGGGACAGGCAACTCTGAGACACCCCACCTACCGCAGCTATCCCCCCTGGTAACTGCCAGATGCAAGGAGATATAGGCAACAGAGCACCTGCACATGTGGTGGTATGGTGTGCACCCTTGGTGTTGGGTGCTCCAGGAGTGGATGCAGGTCCCTTATCAAGTCCAGGATGGTGTGGGGGTATAGCCTGTACCTCTCATGGATCTCTGCCTCAGTAAGTTGGAAGAGTGTGATACGCTGTCTGTACACTTGCTCCTCCCATCTCCAGATCCTCTCTCCTGCTGCCTGTAGCCGTATCTAACTTGCAATGATGTTTGCCGGGGTGTGCCTCTTCCCTCAAAGCGCACTAACCTGCTCCTACTGTGATCTCCAGAAAGCACTTATACCGCTGGTGAAAGTATGGACCTCAGCATGATCTTCATAGAACCATCACCATTCCCAAGAAAAAACTCAAATGAGAACGTCTCTGTCCCCAAGAAAAGCCTCAAATGAATGAATGAGTCTTAAAGGCTTCATAGTGAAGTGACCATTAAGAGCCTGAAGTAAAAGGGGAGCAGGATCAAAGGAGGCATCATATCCCTTTCATGTCATCAAGTACAGCAGTTGACATCTAAATAAAATGGAGTGTCGTAATTTGACGATGGCTGGGTTAGCGCTTAGCTTTGCTACACGTTATTACTCTTATCTTGGCCTTACTTGAAAACGCCATTTTGAATGTTACGGCGGCCATTTTGGAGAATGAGCGGCCTCGTGGTCAGCGTGCCCTTTAGTCCTTTTTCCGTGCCACTGACCACTCGAGTTTGCCCAGCAACAGGCTATTTTTAGTAACGGTCAAGCCCGCACATGCGCAGTTACGACTGACCAGTCATCCCTTAGGAATGTTCCGCCAAACTGACCAGTGGTGTTGTAACCCCTCCCATGAGTTGGCTGTGTTCCAAAAATTACCATATATGTACCGAAAACTCTGTAACCATGTACCACCTACCTTTCTTATGTTTGAAAACTGTATAAAAGAAGGACTCGCACCGATGTTCGGTGTGATACTTCTTGCATTGCCGAAGGGTGCTGTAGGAATGTACCACCACCCCATGGGGTCTTAATAAACTTGTCTTTTGCATTTCCCAGTTTCCGTGCCAACAGTTCTTACGGTGTAGTGGGTATTCTGCGGAGTATGTAGGCCTGAAGAACCCAATACCACAAATTGGCGACCACGAAGGGACTCATCGGCGACTCGGATGCCCGAAGGAGAGGTCGTGACGAAGGATTGGAAACTCGCCATGGACGCGTACGCGGCCACTAAGTGACCCGAGTCTTGGCACCCACGGTGTTTTCTTCCCTTCCTTCCGATCTGACCTTCCAGGTGGCGCCGGTCCCCGACTGAGATCCTGCTCGTCTGCGTTGCGGTACAGTGCCTGTTTGGCTGATTCGATCAAAGACCTTGGCAGTTGGAAGCTGGATATTTGAGATTTCGGTAAGATTTGTGATCTTTGTTTTGTACTCTGAGCGGCACATTTGTATGAAGTATCGTAAGTGCCATTTTTTGCGGTATCACGTTTTCGTGGTACTTTTTGAACATGCCTGTTTTAAGCACACTCCGAGGGATGTGCTGTCTTGGAAATGGTACTACCTATAGGTTAAATGAATCTCAGCCGGCTCCCCCAGAGGGGACCCCTAATCGCGATATGTATGTCAAATTTGGCCTTCCCCCTATACTGTACAGTAAATTATGGAATAAATATACCAAATCTGATCCCGAGTTGCAATGGCCACTACATGGGTCGTTTGATTTACGAAAGGTTCAGTTTGTGGAGCAATGTTTGTTTCAGCGCAGGTCTAGACAGGACATGTTCGATTGTGTGCGAATGTGGGAGAAAGCAGTGCATGAACGAATGAAGCGTGAGATTGCCTTGGCGGAAAAAGAGCAGCGCAAGGCTGCTCGAGATAAAGCTTTACAGCTGGAGGAGAAGGAGTCGCAGGAGAAGAAAGAGAGGGAGGCACGGGAACGTAATTTGCAAACGACCAGTCAATTTCCTATTCGACGTCCGCTTTATCCTGTCCTTACTAACGAAATTGATGATTTTTCATTACTAGATCGATCTCCGCCTCCGTATGTTCAGCCTACGGCCCCGTCCGAGGATTCCGGTGATGACAATCAGGATAAGACGAGTACGAGGTTAACTGCGCAGAGAGCTGCGGACTTACGAGGGTTTGCTAGAAAATTGAATTTGAATAGAATTACTTTGTCAGAACTTAATGCTGAAAGGAAAATGTGGTCGGAACGAGAACAGATGTGTTTTTTAGGTACTTTAGAACCTAAGGATGTATCAGTCTATCATGAACAAATGCGTAAAGGTTTATTTGATATTTCAGATGCGGATACCTTTTTCCAACGATTGGTCCAGCTACGGGATGAGGCGTCCAGATTGCGGGAAGCACAAAAAGCCACGGAGGAGTCCTTGCCAGAGCCGACGAGATCCACCAAAAGTGTTCTATCTTTGGAGCAGATAAGAGTTCTAAAGTGCATGGTATGCCTATGCGAGAAGCTGCACCTTTGTATGTTCCCCCTAAAGGGCAAGGTACAGACGAAGATAAATTGTCAGCAGATGCAAAAGGGTATTTTATATATAATTGGGTGTATACGCCTTGGAATAGAGCGGATGTTATGGCGTTGAAAAATGCCTTACCTGATCCCCGTAAAAATCCGGCAGCTTTCTATGAAGGAGTAGAGGGGGCTATTTCTTCTTGTGTTATGACTCTTGTTGATATAGATCTTTTCTTTGGATTAATTCTCCCCCATGATATGTGGAGAGCGATTCGTAAGTTTGATGATCAAGCAATGTTTGGGCAACCTGGAAAGATGTAAGCCAGGCTGATTTAGACAGGGAGCCTGCATGCAAACCATGTCAGCTAATTTTAGATCTTCCAACAGCTATTTTGAATAAATTGAAAACGCTTCTTCCTCCTAAAAAGATTGATTGGACTATGCTAGCTTCGTGCAAACAGAAGCAAGACGAATCGGTATCTGACTTCTTCACACGTTTTGAAGAAGCGTTTCATGATTACAGTGGGCAATCGTTAACAGATGATACGGGTAGACATCTGTTTGTAGATAAGTATGTGGCTAATCTCCTATCGGAGATTGCAAAAAGATTGAAAACAAGTGAAAGTTCCTGGACCACAGCGACCCCTGCGTCTTTGTTAACTATGGCTCAGTATTACGAGCGTCAGGAAATAGAGGCTAAAGAAAGTGTTGATAAGAAAGCGAAGGAATTGAAAACGAAGGTGATGTTGGCACAGGTTCATGGTGCGCAATCTAGAGGGAATGATAGAGGCAGGCGAGGAGGGGGTAATGCGTCGTATGGTCGTATTGAAATTGCTGAGGACCAATGCGCTTATTGTAAAGAGTTTGGACATTGGGCTGATGATTGCCCGGTGCTTCGTGAGCAACGTAGTCAGCGTGGTCGAGGAGGTGGAAGGTCGCGGAATAGTTATTCGGGAGCAAGAGGTGGCGGAGGTGATCGTGGTCGGTTTGAAGCGAGGGGTCGTGGTCAGGATGAACGAAACACCTTTGATCGACGGAATCAGTATCAGATATTGGAGGGTGAGAATGGGGAGAATACGGATTATGTGCATGCATAGGATTGCATAGGATGGAGTGTGGAATCGGTTGAAGTGCCAGTAGATCAAAGAGGTCCATATGTATCAGCGGGCATTTTGGGTTCTACTGATCAGTTTTTAGTTGACACAGGAGCTACTCGTAGTGCTTTGTCTAAAAACTTGGTTCCAAGGGCTCCCCTGTCTGGCGAAACAATAACATGTATAGGGTTCGATGGCACACCCTCTCCAAGCCCATTATCACAACCTCTTGCATTTTGTATTGACAAATGTTTTAGTTTTTGTCCATTTTTGTTGTCGCCCCACACTCCAGATAACATTATGGGCATTGATTTGCTCAAATATTTTCGAGCAATGATACGCTGCGCTCCTGAAGGAGTGCGCGTCATTTTGAATGATAATTACCCAGATTCAGGCAGATTTTGTACCATGAAGGAAATTGAAGCATTAGCCTCTTTCCCACACACGTTATGGGCGACCTCGGATACGGATGTGGGACAGATGCTTATCCCGCCTATTCGAATTACTGTCAAGGAGGGAGTACTTTTGCCACGTGTACCGCAGTACAAGATATCTAGGGAAGGTGAAATTGCCCTGACGCACATCGTTCAGGATTTGATTATTGCAGGAGTAGTGGAGGAAGTTCCTTACAATGTCTGTAACAGCCCTATTCTTCCGATCCTTAAGAAAGACACTGACGACAAAGTCTATCGATTTATTATTGATTTGAGAGAAATTAACAAAATTGTCATTCCCCAGTACCCGGTGGTGTCTGATATCACGACATTGCATACCCTGGTCCCCCCAACTGCAACGACCTTCTCTGTTATTGACCTTAAAAATGCGTTCTTTTCCATTCCCATCCATCCTGACAGCAGATACCTATTTGGCTTCACGTTAAATAATAAATCGTATAGATTTTGTCGTGTTCCTCAAGGTTACACAGAGAGTCCTAGCATTTATAGCCAGGCTTTAAAAAGACAGCTCGATTCATTTGAATTGCAATCTGGAGTAGTCCTCATCCAATATGTTGATGACCTCCTGTTAGCTGCAGATACTTATGCTCAATGTGAAGAGAGTACTCTTGCCTTGCTCTCTTTTTTTGCTCAGAACAACCATAAAGTTTCTAAGAAAAAGCTACAATACTGTAGACCAAAGGTGACCTACCTCGGTCATCTTTTGTCTAAGGAGGGGCGTGCATTAACATCTGATCGAATTCAAGCGATTTTAGATACAACAGTCCCCCGCACTCAGAGAGATGTACGTGCCTTCATAGGATTAACGTCCTTTTGTAGACAGTGGATCGTGGGGTTTTCGCACATTATCAAACCTTTGTTAGCGTTATTGTCCAAAACTACACCAATGCCTCTTGAATGGACAGATGAATGTCAGACTGCTTTTGATCAATTGAGACAGGCCCTTTGCTCTGCACCCGTGTTAGGTACACCAGACTACGCAAAGATTTTCACGTTGTATGTGCACGAGAAAGATGGGTGCGCGTTATCAGTGTTAGTGCAGACACACGGGGATAAGCAGAGGCCATGTGCGTATTTCTCAGCCATTCTTGATCCTGTAGCGCGAGGGTTACCTGGGTGTTTCCGAGCAGTTGCAGCAACAGCAGTAGCAATACGGCAGAGTGAGGGAATAGTTTTGTCGCACAAATTGTTGGTGCTAGTTCCCCATGCAGTAGATGCCTTGTTAAATCAAACGAAAACACAGTATCTCACGAGCGCACGTTTAACAGGATATGAGCTCACACTTCTGGCGCCACATATCACACTGAAAAGATGCGCTACCCTGAACCCTGCCACTTTATTGCCATATCCGGTTGATGAGGGCCAAGAGGAAAAGCACCATGATTGTGTTTTCCTGACCGAAGAACAAACAAAGGGTTGTGTCGACTTACAGGATATGCCACTTCCAGATGTGGATGGGGAACTGTGGGTTGATGGATTGTGTTTGAGGCTGCCAGATGGCACAACTTCTGCAGCATATGCGATCACGACACTTAAGACGGTGGTAGAAACAGCACGAATACCACAGAAATCGGCCCAAGCAGCGGAGCTGATAGCTTTGACAAGAGCCTGCGAATTGAGTGCTGGCTTATGTGTGAACATCTACACAGACAGCCGGTACGCCTTCGGAGTAGCGCATAACTTTGGCCTACTCTGGAGAGAGCGTGGGTTTTTGACTTCGCATGGAGTACATATTATGCACGGAGAGCTAGTGCATGATCTCCTAAACGCGTTACTTTGTCCAAAGAAAGTGGCGATAATAAAATGCAGTGCACATAAAAAGATCACTGACAAAGTGGGACAAGGTAATGCCTTTGCAGACAGTAAAACAAGACAAACAGCTATGTCACGAAACGACTCCCCCACGTATGTAGTGAAGTCGCAGGCCGAGCGATGGCATGATGCTAGAGCAGAGATATTAGACATTCAGAAATCAGCGACTGAAGCAGAACTTGTAACATGGGCAGCAGAGATGATGGATGATGAGGGTTGTTGGAGGAGCAAGGATATGGAACGATGGAATTTGCCTGCAGCTTACTTGCAAGCAATGGTACAGGTGACACATGGGTTGGCACATGTTGGAGCTCTTGCGATTACTCAATTGCTAACACGAGTTTGGGAGCATCCTGAGATTGACAACACAGCCCAGAGAGTAGTGCAGACCTGTTTGATATGTTTACAGCACAATCCTGCAAAAGGGACGCATACTCCGAAAGGAGGGTTCGTTCCACCTTCTGCACCATTCGAGGTACTACAAATGGATTACATCCAGCTTGAGCATTGCAATAACCTTAAGTATGTCTTAGTGGTGGTATGTGCTTTTAGCAAATGGATTGAGGCCTTCCCCACGAAAGATAATACAGCTTTGACAACGGCTAAGGTTTTGCTCAAAGAGTACTTACCTCGATATGGCGTTTGCAAATTTTTGTGGAGCGATAATGGTCCTCATTTGGTTGGTAAAATTGTGGAATATGTGCTGAAGGGATTGGGGATTCAGCAAAAGTTTCACGCTGTGTTCCATCCTCAGTCAGCAGGTCTTGTCGAACGGTACAATGCCACTTTGAAACTAAAGTTGGCTAAGATTGTGGCATCCACGTCGTTGAAGTGGCCAGATGCTTTGCCGTTAGCGTTACTCTCTATTAGATCAGTGCCCCACTCTCGAACTGGCCTCACACCTTATGAAGTGGTGTTTGGAAGGCCAATGAATATATGGGGAGTTCCTAAGCCGCGATTGTTACATGATGTGCCTTGTATAATGATGAACGATTATTTGGCACGATTAACAAATGATTTACTTTCCATTCACCAACAGGTTCGAGAAGCGCTCCCTGACAATTCCATTGGAGAGGCTTACAATCTCCGTCCTGGTGATTTTGTGATGGTCAAATCCTTCGAGAGAGCGAACAGCTTGGAACTGAGGTGGCGTGGCCCCGAGCAAGTCCTGCTTGCAACTCGAACGGCTGTACGAGTGACCAACAGGAAGCGGTGGGTGCATTCAACTCACTGCCGTCGTGTCTCTCCGGACCTGGTGAATCCTACTGTGCTATCTGACTACAGAGATATTTTGGACGAGGAAAAGAGCCCAGCTGTGACGTCAGCCGAATCGGAGGGAGCCTTCCCGGACCACACTGTTTCTGGACGACAACGATACAATCTGCGGCCACGATAGGAGGAAGATTTTTTTTTTGGTACGAGACTGGTTGAGTTACCGCTCTGGGGTTTGTGAAACGGAAGACGGGAATCTCAAGGGGGGGGGATCAGTTCTGCCAAGAGTAGCGACACCCGTCTTGACCCCGGAGAAGAAAACAACGGCTACCTCGGAGCTCAGCACTCACATTTTTATTTTTTAGTTGCATATTTGAGACATTGTGAACTCTTTTGAACTATGGCGTCTTCTGCATCGCGAGACAAAAGAATTCTTGGTGCTATATTGTTTGTATTGACAATTGTGGTGATAGCTGTGATAGCCTGGGTAGTAGAACTGGTGGTACCTGTACGAGAACATTTGCTGTCGACTACCCCGGCTCCATCTGAACATTTTCATTTCACCTTACCCTATCATGAAGAACGACACCGACAGACTTACTTGAATAATAGCTTCATTCAAATTTTGCATCATACTCACAATATGACGAACACTTCTAACTGTTGGGTATGCGTGATGTTGCCTGGACATCAGAAGAAAGGAAGCACACCGCTTATCCCACTCCCTTTTTCTCACAACGGTTCTTGCAATGCCTGGTATACACTTCTGTTCACTTTGCGCTGGCCAACAAAAGGGGGGTTACTTTTCCGTTTGAATAAAATATGTTACCATGATCGGGATGGCTATCCACAAGCTGAGGGTACTCGGTTCGAATGGGAGGAGTACCGCCCTGATAACGTGTCTGCACCTCGAATTTACAGTAACCAACGGAACATTAACATGTCTAACTCTCATGTTATTAATGTCATAGATACTAAGGCTGATCTCTGTATACGTAATAAAGGTACAATCCTGGTTGGCAAAAGTGAATGTAACACCACACTTACCTTTGACAGCCCGAATGGCGTCTCGTTTATAGCATCCCGAAATACATACTTCATCTGTGGCAATAAAGGTTATCATCGTCTCCCGTTAGGATGGTTAGGCACGTGCTATATCTCTTTTGTATTGCCCCCTGTATTTATCGCCCCACCAATGTACCATAATGATTACGTCTTATACCATGATTTTGTGCTAAATAGAGTTAAAAGAGCTGTAGTCCTTGAAGATATTGACCAAACCGATACTGTACTGCAACAATATGTGGATTTTAACTTGGGTTTGTTTTCCTTTGTGGGAGCTGCTCTAAACAGTCGAAAGATACGACGATTGACCCGTGTTGTTGAGGCTGTTGCTAACGATACTGCTTTTGCATTGGGGAATATAACTGAAGAACTTCAAATATCTAGAATTGTAATGCTCCAGAACAGGATGGTTCTAGATGTAGTTCTAGCTGATCGAGGGGGGGCATGCCGAATTATCGGAAGTAGCTGCTGCGTTTACGTGCCAGACAATTCACCATCTGTATATGATGCCATATCTAAATTGCATAAAATTGCTGCTGAGACACATCCGGACAATGGTACATGGACCTTTTCGGGGTGGTTCTGGTCAATGCTTAGTACATGGGGCTGGAAACTATTGACAATCTTATGTATCATAGTTGGGATATTATTCTTCTTATGTTTATGTATACAATGTGGCCCTGCATTATTTTCTATGTGTTTATCAGCTTGTATTCCATCTAGACGAGCTTTTGCCCAAAATGAATTAATGCTTCATAAAGAAGTGGCCCAGATTATGTTGATCGATATAGAAGATGAGTATCCTGACTATGTTCATTATGAGGTAGCTTCAGCTGAGCGCTAAAAGGGTCGTCTGTCGTAATTTGACGATGGCTGGGTTAGCGCTTAGCTTTTCTACACGTTATTACTCTTATCTTGGCCTTACTTGAAAACGCCATTTTGAATGTTACGGCGGCCATTTTGGAGAATGAGCGGCCTCGTGGTCAGCGTGCCCTTTAGTCCTTTTTCCGTGCCACTGACCACTCGAGTTTGCCCAGCAACAGGCTATTTTTAGTAACGGTCAAGCCCGCACATGCGCAGTTACGACTGACCAGTCATCCCTTAGGAATGTTCCGCCAAACTGACCAGTGGTGTTGTAACCCCTCCCATGAGTTGGCTGTGTTCCAAAAATTACCATATATGTACCGAAAACTCTGTAACCATGTACCACCTACCTTTCTTATGTTTGAAAACTGTATAAAAGAAGGACTCGCACCGATGTTCGGTGTGATACTTCTTGCATTGCCGAAGGGTGCTGTAGGAATGTACCACCACCCCATGGGGGCTTAATAAACTTGTCTTTTGCATTTCCCAGTTTCCGTGCCAACAGTTCTTACGGTGTAGTGGGTATTCTGCGGAGTATGTAGGCCTGAAGAACCCAATACCACAGGAGCACTTCATATTTTCCACCTCATACTCAGGAAACCCTACACTAGGGCAAGAGGATGATGTTGGAAATGCAATGCTGCAACAAGTTTGGTGCATGACACATTTACAGCTGAATTCACCAATCAGTAATAACAGAGAATTAATCACACATAGAACTCCTCTATCGTAAACAATCCTCTAAGATTAAAAGCGGATTTCGGATGTAACCCCAGAGTCAATAGATGATAAGTAGAAAGCCAACTAAATCTTGAATGCAATAAGTGAGGTCTGAACTTATAGAAAAATTGCGTTACTGAGATCGCACCCTGTGGTTTTCTAAACAGGTATAATGTGACAAAGTAGAGCCTGTACAGATAAAACTGTGGAGGAGAATAGACTGGATGGTCAAATTAAATTATTGCGCGGCACCCATAGCAGCAGAAAAATGTGAGCAACTTAAAGAGCTGATCAACATTTTATTGAATGCATATTTACCCGTAGAAATTCATTCAGACAAATCTTTCTGATCTTCCATTAAAATACAATGGAGCTATTGTCAATCTCCGAGTTTGATCATGCTTATAAGGATGATTCGCTATAGATTCAGTGTTGTTGGTATCAAGATGGTGGAGTGCATTCAAAATTTTTGCAATAAATTGTAAGACTCTGCCTGCACTTAAAACATTTGTGAAGCTGAGCAAATTAACATTTTATTGCAGGGAAATCATGACTATAAAATAGGATGAAATAGTCAACCATCACCAAAAAGACTGTCAACTGTTGGGACTTGGGTAATTCAATATTAAAGTCCATGGACAGATTAGCCCATGGTTGTCATGTTGTGGTTTCTGGAGAGGTTGTGAGAAATCTGTTCTTTTCAAATGCCGTTTTGTGTCCTGTGCGCAGTTTCCACAGGTCTTCGTGTATTTCTGCATAAAAAATCAGTTTTTTGGCTTCCAAAAATTAGATATACTTGCAATTGTCTTTCTGATACCAGGATAACCAGTTGCGGGATAATCACAAAATTACTTGATTAGCTTTTTTATATTTATATTTCTGACACAACCAATCTAAGTAGATGGAGCAGGGAGAAATGCGCATGCGCGGCCGCCCGCGCATGCGCATTAGTACCCAAGATGGCAGCGATGAGGAGAGCGAGCCCCGGGGATGCGGCGGGCAGGGTAAGTGCCTTATAATTCTTTCTAACATTTAAATTAAAGCATTTAGGGACGGTGGGAGGGAGGCGGGTGGCGGCCAGCTACGCACCATCTGCGGAGCGTGCGTAGTGCCGAATTCTACGCCTGCTACGCAAAATGCGTAGAAGCCGGCACTACGCACACTCCGTGCACGGAGCGTAGCTGCCCGCCCACCCCTAGTAGCCATAAGATAGTCGGCACAAACTTAATTGACACGTAACCCAACAAAAGCGGCCACGTACACGTAATCCAAAACACTTCAGCTTTGTAGGCTTGCCTTAATCGTCACGGTGTATATAAAAAACAACAGTAACGCCAGTGGTCTGTATCAGTAAGTATCGGGGACACGGGGCACACTTCAGCTTCATTGGCTTGCCTCAATCGTCCCGGTGTATAAAAAAGCAACAGTACCACCAGCGGTCTGTATCAGTTAGTATCAGGAACACGGGGCACACACCTCCAGTGACAATGAAGTGCAGGAAAGGACTCCAAATAGCGAAATTTAATGCATGGCAAGTGCAGGTCAGGCCAGAAAATTAATGTGTGCATATACGTCCACAGCACCATCAGAGAAACACAGGGAACAGTCAGTGGAGGCGAAGATGAATCTACTAACCCAGAGGCAACAGGGCAAGTGGAGGAAATGGAGGAGGAGGGCTGCCAAGGCATCCCTCCAAAATGCAGCAGGCAGAACGCAGTGCCCCGCTGGAGGAGGAAGCCCAGGCCACTGATGGCGATGTCCAACCAGTCCTGGGACAACCAGAGCCACAACACCGTGCTCGAGCACGTGCTGATCCAATTTCGCCAATTCCATCCAGGCACAGGGCATGTGCATCCACTACTGCAGCAGTGCCATGAGAGGACACAGTCTTCAGAGGGCTGGAGGGGCACATGTTGGAAGTCCAGCACAGGCAGGCGGGAAACATTAGACCAATACAGAGGCAAATCAGGGTTGGCTTCATGGGCATGACGTGTGCCCTGGAGGCACTCTGTGCTGAACTGAGGGCGGATCATGCTTCTAAGCGCAGGGAGATGCAGTGCCTAGACCTCTACACCAGGGCGGTCAACCGCCTTTCCTCAGCAGCCAATGTGCTGTCAAGGCGCAGCATCAGTATGCAGCGTGAGGTGGCACACAACAGCCAGGGTGCGGCAAAGGTCCTGGTACAGATGATATGTGCTGTGGATCAACTGCGGGCAGCTCGCACTACTGGCCCAGGAGTCCTCACTCCAACAGACAAGGATGCCCAATCTGGCAGGAGCAGCATTACACCCCCGCCCCCCGGATAGGCGCCATAGCGGACGTCACAAAAGGGCTTCTGGGACAGGTGAGGAGGGCACTGTGCACCCACAACCAGGGGCTGCAGGCCGACAGCGCCGCTGTTGAGGTGCTCGAACTTGGACAAGGAGATGGATGCATCAACCCAGTGTACATGGACACTTGCTCCTGATTGTTCATTCGCACTGTGATTCTAACAAGTGCTGGGCATTGGACAATACATTGTGTGCTACACAGGCTGTGTGCCATCATTAATCCTGATAATTGATATTTATCATTGTGCCATATTTTCTTACCTAGAAATAGTTCTGTGTGATCTCATCTCACCTCTGGCACCCAGCAGCTGCACCAATTACACCGGCTGACATGCGTCCTGGCGCTGGCCCCTCCTCATCTGATAAATCCGATTCACTGAGCTCCACTGGTGTGCCTTTCCTGGTGGCGATGTTGTGCAGCATGGCACATGCTACCACTACCTTGCGACAGGTCTGGGGGCTGTATTGTGGTGCCCCTCCACTCTTATATAGGCATCTGAATCTGCTCTTGAGTATTCCAAAGGTCCGCTCAATGGTACATCTGGTTGCTATGTGGGCACTTTTGTAACTCTGCTCCCCAGCATTGGCAGGATTCAGGTAAGGAGGCAGTATGAATTCACCAACCGCATATGCATGGTCACCTGTGGGGTGGGAGGAATATGGTTAAACACTGTCCTGCCAATGCTGTCCTTTACTAGTGTGTCCTTTGTACAAATGCAATTATCTAGTAGGTATCCCTCACCAAACTCCCCACTTGTGAGTCGACGGTGTATCCCACTGTGGCGGAAGATGAAAGTGTTGTGCATGCTGCCTGGGTATTTTGCAACAATGTCGGTAATAATGTGCTTGGCATTACACACTACCTGTATGTTCAGGGAATGGTAGGATTTGCGATTCCTGAACACATACTTGTTCTGGGAGGGGGGTGATATGGCGACATGTGTCCCATGTATGCATCCAATGACGTGGGGAAATTGTGCAATTTGATAGAACTCCTGCTTCGTCTGGTCTAGTGCCTGTGTTGTGCTGGGGGAGTGGACGTGGTGATGCACCTCTGCACCATGGCATCAAGGAACGCATAGAAAAAGCATGACAATGCTCTCTGTGAGACCCCTCCTGCTGAGGCTATCACCCCCTGGAAGCTACCTGATGCCAAGAGGTGCAGTGAGCACAGGACATGGATGTGGGTGGGGATGATGTGTGTCCTGCATGTGGGGTGTTCAAGTATAGGTTTGAGCTCCTCTATTAATTCCAGGATGCTCTCTTCATCCAGCCTGTAGTTTGTATGGAGCTCCTCCTCAGTCCGCTGGAACAGGGTTTTGCACGCTCGAAAGATTCTTTCCTGGCGTCTCCTTCTCTGTGCAGCAGCTCTGAGTCGCAGCCTCCTGGCTATCACATACAGCCCAGCTATTGTGGAAAAAATCTGTTGCATTGTGGGCCTCCTTAAATAGTTTGCACCTGCTACCACCTGCTCACACTTGGTGGTAATTGTGATTCTCTAAATTGCGAATTTCATCAAATCGCAATTTGCAATTTTTTTCATGCATTACATTCTGCGAATTCGCAAATTGCGAGCTCAACAATTGCGATATTCAATATTGTTGGACCACATTTTGAGAATTCGCAGAAAAAGCGCTAAGTTGAATGATTCGCAAATTTGCTAATCGCTGATTTTGCGATTAGCAATTTTGCGAACAGAATGTGTCTCTGACATAGCAAAGCTGTGTTTTGCGATCGCAAACACCGTTTTTTGTGAATCGCAGTTTATGCGATCGCAAAACTGCTTCATACATATGGCCCTATATACGGGTCATTAGTGTTTATCTGCTTGACAAGAAAAAGCATCTACTTTATCAATGGGGTTTTCTTGGATGCTAAGAAATTATATAGTTGAATCATGAGACAAAATGGTGAATGGGCATGCTAAGCAGTGAGACATTTGATATGCTTTAAGAATCCACATATACGTTGAGGGATGATGTGCTCCTTCATAGTTTTAAGTCCAGCAGTCATATGCCACCTTGATAGAAAACAATTAGTGGTCATAAATAGTAACATTTCCTTCTGCTTTACATAATGACCTGGAAAAATAAACGACTTGTTAATGGGAATCGATGACCAGCTGTCTGTTGGAAAAGATAACACCTATTGCAAAGGAGGGGGCACCTGTCTTCATAATTAATGACCTCTGGCAGTATGGATGCCTCAGTGTAGCTACTGTAGCATATGCATTTATCAAAGGTAAGAAACTCTGCTTCTTTTAAAGGCCCCATTAAAAAGGCACCGCTCTAGTAGTCAATCTGGAGATAAGTCTTTGATGAAATGCCTACATAAATTTGCAAATACACGGAATTGCTGGATGTTTTTGATTATGGTGTGGTATGCCATTCCTTTACTACAATAACCTTATTTGTATCCATATGCTAGCCTTAAATAGAAGTTCAAATACTCAGGAAGGTGACTGTGACAGGTGACAGCCTGAGGGTATAGCTCCCCCTTCACTTTGACACACCTAAGAGGACATAGAGACCTCAGAAGCAAGTGGGTGACCACCCGACATCCCACTGGCTGAGATTGAGGTCTACCCAAGGTACAGGATTGAATTATCCAGAGGGTGAACTGGTTCTTGACACTGACAGTTGTCAGTGGCTCTTGTTGGCTTCTACTCTTTTGGGAAGAGCTGGCCCTGAATTCAGAACAGAAGTCTGATCTAGGGGGCAGATGGGTCACACCACTTTGTTGCCATTGAGGTACTATTCACCTTTGGGGATACATCTGTGGTCAGGCTAGGGATGAGCCTCTCCCAGCGGGCTCTGCAGATTGGAAGGATTCCCCATGAGTAAGGCAAGATGATAGGGCTGAGCTTCAAAGAATGGCAGTACTGTCAAAGACAGACAACAAACGGGAATGTCCAGAACTGCTGGGGTGGTCATTCTCCCTACAGTGAGTGGACATGTCAGATGGATGTGAGAATGGAACTGACCACCCCAATTTAGATGGCTTTTCCACATCTCTTAGTTTGGGGTCACAGTGAATAATCCCCCTTTTTCACACGAACGCCCCCATTTTGTACTGCCTTGTGGTTTTGTAGTTTAACTCTGATCACTGGAGCACCAGTGTCCAGGTGCATGTTCTGACCCATAAAACATGGCTAATCCACAATTGGAATACATAACTTTTTAGTAACCTCAGAGCATATTGTAGAAGAAAATACATCAATGACATAGAAAGTTACATTTCACTTGTGGACTGCAGCACAGGTTGTGCCATTCAGTAGACTGAAAATGAAAACAGGGAGGCTTCAGGGTTACCTGTGTGACCTGATTGCTGCCAGTAGCTTTTCAATTGTCAGTTTAATCTGTCATTAAAAATCTTTGTAAGATATTGAATATGTCACCCCATGTAAGCTGTGTAGCCCAAAGGCATGATTTCTAGTACCTGAACGTGGTACATGCAAGAATGTAGTGTTGGTGTGTACCTACAGTGACCACCTTCCAAAAACTTCACTGAAAAGGGTTGTAGCTGTTCCTGTTAGAAAAACTAAAGTTCTAATATATTGTTATTTTGTCTGCCTATCCACTGGTGGAGTCAGATTTAAAAAAATATTTAGGAAAAGCAACTATTCAAATGTGAACTTCCAGTTGGCTAATTAGCATTAGCCTGACAGTCGCTGGCCCCTGTTAATGCTTCCACTTAAAAAGTGAAAACTGCTCAAGAGCAGACACAATGGCTTAAGCCTTTTGGAGGGGAGATCTGGGTATGAGGAATGCAAATTCTCCCAGCTCAGGAAAGGCAGCTGTGGTGGGTTCAGGAACTTCATTTACTTTAAAGGGGGCCAGGGTGGGGCCTGTAAGTTCATAGAGAAGTGGAAAGGGATACCTGGAAAAGCAAAGTTTTTTGTCCCTTGGGCCATCTGTAGCCAGCTTGGCACCAGCGCAGTGGGAGGAGGAGTTTGCTGTAGTTGAGGAAGATGGGTTTACTCATTTCCCTAAGCACATCCCTGGCTGGCACACCAGAAACCTCCAGGTGCAGAAGGGTAATGCCATATTGGATTTGCCTCAGAATCGTGAACTGTGGTATAGCTTGCAGTAAGGCAAACAAAGTGCGCTGCAGAGGTAGGAAGGGTGCTTGATTCTTGGAATGGTGCCCCATCAAACTTGTCGTCCTCAATCAATAAAGATATGCGTAAAAGCAAATACTCCTTTTAATCCTTTCTTTATTTTTTCACTTCAAATCCAACTCACAACATCCAGCCAACGCCTTTCCTTCAGGTTACACCTGAACTTCATCAGGGCTTTGTTCAATAATAAATCGTAGGCAAGTTCCAGTTCCTCTTAAAGTGCTGTATATGCAAGGTGAGCATGTATATTTTTCAAAGAATGTGATTCCGTTACATCCCAAGGTAGCAAAGTTCAAAGACGCAAAGGCCCATATTAAGGCCAAAGGTAAAATAGCCTGTCACATATGCTGAGGCGGTGACCAGTCACGACTCCAGCTGGATCAGCATCCAAAGATAGGATGGGTTGCAGCGGGTAAAAAAAAAATCTCATTCGTTAGAGAGTGTCCAGGAGACACCGAGACCAACTGGCTAGCAAATCCCACAGGTGTGGCACTTCTACCACAGTCATCGGAACACTTATTGACCTGTAAAAGAACAGAAGAGGATTGGGCCTGCTGTCTTTGACCTATAGGAAGACCTGAGGGTCAGGACCTGCTCCTACTTGTATAGTATCAACGACTGAAAAGTGGTCAGTTTGTTTAGCTCCTGCATGGCTACAATGAAGCGACAAGCTGCAAGAGGCTTTTATTCTGGCACCTCTCTAACCAAGCAGTACCTGCCTACCAAACCATTTTAATGCATGGCCTAAGTCCCAAAGAAATATATTACGATATAAGTTTGTTGAGCCAAAAACTTAATGTGCTAGCCTGCAATTTATTCAAACAGATTTTGTTTGTTCTTACAAAAACATTTCATATTTTCATTTAGACAATTATCACATATGTATACATATACATATACCCACCCCCACATATACAATTGTATAGATTCCTAAGAATTCTCCCCGCTCCTTCACTTTCCCAAAAGCGTCACATTAAAAGTGCTGGAGGCACACTGCATTCACCAATCTACGCATTCATGCCATCAGACACACCTCATCTGCAACCAACAAGTTACCACACATAAAAACGATATGCGGACCGGAAAAACCTGGGCATGATATGTTGACCAGAACAGTTTTTCACAAATACCTCTCTTGCATAATCGATACTTTACTTTAAAGGCATACAGAAATGAATCACCTCTACCTTTAGCATACTCAACCATATTATATCTCTTTAGCATGATCACTTCAAGGGTGGTTTATCAAGATGTTTAACATTATGTCAGTATACATTGCCAATATTGTCCAAGTGCATACAATATTTTATTTCTTATTGATAACCTGCGTTACATAGTTTAATACGATCCTCAATGCAGTGCCAATGTGCACTTCGGTAAGACCGATTCACGGTTTTACAACTTCTTCAGGACACATATGATTAATGGACCACACCAAGAGAGCGAAGGTAGTACTGGTTGCAGGCTCACCTACATCAAAAATATATATATAAATTAATAAACGGCTAGCATCAAGTAGGCTCATACTATATAACATCAAAACAATACAGCAAAAACATCCAGTATTCAATATTTTCTGTGGACTTTGAAAGAAATAAACAAAAATATATCCAAAAATATCTCACCCATAGAAAAATACACACAGCCTCCACCAACACCCATGTGTACATCCAACTTAAGACCTACAACACTTTGGTTTCCCAAATCCATGTGTGTATATTCAAAGAAAAACAAACAGCTCCTTTATTTCGGAGTTACCGAGATGATATGCCTTCACCACAACCTGTGTCTAGATACTTTACATGAAGGGCCAAAGTCCACAGCACACTCCGGCAGATGAAAGAACTGCTGCACCAACTCAGAATACACAGCTGGTCAGGGAAACAAACATATAGGTGGCAACCAGATCTCCACACGAATGGCTGGTTGGGCCATCTGCAACTTTATTTTTGTAGCCCATACCTCAAACTGCTGACCACAGCCACAATCATATTTGAGCCATAAGGTCAAACCATCCAGTAGTGTAGATGTAAATCTATAAGCATCTCTTCTATCTGTATCCCATCCAATCAACTGAGTTCTCTTAACTCATAGGACTGTCAAGTCACCCATAGAAGTTCATTGTAAGAAGGAATATGGTACTTAGACTAAGGTCTGTACAGCTCAATCATATATATGGTTGCAACAAACACCTCATCCGCAGACCAACTCATTGGGAGAAAAAGCTTGCCAATACCAAAACCTGCAATGTCTCTCAGGGTCCGCTCTGGATATCCCTAAAATAATTGCCTAATACGATATCATCACTGCCCATCAAAGAACGCTCCATGCATCATACACCTAAGCAGAGTAGCACCAACAGCTGACCAGTAGCAACTGGGCTGGGCCCTACTTTTGGACTCTGCTGGAGTGAGTCCTGACCTCTAAGTGCTGTCCCTGAGGTATTGGAAGCCTAAGAAAAGACAAAGAGAAAATAATGCAGGATATCATAAATGTTTATATGCAGCGTCCAGGTTTGCCCCGCTGGAAGATTTTAAGACCAAAAAAGTAGACTTTATATCGGAAGGTAGAAACCCTAACCAGGTAAATGTGCAAAATAAATAAAGGACTTTGGCAGCCCCAGTGGAAAGGGGTCGTAAAATTTCAGCTTTGAAGGCAGGTAGAGACAGCCAGATCATCTACCCCCTTTCCACTCTGAACCTGGCCGGATGGCAGACTTAAGGAAAGCGTAAGGAAGGACTGTGCAGATGTAGAAGGGAGGGAGCTATGGTAATGAGCCATCCTGGAGGTGGGTTTAGGTAGCTCTTGCTTCTCTGCAGAGACTTCAGCTATATTGAACTTTGGAGAAATAGTGCTTTCTGGGAGGCCATTGTGCAACACTTTGGAGAAAATGGTCATGCTCTGGGGTATTGCCCAGCACCTCATCGGACAAGAGTGCCCTCCTGATTGACCCCAGAGAACACTGAATAAGTATCTGAGAGGGGCAGAGACTCTCTGATCTGCTGCTTGAATCAACACAAGAAGTGTCAATCCTGGAATTCTGATTTGCACAAACCAGGTTCTCTACTCTGACTGACTGCGCCTGCTGCACAATCTGGAACTACAGCCCTGTGGACCTAACTTGCTTCAAGGGGAATAAAGAGTGTACTGCCTGCAAGCTACAGGCTAACACAGCTTACCTGGACCAGCAACACCAAGGATCCCCAGCCTGGAGCGCTTCCAGTAGATTTGTAAGGGTTTTGTGCATGTGGATTGTTTGGGAACTGAATTCCCAAACTTTCAAAGACCATCTTGGAGCTTCCAGACCCTTGGATTGTGCTTTGTGCACTTTGGGTCCCTGAAAGGAACTTCAGGAAGATGTTTCAGAATCTGGAGAATTTTGCACCAACTTTGGGAAAAAGCTCCATAAGTAGACCAACTCCACCTGGCCAGCCAAGCCGGAGACCCACAACCGCAAGTGGCTTGCCCTCCAGGTTCGTCTTGCTGAAAAGCTCAGGAGGTCTGACTTCCAGAGTTTGACCATGAGCTTGTCATAAGGCAAGCTGGCGAACCCTCACCAAATTCGGACTGGTGGGGAGCATCGAGGGACCCCAAAAGAAAAGGCTACAGGAAAGTTTCTAAGTCAGAAGGTAAAAACTTTGACCAAAAAGGCCTACCAGGGCTCCATTGCAGTCGGCCTGAAACTTTGCTTTTGTCCCGGTCTAGCACGAACATATGTCCCAGTAGGTGCTATAGGTTTCTATATGCTATGTGCTCTTAAATCAATGGAAATTCATATCTCCGGTTCCCTACATTGGATCTTTTTCATTTTGGTGTCATTTTAAAGATACAAATATTTCCTATTTTTATAAATTGGTGTTGGATTTGTACTGTTTGTTGTGGCTTACTTATTTACTGAATATATGTTTTTAAATGCTTTACATACCTGCCTGCTCACAGCCAAGCTACCAAGGGTTATGCAGGGGAATCATTTTCTGAGACCTATTCTGCACCCTAGACTGTGTTAGTGGGCATATTGCCAGTGGTAGATATATGTTTATAACCACTAAATCACCCACTTTCCAACAGAAGCCTTAAGAATGTTGGACCAATTCCCATTTGCAAGCCAGGAATTCAACTTTTGCACACAAACTGGTTTGTAAATGGAAAGAAAACTTAGAATGACAACAATGCACTAATATGTCATATGACAAATTGCCAATTTCTAACTATCAGTTTGGGTGTTGGGGCAACACCTACTTCTGAAGGCTACCAATAAGAATCCCACAGCTGTTGGGCCTTACCGAACAGCATAATCTTGGGGGTTTTCTACATTCCGCTGAAGTCAGTTATTGGTCATCCAGGCTGCGATTCCTTTCATACTTGTTGAAAAACTTTCATTTACTTTGACCAAGTCTTTGTCAAAGGAGAAGACCACCTGTGTGTGATTGGCATAGGACAGTATTTCAAATCAAAAGGATTTGATGATTTTGGCAAGGGGGCTACATAAATGTTGAAAAGTCTGGGACTTAGTATGAGCCTTGAGGAGCCCCCTTGTCACACAACTTGGTACGTGATTTGAAAGAACCCCCCTTATTACACAACATGGTATGTGACTTGAAAGAACCCAGAGATATGGTTTGAGTTCTGTTATTTAGAAAATCACAGAACCATTGTAAAGCTGTCCCACGGATTCCAATCTCATACAGCCTTTGGAGCAGCCTGGAGTCGGACACAGTGTCAAATGCGGCCGATAAATTCAACAGCAGGAGAATAGGTGGTGTATTAGAATCAAGAGAGAGTCTTACGTGATCAGTGACCGCCAACCACACATTCTCTGTGCTTTGCGAGGATCTGAACCCAGATTGTGATGGGTCCTGGACCTTATTATCTTCTAAATAATACGTACGTTGTTTATTTGTTTGACCTTCCAGCAACTTGCCTAGAAGTGGAAGCAGCAAGATGGGCCGATAGCTTGTAAGGTGTGTTTGGGTCATATTGGCCTTCTTTTATGTAGGTGTAACCGGAGCAACTTTTCCAGCCAAGGGGATTTGCATCAGTTCAGTTGTTATATATTACTTCAGTGTGGTGAAGATGGGGTACAGCTACCATAGTCTTCAGCCTATGAGAAGTTAGGAAAAACTAATGAAATCCCAAGTTTGGATTGCTGTATAGGTCAAATCTTAATTTCTTGGTTTATGTTTCCGATTGAAACAGAACAAGATTGTATTATGTAAATTTGCAGTTGCACAAAAAATGAGGCAAATGGATTTTGCAAAGTTCTTGCTACACCAAGATGGGAATGCTCCAAATGTATTTCATGCAAATTTTGCTGCATACTTTGGGCCTTATTAGGATGGAGGATTTTCTGCACCCTCCGGGCCGGCGGAAGCCACCGCCGGCCCGGAGGATGCGGAAAATCCTCTGCGGACCAACCAAAGACCCATCGCCACATTAGGATGGCTGGTGGGTCCTGGTTTCCGTCTGCAGCTTTTCCGCCGTGGTTGGCGTACAACCGCGGCGGAAAAGCTCTATTATGGTGACGGTGTCTCTCAGACACCGTCAGCCAGATTAGGATGGGGTCTGAAACATGCTTTTCCGCTGCGGCTTTTCCGCCGTAGAAAAGCATGTGTAACTTCACTGCGGGGGTCCGTTGCGGGGGTGGGGGGTGCACATGGGGGGTACCTATGGTACCCCCCTGCATTTGTATGCAGAAAGCGACAGGCACCGCGCGGTGCCTGCCACTTTCTACATACAAATGCAATGCGTGCATTTTTAACATTGCTGCGGGTGCAGTTTGAAGTCACACCCGCCGCAATGTTAAAAATAGAGTATGTGACCGCCAGGGTGGCGGTCACATCCTAATTGCACAGGAGGGAACTCCGCAGCCCATGCGGAGGTTCCCTCCTACTCTATGGTGGCGGACGGACTCAGGTCCGTCCGCCATCATAATGTGCCCAATAAGAAATTAAGAAGAATCTTTTTGTCTCGGCGTTATTTTCACTCTCAGTATTTAAATGTAAAGAAACATATTTGTGCAAATACAACAAAAAGCGTGCACCGTCTGTCCAGTGTATTTGTCTACTTTGTACAAAACTATAAGTAAGATGACATAGGCTAAGTTTAAAGTAGAATTTGTTTGAACTATTCCAATAAACAAGCCAGAAATGTAAAACCGAGTTACCCATGTGTTCTATTTTGCCAAGGCTTAATTACTCAGGAGCCGAAAAGGGTAAATTTGGTCATAAACACCTCAACTGAATATGCCTTACTCATGCCAGCCAAGAATTCACAAAGGAATTCCTGACAGGCCTCTAAGCCTATTCATGTGTTCAGAGATATCTGCCATGAGTGCATAATTCGCTGCACCTGTAAATCCCACTCAATGAGTGTGAAGAGTGCATTCCAGGCAGAGCTGTTTGTTGCCATTCTCACACTCCTCCTTTTCTCCTTTCAATGAAGGAAACGGTGAGAGATTTACTCTAGCCAAGGATGGCGTAATTCCACTTCCAGGGTGGGAAGGTGACAATCACCTGCATATTTGCTGTTGGTGCAGGGGAAGGGGTTTCTCCTCTAAAAAACATATTTTCTCCATAGACAAAAAAAAATGTGCATATGTTCAGGGCATCCTCTTCCCCCTGCAGGGAATTCTCCGCAAATGAGCTCTCCACTAATGGGAAATGAGATTCCTTTGGGAATGCCACATAACCTATCTAGGAATATGTATGGAAACCTGTGCTTAGAACAGCTTTAGATGTGTGTTCCTGGAAACTGTTTGTGAATTCCAGACATTCATAAATCTAAACTCCCATGTAAATCCTTAAATCTGTAATGGCAGATTAAGGGGCAGATTTACAAGGACTGGCGCATCCCTGATTTACCCTTGCGCCACCACAGATGCGCAGCATTTACAATGCGGCGCATTGTGGCTCAAGGATAAACAGATGCGTGACGCATTTAATGGTGTAATGGCGGCGCATTGCTGGAGTCGTGTCGCAAGCGCGACGCAACTCCAGCAATGCTCAGGGGCTGTCCATACCTAACATGCTGCGTCACGCCTTACGCCTGCTTCAAGCAGGCGCATGGTTTTGACGCAGCGGCGTCGAAAAAGTGACTCTGTGAAATCTTGTAGATTTCACTGCGTCACTCTTCCGAGGCTTTTTCCGACAGAACGCCCACCCTGCATACATTAAACCTGACGCAGGTTTAATGTTGCGGGGGGCTTTACAAAGTGACGCATCTCCCTAAATGCGTCACGTTGTAAATAAGGCGTAACATGGCGCATGGTTTACGCCGCAGCTGCGTCACAGAAGTGACGCAACGGCGGCATAAATTTGTTGCAAGGGGCTTGTAAATCTGCCCCTTTTGCAAATAAATTAAGCAAGTTAATTTTCGACCCGATTATCATCATGCATACCGAAGACTTTATCAAAAAAGGATTTCCTTTAAAGTGGCCAATATCACGCAAAATGTTGCCCCCAGCCAGAAAATAAATGGAGTATAACGATTTTGCACTATTTTCTTGCTTGTGAAACAAGATATGGTGCAAACTCATTTTGCTCCACTGTGTAAAAAATAAGATTGAGGTAAGCCTAATTCTAGATCAATTTACACCGTTCTTTATCACGAAAGCAACCGAAATGAAGGTTTTGCACCAATGTTTATTACTGTGTGTTTGGCACCTGTAGCTCAAAAGCGGCAGGTGCCAGTTTCACTGCGCTTCACTCCTTCACATAAAACAGAAGGGTTCATCGCCAAGCGAAACCTCTAGCAGGCAGCGTGTGCCTCTCACGAGTAAGGTGACGCACGCGCCTGCCTTCGTTTTGGCTTCTCCCCACTGCCACACACCTAAGCTAAACACCCATCTGACATATTTTTACTACAAACATGTACACAATGCTGAAGGGCAGAAGCGATCAGAAACTGCACATCAAAGGCCGTACTGTTCTTACGCTGCATTTTTACTAAAAACAAACAGAAAAACAAGCCCTGCCAGCTTTATAGTCGGTGGCATAATCAAATGCAGATAATAGACGCGTGCCGCTCGCCTCAGCCCTGCGATGCAAGTGTTTTGACTCCGGGGTCTTCATGAACAATGACCTTTGCATTGCCCTTCCCCGGTCCTGTCCGTCGCCCTGTCTGAGAGAGGGCGTGCTCCTTCTATAGATCTGCAAGAAGCAATTGCACTACAAATATAGGGAACTTACTTGGTAAACCACTACCTCGGGCAAACTAGCAGGGCCGAGGGGACATTTTAAGGCAAAAACGTGTCTTTCCTGTAAAATGTCAGCAAACTAACTGCCCCTAACGCACAGGGTCAAAGATGAGAGGTAAGGGTGGAAGGAGAGGGGCAGTCTCTCCCAAGTGTCAGTCGTTTTGTAGAAAACAAAAAAGATCCTCCTCAACCGCATGAAAGTGTGTTCGACTGGCTTTATTATCACATCACTGTCTGTTTTATTTTTTTTTAATAAACGTGACTTGCAAAGGGTGAGGGGAGAAAATGTATGGCATTTTAGCAGACGCACCGGAGTTGTCTTTGCCACTCTCTTCAGGTGAGGTGGCCTTCCTTTACTTGGTCAGCACAGCATGGTGTATCCTTCTGAGAGCGGGGGTGTCGCACCGGATGCCAGTTACAGCAGCTATTTCCGGGCCAGATCTGGGATCCAGCCGACCCTGGGAAATATTCTGAATTTGTCCTGGTGTCATTTTCCTACACCAGGACACAATTCAGCAGTGCCCACGCGTTGTCTACATTTTGCTCCATGCTGCAACTTGTGGCCAGCAGGGGAACTTTCTTTATTTCACTTCCAGCTGGACATAAACAAAGGCTTGATTTAAAGGCCCTTCACCCCTTCTTTTTTTCAACTGTCTTCCTGGCCAGCATCTAGATGCCAATGCAAAGGAAGGAAACAAAGATACATAGCGTATCACTTCACAAGTACTTCAGAGAAACTCTGACTTGGAGGAAGGTTTTTGACTTTGTTCAACCCTTCCTGTTTAAGAGATGTATATGCACTGTAAAATTCAAGGGTCTCATTTATGAGGTTTTGGCACAGGGTAGCACCACAAGGAATCCGGCTGCGCTGCCCTACGTCAAAAGAAAAGGGCAGGAATGCACTGTACCTATAAAATTCAGTGCATTCCTGCCATTTCCCCCAACACTGGTGCACAATGGGCTTCCATGCGTCAATGCAGGCACCCTTGTACCATGGTTCAAAGGGTTCCTGTGATGCGGGGCTCATTGATTTTGTGCAGGAAGGGACACCTTCCTGCACAAAATCAATGCATTCATTCTATTTCCTCTTTCTAACAGCAGAATTCAGCACATATAGAAAAAACGAGGGGAAATTAAAACATTTCTCCTCGTTGCGCCTCCCTAACACCACCCATGAGGTGGTGTTAGATTCTGATGCATTCCAAGGTTTACGTTTCTCGTAAATGTGGGAATGCTTCAGATTCCATTGGTGTTGCATTAGAAGACCCTCAGCAACACCCACAGAATCTCCCTTTCATGGCGAGTTCGGCGTGAAAGGTGCACATATTTACAAGGCCATGAAAAGCCACGTAAAGTAGCCTTGGAATTATGCTGTTTTTCATTGCTGCACAAGAATGTTTAAAAAAGTTACGTTCCGGCGGTCAAAAGTGCCGCAGGGGCCTCATAAAGGAAGCCCTTAAGATCTGTGAGTATGAATAATTTCACTAATAATTATTTAATTAGCACCTACTAATTTATTTTTTATTTAGTTCCGTTATAGCTCTATTCACCCCATTCTAGGGTGTAAGAGTGATTTACATCACACACAGACATAATAAATCATACAGGTGTGTCGTTCAAAGTACAGGAAATTTTACTTAAGACAATGAGGGTTATAAGATGTAGGAATCACTTATCGTCTTTACTTGTAGCTATAATATGCTAAGAATCAACAGTCAAGAGAAACACATGGTCAGGATATAAAACATAATGCAGTGATTGGGGCTTTCTGACCTAACAATCCTTTTTTAATTCTCAGAGGAGCCCTTCTTTACAATCTTAGTACAACAACAGATTGACAGAAAAAGTAAGAACCTAAACCAATTATTTACAGTTTGTAGGTAGCTCCTTGATTTGGGAAAATAGATCACTGTGCTATATGAGACGGATTGAAACTTATGAACTGGAAGTAACAAAATGATCTCAATGACAAAAGCAGCCGCCCACTTACCTATCAATATATAAATACAAATCTGCTATCTGCACATTACACTATGTGCTTTGCAGCAGGCACATTACCCATCTATGCTACTTTATGAGTCAAAACTGTGATTGGACAAAACGTGGATGTCTTCCATAACGTAACCTCCAGAGCTGCTTTAGTTCGATTATAATCTCCTCAAAAATGCTGGGCACACAAATACCTCTGCAGCAGGTGTCTTAACCCTATAAGATATTTTAAAATACAGCCTCTTTGGGACAAAATAAGTAAACTATAACAGATTTACTTTCACATTTGTCCTGGTTGCCAATTTCGTTGCCACCTATTTTTTAAATTATGCCTAACCTGATTGTCAGTCTGCTTTTCAAGCTCCGACCCTCCACCCCCTTTCCTCTGCCACACCTTGACCCCCAATTTATGGGTTTCCAGGGTAAATTCTTTCCAGTTAAAGCACTGTTTGAGAGGCACCATATATGTCTGCATCTCAAAGAAGAGAGCTCACGGGTGTTCCAAATCACTAGTATGCACTGTGTATTCCATGCCTGTTGGATGCCTCTTCTGATACAACATTATGCTGTGGGTATTAAACAGTGTGCTATGGTAGCTAATAGGTCACAATGTTGCTCAACATGTACTGGGCATAAAGAAGAAGTCAGGGGGGAGTATGTCACGCTATACAAAACTCCCAAACATACAAATTGGAACATGCAGTATTCCTGTAAATGGTTTGAGTGATGGATTGTAAAGGCATTTTTTATTTTAAATGAGACATCACTCCCTTTAGCAGAGCGGTCCGTTATCAAGTGTTGGCAATGGTTCCCTAACTTCACCAAGGTGTAGTTTCTCCCACCTGTGGAATACAACCTGAATGCTTTCCAGCCTGCTGGATGTCCTGAACATATGTAGTGGTGCATCATGCATGATGGAACTGGCATTCACTGCAGAAGAAGCGGAAAAAGATGGGGCACAAAAAAGTGACAAAGCTCACCAAATCTTCCAAAGGGAAACTGAACATACAGGGTTAATCCACAATAGTTGCTACCAAGAAATTATATTGGTAGTTCAGTCAGTTCTTTAGTAGTACACTGACAGAAAGTGTTATGAACCAAATGTCGTCAATTGTAAATAAGTAGATCATTTGTTTAAATGACTAAATTAAATCATTAGGGATCTAGTAGGCACATGGTATGTGTGGGGGAAGGCAGACTGTGGGGTATTTTTAGGGGGCTGGGGACAACTGTCCATTAATTTTATAGGGCAAATTTAATACAAGCCTGGTTGCTTCCTTGTATATTCAGGGCTAATTCAATATATTCCTATTGCTCCCTTTTAGCATTTCTAATGGTAAAAAAACATTTCTAAAGCTGTGTTTAACCTGTCACCTAGGCCTGGGACAAATACAGAGTTTTGCAGTAAAAAGCATACAAATAGCAAAACTGCAGATTTTGCAACTACAAAAACCTGACTCATGATATACAGAAAGCTATTTATGAGTCAACAATGTTTTTGCAACTCATAAAGTGCACTTTGTGATTCCTTGCGATTCCCAAGGGAGAGAGGACATGAAACTGTCATCCACCTTCTTATGAACTGCGATTAAATCTGACAATGTTATATTACCACAATTACCGTTACAGCTATGTGCATGATTCACAAAGGTAAGAGTACAATTTTGTGTAAGTTTACTTATTTTTGGTCTTCACAAACTATGAATGAATAGTAACTTTACAACTGCAGATACTCCACAGTATGGGTGGAGAACTTTACACATAAATAGAAAGGCCTGTTCTATATTTTTAGGTATGGTATTCTCCACCCAACTGCAGCCTCAGAAATACTCACCAACATGTTTCAGCTCATCCGTATTATTACCACTTTGGGTCAGTGACCTTCATCAGGACTAAGAGATCCCTTATTGAATGTTGCTTCCCTACAGTAAAACAGTCCAGAAAAGTGGACAGACAACAAACCACACATTGGTAGCAGACAGTATATTGCTTGCTTGTTATATGAAGCCAATTATTATGTGAAGAAAGAAACAAAAGATAATCAACATTTATTGATTTCTATAATGCATAGTTGTAAATCAGGAAACATAGATCAACAAACAAACTAAAGAAACAAGGCAAACAGTGAGGCACTGCACACAGACGTTAAATAAAAGTGAGAAAGATAAGTCAGATTAAAACCCCTGTATGCTTACAAATATGTTTGTTCTAAACATGGCAGTACGGGGGCATTTCCCTGCAGACAAACAATGTTGGAAAGAAGAACTGCCTCAGTATCAGTGGTAATAAAAAAGTGGGGTTCTCTTGAGGCCAGAAATTAGGCTGCTTGTAGGCGGTAGTGGTTTAACAGGGAAAAGCTGGCTTTCCTATTATTGTCATTATCATAATAACTCAGTCTTAGAATCTCTCACCAATCAAAATATTCCTGTACTTACAGAGAACAGCCTGTCTTGGGAGTGACAGGCATACTCTTAAAACGGAAGACGAAATTCAATGGCCAGTAATCCTTTTAAACCCAGAGCAATTACTCTGAATGTTTAAGGTTATAAAAAACACAGGTCTTATTTGTAAACTAGATTCACATACATTTAAAAAAACAATAATAAGCCTAGTGGCAGGAATCAACTATTGGAACACGTGTGTCACTGACTTCATCAATGGACGAACACTGCCATAAATACCGAAGGAGTCCCCTGCCAATAATCATAAGTGCTTATGCAAGTCTATTTTTGACAATGTGAACACCCTGAGAACGAATATCTGGGATCTGATGCTAGAATGCGTTACAGGTTTATGACGTCAGTGCGCAGTGTTGCATTATTAAGGTTGCATCTCAAGAGGCCCCATCGCAATATTCCAAAAGGAAACTAAAAGACAGTGATGGCTTTAGTGATGGGGGTGCCCGGTGTGACAATCACTTTTGGCATCCCCCATGCCCTCCTCTGATTCCCTCACTACCACTGGACAAAAGTGTTCCTCGTCTCTCCATAGCCCCTCTCTCACATACATTTCATTTGTTTTAAAGGACTGTTTGTGGTTGGGTTTACTAATAAGAATGCATATCTACCCAAACAAACCCTTTTTAGAACAAGCATTGGCATTGCCAAGCGGGCTCGCCTTTGGGACCTTATAAGTATTTAGTTATGCAGCACAATATCCTTAGTGCAACAACATCAACTGTTGCATGGGTAAACACTTATGAGGTCCCAAAGGCGAGACCTATTGGCTATGCCAATACTTGTTGTACTTGTAGTTTTTCTTCTGTACCAAATCTAGTGTGTTAAATACTTAGAAAAAAGAAAAAGGGTTGCTCTACTACTCATGCCAGAACTATTGCCAATCATTATAGAAATGTCAAACTTGTCGGCTTTGCCAATTCTTGTTTTAATCAGTTGGACAGAGTTGCTGCAGGTAATTTTCAACTTTGTTTAGAGCATTACAAATTCTCCCAAAAGTCCTGTCTCTAATTATTTGTGCAGTTATGACATAAACGCCTTTCAGTGGGATACCACTTACCAGTGCCGTATTATTAGCAAATCTATTAATTACTTTGGTGCGTTGTAATTTTTTTGTAATTAAAAAGTACTGGAATGCTTGAAAAAAATTATATGTGAACGATAAATCCAGAGTACAAATGCTGTAATGTGTACTGATTTGCTATGACAACAGGAACACGCATGCTGACATTTTACATTTCATCTGGTCCTATAGTTACAAAATGGCCCCAGGTCATTTGTGTCACCGCCGGCTTGTCCTGGCCTTTTTTCCAAGTAGAACCTGTGAACGTTTAAAAAGTTTAATAAAATCACTGATGTGTTTAGTGTGAGTATCAGTGGGTATGGCCAGAAAGGGCAGAGCTTAACCAGAATAACATCACCTCATACTAATACACAAATATGAATATTGCCGTGATAAGTCGTTGAATGGATGCTCCCAAAGGTGTGGCTGATGGCACAGGACCGCTTAGCAACTATGTAAGTACTTGAGCATGGGCTGTGCCTCCCCCGCTTTCTTTTGTTGACCTATTGGCAGAGAAGCAACTAGAGCCAAATGTCGGTGGGCGCTAATACAAATTTCGGAGGGGGCAATTCCTCCAGCAATAAGCACAGTGGAAATGCAGGGGCTCTAAGAGGGGGTAAAAAACAACAAAGCTTTGTTAAAAAGTAATTGGTATTTTAAAGACCTGAGAAGTTCTCGGTCGGGTGTGGCTGCAATAAGACGAACGCCAGACCACCCAGCCTACATCAGCTCAAAAACTGTCTGTGTGTTCCCGGGTGTCTCAGCCTGGGCTGACACACATGACAAGGGGTGGCGGGGTGGTCTGAAGCCCTTTGAACGATGCTTGCCTCTATGCACTAAAATACAGACCCTAGTACTAGTCAGAGTATAACAACTCTGGGAATGTGGACTACCGGTGAGGAACAGGTCTCAGTGAGCCTTGACAGAGAGGATGCACACGCGCATTGACACACCTTTCCTGCGGTGCCCCTAATTCTTACATGGCTGCCTGCTTCCCTCAGCTGCAGCCCTCGCACACAAACACACTCTAATAATGAGCCCTTTGCCCAGGTCAACTGCACCAAAACGAAGGAAAACAAAATAAGCTATTGCTCGTATTTCAAGTCACTGACCCAGCTGTGTCTTTTGAATGCGGCCGATCACCAGGTGCGTGGTTTCATCAGGTTATCAGTTTGCCCTCTCTGGGTTCGTGCTTTGAAATGCTGCCTGCCTCTGAGCGCACAGGATCATGGGATATGCTGCCTAGGATGTGCTTGTATTTGAGCTCTGAAACCGCGGATGCAAATGGAAACTTCAATGAATTTGGGAGGGCTTAAAGGCTGGACTCTGAATACACAGCCATTCGTTTGAATGAGTTGTGCACGCAATTTGACAGACAGTTTCAGCTTTTTTCACTCAGCACTATACCAGTGTACAAAGGAGCGCATTATTGATCCAGTTCCTGAGACATATCTATAATGGAGAAGATTTACTGAAAACAAGTTCTGTTTCAGTGACAGACCGCGAAAGTGAAAGAAAAAAACAAGCATGCGAAAAGGAAAAACAAGCATTGGCCGCATGCGCGAGGGGCCGCGAGAGGCGATCTGTGGTGGGGAGGGGGAGAAGCGGCAGTTGCGTGCGTGCAAAAGTGAAACTGATCGCGATCAGGCCCTGAAAGCTGGCGGCGCACGTAACCGCAAGCTGGTGGCCGGCAAAAGCCTCTGGTGGCACTTTTAAAAGCCACTCACTAAATGTCTCCCAGCGCAGCACATGCGCTGGCTCTAGCGAGACCTAAAAAGTAAGAATAGCTAATGAAAGATGGGGGTACATAACCTCCTAACCTATTTTATACAGTTTTGCATGCAGGTCTTTGATTAGAGTTTTTACAGTCACTGTTCTATATTAGGGTTTTATCTTATGAACTGCTGTCAGAAAAGGATTTCTGTGAGAAAAGCAGCAATACACATTAAATACAGATCATAGATCTGTACAATATGCATTCTTTGCAGCAGGCACATTAGCCCACTGTGCTACTTTAGGGCAAGTCCAAACTGACACTAGACAAACCTCCACTTTCTGTCTCTAGCAGGAGCATTAATCACAAGAGTTGTCTTGACAATTTTATTGCTGCCTGAAAGCTGGACACACACAGAACTCTGCAGCAGGTGTTTTGAAAAAGTGAGTCACTGCTAAACACAGGCCCCCCTGAGGTCAGCGCCACCCTCCCCAGGTCAGCTCTCAATGCATCCGCAAGGGTCACACTACTCTAAAGCCACCCCGCTAGAAGGCTCCATTTCAATTTTACTATTAAACACAAATCACTCTGAAATGCATCCCCATCGAAGCTCAGACAGGGGTTGTAGTTGTTCAGTAGAATTCCTTCACAGAGGCGAACTGCCAAGGCTTTCTGTTGCATCTGTAAACAGTGTTGGGTTTTTAACTGACAGCATGCAACTTGCCTAAACTTAGAAGGCCATAGAAACAAAAAGAAAAATAAAGCTGTAATTCCTAGAATACAATGTGTTGCTGGCTAATGAGGCAGAAGTGGCTGGAGGTGGCACTTATACCATAGGTCTGCAAACCATAGGAAATATCACCAAATAGGACCTTTAAGAAGCTGCTTTCTAGCACGTTCATTGTAATGGTGTTCGTTCTTTCCCTTTTCTTACACTTACACTTACACATGCAACCATTTTAACAAAGAGTAAATAAAATGAAAACTCATGATTCATATTCCTCTGTGCTGGATGGCAGCAGGCATCACATAATTTGTATCAAAGTAGGTGGGATTCGAAAGTAGAGGACTGCAGCCATTCTAAGAACCGGTTAGACCATAGTTGGTTATTTGTTGTGTAAGCTGTCTGCTTCCAGGCTGCAATTTCACCATCTGTGGACACCCCTGTGTTGCTATACACTGCACACAAGATTTGTAGACAACCCTACTGAAAGTCAGAGAGCAAAGTGAAAAAATACTCTAGGCCAGCTGACCGAATGAATGCTCGTCCTTTGCAGGTTTCTGGCTAGAAAAAGCAATGCAAGTTAAACAGTTACAGTAAGTAGATTCCAAGCAGGAGACACAGCACCTGCTAATAGTAATAATTATGTGTAATTAAATTCATTCATCTTTTAATGAGTCATTACTTGAGGCTATTGATGAAACTGAACAGAGAGATGAAGATGAAGATTAGGGCTTGGCTTATTCAAACGAAGATATTATGAAAAGACAAGGTCTCATTTTTAGATCTCGGCTGTTTGGAAAGACCTCATGTCACCAATGACCGCTCTACATAAAATTCAATACACAACACACAACATACAATATGCAGCAGGGTGAAAGAGGCTCTTGGCCAGCACTTTTCACGCCGCTGGCTAGTTCGGGTGATTTACTTCAAGCACGGTGCTTGGATGGGTTGTCTATCGCATTTCTGATCATCCCACAGCATTTCACCGATGGTTATATCATTTATCATTATATTTTGCACTGGTGATTAGGACATCAAAGTAGTCCCTTCTTTGTTTCTGGAATTGGGTGGGCATGCCAACATCAGAGCTCCATGTTACATAAAAAAGGGGTTTGCCATGTGATCCCAAATAACTTGGGCTGTATTCATCGAAAGGAAAAGATGGTGTATCATGGGAATCAATTATAACCTGTTGCAATGGAATCATCAATTTTCATTGGAAACCTACGATCCTTAGCCTTTGCCTGCTATTCAACATAATTTATTTGAGGCACCAAACAATAAATATTTCTACAATTTTCTTTTATGCTACAATGTTTCTGGACAATATACAGACAGAAAGTCACATATGTATCACAGACATCCACCATGAGAAGTTTTACACAATATAATTTTGTTCTTTGCCCCTCACTGTTAGTCTACACAACACTGGGGTTTATCTAGTAATTTCAGGTCATAATCCACCTGTAGGTAGTCACAATGGCAATCAGTCGAACTAAAAACCCTCTGCCTATTATTTGTTCTCTGCAGAGAAACGTAATTAGTCCATAGTCAATTTTGTGCACAAAGGGCCTCATTACTTGTACAGCGGTCCTCAAGACCTCCATACTCCTGATGGCATTCCAACTACCGCCACCACAGGGGGTCCACCCGCAGTATTCTGAGTGTGTCGGTTTGACCACCACAGAACCACCTCCTCTGCTGGGATCTAGGATCCTGTGGCAGGTGCACAGAGAAAAGGGGCACGAATATGCAGCCAGTGCTGGTGCAGCAACGGCGAGCAAATTCCAAGTTGCCTTTCCACTGCCCATTTCATGGTGGTGAGCTGGTCATTAAAAGGGTGGCAGAGAGGCAACTAAGGGGTCCAACAGACTCCATTGGCTCTTCTGGGCCTGGGGGTGCATGTGGGGGGCACATGTTGTGCCCCCTGGAATTACATCCCTGTTCCTGCATGTTGTGGCAGGGACAACATAATGCATGATATGCCACACCATGCTGGAATGTGCTACAGGCAATCTCACGGTGGTGGACTGCTGTTAAGGCTCTCCTGTGAGCCTAACACAGCTGTGAAATCAGACGAAACTGTTGTACATAGACAGCATTCATTCCCCTTCTTCTCCCACTCCTCTCCCTGTGGGCACCATGGATACTGTAAATTATTGACCGTATCACCCTGCCAGTAAGAACCCGTACCCTTATGCATATGTACAGCCATTCCAGGCACCATGGCCTTTCTACCCATTGGAATCCCCAGCTTCCCTCCTGCGCGTATCTTGCACCCCCTCTCTCATGTATAGACCATGAAACCCTTTTCCTTTGCGCGATCCTGATGTGAAAAGGTAACCCTCCTGCTCGACCCAGGCCTTCCTCATTTCCCTCTCGAAGAAGCATCCTTCGCCTCAGCTGACATAGCCCCTCCCCCCCCAGTTGTATCTGACTGCCCCTGTTCTCTCATGTACAGGTCATAAGATCTCTCTCTCTCTCTCTCTGCGCGACTCTGGCCCTGCATGCACCCTGACCCCCCCCTCCTTCTCCTCACATGAGCGAGTCATAAACCTTCTTCTTCCGCAAAGCCCTGTCCTTGAGAGTCACGGCCGCGCCTGACCAGCACCTCCTTCCCTTCCATGAATGCCCCTCTATTGACGAGCCCTCCCTCCGCGCTCGATTGTCCACGTAGGCATGAATACCACTCCTTTGATGACCCCTTCCCCCGAGTTCGGCTGACCACACATGTCCGAGGCCATCGCCTAAGCCAGGAGATACCATTTACTGCCCTTATTGTATGCCTAGCCACCCCACCCCCTGGGCCGTGATCAGGCGCACACATCCTACGACACACTCAGCTGCATGATCGCCCTCCCCTCTTATCAGCAGGTCAAGGGTCCCCATTGTGAATGTATGTGGAGTAGGATCATCACGAGGATTATAGGAATGTTTTCCTTTTGCGACATACTGACCTGATTGTATCATCAAATGTTCTGCAATGTATAAAAGCAAGAGTCTCAAGCTCACTTGTTAGAGCACCTCCCGAAAGACACTGTGTTTCGTGTCCGAAATGACTGGCTCTCCTCATGAGAAATAAACTCTGATCTTGATTCCTGCTTCCAGCGCCCGTCTCTTTATTTGGTAATTATTCAGAATGGGAACTAAGAGGCGGTTTGCGCCAGCAGCCTGGGCATTGATAGAATTATGGGCCCACTTTCAACAGATGGCGTCCCAACGCGGGGTCCATCAGTGACATAGGGTTCGGTAAGAGAGATCCAGACGAAGAAGTGAACGTCTAAAATGATCGGAGTATACCTGCCTTGAGAGGGCCCTAGCCCGGCTGCCGATCGACAGAACTTCACCAATTCTAAAAGGACCTCTCTTGAGTGACCTATTGTCCTGACTGGAATCCCACAGGAATGCTACATGGAGTAAGAGAACGATCGGGCGCTGGAGGAAGGAGTCGAAGAACTGTCCGTATGGTCCGGTCCGGGTAAGATTAAGTAGGGTGTTTTTACGCCTGATTGGTAGGGTGGCTCTGTCCACCTGATTGATTGATTGTTTGTATTGAAATCGGTATTTGTATACTGATATTGTATTGGTTGGTATTGGTTCATTTAGCTTTGAGGGCTACTTGACATATTGGTTCTCTTCTAGAGAACGAGACATTCTCTGTTTGCAAACAGCGGCGAATAGGAACGTCGTCCCTCTTTGCAGATAGAGAAGGGTAGGTAATGCAGACTTTTGTCCCCGTTGTAATCCGTCATGCCTACTTTTCTCCCCACTGATTGTTTGAAATCGATTAATAATCGATTGTTGCTCTTTGAGATCTTCCCTGTCTACAAACTGAGACGAGTAGAAATATTCTGTCTTCCTTTTTGGATAGCGAAGGGCAGGTAATGCAGACATTTGTCCCCGTTGTAATCCGTCATGCCTGTTTTTCTCCCCATTGATTGGTTGGTTGCCTGGACATTGTTGTCTCAGGAATTGTTTCGTTTGAGGTATTTTCTATTTGCGAACAACGTGAAATAGAAACACTCTGTCTAGTCTTTGCAAGTAGAAAAGGGTAGGTTATGCCCCTTTGTGAATTCGTCAGTCCTACCCACTCCCCACTGGTTGGTTATTGTGGGGTAGCTCGCATGGTCCGCCCAGGAGACTACTCTTATGGAGGACATATGCTCTCTACTCATGGGCCATTTAATAGAAATAGACCGACTGGTCCGTCCAGGAGGCTACCCTAGTAAGTGGAAGTACATCGCTCGGTCTGTCCAGGATGATACCCTAATGAAGGAATATATGTTCCCCTTTTGATCGATAATCTCGTTCCACCCCGGACCATTTATTGGAGGGGACTCGTCTGGTCCGTCCAGATGTACCCCCCTAGTGAAAAGGACACATAAAAATATGAAGTGATCACCGTTCCCTACTAACAGAAAGCTTTAGCTCGAAACACGCTAAGGAAGAGAAAGAAAAATAAAAAGAAATCAGGCTAAGTCAGTAACCCCCTGATGAGCTTTTGACTTCACCAAAAATAAGAAACATTAGAAATAATTCATAATAAGAAATGTAAAATGGCGAAAAGATTCGATAGCAGAACATAGCCACGAGGTAGCTAGGCTTCACTGCCTGTTCCTGTTCCCAACATGTCTGCCTCATTGCCCGCCCCGCCCAAATAACGGTCACATGAAATAGAAACAACTCAATAGGGACCTACCCCCATTCCGGAAGCTCCCGAAGTGCAACAGGTCCGCGGTTACGCCCATCCGGAAGGCGAGGCCTGGAGGCACGAGGGACTCGCCTGGCAACGGTCAGGAGGAGATGACGTTGGGCAGGCGGTCCAAAGGATGACAAGGACCTCTCCATCTTCTCCCTTCTGCCGCCCTGCAGGCCGCGGGGAGAGAGGGGGCTGTCTTGCCTCGGCCACCGACCACCCCTCTCTCTCACCCGATCCGGCTTTTGCCGAAGGCCGACGCCAAGGCGAGAACGGCGGCGAATCAAGTAGTCCCGCCACATTTCAAATTCGCCGCATGCCATCGCCTGCTGGTCCACAGCCGAAGCCAAGGCAAGAACGGCGGCAAATCAAATAGTCCCGCCAGATGCCAAATTCGCCGCCTGCCGCCGCCTGCATAGGTGCAGGCAGTCCCGCCACATTCCACGCTCCCTGGAGAGTTGAAGGTAGTCCCGCCACATGTCGCCAAGGGAGGGGGGGGGCTGTCTTGCCTCAGCCGCCGACCACCCCCCCCCCCCATCATCAATGGCTGGCACGGCCGATGTCGAGAACGATGGAGCCGAAGAACGGCGCGGGGTCGCTGGAAGGGGGAGGTGGCGCGAACGACCCTCCCCCACCTCCCTCCAGGTGGAGGCTTCCAGCGACACCCCAACACTCTTTGCTTAAAGAGGGTCAACATCAAAAAGAGGTCTTCTGCCCAGGACGGGCACCCGCTCCATATCGCCTCTCCTCGACCTTGAAGATTCTATAAGAGCCGGGGGGCCCCCGACCCTCTGCATGGGTGCCCCCGCCCCCTTCGCTGGGAACCACGACAGCGGTGCTGTTCCTGCCGGCACCAGACTCGGATCGGAAATGGCTAAAATGCCGCCACGGCACAGGCTTGTTCAGTTCCGGAGGAACACCAGAATGACCCGGTAGGAAAATTGTTGCCACCCTTCCCATTCTTTGACTCATGGTCCATATTGATTAGACTGTTAACCACATTGCACGAGACTTTCTGAACTGCCAATGGAAAGTTCTGGGCCAACCTTGCAAGACTAGAGACACTCTGACTGTGCTAGAACTTGCCTGACCCCACCCAAAATGGCGCCGACGCAAAATGAGACGTTTTTAATGAACTTTGTTGCACCCTGATTGCGCAAGCTTTTTACCCCGATATATATATTTATAGCGTTTTTGGATAATGAAAGCAGATATGAAGGATATTGAGTATGTGCTTGGACGATGAATTGACTTAGGGTGGGTACCGATTATGAGTTGGAAAATGAATTGGTGTAATTTAAGGTAATGAATGAACATTAGATAATGTAATTATGAATTTATTAAAGATGAATTACTGACATGCATCATGTTTGCTCTGTAGGGGAGTTTAATACGATTTTATTGCACTGCCGCACTTTATGCTATGAACTGCCACCAGCTTCGTTCTTCCCATGTACAGTTCCAATCTGCTCCGTGGCTAGTCCACCGGGTTGTAGGCCTGTATTTATGTGTCAACACTTTTTATTAAAGGTATTTTGAAAACGAAAGCATAGTTGTAGCGGTCGCATTAATGAGTTTTAAATGTATTACTACTATGAGCGATGAGAAAGTATGATGAAGGTAAGGGGTTAAAAAGGACCCGATATTCAGCAGCCACACTATGTGTCACAGGCAGCCGGAAAAATGCTTTAGAAACCCTAAAACGACACCACAGAAATGCCACCTGACCGCCACCCTTGTACCCGATCGAAAGGGGTTACGACCAAGTAGCTCATGTCACGCAGATCGTCAATGATTATCTGTCCGACCTTTCTGGTCCCTCTGTGCTTAAACGCCGTGATGGTAGGGAAATGCACTGCGTGGAGATAGGTCGAGTATGTGGTAGGTAAAGCATTTCCGGATTACTGCATGTTGATGAGGTTTTGAATGTTGCCCCCCCACCCCTTCTTTCTCCTCCCTTCTGCAGGTCACGTCGGAACACTGGCTGATGTATGGATGGACGACGACCGAACCGCCGATGGAAGGGGGAAAAAGGGAATATGAGCATGGTCCTTAGGACAAATAAAAGTTTTTAAAAGACGTAGGCTTAAACATGACTGTTCCTCCTTAGAGCATAGCAACGGGAGGATGGACTGACATAGAGACTGGACAAGTACTAAATGACAAAAATAAAATTGACTAGAAACGACGCGTTAAATGAAATGACTGGACGTTTTGACTAGGTAGGGAAAGGACAAAGAAAAATTGTACGGGTAAGGGTTGCCACGGCACCGCCCGCCTAGGAAGTTAGAAAATGTTGCCGATGTTCAAAAAGCACTGCCCCCTTTTCTCACACTCTTGCAGATATAGCCAAGCAGTCCGACTGTTTTCCCGATCAATACTTGCCGTTGCCTCAGCCTGGAGAACTTTCCACCAAAGGAAGAAACTGAAAAATGGTTTAAGATCCAACCATGGGTAACTAGCGCGACCAGGTTAATTTCTGATCGGCCAACCGAGGTGTGAGTATTGGTAATTGGGAACGCTCGCAGGCATGACACGCGAGAAGGGAAAGGGGGGAAGGGCAGAAAGAGCTAAGCACGTAGATAAATAGGATAGTAACGATATGTAGAAAATATAAAAACAGATCTTGTAGACTAACACTTGTTTCCTGTCTTGTCATGAATGTCTCGTACATGCGTAATATATGTGCTGTCTTCCCTGTCTGAGTTTGTGTGTATGTAACGTACGAATTTATGTCTCCCCTCTGTCTGTATCCATAGGTCACCTGACCTTTGCCGTTCTGTGTTATGAGCGCACTAAATGACCTATTTTCGTACACGTCTCTCTCTCTCTCTCTCTCTCTCCCTATCTCTCTCTCTCTCTCCGCTCCTTTTTATCTCTTTCTCTATCTCTCTCTGTCTCTCCTTGCATGTCATACGTGTACCAAATGGCTCGTTTAGATTGCGGACGACTCTCGCTCTCTATGAGAGTCTCCCTATTTGTTTCTCCCTCTTTTGGTAAAATTGTGCCCCACCGGCACCAGTCTGATTTGATACATATTTGAACGCAAAGGTGTTCAGCGAAATTGACCGAAACTAAAATGAACATCTCTCGCCATGTTACTGCCTCTCCTTTCTGTAAAATGAATGAACTTGAATTGGCCGAGATAGAAAGGACAGGTAAGACGACTAAAGTCCCCCAAATCTGGCCATTTATAGGGGAACTGTATGTCAATGGCATCCTATGTCTGTTCTTCAGAAACGAGCGCCAACGTCTAGACTGACACCCAATACCCAGATTGCCCCACCCCTTTGCACCCAAGCGCAAGCGCCCGAAGCATCCCCGCCCCCTTTTTGATAGAACCACTTCTGCTGTCCCGGGTATAAACGTAATGACCATGGGTAGCTGTTGACCCTTGAGGAAATCCTGTTTTGCCCGACTCTCGATGAGAGCACCCCCGCCCTGTCTGAAAATATGATTGTTCCTGAAAGGAAATGCTCTGTAATATTGAATATGATATGACGCACAGTTGATGGAAATGTCATTTATCCTCATGTGAGTTATAAATAGGACAATGAATAAACCTGCCATAAACTCAGTAGGAATGCTGATACATGCACTACTTGGTAATAGACCTCTGACCGTGACCGATGAGCTAAGAACTCAAATGCGGAGGATTGAGGGAGGAATTCATATGCGTAGATGTCTTCTTCTGCCATTTCTCTAAAACATTGTTTTGTACTCATTCAAAGATTCACGATCACCGGAGGAGATGGGTCAGAGGTGACGTTCAGCCTGACTGCAGATCTTGGGACACGTATGACATCGACCAGAGGTGGAGCTGCAGAGCAACAAGGCACGGGACGAGACCGCAATTTCAACGTGGAAAATGAAAAATGACGGGCCGCCTCGAAGCCCTCCGACTGCTAACCCACGTGTGCCTGGAGTCTCCGTCCCCCTTCTTTGGGCCCGATTGATGGGCCTGCCTGCTTGTTATCCTTTGCTCCCTCGGTCCCTTTTTGTGTGTCCCAGGAACTCTGACCCAACTCCGCTCACTCTTTCTCCTATCGACTGTTTGAACCACATCCACCCACCTTCCCACGTGACTTTTTGCCAAAGGAAAGAACTCCAATTATATGGGAAGAGGGTGTTGCCACAGAACGCTAGGTGCCGAGCACAAGGCGCCGCCAAACGGACTATTTAGGGAACAGGACTGTGGTCTAACAGTAGAGGACTGGCCGCACCCTGCAACGCGTAAGGATCGAACCGAGCTGGACCTATAGCTCCACCGCCGGTGCTCAACAGTGCCAACGAAAGTACCCGGATTAGAGCCTACCAGTGATGGCTCCCTGATAAAAGACACTGTGACGAAGAAATCTTGTGTATTGAACTGAATTCCGCTCTCAACTATCTGGTCAAAGCTGTTCATTGGTCACATTTTTTTAAGTCAGAAAGATCTATGCTATGTAGTGCGTTTAATTGCCCGGAACACAACGAAAAAGTAATTTCCTATGTACTGCGTTTTCCCATCACCTTGACTGTCTATGATTGTACGTCACATGTTAGTATCGACAAAGTGCTAATCCGTCAACGATGCTTGTCTACCTGTAATGCCATCAGCTGCAAAAATGATTGCTGCTATGTAAAAAGGGGCGACTGTGAAATCAGACGAAACTGTTGTACATAGACAGCATTCATTCCCCTTCTTCTCCCACTCCTCTCCCTGTGGGCACCATGGATACTGTAAATTATTGACCGTATCACCCTGCCAGTAAGAACCCGTACCCTTATGCATATGTACAGCCATTCCAGGCACCATGGCCTTTCTACCCATTGGAATCCCCAGCTTCCCTCCTGCGCGTATCTTGCACCCCCTCTCTCATGTATAGACCATGAAACCCTTTTCCTTTGCGCGATCCTGATGTGAAAAGGTAACCCTCCTGCTCGACCCAGGCCTTCCTCATTTCCCTCTCGAAGAAGCATCCTTCGCCTCAGCTGACATAGCCCCTCCCCCCCCAGTTGTATCTGACTGCCCCTGTTCTCTCATGTACAGGTCATAAGATCTCTCTCTCTCTCTCTCTGCGCGACTCTGGCCCTGCATGCACCCTGACCCCCCTCCCTCCTTCTCCTCACATGAGCGAGTCATAAACCTTCTTCTTCCGCAAAGCCCTGTCCTTGAGAGTCACGGCCGCGCCTGACCAGCACCTCCTTCCCTTCCATGAATGCCCCTCTATTGATGAGCCCTCCCTCCGCGCTCGATTGTCCACGTAGGCATGAATACCACTCCTTTGATGACCCCTTCCCCCGAGTTCGGCTGACCACACATGTCCGAGGCCATCGCCTAAGCCAGGAGATACCATTTACTGCCCTTATTGTATGCCTAGCCACCCCGCCCCCTGGGCCGTGATCAGGCGCACACATCCTACGACACACTCAGCTGCATGATCGCCCTCCCCTCTTATCAGCAGGTCAAGGGTCCCCATTGTGAATGTATGTGGAGTAGGATCATCACGAGGATTATAGGAATGTTTTCCTTTTGCGACATACTGACCTGATTGTATCATCAAATGTTCTGCAATGTATAAAAGCAAGAGTCTCAAGCTCACTTGTTAGAGCACCTCCCGAAAGACACTGTGTTTCGTGTCCGAAATGACTGGCTCTCCTCATGAGAAATAAACTCTGATCTTGATTCCTGCTACCAGCGCCCGTCTCTTTATTTGGTAATTATTCAGAATGGGAACTAAGAGGCGGTTTGCGCCAGCAGCCTGGGCATTGATAGAATTATGGGCCCACTTTCAACACAGCCACTGCCATGAGACCTCTGCAGCACCACCCGTCCGCCCTGAACTCAACACAGAAATCGGCGTCTGGCACACCATGGGCCTGAGGGTCCTCCTGCAGGCACAGCAATGGCGCTGTTGCAGGAGGACTGACAAACTAGTAATAAGGTCCATAGGCTCCTTTACTTATAAGGGTCGATGCGTTTGGTCATATTGAATTGTGGCTTCCTCAGGATAAAAGAAAGACAAGAAATCACATACCTAAGGAACAAATATAAAATGATTTATATAGCAAATATTTGCTGAAACTACTTCTGTGTGGGACACCACACATGTACCAAAAAAGAAAAAAACACCAGCGTTTATCATTTTCTTGGAAAAAAGGTGGAGCCATCATGCATTGCCAATGCAGCTTTTCTTTATTTCGACAAAGAATTGTCATAAAAGAGCACAGCATAAAACAGTTAAAATAGTACAGTAAAAAGTTAAAAACAAAAGTATTAAAACCAATTCATAGTAGTAACTTGTTCTAATACATATCAGTTTGTCTCTCATGCCCACCTAAAATTGAAGTGCCAGCCCCAAAACAGTTCTGTAGGTATGTTCTCTTTGTCCTAGTTTATAGATTAACCAGGCGTTGCCTTCTAATATTCCACATTGCTACTAGGAATTTAGTGACAGCGAAGACCACAACTGGTGCAAGATCCGATTTTAAAATTCTGAATGCATGTATACAGTGGATTATCCCCTGGGTTTTACAGATCGGGATGATCCACCTCCGTCTCGCGTTCCGATAAGCTGGGCAAAATGCATAAATTCTATCTCCTGAAGAGAAATGCAAAGCCAAAGCAATACCGTCAAATGTCCCTATATTACTAGTACCATGCATGCATGCATAACCATAGGCTGTACTGACAACTCAGTGACCGAGCGTAATGATATTATATATAATATGTACTGTACAGAAAATCTGCCCAAACCATGCAATAACTTGCTTACCACGTACTGTTCTCACAAACCATGACGAAAGAACCAATCTGTGAAAATGAGCAGCAAAAATGAGCGCATAGACTATTGTGTCTAGTTCTAAAAATTAAAGGATCCAATCGCCACAATAGCCCATCCTTTGTTATCATCCATTGACTCGACTTAAAAAAAACACTGGTATTCCTTCTTCGAAAAATGTTTATTATATGAAGGAGCAGGGAGCTGTAAATGCGGAAAGAACAAGAAATTCTACAGTTAGTTCTCTCTCAAATGTTGCACAATCTCCTGCAGAAGCCCGAGATGAATGCCTCCTTTACCTTGAATAGGGGAGTTTCTGCTAAAACTCTAATTTTAGGTGTAGCTGACTGCTCTTCGAGCAATGGTGTGCTGCGGGCTTCTATTTGAAATGAGTGCCACCTCAGCGAGCACCAGTCAGACTCCCTCTGCCCATTCTTGTATGACTGGGTAGCAACCGAGTCCATTCTCATTCCCATTCATCCTCTGGGCTGCTCTGTTCCCACTGCCTATTGGGAAATGCAGTCCTCATGGATATATATTGGACATCTTTTTTTAGAATGCTGACTGATGCCAGAGGTCTGCAGCCACCACAACTGCTTCCCAGGCCTACCACTGATTGCGGTAGCGCAAGCGTTATCTCACAATTCATGGCAGGACAATGAAATGCTGATCGACGGCCATTGCTGCTCATCAGTCATTCATTGTCATTATGCATTGTGGTACTTTTGACTATGTGCATTTTTCGTAACATTGTATACACCCATTCCAACACTTCCACCAGACATTTGTTCTTTATAAGCTTCCCTGGAACAGTGCCGGCTTAACGCATGGGTATGCGGGGCAGTTGTCCAGGGAGCACAAGAGGATAGGGGACCCATGCTAATCTATGCACAAACCAGAATTTAACCAAGGGCGATAATTTACATTTTTATTCCTGTGAGTGGTTGTGTGGACAGGGCCAGTGCACTGCTTTGCCAGGGGGCCTATAATGCTGTTAAGATGGCACTGTCCCGGAATTATTTGATTCCAGTCATTAAGCATGTCTGGTGGTCATATTGAAATGGGAGATGTCATTTCCTCATCACTCCCTTGCAGTTCAACTCCCTGAGCAGCACACAGAGACCAGTGCTTTCATATGAACTGGTGATTGCCGGTGGGGCCCACCAGCACTACTTTTTGGGGACAAGACCTTTTTTTCCTCATCGGCTGCTGACCAAGAGCAAAAGAGGGAAAAACACACGAGGGTGTAAGAGAGAAAGCAGAAACCTGCACGAGTGAGATAAAGGAGCAGGGAGTGTCTGATAGTGGATGGAAGAGCTCTACACCAACGCCTTAGTTTGATGTGCATTTTATAGAACCAATAATTACTTGTCACATGCACACGCTATTCAGACATACACTGAAAACATACACATGCATTTCAATGCAAACTTACGTATATGCACACATATGCAAGGGAAAAGTCACACTGAAACACACATGCATATAAGCATAAAACAGTTAACACGCACTCTCATAGTTTCATATAAGCAAACAAATACAGACACAGCAGCCCTCCAGTGCATAGTAAACTTCCGTGGCCATTCTCTGTAGTGAGCACAGGCCGCTCCTGCTGTCCAGGTCAGCACTATGCCACAGACACTCTAGTCACAGGGCGCAGCTGGGCTTTAAAACACAACCAGGTTAAAAGTCACTGAACCTGCATGTGAGTGTTTCAGAGTTTGCAGCGTCGAGGCTAAGTATTTCAAAGCGAACACACACATGCCCATGGGAAATAGCCTTTACAACATGGCTAGAACCACGCTGTGCCTTAAATGTGGAAAACGTTGTGGGACTAAGGTTGCATTTTAAGTCCAACACTTTCTCTACTGTTGCGCAAACTGGAGTTGGAGTAGTTAAAATATACTACTCCAAAGTCTAGCACTTTCCCTAAGGCAAGTGGTTGTAATGACTTGTGTGGTAAAGGAATACATTGTAAAGACTCATTAGTGGTTCAGACCACATTGTTAAGGCAGGCATGGTAAATGTCTGCGACACACAGATATACAATGGTATAAACATGCAAAGACAAGCACTATAACACAAGCAAAATCCTGCGTACACCATCATAATGACTGAAATAACCGATTCCTGCCAGTCTGGGCACTAGAGTGGAAGGCTCATGTCAACATAACATTGGCCAAATTGTACCTTGGTGTGTCTTGGTCATTTTTTTATTTCCATGGACGTTGTCTTTCTTTGTTCTGTAGAAACCCAGGGTTCAGATGCATGCAGAAAGACTATAATTGAATTCAGTGATAGCAACAACTTTTAGTCACACGTGGGACTTTGTCATGAAAGTCCCTGTCACCCATTTCAGTTTTCAACTAGATTGCGCTGCAGGTTGCTTGTACTAATATGTATCATAACAAAGTATAGCTAGGGGTCAAAACAAATGATGCATCCTGAGTGAAAACCTCCTGTAGTGTGAGTGAAAAAGGGATGAAACTAGGCTAGTCGTGTGTTGTGAACAATCACACAACTAGTCCCACAATGCTGTGAGAAAAGTTCCCATCAGTCACCACACGGATCCGCCCTTCATCATCTGGGATTCCCTACTCACAGGGATGATCGTGGGACCCGTTATGGATTGGCCAGATGTCTAAGCCTAATCCTATATATGGTACTCACTATGAGCGAAATACCAAATATGTATTGTAGTGACTGAAAAGCAGTGCTAAAAAGTGAGGTGCAAAGTGAATTAAGTGCAAACAGAGATATAAAATTAGGTAAAGAAGAGGGAACCACTTTATTCCAATCCTCTTCAGTCCTAAGAATAAGAGAGTGCGTAGTGGACTCAACAAATAACCACTATACTAGATGAAAGGTCGACATGTTTCTGCAAAATAGATCCACGTGGTATCCAGCTGCTTCGTCAGGACCATTAACGCTACTGCTTTTTATTAAAAAATAGTGAATTCAACACAAAGGTGAAGGAATAAATTACCACCACAAACTAGGTGATAAAAGAATCTCTCCTACCTTAATGAGTCGGATAGGAATATAAAGCCATCGCCATCACCAACAAGCACACGGGAGGAAAAAACAAAGGGCATCAAAATTACTTGTAATACCACTGTATTTCATAGCCACTTATTCCAACACAGCATGGTATTCTTCAAAACGAATGTGTGAAGTTATTTTAAACCAAATTGCACACATTCGTCAACAGTACAAATATATTGACTGCTCACTTACCAATTGGCAGGAGAGAAAGACCCACCTCACCTGGCTACAGCGCAGGTAAAACAGGGCACCGCTCTAAGATGCGAAACAAACAGAATAAGAGGAACAATTAGGACACAACAGATGACTGGCCACCCACACACAGTCAAAGAGTCTAAAAACAATCTCCGGGGATTTTTTTCGCTAAATGGTAAGGACAATCGGCTATTGAGGTTGCTCTATGTCATCATAACCAGTCCTTACAAGAGAGTGTACTATGGAGTGTATATAATGCATGTGGCACTCTTTTGCTTAAAAAATTGTGTTCACAAAGGTTTATCGCTTACGCCATCTTTTTGATAAATATCGACTCACAGTTAACCCTCTGGCATTGTTATTGAGAGCTAAACCGTCGATATACACGATTTACTGGAAATGTTAACACACACAGAGAAAGCGGAAAAACACCCGGGCAAGCGGAACAGACAGTATCAAGGACTCGCAGCTTTAACAAATGAAAACTCGCGATCCGAATGGCAAACTCGCCCATGCACCTGAACACATGGAAGGCGAGTACGAATTTGCAGACAACAGTGCGAAAGCAATAAAAGGCTGTAAGGAGTCATTCAGCGTGCTAGCGCTCACCCATCTCGCCAATGCACCTGGACACATGGAAGGCAAGTACGAATTCGCCGACAGTGGTGCGAAAACAATAAAGGGTGTGAGGAGTCATTCAGCGTGCTAGCGCTTACCTATCCGTCGGTACCCTGCGCGTCCCTCTGGGCTGACGTAGAAGAGGCACTAGCGGAAGGATGGCTGACAGATAAGGAGGCTCAATACTTATGTGCAACCAATCCTGTGATGCCATACTTTTATGTATTGCCTAAAATACATAAACCCCAGAGACCACCACCTGGACGCCCCATAATATCGGGCATTGGCTCGTTGCTCGAGCCTCTATCCACCTTTGTGGATTTCTTTCTACAACCGGCAGTAGCAGATATGCCCACCTACCTAAAAGATACTAAAGCTGTACTCCGTTTGTTACCAGAGGTGAACTTTGATAGTGAGCAGGACCTACTGGTCTCATTTGATGTGGAGAGCCTCTACACTTCAATCCCACAGACAGAAACATTGGAGGTGATAGAGAGATTGCTTTCAGCTAGAGATCTTAACTCCATTTCTCCTGTCAGGCTAATTATGAATCTAGCAACTCTGGCCATGACGGAGAATTTTTTCATGTTCGAGGACTCTGTGTACCTGCAGATCAGTGGGACTAGCATGGGCAGCGTTTTTGCTCCTAGTCTCGCTGGTCTGTATGTGCACAGTTTCGAGCAACAACATGTGCTCAACGAGGTAAACCCTTTTCTGGAGAACGTTCGTCTGTGGAAACGTTATATCGACGACGTTCTGGTGGTGTGACGTGGCTCAGTCAGTGATCTGAACAAGTTCCATGTATGGCTAAATGAGAGAAATCCTTTTTTGAAATTCACCATGGAATGGAGTAGACAGCAGCTCCCTTTTCTTGACTTGTTGATTATCTCCACGCCTAACGGTCTGCACACAGAGGTATATCGGAAGCCCACAGCTAGAAATTCATTATTGAATTATGAAAGCTTCCATCCTAGGGCATTACTTAACAATTTGCCATATGGACAATTTTTACGGTTGCAAAGGAACTGTTCATCTAAAGCTGCTTTTGCTGAACATGCATTAACTTTAGAAAAACATCTAACCGAAAAAAAGTATCCCAAGAGATTAGTGAGGTCCTCGAAGAAACGTGCCTCCAATAACAACAGGGAAGGCCTATTAGAACTTTTACCTCCCAAGCCAGCAAATAACAGGATCACTTGTGTCAACACTTTTAACACTGAATCCAATCGGATACAAAAAATCGTGAAAAAACATCGGGCGATTTTAAACACTGGCAAAGACACAGCTGCGTTACCACCCCCTTTGTTCGCTTTCAAACGGGGACGAAACGTGAAAGATCAATTGGTCCATACGAGACCCAGAAATACCACTGTGCGTACAGTGGGGACACTGTGGGACATGCCAGCGGTCACAGGCCATCACCCTTGCGGGAATTGTGTTGCTTGCCCCCAAACCAAAAAAACCACACAGATTGACATAGGCACATGTCGTCCTTGGGAGCAACGTCGCTTCACCAATTGCAATAGCCAAAATGTAATTTATCTGATTACATGCCCATGCAATAAACAATATGTGGGGATGACTACCCGAAAAATTAAAACAAGGATTTCCGAGCACAAGAGCTCGATCAGATGCGGGAAACAGGCGACACGTTTGACCACACATTACATAGAGGTGGGCCACCCACCCACTGATCTTAGGTGGACCATTATTGAACAGCCCGTTATTCCATCACATGTTTCTGATGTGAGCAACTTCCTTTTTAAAAGGGAACAAAAATGGGTGTTCAAATTGAAGTCTGATAAATTTGGTCTTAATGAAGACATTCCGTGGATGTCTCTTTGAGGTATATCCGAAATTGATATAAATAAATAAAAGTGAACCTTTTCTCAGAAAAACGGTCTACATTGTTTTTGTATCAGGTCCGACTTCAGATTCGAACTAGGAGACATCGTAGGTTTTAATAACTACATTTCCCAGAATTCCGCTCTTGGCGCACTCTATGATGTCCTCTTTGGCGCCGGGTGCAGTGAATGTAGAAGGACTTAAAATGTATGCTGACGCGCGGCGCCGGTACCTCCCACGTCAGCCCAGAGGGACGCGCAGGGTACCGACGGATAGGTAAGCGCTAGCACGCTGAATGACTCCTCACACCCTTTATTGTTTTCGCACCACTGTCGGCGAATTCGTACTTGCCTTCCATGTGTCCAGGTGCATAGGCGAGATGGGTGAGCGCTAGCACGCTGAATGACTCCTTACAGCCTTTTATTGCTTTCGCACTGTTGTCTGCAAATTCGTACTCGCCTTCCATGTGTTCAGGTGCATGGGCGAGTTTGCCATTCGGATCGCGAGTTTTCATTTGTTAAAGCTGCGAGTCCTTGATACTGTCTGTTCCGCTTGCCCGGGTGTTTTTCCGCTTTCTCTGTGTGTGTTAACATTTCCAGTAAATCGTGTATATCGACGGTTTAGCTCTCAATAACAATGCCAGAGGGTTAACTGTGAGTCGATATTTATCAAAAAGATGGCGTAAGCGATAAACCTTTGTGAACACAATTTTTTAAGCAAAAGAGTGCCACATGCATTATATACACTCCATAGTACACTCTCTTGTAAGGACTGGTTATGATGACATAGAGCAACCTCAATAGCCGATTGTCCTTACCATTTAGCGAAAAAATCCCCGGAGATTGTTTTTAGACTCTTTGACTGTGTGTGGGTGGCCAGTCATCTGTTGTGTCCTAATTGTTCCTCTTATTCTGTTTGTTTCGCATCTTAGAGCGGTGCCCTGTTTTACCTGCGCTGTAGCCAGGTGAGGTGGGCCTTTCTCTCCTGCCAATTGGTAAGTGAGCAGTCAATATATTTGTACTGTTGACGAATGTGTGCAATTTGGTTTAAAATAACTTCACACATTCGTTTTGAAGAATACCATGCTGTGTTGGAATAAGTGGCTATGAAATACAGTGGTATTACAAGTAATTTTGATGCCCTTTGTTTTTTCCTCCCGTGTGCTTGTTGGTGATGGCGATGGCTTTATATTCCTATCCGACTCATTAAGGTAGGAGAGATTCTTTTATCACCAAGTTTGTGGTGGTAATTTATTCCTTCACCTTTGTGTTGAATTCACTATTTTTTAATAAAAAGCAGTAGCGTTAATGGTCCTGACGAAGCAGCTGGATACCACGTGGATCTATTTTGCAGAAACATGTCGACCTTTCATCTAGTATGGTGGTTATTTGTTGAGTCCACTACGCACTCTCTTATTCTTAGGACTGAAGAGGATTGGAATAAAGTGGTTCCCTCTTCTTTACCTAATTTTATATCTCTGTTTGCACTTAATTCACTTTGCACCTCACTTTTTAGCACTGCTTTTCAGTCACTACAATACATATTTGGTATTTCGCTCATAGTGAGTACCATATATAGGATTAGGCTTAGACATCTGGCCAATCCATAACGGGTCCCACGATCATCCCTGTGAGTAGGGAATCCCAGATGATGAAGGGCGGATCCGTGTGGTGACTGATGGGAACTTTTCTCACAGCATTGTGGGACTAGTTGTGTGATTGTTCACAACACACGACTAGCCTAGTTTCATCCCTTTTTCACTCACACTACAGGAGGTTTTCACTCAGGATGCATCATTTGTTTTGACCCCTAGCTATACTTTGTTATGATACATGTTATTTGGGATAATAGCATAGGCTGGTCGTTAAATTAGTCCCTTAGACCCTCACCCCACATCTTTTTGTTCATGCTCTTGTGCAGCTGTCGAGCTGCGGGTCTTTTTTAATTCCCAGATCCTAATTAGGATGCTGGTTGGATAGGAGGAACGTTACGTGACGCTGTAGGTCCCTGTCACTCATTACATAGCCCTTAGGGTTTAGAACCTGTAACAGGATGACTACAGTTCCTGGACTGGCGTTTGACGAAATGGAAATACAGTCGATCTTAGCTGAGAATCCCAGCGTGCTGGACATGATGTCACCGGTCCAGACATCCAGCGAAGAAGGTTGGGCTAAAATTCTAATACTAAAGAAAAGCCAAGCCAGGATCTGTGTCCATGGTATTTCCATGGCGGAATATCTTCGTGGCAATGGTGCCCCGAGTGGGCTAATTGTCACAAATGTCCCTCGTCTTTTTCTTGACGATAAAGACTTTTTACGAGATTGGTCCCTAATCGCGTGGAAGTGCACTAGAGACTGGCTGGTGCTTATTATAAAGACGGCCAAGAAAGCTGCTGATGCGATCTTGGTAGAGATTCAGATACTCGAGGGACAGATAAAGACAACCTTAACATCTAAGGTATTCTCTAAGAATCAGGATGAAAGCAACAAAGCTGGCAAAGAGTTTAGAGATTCCATCTTGTTTACTAAACTCGAGAAATGTAAAAAAGATCTGGAAAAATTCGCCATGGATAAGGTTTATCCTTATACAAGTCCCAGTTATACACCCGCACCTACTAACAAGAAAGGTCGCAGAGGGGGTTCAACTTATGGGACCTCTAGTTCAGACACAGATTCAAACGAATCTGATGCCACTAACTCCAACAGTAACTCCCAGCATAAAAGAGGGAGAGGATTCAATAGGAGGAATTGGGGTGGTGGCAACCATGGCTACGGCCCACCTCCTCCACCTTGGTGGCAACCTATGCCATGGGGTGCCCCTACGTTTCCACCACAAGGAGGACCCTTTGGTCCCCATCAATACTATCCCGAATATACCCAGCAGCCTTTTTTAGGGTATGGCCAAGGGAGATCGAGAGGCCGACGCAGATCCCAACAACAGGGACAGGTTCATTGGAACTTACCTCCCCAAACGATGGATCTGAGAAATGGCAAGAGGATTCCACAAGAAACAGCAGGGACCTCGGCGGGTCCTCCCTCGTAATTAATCTCAGTTCCCATGTGATGACGGATATGGAAGAACAAGTTCTGAACAAAGGGCTGGGGTTCGTCACCACGAATACTATTGACCCTTTTCTCACCAATATTGAGATGAACAAATTTTTCAGGAAAATCCGTTTACACTTTTTATTTGCGAACAAAGAGGGACAAGACACAGTTTCGGAGACCCCAGAAGAGAACACAGGTCTTAGAAAGCCGTCACGGTTTAATCCAACCACATTGGGTTTACCAGCAAAAGTGAGGGCTTTCGAGGACGCTGTAGAGCATGATTTACAGATGCTATTACAACACCCAAAAAAAACCTTTGTCAACCTACAGAAAAGTGAGCAAAAAGCTTTAGATGGCCTAGCATCTAACTCGGCCATCACTATCAAGCCAGCTGACAAGGGGGGTGCGATAGTCCTGTTAGACTCCAGCACCTACCGAGAAGAATGCTTGCGACAGTTGAGTGATAAGAAATTCTATCGGAAACTGACATCAGACCCGTCACCCAGATTGACTACTATCATTGGCACTATTGTAGAAGAGGCACTAGCGGAAGGATGGCTGACAGATAAGGAGGCTCAATACTTATGTGCAACCAATCCTGTGATGCCATACTTTTATGTATTGCCTAAAATACATAAACCCCAGAGACCACCACCTGGACGCCCCATAATATCGGGCATTGGCTCGTTGCTCGAGCCTCTATCCACCTTTGTGGATTTCTTTCTACAACCGGCAGTAGCAGATATGCCCACCTACCTAAAAGATACTAAAGCTGTACTCCGTTTGTTACCAGAGGTGAACTTTGATAGTGAGCAGGACCTACTGGTCTCATTTGATGTGGAGAGCCTCTACACTTCAATCCCACAGACAGAAACATTGGAGGTGATAGAGAGATTGCTTTCAGCTAGAGATATTAACTCCATTTCTCCTGTCAGGCTAATTATGAATCTAGCAACTCTGGCCATGACGGAGAATTTTTTCATGTTCGAGGACTCTGTGTACCTGCAGATCAGTGGGACTAGCATGGGCAGCGTTTTTGCTCCTAGTCTCGCTGGTCTGTATGTGCACAGTTTCGAGCAACAACATGTGCTCAACGAGGTAAACCCTTTTCTGGAGAACGTTCGTCTGTGGAAACGTTATATCGACGACGTTCTGGTGGTGTGGCGTGGCTCAGTCAGTGATCTGAACAAGTTCCATGTATGGCTAAATGAGAGAAATCCTTTTTTGAAATTCACCATGGAATGGAGTAGACAGCAGCTCCCTTTTCTTGACTTGTTGATTATCTCCACGCCTAACGGTCTGCACACAGAGGTATATCGGAAGCCCACAGCTAGAAATTCATTATTGAATTATGAAAGCTTCCATCCTAGGGCATTACTTAACAATTTGCCATATGGACAATTTTTACGGTTGCAAAGGAACTGTTCATCTAAAGCTGCTTTTGCTGAACATGCATTAACTTTAGAAAAACATCTAACCGAAAAAAAGTATCCCAAGAGATTAGTGAGGTCCTCGAAGAAACGTGCCTCCAATAACAACAGGGAAGGCCTATTAGAACTTTTACCTCCCAAGCCAGCAAATAACAGGATCACTTGTGTCAACACTTTTAATACTGAATCCAATCGGATACAAAAAATCGTGAAAAAACATTGGGCGATTTTAAACACTGGCAAAGACACAGCTGCGTTACCACCCCCTTTGTTCGCTTTCAAACGGGGACAAAACGTGAAAGATCAATTGGTCCATACGAGACCCAGAAATACCACTGTGCGTACAGTGGGGACACTGTGGGACATGCCAGCGGTCACAGGCCATCACCCTTGCGGGAATTGTGTTGCTTGCCCCCAAACCAAAAAAACCACACAGATTGACATAGGCACATGTCGTCCTTGGAGCAACGTCGCTTCACCAATTGCAATAGCCAAAATGTAATTTATCTGATTACATGCCCATGCAATAAACAATATGTGGGGATGACTACCCGAAAAATTAAAACAAGGATTTCCGAGCACAAGAGCTCGATCAGATGCGGGAAACAGGCGACACGTTTGACCACACATTACATAGAGGTGGGCCACCCACCCACTGATCTTAGGTGGACCATTATTGAACAGCCCGTTATTCCATCACATGTTTCTGATGTGAGCAACTTCCTTTTTAAAAGGGAACAAAAATGGGTGTTCAAATTGAAGTCTGATAAATTTGGTCTTAATGAAGACATTCCGTGGATGTCTCTTTGAGGTATATCCGAAATTGATATAAATAAATAAAAGTGAACCTTTTCTCAGAAAAACGGTCTACATTGTTTTTGTATCAGGTCCGACTTCAGATTCGAACTAGGAGACATCGTAGGTTTTAATAACTACATTTCCCAGAATTCCGCTCTTGGCGCACTCTATGATGTCCTCTTTGGCGCCGGGTGCAGTGAATGTAGAAGGACTTAAAATGTATGCTGACGCGCGGCGCCGGTACCTCCCACGTCAGCCCAGAGGGACGCGCAGGGTACCGACGGATAGGTAAGCGCTAGCACGCTGAATGACTCCTCACACCCTTTATTGTTTTCGCACTGTTGTCTGCAAATTCGTACTCGCCTTCCATGTGTTCAGGTGCATGGGCGAGTTTGCCATTCGGATCGCGAGTTTTCATTTGTTAAAGCTGCGAGTCCTTGATACTGTCTGTTCCGCTTGCCCGGGTGTTTTTCCGCTTTCTCTGTGTGTGTTAACATTTCCAGTAAATCGTGTATATCGACGGTTTAGCTCTCAATAACAATGCCAGAGGGTTAACTGTGAGTCGATATTTATCAAAAAGATGGCGTAAGCGATAAACCTTTGTGAACACAATTTTTTAAGCAAAAGAGTGCCACATGCATTATATACACTCCATAGTACACTCTCTTGTAAGGACTGGTTATGATGACATAGAGCAACCTCAATAGCCGATTGTCCTTACCATTTAGCGAAAAAAATCCCCGGAGATTGTTTTTAGACTCTTTGACTGTGTGTGGGTGGCCAGTCATCTGTTGTGTCCTAATTGTTCCTCTTATTCTGTTTGTTTCGCATCTTAGAGCGGTGGCCTGTTTTACCTGCGCTGTAGCCAGGTGAGGTGGGTCTTTCTCTCCTGCCAATTGGTAAGTGAGCAGTCAATATATTTGTACTGTTGACGAATGTGTGCAATTTGGTTTAAAATAACTTCACACATTCGTTTTGAAGAATACCATGCTGTGTTGGAATAAGTGGCTATGAAATACAGTGGTATTACAAGTAATTTTGATGCCCTTTGTTTTTTCCTCCCGTGTGCTTGTTGGTGATGGCGATGGCTTTATATTCCTATCCGACTCATTAAGGTAGGAGAGATTCTTTTATCACCAAGTTTGTGGTGGTAATTTATTCCTTCACCTTTGTGTTGAATTCACTATTTTTTAATAAAAAGCAGTAGCGTTAATGGTCCTGACGAAGCAGCTGGATACCACGTGGATCTATTTTGCAGAAACATGTCGACCTTTCATCTAGTATAGTGGTTATTTGTTGAGTCCACTACGCACTCTCTTATTCTTAGGACTGAAGAGGATTGGAATAAAGTGGTTCCCTCTTCTTTACCTAATTTTATATCTCTGTTTGCACTTAATTCACTTTGCACCTCACTTTTTAGCACTGCTTTTCAGTCACTACAATACATATTTGGTATTTCGCTCATAGTGAGTACCATATATAGGATTAGGCTTAGACATCTGGCCAATCCATAACGGGTCCCACGATCATCCCTGTGAGTAGGGAATCCCAGATGATGAAGGGCGGATCCGTGTGGTGACTGATGGGAACTTTTCTCACAGCATTGTGGGACTAGTTGTGTGATTGTTCACAACACACGACTAGCCTAGTTTCATCCCTTTTTCACTCACACTACAGGAGGTTTTCACTCAGGATGCATCATTTGTTTTGACCCCTAGCTATACTTTGTTATGATACATGTTATTTGGGATAATAGCATAGGCTGGTCGTTAAATTAGTCCCTTAGACCCTCACCCCACATCTTGTTGTTCATGCTTGTACTAATACCCATTTGGAAGGTCCTGATTGAATCAACTTTGAAGGGATGAAACGAGGAGATGGTCCTGACAGACTTGGAACATGTGAACTGCAATTGGCAGACAGCACTCTGCAGCGCCTGCACACCCCAGTTAAGCTACCTTATTTAGATTTGCACCTGCTTCCTAGAGGTTACATTAGAGATCGGTGCAACATGTACATTAACCTGATATGCTTTCTTTCCTAGATTGCAACCCGAGACCATAGGAAAAATAATAACCACAGCTTGGCAACGGGAAGAGGTGGATGAGTGATAGGCGGGATGAAGTTGAGCATCTCCCTGGGCTGACATGGCCATCTCCTGGTCCAGTCAGCTGTAGTGGGTTCCGGTTGGTGCCGTAGGGCTGCCACGAGGTATAATGCTTGGAGCCCAGCAGAGAAGACCAGTGTGTGTTGACTGGAACTGCGAGGGAGGGTCGGGGGGAGGGAAGGACGGCCATTTACTTGCTAAATAGTAAAACCAATTATTTAAGAGACAAGGCGGTGTGTGCCTTGAGCTAAAGAGGGGGGCAGGTTCTTTATAGTCAAGTCTGTAACAGGAAGAGACACGTGAGATTGAAGTGGGGAGCCAAGCTAACCCCCTCCAGCTGCACTGACTCCAGGCAAAGAGCTGCAGCATGCTCAAGCTCGGAGGGTGGGGGCCTCTCAGCTAGTGAGGATTGGCCAAAGTTTACCCCTGTTCTCTCTAGGTCTGTGGTCCCTTTGCTCTGATAGTGTGTGAGGTTCTTTCTGCACCATTTCTTGCCTTTCAACTCAGCGTCCAAGCTGAATGGCAGCTCCTTGGATTCACCTTCCAGGTCATTTACCCCAGAGCCATTCCTGGTTAAAACTGGAGACACGGATAAAGGATGGCTCCGGCTCTCTTCAGTCCTGTTCATGCAAGATCCCCGCAAATAAATCTGCCCCCATCACACAAATCTATTACATTGAATTTGTCAAAGACAGTAGGTCTGTTTTTAAACGTTTTGCAAAACGAGAATTGGTAAATCTTTACGGAATGAGATGTTTGTGTTTTTCCACGTGTTATTTTATGAATATGAGCACACATTTGAATAAGGGAATACTGAAATAGCAACAACAAAAATGATAAGCTAACAGTCAGTGTGATCATGCCTCTTTTCCATATTTAGGACAGATCATTTGGCTTTGCCAATGCTTGATCTCTTTTGTATTGTGATCGGGTGGGACGCACACTATTATACTATTGTAGAGACTGTGGAACATTTTACGAACCAAGCTGTACCTATGTGTTGTAACCGGTGCTGCTATTTTCTGCGTCGAGTGAACACCAGCATGCAAATCATTTCCAAGTGCTTCAATGTTTTGGTAGATAAGGGATCTGAGACATAAGTACATAGATTGATTTCCCCAAGATCCCACAGTGTGGTTAAGTTGGAAAATCAGCATTTGAACTCAGGCCCATTCCTGCCAGAATGTCTCACTTTACTGTGTGAGTCCAGAACCCCGCGGTACAGGGGACAACGAATGTCATCTCACAGGCCTTCGTTTCACAAAATTCAATATTTTCACTGTGTTTTCTATTGAAACAGTCGGGCTACTTTACCAGAAGTTCACTGTATGCTAAAAGAAATACTGAGCAGGAAACAGAGGTGATCCCAGAGAAATTGAGTAATCCGGCAATCCTGCCTCACACTACGTTTAAACTCATTTGTGATCAGACATTCTTCATTTCTAAAATATGACGCTTACCAAGAGTGTTATGAAAGGAAAAAACCTGAATGGTTACAGATATGTATGCCATACAAGAAAGATCGCTTTAATTTCATCTTCGTTTTCTGACTGACTCCTTATTTAATTATGATTCCTCTACCCCTTCTAAGATATTTATCCTTTGCCGAGTCCCCCTCCCTGAGTCATTAGCCTCTAGGGTCCTGCTTCTGTTAAGGCACCAACCGGGACTCGGGCAAGCCACACATATGGCGGTTGTGCCAGTCCCCAACGCAATGGAGGGGTGGGACGGGGGTCGTGCGCATGGTGAAATGGCCGATCACCACTCCGCCCATCGCCCTGATTGGTTCCCACAAGATTGGCCCCCGAAGCACTCAAGTGCGTCTGGGGCATGAGGGGCAGGTTCATCCCGGATACTGCCAGTTTACCACCGAGGGGATAAAAGGGGCTATAGTCTAGAGCAGCAGGATGGTCTTTTCCTTCATCAATCCACAGTTGCTTTCCAGCAAGGCTGTCTTCTTGAAGAAGTTTTCTGTTTTTTCCCACCCGCCATCCCCTGAGGCAGCAGAGTTGATGTGTGCATTTTTCTTGTGTTGCCATTGTTTATGTTCTAATCTGTCATTAGGGATTTTAGCACAGAAGTTTTTTTTACAGGGCATCGTCATTGTCATATTTTATGTGAGGGTATCCTTGGTCTGCGGTAAAGTCATGATTGGTGGCATTTTTACCGTCCTTAGTAAGAATCACCATTGTCAATGGGGATGCCCGAGGGTCGGGGGGGACAGTGGTCTCTCATGGAACTCCAGGGGGCGGTTACAGCCGGAAGGCTGGAGGGTGCGAGGGTGATGAAGTTCAGCTTCCGTTAGGCCTTGGGCCAACCCCCCCCACACAAGCGCATGGGCGCTGAAGTTGGCATAACAAGAGCAAAATTACAATTTGTCCTGATAGGAGTCACTTAAAAACTTTTTATGAATTCTTAATTAGTCACAACAGTGATCTATCATTCAATAAATGCAAGGAAAATACAGTATTTCACTGTTATTTATTTTTATAAATTATTTTCATTATCGAAAAAATGAAAAATGGCAACATAAATACTACTCTGTGTGCTGATTTCGTTTCAAGTAGTATATAACACCTTTTGTTTTTAACATGGAAAAACAAAATACCATGCAGAGAGGAATTTATCGCAATATACTACATTCATTGTAACATCACAAGAAAATGGTACAAATGACAACAAAGCGGTGTTAGGCGTCGACGTTTCGGTCCCTCGTCGGTTTATAAAATCCATCGGACCATCATCAGGAAAAGTTGCACAAACATATCTACAAATAAATGCAAAAATCAATATCGAACTCCTTGCATACCAGGTATCGTCTAATCACCCAAAGGGACAACAAACCAAAGACATGCACCCTACGTGCCACTAAAAAGTGTTCAAACAAGGACACCAAAACCCATGAATAAAGACCCGTGCACTGTGATGGTCTTACTAACTACACAAACTTAAAAAGGTCGTACCAAGGACCTCCAGCCAGAGGTTGCAAGGCCTGAGAGGACAGTAATGTCCAAATGTCTAAAAACATAAAGCTAATACCGACGTAAGGCTTGAGTAGAAACATAAGTCAATCTGTGCATAGAACACCTAGAAACTGTACTTACAAATAGCTTCAGTCAATCAATCGGGTTATTTCGTGAAAGTATATATTGTCCCTGTATAAATACATAAAGGTGAGCCCAACATCAATTACACTCTCTAATTCAGATTTCCTTAACCAAAACCAACCAACACCCATCGTATATAGAAGTGGAGTACTCACAGCCAGAGTAAATCAGAGGCGTATAAATCACCTGCAATCAAACAAACCTATTAGCAACTCACAGCCCGTCAAGCGGAACTACCAAACTATAACACTATACATCTTTAGATAAGCATTTAACTGAACCGCGCTGCTCTCACTTACTTTTTGGAAGAAGGTGCTGAGTTCAACTTCCTCCCGGCTTGTTAGTCCAAGAATGCCGATCCCGGCATTCAGTATAAATAACCCTTGCCCTGTGCAGCGTCATGACGTAAGACGCATCTGCCGTCTAGATGTCACAAAAATCGGGCAGTGCATTTAAAACAACTAACATTTGCAACGGAGCTCCATATAGTCAGTAAAAGGCCACCTACCTAGAAAACTGCCTAATTTAACTTTGTTAAAAAGCAAAACTATTGTAAGGCACCATATATCGAATTTACATGTACACATCGGCGGCCATCTTGGAATGGAGTCCGTTGTATAAGTAATATGATACAAGTCAGGTCAAATACTATGGCTGCTTACCAACAACCAATAAACCACTGGGACTACCAACAATCATATCGTATTTCACCACACTTTTCATCTAACAGTGGAGTTATGATACAATTTAAACTCTATCATAGATAGCCAGAAGTGAAAATTGAAGAACAGATATTTACAATGTAGCCACAGTATGCCATTCAATTAAGGAGTTTAACCCCTTATCAACCGTGTTACATGTACAAATTTATTTATTTATTTATTTGCGGGTTTATAACGCGCTAGGATCACCTCCCAAAGGAGTATCTCCGCGCCTTTGGCAACCTTCCTACACATATACAGTGAGAACAAGTCCATTTATTCTCCCTTAGGGTGAGAAGACGATCGACATTATGGTATTGTTTAGTGCATTTGATGACATCAATGACAAACCATAACATTTCATTGGGTAAATGTGACTTCTGATGATAATGTTCTACCAATGGAGCAGTGGTTGCATTACACCTGATACGTGACTGGTGTTGTAGGACACGTTTCTTTACCTCTTGAGTAGTTTTACCTATATACAGCAATGGACATGGCCATTGTATACAATAAATGACATTTCTTGTATTACAATTCGAATGATGAAACATTTTAATTTCTTTCTCATTTAATTGACAACTTTTCATTGCCTTAGTTGTCTCACATGCTGCACAATTACCACAAAGGTAATGTCCAATAATAGGAGCAAGACCCCACTGTGACTGTAATGTTACTCTTATGAATCATTGTTTATGTTCTAATCTGTCATTAGGGATTTTAGCACAGATGTTTTTCTTACAGGGCATCGTCATTGTCATATTTTATGTGAGGGTATCCTTGGTCTGTGGTAAAGTCATGATTGGTGGGCATGTTTACCGTCCTTAGTAATAATCACCATTGTCAATGGGGATGCCCAGGGGGTGGGGGGGACAGTGGTCTCTCATGGAACTCCAGGGGGCGATTACAGCCGGAAGGCTGGAGGGTGCGAGGGTGGTGAAGTTCAGCTGCCGTTAGGCCTTGGGCCAACCCCCCACACAAGTGCATGGGCGCTGAAGTTGGCATAACAGCACAGCCTCTTGGAGATATTATTGAGGGTGTAGAGGGTGCCAGGGGATATAACCTTTTGTGGAACTGGGCCTCCTTCGCAAGGTCACAACGGTAGGAGGGGTGGGCCCTAGCACGTATTTGGACCTGTCATGACCTTGCCTGTAGGCTCAATTTGGGATACGCAGAAAAAGCAATAATGTATATAATTTAGCTTATGTCAGGAATGGCTATGTATATGATAACATGTTATGGATAGCGATCTGAAATAATGTAAATACAATGTATACAAATTTGGTGTAGTAATTTGGTGGATTGATGGACGGGTTTGTCTGCGTATTGTAAATATTGTAAATATTAAATCTTTTAATTTTCTTGTATGTTTTGAATTTAAAAAGGCGGGGTTTATCACCCCTAGCCCAAGACATTGTATTGATGTGCATTTATGCCTCGGGGAAGAGCGGAAGGGGTTGGGATACAAATGGGTTATGGTTGGGGAGAGGTGTCAGTACTGGGGAGGGGACTCGGCAATACCAGGCCATACCCACTCCACTACTGAACTATTGTTGCTTCCTCACCACCCAGACCATAACCACATTACTTTTAACACCTCAAAGATGCACCAAAAACCTTTAGATGTGTGCACACTGGCAAAGAGTTCAGCTGTACACCTCTGTGAAGATTTTATAAAACATCTTGCAAGCTTTGCAATGATTCAGCAACTCTTTGCACCAATGGAGACCATTCCCGCTACATCAAAGGGCCACAGAGGGCAGCAGCTTTACTGTTTGTACTTGGCAACATTCCCCAGACCCTGTTACTGGCTCCTGCTACTACCCCAGCTCAGCTCCCAACTCACTCTCCAGCACTACAGGCGACCTGAAAACACTAAATTCATGCAGTTTAAGGAGAGTAACAAAACTTTGTTTTAAACATCTTTCATTCCTATTTCAACTGCCATATTCTTTTATGGTCATCATTGTGAATTGTGTTGATCCCGAAGGCTCCTGCTTCCCTTAACTCCAGTGTTCACATTTTTCACACTCGCCCTTTTGCCCCACAAGGGCAGTGAGATCAGTCGCTTCTTAAAGAAATCATTTCCACCTTCACCACTGGAGGTAGTCACAGTTGTAGGATGAGCTAGAAAACTGCAAATAGGTGCTTAACACCCTAATTGACATTCTAAATAGGAAAAAACGAATTTGTTCCAGGACCTCAACAAATCTCTCAGACATCACCCAAAATGTGTATTCCCATCCATCAAGACACTACTTTACCCCCTAACTGCACAATCACCCATTCCAAATTGAAGCCACTGCCTTCTCCAAATACTTCCACTCTGAAATATCCAAAATTAGGACCATTAACTCTATGTTAACTGTAGCCCCACCAGTCTTGTATTTTGTTCTCACCAAATACTTACTCCCTACAATCTATTCGTTCTTCACCGCACTGGTTTATGTATTCCTATGAACAAACTTGCTAATCCTGAGCCACTCAGATCCCTCTTGCCCTCATTATCCTCTAACATCCAACCTTCTCGTGGGCTCTTATTTTTTTTTCCAGCCAATTCGATATGTGCTAGTTGCCACATTCATCTGTGCACCATGATTCACTCTGCCATTGTAGAGCCAGTTCTCAAAAGGCAATGGCCTACCCCCTGCTTTTCTTCCAGCTGTTGGAATTTTTGACTACTGCCATTTTTCCTTACAGCCTTGAAAGTTTAGAATGCAAAAGGCACACTATTTACAAAACAGATGTCAATCAACATATTCCTCTCCATTCTGGATTACATAAAATAGCTCTGTGCCATATTTCCTGCTGTATTCCCTTTGAAAACAACCAGCTCCTTTTAGTCATGCTTCCTCTCCTTGAACTATTGTCTGCATTTGAAACCATCAACCTCTTAATCTGGGCGCTCTTTCTTCTTGCTGATCACTGGCACTAACTTTCAATGATTTCCTCCATCTCTCTAATCACACCTTTTCTTTTTCTTAGTGCCCTGCCATGCCCTCATGTGCATTCTTCCAGTGATCTTCCCTACGAGGTCAGCCATAATACCTCTAGTAAGGTGAATGTACACCTCCATCCTCTGTGACATTATCTCCTCTACCCTGGGGCGTCTCTTGGTGCAAACATATATGCAGTATTGTCTAGTGAGCACATACATAAGTGCAGCCTTGGAATTAAATAAACATCCTCCAAAAATACATTTTCTAGACCTAAGTAAGATTAAATAAATGGGATTTGTTCTCAATGTCATACTTAGAACCTTGACATATTCAAATCTTTTCATCAGTTGCACTAATCCATCACTAGGCAGCATACAATATTACCTTCCTTATTAGCATTACCTTATAAATTGCATGAAAGACGATTGTGTTCTCACCAAGCACCTGTGAGAGATGCATGTTTCATGATTTTGGGGGTGAGACCTCTTAAGCTGGTCAAGAGTTTTGATGCATTCATTTATAAGAGGAATGTTACATTTCCTTTCCCCTCGCCCTGGTCAGTTATTGATAAGCACTTATTAATAGCAAATAGTACCCCAATCCGAGTGCCTCAGCAACCCCAATGCAACTGGTAACAAGAGGGACTTGCCCCATCTGATTTACTAGGTTTGCGGGAACACCTCAACTTGGAGACTTTTTTACCTGGACACTCCACTTATTAAATTAATGGTGTCACATGTAATCAGCCCTTAGTGATTTGCCCAGGATAATACAATGATGCTAAGGACCCAGTGGGCTTATTTACAACCTTATTGCGCCATCAGTGCATCGCTTTTTTGACACACCGGTGGCGCAATAGGCTTACCCATTTTCTCAAGGCCACGATAAGTCAACCTGCTTCTTATGGCGTTGTAAATATGGGCCCCTTTCACACATTACTCTGTGTGAAAGGGGTGTTCCTTGGGTGTTTTTTGCAGGTGTTCCCACGCAACATCCATGGAACTTGACACATTCCGAGATATGCAACATTTTGTAAAACTGGTAATGCGTCAGAAGCCTACCCTTCCCCAGGGGAGGCATAGGAATTGTGAACGAGAAGAAATACTTTGATTTCCCCTTGTTTTTTCTTCTTTCAATGGGTGCTGCATTCTGCAGCTCACATCGAAAAAGGAAAATGCCATTAATGATTGTTTTTGTGCAGGAAGGCCTTCCTGGGCATAAACAATCATCCCTACAGCTGAGGCACTCCTGAAAAATGACGCAAGGGTGCCTGAGCTGACATATGTAGCCAATTCTGCACCAGCGATGGGCAAAGCACAGAGATGCGTTGCATTGTTGTTAATACGATGCATCCCTGTGCTTTGAATATGCACAGACTTCCTTGATATCTGAACCGATACAGATCTACTAGACCTGCTACTAACAGCAGCAGTGAAAATGATCATCGCCAATTGGAAAGACACAAGTAAAACTTCTTACAAAGGCTGGTTCAACTGGATCACCCATCTCAGAGGTGCGGACAGCATTGCACTGCAGAACTCATCATGGAAACCGGCATCCAGAAAGATGTGGAATTCTCTTGATATGTACATAGACTCTTATGAACCTCTGTGAAAATTACGGTACCAGCTGTACGCAACCTGGTGCCCACTATAAAAGCACCACCCAGACAATCGTCTCAACCAATGTCGCCTTTCTGGGCTGGTTACAAAGGGGGGAGCCCCACCATCACCAGCTTAAATGGGTGCAAACATCCCCTCAGAATGTCATATGTAACTCTTAGGAAATGTAACTCTCGTTGCCTGTCTCCTACCTCTTCTTTCCCCCCTTGTTTCTATGCCTCTTCTCTACCTGTCTCTTTCTATTTTTCCCTAACTAACGTCAGGTGGGGTTAGCTAAACAAACGGGACATAACGTCTCAATATACTGATGTACACGCCGCACTTGATGCAACCTTTGCTAACCCTGTAACAGAACTGCCAATATGTTTTCGTTGCTATATAAAAACCTGTAATGCAAGACAGTGGATTGAGCTGCCTTATGTTACTTTGCCTGGAGGCTTCCAAGGGTGGTGCATGGGCGTTCCCGTGCATCCACCCATGGATTTTGACACAAACCCATAACTACAAAGACTTGAGGACATGGATTTGCGCAAAAATAGCAGCACATGTGCAAAAAAGGGAATCGCTGCGAAGAATATTTTTTGTGCAGGCCGGTACTCTTTCCTACACAAAAACTATCATAATCACAACACTGGCACCCTTGCACTATGACACAAGGATGCCTGCATTGGCGATAGGCACCACAGAGTGTGCCAGTGCATGGAGAGAGCGGGATTGCACTATTTCCTTGTAGATATGGCGCAGTACTGCTATCCCTGGGTGACATAGCGCAGCAACTTTGCTTGCCGCACCACACATAGTCATTTCTTTTTAAATCTGCCCCTAAGTCTGGCATGCTGTAATTAGAACCTATGACTTTCAAGTCATAATCGAAAGTTGAAAACTACGACACTGGGATGAGATCTCCAACATCCATAATCCTTTTTCCCCCGAATCACAAAGCTTTTTTTGTGTGTGTATATGTGAATATTATTTTTCAAAATTAAGGTTTGAGTCACACAGGGAGTGACATACAACTACTTACAGGAATAAGATTCGTGAATCGAGCCCTGCATCTTCACATTGTTTGTTTTCAGCACTTGCTGCCAGAGATCACGGGTTTGTGAGGGGCTGAGGGGCACACTAGGAGCAGGGAGAGCTGCCGAGTCCCTCTTTGTTTTTCAGCGTGCTCCCCCAGCTCTCTCAGCCTATTTCCCAATGGCCCTGCAGTTGCGGCTGCCAGCCGGCCACGCGCCTCAAGTGCTGCGTCAGGTGCCGTGCGGTGCTTTCCTATGCATGGGAATGCTAAAACCACTGCACGTGCAGCGTCGGTTCAACCAGGCAGACGTGCCCGACGGAACTCTGCCACTGTACCCCACGCTCGGTAAAGTCTCGGCGGGCGTGGGAGGTCGGAAGAGGTCGTGGGAGGTCGGAAGAGGGCAATTTATTTCAAAGACAGAGCAGTCCTGTGGAATTTGAAAGAAAGGCTGAAGAGAATAACCAATATTTACTCGATTTAGAGAGAAATCCTATTGCAATAACCTAAGAATGTGTGGGTGTGTAGGAAACTACACAAATACACCAGCCCGTTTTCCCTGCAAAATATTCGCAGTACACGTGCAATGATATCCTATAATCTACTATAGAGTTGCCAAATAAAATAAAAAGATCCTGCTTCAGCACAAATTAAGAGACGCTGCCGTTTGGAAAGCTGGTATGCCCATACCAGGTGTTGCTTTTTATAGACATTGTTATATGTTTGCTCGTTTAAAAGTTGATGCACTGCACTGTACGATCGGTGCTGCTTCATAGTAGTTTTTTTTTCATTTCAGCAGTCATGGAAAATTCCTCCATTCATGTAAATGATAAACACCCACGCGTTTCAATTTGGGTTCTTTCGGTGCTGCCTAAACACACTGTGACTGATGGATGGATTGTGATGCGGCTGCTGTGACAGGCCGGTGTGCAGGAGCCAGCATTCCACGGCGGGTATCTGTCTGATCTCCAGCCACTCAGGCAGGCCTGGGTGGAGCAAGCAGGGAAACCTAAACACGAACAGGTGTATAAATACTAGGGCTGGGGCACAGGTGGTGCACCTGCTTCACCTGAAAATAATAGCACAGGTGTATTCGGCGCTGGAGGCTGCCTGCACTTGGAGCATGAGCTCATTTGATCCGCAGCCACACTCCCCACCTCGCTGCAGCCCACAGTTTCCAAATATTGGCCAAGAGCCTCCAGAGATGAACATGTACTGCGAGAACTTCTTCCATCCGCAGAACCTGCCTAGCCCTCAGCGCCCTTCGAACTTTGACCCCGGCGACTACAGCGCGACCCCCAACCCGTACCTCTGGCTCAACGGGCCCTCCATCACGCCGCCGCCCTACCTGCCGGGCTCCAACAGCGGCCCCTTCATGCCCCAGTCGTACGGGATGCAGCGGCAGCTCCTTCCCAGCATGCACGGCCTGGGGGGCGCCGACCTGAGCTGGCTGCCCATGCCCTCGCAGGAGGAGCTGATGAAGCTGGTGAGGCCGCCCTACTCCTACTCGGCGCTCATCGCGATGGCCATCCACGGGGCCCCGGACCGGCGGCTGACCCTGAGCCAGATCTACCAGTACGTGGCCGACAACTTCCCCTTCTACAACAAGAGCAAGGCTGGCTGGCAGAACTCCATCCGGCACAACCTGTCCCTCAACGACTGCTTCAAGAAGGTCCCCAGGGACGAGGATGACCCAGGTACCCAAGTTCACTTTTTGGGATCCAAACTAGTAACTTTAACTTGTATTTTTGTTGTCTTACAAACACAGAGTTTGGGTTTCAGACTGTGTTAAATAATTTGTGTGACTTGTAAGGCAGCAACTGTTGACATTTTGCATGCTGAAGTCAGTAGTCGCTGCTTTGCATAATCACCACTGTTGAGGCATTTGAGCGGGTTTTACAAAAATAGAGAGACAGGATGAGAATACCCTGAGTGAAACGACGATTTGCTTTTTCAGCCTTGTTTTCCATATGTCTTGCCTGTGTATTTTCTTTCTTCACTCTGCATGTTTCAGATTGCACGCTGTTATTACTAGCGTAAAACACTACAATGTGCCAGTGTGTTTTGGGATTGTCTGTGAGTGCTGGGGGAGGCAGGAAGCATGACGTGATGAGGGGTTAGCCCCAGTAAGATCTGCCAGAAATGAAGTGAAAGGGCACCATTGAGGGAAACGACCCTGTTTTCAAAGACTGCTTATTAACATCTTGTGGAAAGGACAAGTGAGTCCAGGCTGCTCGTAATAGCATCTCTGCATCCCAGACGTAGCGAGAAAGGGCAGAAGAGACTATGAAATGGAGAGTGTTGTTTTATCGGTTTCTGGGTAATCTGCTGTTGCTTCTGACTTCACATGAAACATGGAATGTATGAGGTTTAGATATGAGCCCCCCTTCCCCTCCTCCCCACGGAGCAGCTTTGGCTGGCGTGGCGGGACTTCAGAGACAGTCTGACCAGGGAGGCTTTTTTTAACGCGTGCCCTTTGTGTGCCAGGGGTTGGTCTCTGTAATTAGGGGTTAATCGCGGCTGGGCATTGCCCCCATTGTTGATGAGACAAGAGCTATTGTGCTGTGAGTGTGTGTTCATGTAATGCCTTTGAAAGAGACCTCTGCTGTTCAGTGTAAAGTAAGCGCGCCGTCTCGACTGCATGCAAAGCGCAATGTCCACGCGTGTCTGCAGCACCTGAACCCCCAAGTAACCTGTCCTTTCGTTTCACAGGTAAAGGCAACTACTGGACGCTGGACCCGAACTGTGAGAAGATGTTCGACAACGGAAACTTCAGGAGGAAGCGGAAGAGGAAGTCCGACCTGAACCCCAGCACTGGGGCGCTGGCGTCGGACAAACCCGAGGACAGTCCCCTGAGCGGCAGCCCGAAGAGCGGCGACAACCAAGACATCCTGGAGCTGTCCCCGCCGGGGAGCGAGGACTCCCCCGAGAAGAGGGCCTCGCCCCCCAGCCCCTGCCTCAACAGCTTCCTGAGCAGCATGACCGCGGCCTACGTGACCAGCGCCGGGGCCCGCCCCGTGGCCCTCGGACTCACCAATGACACTCCGGACAAAATGGGGCAGAGCATGGTGGGCTTCAACTCCTACTCGCCGCTGACCACCATCCCAAGCCACGGGGGCTCCGAGTGGTCCAATTCAGTGTCCTCCAACCCCTACGGCTACGGCGGCTCGGTGCTGAATCAGTTCAGTCCCCACTTCTACAACAGCGCCATGTACCCCAGAGAGGGGACGGAGGTGTAGCCCGGGCCCCGCCAAGGCTCACAGAGACAGGACACGAAGCAAGCCAATGGAAAGCCAGGACGCTTTGACTTTTCAGGCACCCGCTGCCGCTCACCTCCGAATAAGGGACAAGAGACGTGAGTGTCGAGGGCGCCACCCTGGTCGCCAACATACACGTGGCCCCGCTTAAGATCAGGTGGCCCCCGGTTGAATAGGGCCGCCTATTATTCAGGTCATTAACATGGACGGGGTACCATGGACACGAGGTGGACAAAGACTGAGGGGCAGGGAAGCTTCCACCTTGCCTCATTTGGGGGCTTTGCTGCAGCCGCTCCCTGGACAGTTCAGAAACCCAAACACTGCCAATCCACCGTGATCCATTTACTTCTGATGCTTTGTAAAGAGCGAATTAGTGTATATTTTGCAAATGCTGCCCGACATGTTAGAGAGAGATTGTATAGAGAACGCAGATTACATTTTGTATTCATATGAACTATGTCTGTACTGTGCACTGTTTTATATTTTCACTTAGAAATCGCAGAAGTGAGTAATCTTCATTACAAATGAATGTAATAATGTTCAGTTAAAAAACCTGTACATTTCCTCTGGACTGGCCCAGGGTATGCAAATATGGTGTTAAACTGCATTTCCCTATGAACTCCCATTAAGAAGATGACTTCAACAAGCTCCATCATGTGTGTTCTGGCAAGACTTTAGTGATAATCTGCCTGTCGGCATCTTTTCACTTTCATATGTATTGTTCCATTTAATGCAAAACAAAACTCGCGTTTACCTCCTGTAACAGTGGGTGCACACCACATGAACTGCACAGAGTAATTTCCGCAAATGAGCTTCAATTATGTCAAGCGTTTTCCAGGTGTATGAATTTGCATATTCTAGTACACGCATTGCGACAACCTGAACACTGTTTGAATTTTTTTATGAAATAATTACGCCGTGGGTCAAAGTGGGGAGTATTTTTGTACTAATAAAGTATTTGTAAATAACTACTCTTGCTTCTTAGTATTTTAACTATCCTATCTGGCAGTCATCGGCTTCCCTGGCTCCTTTCCTGCAGCTCGCCTGTTGGGTGAGGCCCAAGCAGTACAGTTCAGGTCAAACAAGAAATGTTGAATGAGGTAAAATTGGCACAGCTATTCATTTTAGAGGAAATTAAATACTCGTAAAAATCCAGTGTACTTTGGGAATGGGGCCACTCACTGGATTCTCGGGGGGGGGGGGGGGGTGCTTACACACTTCTCCCGCCATTGCTCTTGCAGAAATTCCACTGCTGGGAGACAGTCTCCCCTAAAACGGAAGAAACCACTAGGAATGCACGTCCCTCGCAGGGTTCTGGTACCGCTCGCTACCCAGGAAGTGTTAATGCAATTAAAAAGAATTGGCAGTAATGAGCACTTGAAACATAAACTATGGGATCCCACTCTATTGTACTGCAGTTTCTTGCTTCTTGTGGGAATGGCGTAGGAGGCGTACTTTGGGGCTGTGCCCCACTCCGGCCCAGCAACAAGCACATTGTAGGTTTGAGTCAAAGGGGCTCAAACCAAGCAGTCAAGCACACGTTCTTCAAGCAAACACCCACAAGGCTAAACGGTTTGGCTTTTCGATAGGGCATGCCAGTTCTTAATTAGAGAGAAAAAATAAAGGCAGTGAACCCGCAGTATTTGACGTCGGCGCTGCTGGTGAATAGTATACCACAGATGTCAACTCTCGTGCTCTCCTCGTGCCTCTTCCTTCCACCATTCTACACCCACTATCTCACTCTTGCGAGGTCTTTTTCATCCATTCTTTCTCCACTTGCCACCATTTTCTATCTTTCTCCTCCCCTGCTTCTTTCCTATTTTGCCTTTCTCTCTCTCTCTTTCCTTGGGTCAAAGTTTGATAAAGAGAAATAAGACCCAGACCACAACAATGAGTGTTGGTGCATTATTACTACATAGGGCTACACACAACCATTATCCTAAAGTCTGTGAAAATTCGAGGCACTGGTGTCGCTCCAAGTGCCAACTATTGCCATGTGCAGCAGGATGCACAGGGAGGGTGACATGGATCAGCAGAGCACAGGAAGAGGTGCAGCTTGGGGCACAAGGTGAAGTGCTGAAGGAGAGCACAGACTACAGTGCTTCAGGGACAACCAATCTCATGTGCAGACAGCACCATTGATGCATCTCAGTAGAGCATGGGGTCGTGTGCCTCATGTGAGGACACGTTCACTTGCTCATGCGACCACTGCTTGACAAACAGTTCAGGGGGATTGAGCTGTGTGTATTATAGAGGGCGCTGCACAATAAGGCAATCCTGTTGATGCGCACCCATGCACGTCTGCAGTTAAATCCATTCATGGTTTGTGTTGGCCAGATGTACTTTTGTAGTATAGGATTTTTAGGCCTACACTTTCAATGGTAATAGAGCCCGGACCCCCAGGGTGTCCCCCGCCCCAACCTCATGCACTCCCACAATCAAAACTTGCCAGTCCAAGAGTGTGGGTAAAAAAGGCCATGTTTAGTAACCATCAAACAGTCATAAACATGACAAAACATTTTTCCAATTCACATTTATAAATTCAATATTTACACTTTTAATATTTACAAGTATTATCATTGATCATAACCACCGGTTATGCTCTATCTACTTACTCCAGCACCAAGGGGCCCTCTAGCTCGCCTCTCCTATCTGAGAACCACTGAAGGCGCAACACACCTGCGTCCTTGAGCGGTGAGTCCCCAGCCCTCGGTCCTTTTCCGTCCTTTCTGGGGCCCACCCCTCTACCACCAGGCTGCCAAGAAGGCTCCTGTGACCTGCTGCCCTTGCCTCCCTAGCCGGTGTCCCATTCTCTCTGCGGAGAGCTTACTGTCTCTCCCCTCAGTGCTGGCTTCGGGAGTGTGTAAGCAGGACTCCTGTTAACCCTGAAAATCAATGTTGTGTGGTCTCTTTTCCGCTAAACCCCCTCCTATCCTAACCCAAATCACTAATCTTAGGGACGGTTGGGTGGCAGATTGAAGAAGTCTGTTAAACCAGGGGTCCAGGTAAGGAAAAAGAGAAAGCTCTAACGGGGAACCAGGACTTAAATTGCCTACCCCTGGCTCCACCCTTTCTGGTCAAGGCTCCTGCCAGACACACGTCACGGCCGACCCGGAAGTATTTTCTCCCGCCAGTAGCCAATCGGGCTACTGGACCGGACTGTGGGGGTGTGGCTTAGGTCCACTGGGGCCGGGCCCTAATGGCGCGCTCACCAAGGTCTCGCGCTGATCAAATGAAAGCAGTATTCTGCAGAAAGCAAACTTTTATGACATGGACCACTTGGCAGCTGCCCACATGGAAGATTGAAAACGACCCCATCCTCTTTTTGACACTTTTCAGACATATATGAATTCTTTATGAAAACATGAAATAAAGATTTTCTTTGCAGCATAATATATTTTCTCTTCTTTTTCAGTGCCCCGCACACTGAACAAAAAGGTCTCTCTTAAGTAACACTTTCAGTTACCTTCATTTATCGTTCTCCTCCATGCGTTTGCTCCATACACAAAGGGTCTCAAACAATAATTATTATAATAGGATTTTTGAAAGGTAACAAATGCAATGAACCTTGTTGCCATCAGCAATGCACCCTCTGATTGGAATGCATCTCTAAATACCAGATTATTTTCCGATCTGCACTTAACTAACAACACCAAATGCTGTTAAAAGCATGTAGTGAAGATGGAAAAAATCTTGCCTTCTGGATGAAGAGGGCAATTTAGCCATTTTCAAAGCCTGGAATTTCCACTTTTTCACATAACTAACCACCTTAGAAATTACCCCCAAAGCACTTCGGCATATTTAAATGCTGCTTCATGGCTTTCAATAAGTTAAAACATAACAAAAATTTGCAAAGCAAATAAAATGGATCTTTTGTTATTACTGATAGCACACACACACACACACACACACACACGCACACACACACACACACACACACACACAGACACACACACACACACTCACATGCACCCCTCACTCACACACACTGCCTGTACACATGCCCATATCATCATTGGTGTTACATCTATACAATACTACAAGCACACATTTAGCTTACAAACATAAACACACCAACTAAATAGATTTGGGTGAGGTGGTGATGGTGGTAGGAGTGCTGGTGCTAATAGTGGTGGTGATGGCGGCAGGGGTAGTAATGGTGGTAGTTTTAGTGGTAGTAGTCTACTATTGGAGATGGATTGCAGTGATGATGGTAGTAATATTGGTGATGATGGTTGTAATGGTCGCAGTGATTATAGTGATGATGGTGGTAGTTGTGAAAGCATTAGTCTTGTGGGGATGATGATTGTGGTGCTCATGGTGGAAGTTATGGTCATAGAGTGAGAGGTGCTGATGATTGTAATGGCAGTAGTCATTATAGTTTGATTGTGGAGATAATGGTGGTGATAATAAAGGTACTAGTAGTCGTAGTGGTTACTGTGGTGGTATTGGTCCCATTGGAGTGCTAGTGATGATGAAGGCTGAAGGTGATGATGACTGTGGTATAAGTGGTGAAGGTGATTGTGGCTGCTTGTAATGGAGGTGGTGATAGTGGTGATCCTCACCGCTGTAGCTCCCTTCTATGCCTATGTTAATCATGGCTGTGGTAGCCCTCACTGGGATCTACACAATCCTGTAGTTGCAGCCTCTTCCATAACTTTAGGAATCACACAACTGCAGTCCCAGCTGGCTCTAAGATGACCAGATAGTAGGGGAATTTCAACCAGGAACCAGGATGCAAGACAAGAGGCTGGGGAGGAGATGGCACAGGGAATTTGGGTTCGCCCTAGCTTTCTCTTATGCAGTCAGTTCTTTCTTGAAGCCCAGCAGGCACAGGAGACATGCTAACCCTCTCTCCTCCTGGATCGTCTCACCTCCTGAAGGGCCAAGCAGATGATTTCCCTCTTTCAGCCAGCAGACCGAGTTTTAGATGCTTCCGGACAGATCCACAGTGCCGCCTACAGAAAATGGAGACTTTAGCAGAAGGCCCCTCACCCCTGGGAGCCTAGCTTTCAGACAGATGCCAGCCTTGGATGCACAGCAGTCCTTAAAGTGCTTTCTTGAGCACTCTCTTCCCTGGTAATAAAGGACTTCGAGCTTTAACCATGTTGGATGGTTTGGGCCCCACTTTTATACACATCATCTAGACAGTAGATGTGGCTCCACTGTCTCAAAATACACAGCACATTTGAAGTGGGCAATTATCCATCAGAGCGGGGGTGATAATGTCCTCTACCAACCTTACTCTATTCCATCAGCTACATTTTAAAACAGTCTCCTAGTCTCTTTTTAGGATCTCAAAATCTTGCAGCACGACAAGCCTGGAATCTGAGTCTTATAAGAACCTCTCAAAATCCGACATCTTTGCTGCGAGATCCCAATAAACCTTCAGATGTTCAAAAATGTTCAATTTCCCAAATTGTTAGATTTTCGGGGGCAGTTCCACTTGATCTCTGCTAAAACTCCCATGGCCTTTAAGACAGCAATTAGGTGGAATGACACATTCCATCAAAGGTCACTAGCAGGGTTCAGTCAGGTCCAGTTGTTACTGGTCAACTTGTCACTTCAGGAAAAAAAACCTCTTGCAGCTTGTTGTGTCCCTGTAACCACACAGGAGGTCAACCAACTGACCATTGGAATCAACTTCTTAGTCATGGGTACAAGTAGGAGCAGGTGCAGCCTCTCAAGTCTCAGCAGAGGTAACAGAAAGCAGGTCAGGTCCTCTTCTATTTTTTCACAAATCAAGAAAGTGAACTTATGAGCTGGGTTGACGTGCCACTTTTGTTGGATTGAGTAACCATTTTGTGATAGTGACCCCTGGACATTACCTAACCAATGAGAATACAATTCCCAAGGGTAAACAGTTGAAACCAGCAGTGTTTGGTTGGCTGAAAGGATTTCACCAGCTAGGCAGAAAGTACTGCTCCCATCAAGGGCAGGTGATTACACTCACTGTACTGGAGTTCTGGACTTTTTGGTTCCGTCCAGAGGTGTCAGGGATAACACCCGAAGACCCCGGAGTTCTACCTGTCTCGGTGCACAAATAAACAGAAACACGGGCTTCTCGATGGTGGCGTCAAATACCAAAGGTTTATTACTGCAGGGACACAGAAGTCACAGAAACTACACACGGGCAGTATCTAGGAGCCTGTTCGATTTGTACATAGTGGGTTGCTCCTTATGTACTAAATTTTAAGCTTGGGGCAAATTCTTTACATGCTTAGTACATTTCTAAACCTTTGCATCCTAAACAATAAATATTTGGCGTTGCACAGGAATCGTCAACAATATCTGATGTCAAAACATTACGAATGAGGGGTTCCCACTATTCCATCATAATCCCATGTCAACTTTTCATTCAAGAGCCGGACCGCCTCATCGTAAATTTCGTTACCTCCCCCTAATAAAGGCCCAGAAGGAAAGGAGCAGAGCCAGGTGCAAAAGATAGAAAAGCAGGATAAGAGATGTTTGTGGGTCGTAAATGGGCAAGGCTACCAGCTTCGGCCGCCTAATCATGATCAGGCCAACGAACACGAGAACCAGTATAGCAGGACTGGCCTCAGGCAGAGAAGGCAGTTTCTGTCGAGTCATGCAGCCACGGCGTGTTCTGTCCTAAGGTGCACGTGTCACTAGCAAGGTGAATCTCCGGCTAAAGCTTACGTGTCCTTAAGTGAAAGAGGTCACTGCGTGTCCATTGACTATGTGAGGGCAAGAAATACAAAATGGCTGCCGTAATCTAAGATGGATGCCATGGGTAGATCAGAAATGTATTCATAACAGGAGTGCTCTTGCTCGTAGCATAGCGAAAACACCAGGATATGCTAAATGGATCATTTGCGGTTCACTGATACCAAAATTATGTATTTACGACAATATTGAAAACACGGGTTCAAATCGTCACGGAACCTCAGATCCTCCTTTTGCCCTTACATAGGCAATTACTCAGTCTATGTCAGAGTCTATCTCTATGCTCATCAGGTCAGTGACATGTTGTTGCATCATCATCCTTTCCCGTACCTTTTCTCCAAACGCAGGTGGTTTTCCGAAACAGGTTGCAGCACAGAGACTACACAAAGTGGGACCACATTGGATAATAAGGCAGCACGAGAACAGGAATACTAGGATGATACCAATGACCATCAGAACCTTCCATCCCCACGCCGATAACAGAGTCCAAAGCCATTCCATTAAGGACCAGTTTCCCTTGTCTACGTGAATAGCCTCGGAAATCTTGTGTAGCTTAGAGATCGCTTCATAGACAGTCGGAGCATTATTGGGAATAAAAACACAGCAACTCGATTGGATCATTCTGCATACCCCACCTCGATCTGCAAGTATTACGTCTAGAACCATACGGTTCTGCAACGTCATGAGACGATCCGCCTGAAGCTCAGCTGTTAAGTTACTAAGGGCACCAGCAGTTTCTGTAATAGTAGATTCAACTACCCGTGTTAACTGACGTAGATTTCTACTATTGGCCATAGGCCCCCAGAACGGAAGGAAACCTTTGAAGAAGTCTCCAGCTTCCTGACCAGCGGTATCTTCCTTGCTGAAAACACCTCTTGCTACTCTGGTCTTGTGATAATCTGAAGAAGCAGTGTACGTTGGAGGCAACAGTCGAGCAATATAACATGAACCTGAAAAGTCAGCAGGCAACCATGTATACGCTCTGTCTTGACAGATGAAGTAGGTACCCCTAGCAGTAAGAAAGGCAGAGGAAGAGTTAGACGGAAACACGTAAGTCTCAACGCACTCACTCTTCCCTAGCTGAGCTCTCGGATTTCTCCCATTTCCTTGCAAACAGACTTGACCTCGGTGAGGCACGACCCAGACTGGAGTGGAGCTCTTACGCTTGCTTTCTCCCAAACTAAGGCGATACTCTGTAGTATTCCAACTCAAATATACCCGTAATTCATCTCTAGGGTAAGATGGAGTATTATTGACGTCTTTAATCATGTCAATAATTCCCTGGACTAAAGCTTTGTTGGCAGAGTTGTATTTAGTGGAACGTGGTGGACGCGGAGGATAGGTCTCAAGGGCATAGGCAAAAATGGTCTGAAAGGCCTGGAATGATCCATTATAGCTAAAAGGCAAGACTAGATAGGGAATGCCTTTATCCATAGTGTGGGGTATCAGGCCACACACCCAGCAGTCTGTAGTGTTAACTACCAGTTGGTGTTGATGCAAGAGCTGTACAAAAGTGTTGTTAATGAATTCTGAGCGTCAAGCTTGTTCGTGTTCAGGAAACGAGTGAAAAGAATGCATAGAAGCAACAGTAGGAGAAACAGAATCAAGGGGAGGTACTGTAGTTGTTACCGGTGTAAAAATTAGATGCACACCAAAGACGATTCCACCCACCAACGTTATTAAAACAATCAAAAACGTAATTGCACATTGCATCAGAAAGCATTTGCTATGAAGAATCTTGTAAAGTCTATTGCTGCGAACATAAATTACATTTTCTCGTTGCAGCTCAGGAAGCTCCATCTTCTACAATCCGCTCGCGACCACTGATGATGTGTTCGTAGATGAAAATGCCTCTATCAGCCCTGGGAGTTCCCAGAACTAACAGAAAGGTTGACCTTGTGTCTGACCCCCGCAGATTCAACTAGGCACACAGCCACGACCCTACGGCTACCCAGACGGCAAGGCAATTTTAAAACATCATAACAATACAAAGTATTAGCAAACTTCCTGGCTGGAGGCAATGTATCGAAATTCAAATGTGTAAAATAGGCAGTTTCCTGCTTTATTTGTCCATATTGCGAGATCGTAAATTGTATCTCAATTTTGCAGGAGCTGTTTGATCTGGAAACAGTGTATTTTCAGCAGGGGTTGCAATGTTCAGGTTCGCAGATGGCAAATGTTCTTTTGATGCAGAGGACAAATGTTCAGAGTTCAAAGGAGCAGTTTCAGAAGGGGAGTCAGAGTTCGATGAATCAGTGATTAGTTCTGCATCGCTGAAAGGGATGAACCTGGGGACTTGTTCAGTTTCAGAGGCACCGATTCCTTTCTTCACCCAGTTATCATAAGGAAGCGGCAGAGGTACACGCTTGACATGCGTTGTATGGATCCAGTTTTTTCGGCCAGCCAGACGAATAGCAGTTCTCGTCGCCAATAACACTTGAAATGGGCCGACGAATCTGGGTTGGAGATTTCTCGTTCGTGCAAAATTTCGGATGACCACTTGGTCTCCTGGTTTCAACTGATGACCTGGACTCTCCGGTGGCTTTGGCAATGCATCGAAAACCTGTTGGTGAATAAGACTCAATTTAGCAGTCAAGTCGAAAAGGTAATCAATTAACATTGGATATTCCAGCTGCTTAAATTCCTTTGGTCTAGGTACCCCCCAAATATTTGCAGGCTGACCAAAAACTATTTCATACGGACTAAGCCCTACTCTAGAATGCACGGTCACTCTTGTGGATAACAGAGCCAAAGGTAGTGCATCTGGCCAGGACAAACCCGTGGATGCTTGTATCTTAGCAAGTTTCAGTTTGAGGGTGCCATTGTAACCCTCAACTAAACCAGCAGACTGGGGATGATTCGCACTGTGGAACTTCTGTTTTATCCCTAAACCGGCACACACACTCTGCATAACTTTCCCTACAAACTCACTTCCATTATCTGACCATACAATCCGTGGCATTCCAAATCTGGGGAAGTATTCCTTGAGATGGATTTTGGCAGTGGACAAGGCAGTATTGTCCTTCAGTGGGTATGCTTCGATCCATCTGGAAAAAGCACAGACTACCACTAGGACGTACTTTAGATTGTTGCAACGATCCATGTGAATGAAGTCTAGCTGAATCACTTCAAAAGGGCAAGAAGGAGGAGCGAAGTTACCAGCGGGTGTAGGGATTCCCTTGCCAGGATTATGCATCAGGCATACCATGCAATTTCTCACCACTCTCTCTGCACATTTACTAATCCCATCATTCTTCCAGACTGGAGCCAACATCTTACATATCCCTTTAGAACTGATGTGCGCTGCTCCATGCGCCATCGTTACTACTGCAAGCACATACGCATCAGGCAACATCCAACGCTGTTGTTCAGACAAATCAATCCAACACCCACTCGAGTCCAATTTACCCGTATTCTCTTTCCATGCAAGCTTTTCCTCTTCAGTCGCCTCTTTCTGAATTTCTTTCACACTTTCCACTGTGTCCTCACACATTCCAGACTCAGAAATCCATCTTGCAGACGTTGCAACATACATCCCACTCATCATATTCCTAGCTGTCTGTTTAGCGGTTTCATCAGCAAAAGCATTCCCACGACCAACATCATCCGTGATTGCTTTATGAGCACTGCATTTCACAATCGCAACTTCAGTCGGCAAGGTTAGAGATTCCAACAAGTCATTAACTAGCTGACCATGTTGAATCTTAGTCCCATGGGACGTAATGAAACCTCTCTCTTTCCACAAACGGCCAAAACTATGGGCCACGCCGAACGCGTACTGACTATCTGTGAACACATTCACTCTCTTTCCCTTAGCTAAAACACACACTCTCGTTAGTGCGATCAATTCTGCAGCTTGGGCAGAATTCTGACTCACTCTTGCAGTCTCCACAATCGTACTCAAAGTTGTTACTGCATAAGCAGCAGTCACATCACCATTCTCCAATTTAAAGCAAGACCCATCAACATACAACGTGCCATCTGGATCTGACAATGGAGTGTCTTTAAGATCAATTCGTCCTTTTGTCTCTTCCTCGGTTCTGAAACAACAGTCATGTGGTTCCGAATCACTCGACTCCTGACTAGTCGGCAACAATGTTGCTGGATTCAATACATTGCATCTTTTGATCTGAATATGACTTGCTAGCAGTGTCAGCTCGTAGCCTGATAATCTAGCACTGGTAAGGTGTTGCGTCTTGGTTCGGTTCATGAGTGTATCCACAGCATGGGGAACCATAACCACTAGCATGTTGTTCATAACCAAACCAGCAGATTGTCGAATGGAAGCTGCAGCTGCCGCTGTAGCTCTCAAACAACTAGGCAACGCTCTGGCTACCGGATCTAATGTTGATGAAAAATACGCACAAGGGCGTTGTTTATCACCAAATCTCTGTGTCAGAACACTCAACGCGCAACCTTCTCTCTCGTGGACATAGAGCGTGAATGGCTTACTGTAGTCGGGTGTGCCCAACACAGGAGCTGAACACAGTGCATTTCGTAACTCAGAAAAACTCTGCTGACATTCGGCAGACCATGGCACCGGACTCGGAACATTTTTTCCCAGTCAAAGCTACCAATGGTTTTGCCAAAAGAGAAAAATTTGGGATCCATTGCCTACAATATGAGGTAATACCTAAAAAGGCACGTACTTCTCTCTGTGTGCTAGGAACACTCATCTGTGTAATTGCTTTTATTCTCTCTGGGGTCAACTTTCTTCCCTCCTTTGACAAGAGATGACCTAGGTAGGTCACTTCTTGGCAACAGTATTGCATTTTCGAAGGTGACACCTTATGATTCAAATTAGACAAATGATGCAATAAGGAAATTGTAGCTGCTTTGCAAGTTTCCTTGACATCGGCAGCCACTAGAAGATCATCGACATATTGCACTAAAGCAGAACCAGGAGGAAGTACAAAAGAATCTAACTGACTTTTTAATGCCTGGCTGTAGATGGACGGACTCTCACAATAGCCTTGTGGAGCACGTTTAAACCTGAAGCTTCGACCTCCTAGAGAGAAGCCGAAAATATCTCTGCTCTCCTCTGCTATCGGAATGCTGAAAAAGGCATTCTTCAAGTCGATAACTGAAAACCATGTGGCTGTAGCAGGAATCAACGTTAACAATGCAGTAATGTCTGGAACTACAGGAAACTGCGGAACCACAATTTTGTTAACCTCTCTAAGATCGATTACAAACCTATAGACTGGAGGCTTTGAAGGATCAGTACGTTTCAGAATTGGCAATACAGGACTGTTACAGACATTTCCTCTAGTTTCTTCTACTACGTCTTTCTTTATCAAATCTTGCACAATCAATAAAAGTGCACGTTCCCCTTCACTAGAGATCTTGTATTGTGGGATTCGTGGAAATTTGACATTTGCTTTCAAAGTGACTACATATGGTGGAATTTCTAAAAGACCTACATCGTTAGGACCAGTCGCCCAAAGAGAATCAGGGAGAGAACGCAGCTCTGGTGGGAGCGCATCCATCGACAAGTACATCGGAGAGATGATTCTTTTACCCAATGTAAGCTGTACTCCTGCCGGAGAACAGTACAATGTCGCGTACAGGCGTTTTAACAAGTCTAAACCAAGCAAATTTTCATTACAACCTGTCGTCAAAATCAAGGGTGCTTTCAATTGACGGGGTCCAACAGAAATAGACAAAGGACCAGATACGGGGTTGTAAACAGGGGCGCCTGAAAAACCTACAGAAACATTTGTTAAGCCAGACAAAGGTGCGCCAGGGAGTTTCGCATGAATGATAGAACTTTTTGCTGCACCAGTATCCAACAGAAACGGTTCGACTACACCTGATGTTGCTACTGCGACATAAGGCCCACTCTGATCTACTGGAACTGATACTACTCCCTCTCTTTGTCCATGGCTGTCCTAGTACTCACTTTGCTGAAATTCCTCACTAGCTTCACAGTAGTCTTCAACGTGATACTGTTGAGATCTATTTTGTTGGGCAGACTGTCCATTTTGCTGATCAAAATAATTAGAAGGGCGATCATTCGTTTGTGGAGGCATAGCACCTCGTCCTCTAGAATTTTGCATGGAACCACCACGACCTCTCTGAGCTGCTGCAGCATTATTCTGTGCTAACACTGGACACTCATTCTTATAATGACCTTCTTTCTTACAGTAAGCACACTGATTCCACTGATATTGTGGTCTCTGAGAACCATAATCTGTCCTCTGATATGATCCTTGCTGTGTATTAGTCTGATTCGTGCGGGGCGGGTACGCTTGCTGCAAAAGAACTTTAGTTTTTAAATCTTTCGTTTTCTTATCTGACTTTTCTTTCTCCTCTTTATCCCTATTTTCATAATACTGGGCAGTTGCAAGTATTTGTGCAGTTGTAGAGACAGCCCACGCACTTTCAGAATCTTTCAATTTATTACTAAGTTCTGGCAACAGATTGTGCACAAATTTATCAACAAATAATCTCTGTCCTCCTTCCGTGCTCATATCCTGACCACTGTGATCTACGAAAGTCTCTTCAAACCTTGTGAAAAAGTCGGAGACACTTTCGTCTTTCTTCTGCCTGCATGCGGACAACTTGTCCCAGTTAACGCGCAATGCTGGCATCAGAGTCTTCATTAAGTCGATTATTCTGCCGGGTAAATCAGCAATTAGAGGTTCAGGTTTGGAACCACCTATTTGTTGACCATCCGCTGCTATTATAGCTGCCCAATCACCACCTAGGGCAACTGGATGATTCTCTTTACGAATTTTAGCCCAAATCGGCTGCGGAACTACATTACCAAATAACATGTCAATGTCCGCTAAATTCATCACACAAGCTTCAACTGTCTGCGCTAACTCTTTGTAGTATCCGGCGGGATTCTTACGCGGATCAGGCAAGGCCTGTTTCACTGCTAACACTTCAGCTCGCTTCCACGGAATGTGTATCCACACTCTCTGGAATTGGGCCGGAGCAGCAGCAATACCACGGTTCACATCAGCTGGCCCAGCTTCGCGCCAAATTGGAGGAACCTCCCTCATAGGATATTGGCGACCTTGTTTCGTACTACTTTTCTCTAACTCCCTCGCTGAGCGAAGGGATGGATCATTCCTATAACTTAAAATCAGTTCCATCGCTTCCTTTATACTCTGACCAACTATCATACCTGCGGCAAATTCTTTCTGGACTTGAATTAATTCTTCTAGATTTGATTCAGAGTCATCCTCCTCCAATTCCTCACGCAAAAGGGAGCACATTTCATCGAACACATATCGCTGTGTCGGTTCATTCCATTGCATGAATGTATCTAATACATCTCTAGTACTATATCTTCCACTTTTCGAAATCCATCTAAGAGCTGTGGAATCTAATATTCCCCTTTCTTCAGTACTGGGAAGCTGACTGCGTCTCTGCACAGAATCAGAGGCAGGAGTCTTAATTAAAGTTTTATAGAAGGGAGATAGAATATTAGAGACAGAATCAGTGATTCTCCGACGAACAGAAAGCGGAGTCATAATGCTAGCAGAAGCCGTAAGTAAAGTAGCAGTCGGAACAGATAAAACAGGAACAGTAGGAGTAGCAGGCAAAGTAGCTTGTGAAACAACAGGTGTAAGCGGTACAGGCATAGGCAAAGAAACCGGCAACCCTGGAAGAGGGGGTGCCGGAGGAACATTAACATTGACCACAGGAGGTACAGGAGCTTGATTCAGGGGAGCAGGAGCAGGAATACCAGGCTGTCCAGCAGCCGGTAATTGAACATTCGGCAAGGGTGGAGCTGTAGCACCCTGTGCATACGGTGGGGGTGACCTCAACAAGTAAGACAACAGGGGATCCTTTTCGGGGTCCTCTATTATCTTAGCTGTACTCGATGGCAAGGCAGGATAGCACTTGTCTATCGCTAAATTACGCTCTCTATTGGCCACCTCCATTGCTTTCTCAGACTCGTTGAGTTGCAGCTGCTTAGCAGACTGTTCTAAAGTCAACTCTTGCTCTTTCTGTTCTTTCTTTAACTTCTTAATTTCTCTCTGTTTAGATTCTTTTCGCCAATAACGGAAAGAATCAAACATTGCCGGCCGGGCTTTCTTCTTAAACAATTTCATTTCCAAATTATCAAGAACTTCGGGTTCAAAACTACCATGCAGTGGCCAACTAAGGACACCGTCTTTCTCTGTATAACGGATCCACACCTCATTATAAGAGATAGGACCCACACCAAACTTACAATACAAATCATAAAGAGGAGTTCCAATCGGAGGAACCAGACATGAGTCCTCCAACCGGGAATCACTGTTGCAACCAAAACACGACAACATACAATTTTTCCGATTTACCATTTTATAATCCGGAACACAGAACAGACAAAACACAAACAAAAGGTGCGCACTTGAACCAAGAACTTAGGCCTACCAAAGCGAACAAATGTATCGATACCCAAACTAAACCAAAAGATTATCATAACTAGAACAACCAGTGATAACCAAACCAAACCAAGAACTAAAAGGATTATCCAAACAGGAGCAACCCTTACGAAGTAACCAACTAGCAACCACTTAATACTTAACTGAGGCACTGAAGACGTCACCAAGGAGAAACCCGTCACGTCTCGCCGTACTAAGGTCTGCACCTCGGGTCCAAGACAGGGCGACGGTCAAGGCAACGGACCACTGCAGCCGTCCGAACGGGAACCCTCGTGGAAGAGAACGTCGGGCCACTTTTGCGATATGCCGGGATCGATGAAGTGGGGCGCTTCCCTCAGGAATCTTCACACGAAGCTTCTCGAACTCTTCAGGCTTTTGGACCGGTACCGAATGTTGTGGCCCCACGTTGGGCGCCAATTGGAGTTCTGGACTTTTTGGTTCCGTCCAGAGGTGTCAGGGATAACACCCGAAGACCCCGGAGTTCTACCTGTCTCGGTGCACAAATAAACAGAAACACGGGCTTCTCGATGGTGGCGTCAAAGACCAAAGGTTTATTACTGCAGGGACACAGAAGTCACAGAAACTACACACGGGCAGTATCTAGGAGCCTGTTCGATTTGTACATAGTGGGTTGCTCCTTATATACTAAATTTTAAGCTTGGGGCAAATTCTTTACATGCTTAGTACATTTCTAAACCTTTGCATCCTAAACAATAAATATTTGGCGTTGCACAGGAATCGTCAACAATATCTGATGTCAAAACATTACGAATGAGGGGTTCCCACTATTCCATCATAATCCCATGTCAACTTTTCATTCAAGAGCCGGACCGCCTCATCGTAAATTTCGTTACCTCCCCCTAATAAAGGCCCAGAAGGAAAGGAACAGAGCCAGGTGCAAAAGATAGAAAAGCAGGATAAGAGATGTTTGTGGGTCGTAAATGGGCAAGGCTACCAGCTTCGGTCGCCTAATCATGATCAGGCCAATGAACACGAGAACCAGTATAGCAGGACTGGCCTCAGGCAGAGGAGGCAGTTTCTGTCGAGTCATGCAGCCACGGCGTGTTCTGTCCTAAGGTGCACGTGTCACTAGCAAGGTGAATCTCCGGCTAAAGCTTACGTGTCCTTAAGTGAAAGAGGTCACTGCGTGTCCATTGACTATGTGAGGGCAAGAAATACAAAATGGCTGCCGTAATCTAAGATGGATGCCATGGGTAGATCAGAAATGTATTCATAACAGGAGTGCTCTTGCTCGTAGCATAGCGAAAACACCAGGATATGCTAAATGGATCATTTGCGGTTCACTGATACCAAAATTATGTATTTACGACAATATTGAAAACACGGGTTCAAATCGTCACGGAACCTCAGAACAACCTGTGTCACCCTGGGGTAGCTTTGGACTGAGCAGTCAAACTTATATCAGAGGCAATGTGTATAGCAAAGGCACAGCTGTCACTTGTGATAAATACACCAAGCATTACAAAAGAGACTTCACACAGGATGTTAGTAAAAACTTTTATATTCAACACACATATTCAAGTCCTTGCAACATGAACATTTTAAAATTTTTGGGTATGAAACACATTTGGAATTATTACTAGCAGTACAAGCCCCCCTTGTTATGATATCAATAGTTTGAATACTCTGGACAACTCCTACTCTACTCCCCTTATTGAGAGAGAGCACCATTATGCAGTGCACAATATAAAAAATATGTACATACATGAAAGTAAAATACTTTTCAGCGGCACCAAGGGCCAGAGCCTTGTGGGAATAACCCAATGTCAAATGTATTGGGCTTTTGCCATACAATCAATTTATGAAGCGGCGCTGCCAGCCAGTGTCGTGAATTACAAGCGGGCCACACACGATCACACACACTCACTCTGCACCACTACGCAGTGCAGCAGGTATCAGCCAGTCTGTACGCAATGCTCCTACACCCAGCCGAAGTTTCATTATCTTAGTCAGTGTCCTTGAAAAGCAATTGGGCATGGGTAGAAATTATAATTAATTAGGAGGTAGATGTAAACAAGGGGAGATTAGCAGCGACTCAGGAAGTTCACCCACGTCTCAAAACACAAAGAAGTCATGCAATCTCTTGACCCACCTCTGAACTGTCTTGGAAGCTATGACCTGGTGCCAAGATGTCTTCAGGAGGGGCAGGTGAGGAGGAAGCAGTTGGTCAGTCACGATGAGGGTCATAAGAGAACAACGAATCATTGGAGAGTTACGCAGAGGAACCTCTCAATAGGAGAAGGCACACACATCGGTATACTATGATCCAGGTTGTGCCCAGATAATCCAGGCACAGGGTCTGGTGTGGGTAGGTATGAGTTGCACCAGGCACTTCAGATTTCAAACACAATGAGTTACGAATTCCGCACCTTCCTGGAAATGTGGTACAATGACCAGTGCATGTTGGATAGGTTGCACCAGGAAATTCTGGTCACACACACAGCAAAGAGTTGCAATTCTGTACCTTCCTGGAAATGAGGCACAGCATCTGGTGCACCATGATACAGGGAGCACCAGACCAGTCTGGTCTCACACACACACACAGAGGCACACATTTAGCAGAATTTAAAGAAATTGAGAGAGACCCCTTAGAGAACCAGGGGAATAGGGTACTACCAAACAGTAGAGTTAAGCAATTTCCCTTGGCTAAGTTTCTGAGAAATTAAGCCCAAATATTGATCTTGGACGCAAGACTCAAGTAAGTAAAAGTATAAACATAAACAACTTTGTATATAAAAATGTAAAATATTTTATTAAAACAATATTTTTGTCAATCTAAAAAACACATACACGAAATATAAAATAGAGTTTATCAACTCTTTACACAACTCATATAGACATCACCAAATGTTTGTACTGTAATTCATACACAACTTATATAGACATCAATGATAAAAAAGTAGATTAGAAGAGGACCTACACACCTGCTCTAATTTATACAGTATGAGAAGGAGGAGGGGGGGAGAGAAGGGAAACAAAAACAGACATTAACAATTTGTCATACAGTGTTGCACATTAAGTCCCACATGTAACTTAAACCAAGACTTGACTTTTTTTCATTGTTCATGGGGCGAGTTGTGTTGTTTAATTGTGCAGAGATAAGCGTCGACGCGTTTCGATGGACTCATTAGACGTATGCCATCTTTTTCAAGACTTTTATATCAGGTTCTCTCCTGTATTGGCACTGGGTGGTTGCCTTTACACGGAAATCCTTATAGCATTGTCTTTTTATAATTCATTCTGGTGGGATTCTTAGTTGTAATTTTTTTCATCCTCGCCACTATATCTTCGGTCAAATCTGTTGGTCTTTTAGTCCCTCGGTATCAGGTGACACACATTCAGTCTGTTTGAGGGGGGGGGTTTGGGTGGATGCCTGTCTCCTTAATTATATTGTGTTCGTTGCGTAGCTCTTGTATTTCACCCCGCTACCGCACCATCGTGTGCTACAGTTCCAGCCTTCGCGTTGTAGCCTAATATTCCGAAGACATCGAGGAGCACGAACGTACGAGGTCGGGTGCAGTCCAAAGACCCATATAATCAAAGGAACGCCAGTATAATCAAGTAAAAGAACACGGCGCCCTTTCCAATCCACCTGATCCTAGGACCCGACCACAGCAAATATTAGGCTACAACGCGAAGGCTGGAACTGTAGCACACGATGGTGAGGTAGAGGGGTGAAATACAAGAGCTACGCAACGAACACAATATAATTAAGGAGACAGGCATCCACCCAAACCCCCCCCTCACACAGACTGAACGTGTGTCAACCGATACCGAGGGACTACAAGACCAACAGATTTGACCGAAGATATAGTTGCGAGGATGAAAAAATTTACAACTAAGAATCCCACCAGAATGAATTATAAAAAGACAATGCTATAAGGATTTCCGTGTAAAGGCAACCACCCAGTGCCAATACAGGAGAGAACCTGATATAAAAGTCTTGAAAAAGATGGCATACATCTAATGAGTCCATCGAAACGCGTCAACGCTTATCTCTGCACAATTAAACAACCCAACTCGCCCCATGAACAATGAAAAAAAGTCAAGTCTTGGTTTGAGTTACATGTGGGACTTAATGTGCAACACTGTATGACAAATTGTTAATGTCTGTTTTTGTTTCCCTTCTCTCCCCCCCTCCTCCTTCTAATACTGTATAAATTAGAGCAGGTGTGTATGTCCTCTTATACTCTACTTTTTTATCTTTAATGTCTATATAAGTTGTGTATGAATTACAGTACAAACATTTGGTGATGTCTATATGAGTTGTGTAAAGAGTTGATAAACTCTATTTTATATTTCGTGTATGTGTTTTTTAGATTGACAAAAATATTGTTTTAATAAAATATTTTACATTTTTATATACAAAGTTGTTTATGTTTATACTTTTACTTACTTGAGTCTTGCGTCCAAGATCAATATTTGGGCTTAATTTCTCAGAAACTTAGCCAAGGGAAATTGCTTAACTCTACACATTCCGCAGAGCCATATGAGGTAGAATGAGGCAGTACTACTGGTATACCCCCACCTCTGAAGATCGTACGCTGTGAGTTGGACACTCCATGTATTGAGGATGCAGTCCATGCGGGGTCCCGTAACCAGTGAATCCGTTCACCACTAACTAGGTACACATGAGTGGCAGAGTCCCTGCATTACAAGAATCACATATCTTAGATAGGGCGAGATTTCGGGGTCTACACAGTAGTCCAGTGGTTCTCAATCTGAACGCCACAGCACCCTGGTGCACCCATACAATTAGCCCAGGGTGCCACAAACGGATGAGCACCAGTCTGTGAATCAATGAAATATTCTGTCCCTTTAGTGTCGCTGTTACTTTGTATCACAAATTAAACCTTGTGTTGATGCAGATAGTGCAGTTCCGGCTGAACATTTCCTTCCGGTGTACTGCCCTCATTGGTAGGCTACAGCAGTGCATTCAGGCTAAGAGCTGCCCCTCCCACCCGCTCTTGGTCTTGTGCTATGGATGACATCATCAAAGAGACAGTGCAGGGCGCGAGTAAAGTAGGCAGTGCTGACGCTGCAGTGTAGTAGTTGCGCCAGCAGGAAAGCCACTGCCAGCATAATTCACAGGCAGTTCACAAAGGTCGGCTTAGTGGCCGTGCCCAGGGTGGAAAGCAGCGCTTGGGCAGCTGACTTGCAAAGGTGAGTATGCGTGTGTTGAAAAGTGTCTCACCGTTTCATTAATCCAGAAGAAAGGACCAGCGTGGAAGCCCTTTACGTGGCGCAGGATTGCGGTTGCCATGTGTGCGTAGCCTGCAGGTCTAAATACTATAAATACAAACGGTTTCATCTCATCCCCTGTTATTAGCAATTTAATTGGACTAGATTTTTATGGGTTTATTTATGAGACTTTGCGTCACTTGTGCGCCGTTGGTGCGTCACTTTTTGTGACGCACCAGTGGTGTAAAAAAATTTGCCTGTTGCACCATATTTACAAAGTGACGCATCTAGGTAGATGCGTCACTTTGTAAACCCCTGCGCCACATTATGCCTGTGTCAGGTAGAATGTATGCAGGGGGGGGGTTCTCACGCAAGTAAGCCTCGTAGAAGTGGCGTAGTGAAATCTATAAGATTTCACTGCGCCACTTCTAGGACGCAAATGCATCAGTATCTTACATCTGCCTCAAGACAGGCGTAAGACTGACGCAGGCACATGTCTCATGGAACTTGCCCATATGTAATGACCCATTGCTGAAGTTGAGTCACTTTTGTGACACACTCCAGCAATGCCTAATTTTTGGCAGCTGCAGATACGTCAGAAATACTGACGTATCTTTAACTTCTTGCGATGCGATGCGCCATACTGTAAATATGACGCATCATTGGTGCGGCAAGGAGGGCGCAATAAAATGTGACGCATTGCTGTTTTCTCGCAGCAATGCGTTACTTTTCATAAATGAGGCCCTTAGTACTTTCTGAAGAGTTGTGAACTTGCTCTGTAGTCCTAAAGTGAAAAAATCCCAGGAGCAAAATTTCATTTAGTTTCATTGAGTTAGAAAACACATTTTTCAAAGTGCAGAATTAAGAGTTGTTGCATCACTGGAGTGCTTCAACTCAGCATATAACCAGTTTGTAAGCTGTCTGTTATTTGTAGCCACACCTTGAAACCAACTACCAGCAGAAATCTAAATTTTATAACCTCGTAATTAAAATACATTTTTATGCCAGTGGTTATCAGATGTCCGGCGGAATTTCAGTGCACATGTAGTTGGGGTAGTTCAGATTATCGAAGAGTGAGATAGCACTCCAAGATGTTAGACTTGCTCCCAGTCAGTGACACTTGATGTATCTTTGTCTGCTGTTTCTTAAAGATTTTTATAGCACACAATTACATTGCCCTGCTCAGACTTAAGAGCATGCATTGGATCTGCTAATAATAATGAACATATTCTAAGCAAATAGGGCAGACCTGTTTTTTTAATGCATGTTATGTAACAGGTGAAGAGTGGACGATAGTGGTTTGGAATTTCTATTTGTATGTCTGCGTTTATATGGAATTTTGAGTACGTAACAGGTATATTGCTTCATCCATGTAATACATATATATACATAGTTGGAATTTTACACTGATAATAATACAGTTAAATATGGGTCAGTTAAAGTAAAGCCTAATCACTTTATCAACATAAAACAAGTTAGAATCATAAAAGCTGTTAGAAGAAAGTTGGAGCTGATAGTGTACTGTCTATTCCAATAAGGCATGCCACTAAAGGAATTGTGATGGAATAGTAGGAGAGGGGAGAGGGAAAGATGACCCAAGGCAAGCCTCTCCTGCTGCAGCATTGAGAGAGTGCTACTGCCACTGTGAGCGGGACAGAGTGAACAATAGGCAACAATTCCAAGGTGACGACCCCTTCCCTGGACAAATTAATGGGCTTGAGGGGAGAAGGGGCAGCAGGCACAAGGGGATTACTTCCACACTGGGATGTATAATGAGGGCTGCTGACATACTACGTGAGCTTTAGAGGTGAAACTAGGGCAGGCCCAGCATGGCGACTGCTCTATGTGAGCACAGTGTCTGCCCTGCGGACACACTGAGAGGAGACCAAAGGTAAATACCTCGTCTCTGAGATGCTATTGGAACACCACTGGCACATAGCATCCAGCAAAGGCTAGAGGGAAGGGCCTCGCACCTGCATCTATGAATGCGCACACTGCTGCCACTGTGGGGGCTGCAGGCAAGAAGTAGGCCATATGATTATAATACCTTCATTGGCTTCATCCCAATTATTTACACAGAGAAAAATGGAAGTACTACTGAGGCGAGGAGAACATCACCCACCCGCAAAAAAAAAGTAACATAATGGGGAGCAGGTGCCCACGGCCAATAGGTCATGGGAGCAAGGGGTCAAAAAAGTTTGGGAACCACTGCACTATTCAAACCAGTTTCTGGACACAAGTCTTAGTTCCACACTCACACAATGCTACCAGTTGGGATTCAGTAGCCTATGTGAGCACTTCTAAGGGCACCGCTCTCCAGATGCCCCATGTAGATGGTGTATGTCCCTTGCAGGAGATCTTTTATGTCCCTGAGATCTCTGGAAGAACAGGAAGCCTGCAGTCGGGCCATGGAGAGCACACTTCAGGGCACCTCACTTCAGTAGGTCCTCAGCCCAGGACAGCCCCTATTCTGCCACTTATCCTCCATGTGCACAACAGATCCCAACGGCAATGTGCACCACGTAGTTCGGGTTCTCTGGTCCCACGTCCCCACAAGCGTACCTCACTCCTTGTTGGAGGATAGCACCAGTAGGTATACTCACCAAGTTCGCCAGAGGGTTAAGCCAAATTTATTCACAGTTTTAAAAAAAGGCAAAACTCAAAGGGGAACACAACTCAAGTAGCCAAACAACAACAGACTTCACTCCCCTATTGAGTGAAGCCCTGCACCAGAACACTCAGCGAGATTCCCAATGGATAAAGTGCATTAGAAACAACAACATAAATTTTAAATCTGTTTGTTTGATTAATCAATGCGTTAGGTCTAACGCATTGTTTAGTCAAACAAACAGAGTGGAGTGAAGTCCGTTGTTGTTTGGCTACTTGCGTTGTGTTCCCCTTTGGGTGTTGCCTTTCTAAAAAACTGTGAATAAATTTGGCTTAACCCTCTGGCAAACTTGGTGAGTGTGTGGAGTTGGTTATGTGTCAGGAATGCATGTTGAATGGATGATAGAGAAAATTGAGTGGTTGTAGTGTCTTTTGATAAGTTTTGTTATTGTGAAGTAATGTTTTTTTGTATTTGATGTATCTGTTTCATTGATCATATATTTGTATGTTTATTTATTCATTGAAAAATAGGTTACAGATTCAAAATAAAAAGTTTGGCTGGAATTGACTTTCCTGGGAACCTGTGACAGATTTGCATTGGTACCATTAATTTAATAAGTGGCAAATAGGGTTCAGTACTGGCACTTGTTTTGATTTGTTCCATATTTTATAAGGGGCATTTCTAAGCGAGATATGCCAAAACCCCTTTACCAATGATAAGGATTTGGCATGCTGAATCCATTGATAGGAAACCTCATGCGGCTGCTCCAGTGTGTTAGAAATGGAGGTCTCTAGCTGGCAGAGGTTTGCACCCTGTCCAAGTAGGGCAGCATATCCCAGTCAGGGTAAGAGAGTCACACAGCTAAGATAACCACTTTCCATCCCCTTGGTAGGGAGTATCACAGTGAAAACACTACAAATGGGCAACACAACAGTTTTGAAAAATAACCAATCTTTATCTGAATGGAACAATACCAAAATGCCAAAAATCCACCATACACAAGTGAAGGTATCACTTTTAAAAGGTTCAAAATAGTTTGGTCCATATGAAACTATGGATGTGACCCTTTTAACACAAAGTACCTGGGATGCATCAAAGTCTAAGATGAAAACAGGCACAGGGGAGGTAAGGTGCCGGAAAAGCAAAGCAATGTATTGGTTCCTTACTCGCAGGTGAGTTGATGCGTCGGTTCCTTACTGCCAGGGGAGGTGATGCATCGGTTCCTTACTACAGCGCAGGGTAGGTGATACATCGTTCTTCGGACACGCGGCCTTGGTCCTTACTGCTGGCCCACGTCGATGAAAAACGTGGCATACAGGGATGATGCGTTGAAAAATCAGATGCTCTGGCTCGATTGTGGGAACTGGTGATGAATCAATTTCCCAGCCGTGAAGCAGCTGATGTGTTGATTTCTTCAACTGCACATCCAGCCTGCCCCGAAGTCAGAGCGTGCACCAGGGATGTCGGGGATGCTCTGCTAGGGGCGAAGACTGTGGTGATCTTTCAGCCGCACTGCAGGCGCTGCGTCAATTCTTCGGCAGCACAGTGGCAATGATCTGGTTTTTCATCCGCACATCAGTGCTGCGTCGAAAAAGCAGGATCTGAGAGTCGATGCAAAGAGTTTCTTGGTTCTTAGCATGAAAACCACCTCCTATGGCACAGAAGTGGAACTAGCACCACCTTGAAGGTCAGAACTCCCAGCAAAGGAGTTCAGGGGCTCCAGATAAAGTCTTTCTTTTATTGCCCTGAGACTTCTTAATAGGAGTACAGGACACACATGCCCTCAGAGAACCTTGGAAAGCAGGATGTAGAAAGCAAAGTCCAGTCCTTTCAATCCCAGGACAGAAGCATCAGGCAGCGGGCGAGCACACAAAGCAATAGACAGAGTGTTAGTTTCCTCCTACAGAAAACAGCGCTACTTCCTGACAGAATTTCCTCTTAGTCCAGTTTCTGGCTTTGAAGCAGACAGACTTCAAAGGAAACTTTCTGTAGTGAATCGGACCCTGCCTTTCCTTGACCTGGCTCCAGACACACTACAGTGGTGGGGAGAAAGCTTTGTGTGAGGACAGGCACAGTTCTATTCAGGTGTCAATTACAATTCCTCCCACCACATTAGCTCAGGAAGACCCATCAGCCTGGTAATGGGCCATCAGGCTATACATGGCACAGCTCAGCTCCCTCTGTGTGACCATCTAGAGTGAATGCACAAATGCCCAACTGTGACCCTCCATCAGATGTGGATTCCACAGGCAAGCACAGGCACAGAAAGGTAGACCAAGAAAAAGCCTGTGTTCTATACATGGCATTTTCAAACACGCCAATTGAAACACAACCTCAGAAATAGATCTAATTTTAAATTGTGAGTTCTGGGACCCCAAACTCCAAATCTCTATCTCTTCCCAATTGGAAATTACACTTGTAAGAGGTTACAAGGCAGCTCTAAAAGATAATATATGAGAAAGATATCCCTTGCAATAGTGAAAAACAAAATTAGCTGTATTTCACTATCAGGACATATAAAACACACAAGTACATGTCCTACCTTTCAAATACACGGAACCCTGCCCATGGGGAACTTTGGGCCTACATAAGGGGTACATTACATGCAGAATTAAGGAAGGTTTGGGCCTGGAAAGTGGCTGCACATGCCAGACTGACTTGGCAGATTAAAACTGCCCACATAGATACTGCAGTGGCAGGTCTGAGATATGGTTGCAGGGCTAGTCATGTAGGTGGCACACTCAGTTCTGCAGGCCCATTAGCAGCATTTGATTTATATGCCCTTGGCACACACAGTGCACTTTACTAGGGACTATGCAGTAAATAAAATATGCCACTCATGGATAACCAATTACAGATACCATTTACACAGAGAGCACTTTCATATAAACACTGGATAAAAGTGGTAAAGTGCCCAGATTCCCAAAACTAGCAGAAACAAAATGCAGCACACAGCCAAAAACGGAAGGTCAGAAGCAAAAAAGACAGAGGAAAAACACACCAAAGATGCAAGGTCTAACACACTGCGATCCACTATTGTAGCCCGAAGTAATGTCAACCACTTCCCCTTGTTAAACTATGGAAAGAGCAGGCCTCATAGGCAGTTAAAATACACATAGATATTCATCAGAACTTGGGCACACAGTGCCCTATTGCGCAAACATACTTGGCTCATCAGGTTTCACACACAGTCCCCAGCACCAGGGGTGCAAGTGTGCCAGCCCGAGTCTGCTCAGCAGACTGGACACAGGGTTTAAATAATGTGTGTGTCTGTGCGCACACACAGGCCTGTGTTGGCAGGCGGCACACGCATTCACAGGCATTATAGGTGCAGGTGCGCACATACACTGGCCTATAATGGCAAGCTGCTCATGAGTTTCCTCACAATAGATACCTGTGTGCAACCACTGGTCTGCAATGACAGATTGTCCCATGTTTGAGAACATTAAATCAGCACCATTTCTCAACAGGGGTAGGAAGGGCGCAGACACTTTCGCACATTATTTACAGTGGGAAAATTCCCAGAGGCCACATAAGAGAATCCGCAAAACCCAGGTGGAAAAAGTGATAAAGTTCAGGGAAACGCTACCTTACAGGTATCAGGTCCAACACAAACCTTCTCAATTTTGTGGCACATCCTCCTTGCTTTATAGCTAATTATTCCACAGTGCACTGACCTGAGTTAAATCCAACATGGAAGAACTTTTCTGCCTTTGGAAGTTGCTGTTGTTTCATTCAAAGGTGTGTCGCGAAAAATTTGAAGTTCCCTTCACAACCAAGCTTGCTACAGCTGGCACTGAAATAAAAGAGCTTCTCTTCCTCAGGTCTCCCTTTACACTTAGCTATGAATGGTCAGGACTTATCCTGATTGCGTTTAAGCCAATGAAGTTCCTGACCCTTTTCCATACTGAGATAAGAGGAGTCACATACCTCACACTCAGGCCTAAACCACTGTTGTGCTCTGGGAGCAGTTTTCACACCTCTTTAGGGGGAAACACTGATAAGAGGAAGTTGTTGGCAGGCTAATTCTAATTAGCATGCTGGTTTAATTTTCTAAAACGTACTTTTCCTATATATTGACCAGAAATGCAACAATTTCATTGAATTGATTTTTCAAACAACAATAAAAACAGGTTTGAATCATCATTTCTGTTGCTTATCATGAACTGAAGATAGCAAAAATACTAGTTTAATTTTACTTTAGTTTGTTGTCATAGGATTTGATACAACCCCATACAGTGAAAATAGCTTTTTGAGGACTAGACTCCATAGAAATATGCCAACATAACATTCTTACATGTTCCTCTTTTAAATACCAGGCACCATTCCTTGTGGGCTTCATAAGCCTACTTAGGGATGACCTATTTAATATTTAAAAGTACGATGCCCTCCTGTCAGAAAGGGTTATTTTGCAGGTGTACCTGAATATTTAAATGCTGAAGCAGCCAGACTATACATGTAGGCCTGATGCCATGATTTTCCTTATCTGCCTAGTGGATTGCACAATATGTGACAGTTGAATTTCAATGCCATTGGTTTATTTTCCTTCATCATATACTAAAACTTAAACCTAGCCCCCTCCCCCCCGGATAAGCCTAGGCGCAGTGCTCCACTTACTTTAGACTGGTTCTCCGACCAGTCAAGGTCCTTTTGGACTCAGCTCCATCGTATAGAGGCTCCTGTGTCGCTACTTTCAGCTCCCTCTGTTCCAAGCTCTCTGTTTTCACCCCTTGTGCCTGTCAGCTTGATACTACATGTTTTTATGCCTAGTTATGCTAATATGTGCTTTTGTGGTGCTATTTTCTTTTGGGTGTTTTTGCACTTTTTCTCTACATTTTGGGCCTTCTCACCACCATGTCAGGCAGACTGTTTCCCCTGTTGCGCTCCCTAAAAGCTCCCCAATGCTTTTTCCCACCTCTGCCTCCCGCTCCCTAAATGTACTCCTCTGCAACTTTCTCCTTTCCGCACCATGGTAGCCCCACCCACCGCCCCCATGCTCCTCCCACTTCCAAGGACCTAGTTAATTGCGGCTTCTTTGAGGCCTTGCCAAAACGGGCCAAAGCAAGTTTGTCTGTGCCTGTCCACTCCTGAACTGCACCCAGTGTCAGGAACCCTCCTCAGTGACTGGCCAAAGTACCTAGCCAAAGTGACTTTGAAGGCCATCAAGAAGAAACTCTGAAACCACCTTAACAAACCAGCTCGACAACACCCAATCCGGATTCACAAAGAAACAGCACCGAAACAGCACTCATCACGTCCAGCGGTGATACCCAGACCATCCTGCACCAGGGAGAAACAGCAGCCTTCATCCTGTGTGACCTCTCCATGGCTTTTGACACTTTCTCTTGCAACATTCTCATTAGGAGACTCCACAAGTGTGGCACAGGGGCATTGTGAACCCCCCTCTTTAGCAGCCACAACAGAGGTAGAGTTCTGGATGGGTGTCTTCTGTCTGCAACGCGGCAGACAAAGGCTCATAAATAACATGAAAGGGTGAGTGAGTGAAAGGATGGATGGATGGATATGTAAGTGAAAGTGTGGATGGATAAATGTACAGATCAACGAGTGAAATAATGCATACAAAGATGGATGAGTGAAAGAATGGGTGAGTGAAAGAGAGGGTGGTGGATGTATGAATAAATGGGTGGATGGATGGATAAGTGAACGAACTGATAGATCAATGATGGATTGGATGGGTGGAGTGAAAGGGTGGATGATTGGATTGAGTGAAAGAATAGCGAGATCACAGTTTTACAAACTTTTCATGTTAGTGACACACTTTTTAAACATTCATCATTTTGCGACACGGTTATGCGAGCAAGTGTAGAGTGTGAGCCTGAACCACCTAAGGGGGTTCATGGGTGTTCTCCCCTGAGAAAATTTTGGAAAAATAGTGGGCAAATTGTGCATTTTGAAACAAATTTGAGAAAGCAGGAAGGTTAATAAAGCAATTGTGAATCTGTTCTTAAAAATACAGTGACTGGCAAAACTGGGTGTAAGGTTAGGGTTGTGCCTGAAACAAGAATATAATCATGCACACATTGACACATGCCCAGTGATTTACAGCACAAAAAGGGTGGTTGCACGCACTGCCGACCCTTTCAACCATGCCCAAAGTCCGCCTGCTGCCTTGCTGAATATGAGTTATACAAAAATCTGTTCAGGAAGGGGGAATTGTGAGTGCTAAAACAATCAAGCAACTTATCAGCTGGTCTCTGTGCATTGAACTCAGGTGGGACCGCTTTCCTCAGCGCGCCAAAAGCCTACAGAAAATAAGACGAGTCATATGTTTTTCCATTCAGCACTTTGAGATAAATTAACTGCATATGAGAGATAAGGCTACAAAAAATAGATAAAATATTCTGCCAAACTCAAACCCCAACAAAAAAAACAGTTTAAAAAATAAAGTGCAAACAGTATTTTAGAGACCATTTATAAATGAGCTACTGGCCTGGGCTATGTGAAGAGTTGCATTCAGCTGGAGTGGGCTAGTTGAGCGCAGCCAGTTGAGGTTTTGTAATTCTCGAGTCTGACTCCATTTTGTTATGTGCCACCATTTTGTGTTGCCCTCACGTAGGCCTGTGAAGGTAGCCTGGCGAATAAAGTGGCCTGGCCTTCTTAGTTTATGTATACATTAACTAGGTTTCTTTTTGACTCTGAAATGAACTGTAAGAAACTGACCTCTCCACCTGAAACTGACCTCGCACAGCCAATTTCCCTGATTGATCTTTGTCTGAGATTGCCAATCAATGTTCAGGACATCGTTAACTTTTAGTTTCCTTGCACATGCCTTATCTTGTTCAGCATCTGTTACCGTTTCTTTTTTTTATGTTTCTTCATTACATGTGTTATGCTTTCAATTATAGGTTTGTCCGGCTTGTGGAGATTGAATTCGGGACATTCCTAATAATTAACTTTTGGGTTGGGATACTGTAAATTGAGTTTTTGTTATGTGATACTTTGTTTGAAAATGTTCCTTATTGGGTAGAATTTTGTGCAGTGGGTGTACATTTATAATGTGAATATTGGGTATAAAAGGAGACGTTTCGCCTTAGTAAAATGAGCAGTCTACTGAGAATTTACACCATGATGTATTTCTAGGATCACTGTTACTAGCTGCAGCTAATAAACTTGGTCTCTGACGCCATCCAGAAGTATTCTGTGTCTCTGTATACCAAGACAGGTGAACTCGAAGATCTTAGGCGTGCCCCTGACGCTGCTGGGTTAAACCCCGGTTCTTCAACTGGCGCCCGACGTGGGGCGACTTCAGCGGTACTGGTCCAAGCCCGGAGATTGTGAGGAGCCCCAGGAGGAAATTCTGGAGGACGGCCACCACTTCATCGACCCCTGCATGTCGACGTGGACCGAAGGTTTTTTCTGCGAGGCTTCCCCTTTCCGACGGCTGTGAAGGACTGCTGCCCTGACTGTCGCCATGTCTTGGACCCTCTTGTGATGATTTGTAAGGCGCAACATTAGGTGGTCTTCTGGTGGCATGACAAACATTTTGGTTAAGTATAAGTGGGTCGCTCCCACAACTTTGTTTTGTTTCTTGGTTTTTATTCGGCCATTGCAATAGTCGAAGCCGTGGGGTTCGTATATTTGCGACTGTATCATTTTTTGATAACCCCTTGAAGTTTGAAGCAAGACTAGTGAGCTAAAATATACCTGGTTTTAGCAAATTTAGGAAATGGTTTTGTTCTAGTTGTAATAGGGATTCCCGATTGGAGGACTCGTGTCCGATACCTCCGGTTGGAACTCCAACTTATGAGCTCTATGCAAAGCATGGTGTGGGTCCCATTACCTTTAATGAAGTATGGGTCCCTTATACAAGGAAAGATGGTGTTTTACGATGGCCCTAATATGGTAGTTTTGAATCAGATGTTTTAGATAACCTAGAAGTTGCGCTATTTAAGAAGAAAGCCCGGCCAGCGATGTTTGACTCTTTCCGCCTTTGGCGTAAGGAAACCAAACAGCGAGAAATTAAGCAAGCTAAGAGAGATAGGAAGGAAAGGAATATATCAGTAATGCAAGCTGCTAAGCAGTTTAAGGAAGATGAAGAAGATCGTGCGATTGAAGTGTCAGATAGACAACATTGCATGGCCATTGACAAATGTTACCCGGCTTTGCCACCTCCCCTTTCAAATGTGACTGAAGACCCTGAAAAGGATCCTTTGATGTCACATTTACTGAGATTACCACCCCCTTTTGTGCAGGGTGCTACTGCACCTCCGTTACCTCCAGTTGTTGCACCCCTTGTTGTCGTTCAACCCCCTGTTGTTGTTCAGCCACCTGTTGCTTCACAGGCGGTTCTTCCTCCCCCGGCGCAGCCCTCTCCAGGGCCGCCAGCCTTGCCACTAGCCTTGTCTCAAACTCGTTTGCCTTACACTCCTTTATCTTTGACTTCTCTTATTTCTGTCCCTACGTCTCTGTCACCTCAAAACACTTTGTCTCCTGTCCTCATGTCAACTTCTTCTCCTTCTGCTCGGCAACAAATGACTGAGACTGTCACTAGTCTTTTGTCACCTTTCTTTGGGTCACTGAATATGAGCCCTGTTTCTGAACGTAAGCAGAGACGTAGTCAGCTTTCTGGTCCCGAAGAGTGGGCAGTGTTAGATCTCCTTGCTCGTAGATTGGTTTCGAATTCCTCCAAGTACAGTCCACAAGTGGTTATGGATATCTTCACACAGTGGGAGGCACCAAAACAAAAGTATGCTTTTGATGTCATGTGTACCTTCCTTCGTCAGGAGTGGGAAGATAATGAGTTGGGTTCAATTCCACTGGAATTGCTTAATGTTCAGTCTGAATTTGCTAAAGGGACGATAGTCGGTTCCGATGTTTAGGAAGCCGTAGAGACACTACTAACTTTTAGGTCTAGACTTCCACCTCAGTCATTGTTCGAACCTGACCCTTCTGTTAGGAGAAAAGTGAAGCAGTATCCTAGGAGAGAGGCCCCGCCTTTATGGAGAGAGGCAGTTGTGGCTGATGCCGCTCATGGTATTACGGCTGCACCGGCTCATTTTCAGCGAGTGTGGGTGCATGTCCCTTGGAAGAGAGCTGAGGTCCTGGCTCTTGAACAGACCTTGCCTGACCCCCGTAAAAATCCTGCTGGTTATTACAAGGAGTTGTCTCAGACAGTTGATCCGTGTGTTATGAATTTAGCTGACATAGATATGTTGATGGGTAATGTAGTTCCTCAACCCTTGTGGGCGAAGATCCGTCATGAGGATCACGCGCCAGAGTTAGGAGATACGTGGGTTAATATTTCTGCTGCCGATGGTCGGCAGTTAGGAGGTACCAAACCTGAACCCTTAGTTGCAGAACTACCTGGTAGGATAATTAATTTAATGAAAACTATGATGCCTCCTCTGCGGGTGAATTGGGACAAGTTACTAGCATACAAACAAAAGAAAGACAAGAGTGTTTCTGATTTCTTCACTAGGTTTGAGGAAACATTCATTGATCATAGTGGTCAGGACATGAGTACAGAAGGTGGTCAGAGGTTGTTTGTAGATAAGTTTGTTTTTAATTTACTTCCTGAACTTTCTAATAAGTTAAAGGACTCTGAGAGTTCATGGGCTGTTCCTTTGGCCCAGATATTGGCTACTGCACAGTACTATGAGAATAGAGATAAAGATGAGAAGGATAAAGTATAGAAGAAGACTTGAGAATTAAAAACGAAAGTTCTTCTGAAGCAGGCTTATCCGCCTCGCCCTAATCAGCGTCAGTTTCAGCAACCTTCCCAGTTTCAGCAACCCCCACAGTTTCAGAAACTGTTGCAGAAGCCTGAGTCTTTTGCTTCTCGACTCCCGCTAGGCCCTAATCAGTGTGCTTATTGTAAAGAAGAAGGTCACTTCAAGAATAGTTGCCCGATCTTGCTATAGCGTGCGAATGGTATGTCTGGTCTGAGAGGTCGTGGTGGTTATCAACAAGTACCTAGGGGTAGGGGACATGGTACGTTTCCCCAGAATGAACGTTCCTTTTCCCCTCAGAATTCTATGAATTATTTTGACCAACAGAATGTTCCGACAGTCCAGTCCGCTCAGTACTACACTGATGATTATTATGTTGGAAGTGAGAGTGCTGGTTTTAATGATAGTTAGGACAGCCATGGACAAAGGGAGGGAGTAGTGTCAGTTCCAGTAGACCAGAGTGGACCTTATGTTGAAGTGATTACATCAGGTGTGGCAGAATCTTTTCTTTTGGAAACTGGTGCAGCAAAGAGTTCTATCATGCACTCTAAACTCCCTGGCGCACCTTTGGCTTGACCAATGTTTCAGTAGGATTTTCTGGCGCCCCAGTTCGTATCCCAGTTTCTTGTCCTTTGTCCCTTTCTATTGGTCTCTGTGAATTGGAGGCTCTCTTTATTCTAACGACTGGCTGTGGCGAGAATCTGTTGGGTTTGGACTTGTTGAAAAGATTGCATGCGACATTACATTGTTCTCCTTCGGGAGTACATCTTACGGTGGGTAAGAAAGAGATTTCCCCGATGTATCTGTCTAAGGATCGCCTTCCACTGGAACTGCGTTCTCTCCCTGATACACTTTGGGCTATAGGTCCCAATGATGTTGGTCTCTTGCAGATTCCACCCTACGTTGTTACCCTTAAGTCGAATGCTAAATTACCTCGCATTCCTCAGTACAAAATTTCCAGTGATGGCGAAAGAGCTCTTTTAGCGATTATCTATGATTTGGTTGAGAAAGGTGTGGTTGAAGAAACAAGAGGTAATGTGTGTAATAGTCCTGTTCTGCCTGTCCTTAAGCGTACTGACTCTTCTCAGCCACCTGTGTATCGGTTTGTGATCGACCTTCGAGAGGTCAATAAAATCGTTGTGCCACAGTTTCCTGCTGTCCCGGACATTACTGCTTTATTGACTATGATCCCTTCCTCAGCTGCTTGGTTTTCTGTTATTGATCTGAAGAACGCTTTCTTCAGTATTCCGATTGCTGAGGAAAGTAGGGAGATTTTTGGCTTCTCTTTAGGAGGCCGCTGTTTCTGGTTTAAGCGCGTTCCTCAAGGTTATTGGGAGAGTCCCTCCATTTATAGTCAGGCTTTGAAAACTCAGCTTGATACTCTTGCATTGCCTTCTGGTGCTACTCTTTATCCAGCATGTTGATGATCTGTTGTTTGTTGTTGATGATGAAGAGATTTGTAAAGAAGTTACTCTTTCTTTGTTGCGACACTTGTCTGATATTCATCATAAAGTGTCACCTTCGAAGTTGCAGAATTGCCGCCAAGAAGTGACCTACTTAGGTCATCTCTTGTCGAAGGAGGGAAGACGATTGACCCCAGAGCGTATTCAAGCAATCGCCCAAATGCACACAGAGAGAGGTGCGTGCCTTCTGAGGTATCACCTTGTATTGTAGACAGTGGACTCCGAATTTTTCTTTGCTAGCGAAACCTTTGTTGGCACTTACTCTTAAGGACACACCACACCCTCTTCCTTGGTCTGACGAATGTCAGAAGAGTTTTTCTGAATTGCGTGATGCATTGTGTTCTGCTCTGGTGTTGGGTACCCCCGACTACAGTAAACCTTTTACACTTTATGTACACGAGAGAGAAGGTTGTGCGTTGTCAGTGTTGACGCAACAATTTGGAGACAAGCAGCGCCCATGTGTGTATTTTTCAGCTACTTTAGATCCGGTAGCTAGGGCATTGCCTAGTTGTCTAAGAGCTACAGCGGCAGCGGCTGTTTCTATCCGACAGTCTGCTGGTTTGGTATTGGATAATACATTGATTGTGATGGTCCCACATGCAGTGGATACCCTATTGAATATAACGAAGACTCAACATCTTACCAGTGCACGTTTGTCAGGTTATGAGTTGACGCTTTTGGCTAGCCATGTGCACATCAAGCGGTGCAACACATTGAATCCAGCTACATTGTTGCCGATTTTTGTAGAGACAGATGCTCAGGAACAGCATGACTGTTTTCTCCGGACAGAGGAGGAAACAAAGGGTAGAGTTGATCTGAAAGATACTCCTCTTTCGAATCCTGATGGTACCCTATGGGTAGATGGTTTGTGCTTTAAGCTTCCGAATGGAGAGACGACTGCAGCATATGCTGTCACAACTTTGCACATTGTTGAAACAGAACGTATTGCACAGAATTCAGCGCAAGCAGCGGAGTTGATAGCATTGACTAGAGCGTGTGTGTTGTCAAAAGGAAAGAGAGTGAATGTTTATACTGATAGCCAATACGCATTTGGCGTGGCTCACAGTTTTGGTCGCTCGTGGAAAGAGAGAGGAATTCTTACTTCCCATGGTACGAAAATTCAGCATGGACAATTAGTGAGTGAACTTCTTGAATCACTTACTTTGCCGACCCAAATTACGATAGTGAAGTGTAGTGCGCATAAGAAGGTTACGGATGATGTGGGTCGAGGGAATGCATTTGCAGATGAAGTAGCGAGAGAAACGGCGAAAGATGTGACGAGTCAGATGTATGTTGCAGGTCCTGCCAGATGGGTTGTGGAAGGAGGAATGTGTGAAGATACAACAGAAAGTGTGAAGATGATTCAGACAGAAGCTACTGAGAAAGAATTGAGTATGTGGAGAGAGAGTACGGAAATGTTGGATTCAACAGGCTGTTGGGTTGAGTTGTCAGAGCACCAGCGATGGTTGTTGCCGGATGCATATGTGCTTCCGGTGGTTACTATGGCTCATGGGTTGGCTCACATTAGTTCAAAAGGGATATGTAAGTTGTTGGCTCCGGTATGGCAGAATGGTGGAATTCCTAGGTGTGCTGAGAATGTGGTTAAACACTGCATGATTTGCTTGATGCATAATCCTGGAAAGGGAACCCCAACTCCAGTGGGTCATTTTGCTCCTCTAAAGTAACGTATCCGTTCGAGGTCCTGCAGATAGACTACATTCATATGGAAAGATGCAATAACTTGAAGTATGTCATAGTGGTTGTTTGTGCCTTTTCCAGATGGATAGAGGCCTACCCCCTAAAGGATAATACTGCCTTGTCTACAGCCAAGGTTTTGCTCAAATAATTCTTTCCCAGATATGGCTTGCCGAGGATGGTATGGAGTGATAATGGAAGTGAATTTGTGGGTCAGATTATGAAGAAAGTATGTGCGGGTATGGGTATCAAACAGAAATTTCACGCTGTGAATCACCCCCAGTCAGCAGGCCTGTTCGAGTGCTATAATGGCACTCTGAAGCTGAAGTTGGCCAAGGAGCAAGCGAGCTCTGGTCTTACATGGCCCGATGCCTTACCATTGGCACTTTTGTCCACGAGAACGACAGTACATTCTCGCGTGGGACTTAGCCCATACGAGATTGTTTTTGGACGCCCGGCGAATGTCTGGGGTATGCCGAGGCCTAAGAAGTACAGTGATATCGAGTACCCTTTGTTGGTTGACTACTTACATGATTTGACTGCTAAATTGCGTGTTCTTCACCAACAGGTCCATGACACTTTGCCTTCAGTTTCTGTAGACGCAGGCCACACGATTCAACCTGGCAACTTGATTCTAACCAGGAATTTCCAGAGGTCAAAGAACTTGGAACCAAGATGGACCGGTCCATACCAAGTTCTGTTATCAACTCGGACTGCTATTAAGGTGTTCGGCAAGAAAAACTGGGTACATGGTACCCATTGCAAGAAGATACCTTTGCCCTTACCGTACAATAAGTGGGTCCGGGAAGGTGTTGCCAATTCCGAGAGTGAAAGGGTTAAGAGATTTGTACCTTTTAGCGATGCACATCTGGAATGGACTTAGTCAGAACGTGCGGATGATGAAGTCTTGCAAGAAGCTGTGCCGCCGTGTTTGAGACTTGATACTACGCACCCAGAGACACTTTTTTAGGATCAAACTGTGCCTGGTAAAGAACGCTACAACTTAAGGTCTAAAAACGACAAATAAAATCTGAATTTTTTTGTGAATTACACTCTTTCAGACAAGAGACTATTTTTCTTTTTCTTTTTCGAACCACTATCCGGGTTCAGCTGCAGGGTCGCGGTATAAGACTTAAGGGGTGGCCCGCATATTGACGAAAGGTCTGCGGTTCTAGGGACGTCTAGGACGCCTGGACGCACACTTGAGTGAAGAAGGAAAATTGCTGCGAGCAGCACGTTAGAGGATGGAGTCTGTTGTAACTGAAAGAGATGTTGAGAGAGTAGATCTTAAGACAAGATTTTGTACATTGATACATAGCAAATGTTTTATAATATTGTGCTTTTTGATGATTTTAAGTATCTTATTAGCTTGTGTGGGTTGGACTGTCTATGCTACACAACAGACATTTGCACCCACCTCCCAACCTATGCTTTCTTTCACTACTGTTTCTTTGCACCAGTTTTATACGTTGCCTGAACATGAACAGACAAGGAGATCAGAATTTGTCAACAACTCGTTTATACAGTTGTTGCATCAGCATCAGTTAGTAGTAAATACCACTAATTGTTGGGTTTGTGGTCTTATGCCTCATACGACAGATAAGGTATGCCATATTTGGTTTTGCCTTTTTCTTTTAATGGGTCTGTATGGGCTTTTCAGACCATGTTTATCTATGCAAATGAGGTACGCTCCTTACGTTCCCTTAAAGATAACTCCAGCAATAGTGCCTTGATAAGGGCAATAGTAGCTATGATCCAAGATATTGATGCATATAATGCTATCCCTAAGGATGAGGTGCAGGCTTACGTTGGTTGGAACGTGACTGGATATAGTACCAGCTTGACAGAGAAGGAGAGACGAAAAAGGTCTCCCCCTATTTGGATTGTACCCCACCGAGGCCATTTTTGTTTGCAAGGTAATGGTCGGAATCCGAAAGCTCAGCTAGGTAAAAGTGTGCATGCTCAAACTTATGTCTATTCATCTCGGACTTCTCCACCATTTGTGCCAGCTAAAGGCACATATTTTGTTTGTCATGACCAAGCTTACACATGGTTGCCACCTGATTTTTCAGGAACGTGTTATGTGGCGTTTCTGCTTCCCCCTACATACACTACTACTTCAGACTATCATAGAACGAGATATGGCAGAGGTGTCTTCAATCAGGAAGATACTGCAGCACACGAAGTAGGAGATTTCTTCAAGGGCTGTCTGCCCTGTTGGAGTCCTATGATCAATAGTAGGCATATTCGACAGCTTGTCCGCGTTGTTGAAGCTACTATTAATGAGACAGCAGGTGCTCTTAGTAATGTTACAGCTGAGCTTCAAGCGGACCGCCTTATGACTTTGCAGAACCGTATGGTATTAGACATCATACTTGCAGATCGAGGAGGAGTATGTAAATTGATTGGATTCAGTTGCTGTGTTTACATACCAGATAATACCCCTACAATGTACCAAGCCATCTCTAGGTTGTATGAGATCTCTGAGTCTATCCATATAGACGAAGGATACTGGTCATTGACGGGATGGTTTTGGGGACTGCTGTCCAAATGGGGATGAAAGGTTCTGACATTCCTTGGTATGGTATTAACCGTCCTTTTCTCTTGTTGTCTTTGCATCCAGTGTGGTCCCGCCATTTGTAGTCTTTGTGCTACTATGTGTGTTCGGAGACCTGTCCCGAGAGAAGTAGATAATAATAAGATGATGCTACAGCAACACCTTGATGACCTAATGAATATCGATATAGACCTAGATTCAGATTAACATGAGTCTTAGGTTATTGCCTATGTAATGGCAAAAGGAGAGTCTGAGGTTTTGTAATTCTCGAGTCTGACTCCATTTTGTTCTGTGCCACCATTTTGTGTTGCCCTCATGTAGGCCTGTGAAGGTAGCCTGGCGAATACAGTGGCCTGGCCTTCTTAGTTCATGTATACATTAACTAGGTTTCTTTTTGACTCTGAAATGAACTGTAAGAAACTGACCTCTTCACCTGAAACTGACCTCGCAAAGCCAATTTCCCTGATCGATCTTTGTCTGAGATTGCCAATCAATGTTCAGGACACCGTTAACTTTTAGTTTCCTTGCACATGCCTTATCTTGTTCAGCATCTGTTACTGTTTCTTTTTTTTATGTTTCTTCATTACATGGGTTATGCTTTCAATTATAGGTTTGTCCGGCTTGTGGAGATTGAAGTTGGGACATTCCTAATAATTAACTTTTGGGTTGGGATACTGTAAATTGAGTTTTTGTTATGTGATACTTTGTTTGAAAATGTACCTTATTGGCTAGAATTTTGTGCAGTGGGTGTACATTTATAATGTGAATATTGGGTATAAAAGGAGACGTCTCACCTTAGTAAAATGAGCAGTCTCCTGAGAATTTACACCGTGATGTATTTCTAGGATCACTGTTACTAGCTGCAGCTAATAAACTTGGTCTCTGATGCCATCCAGAAGTATTCCGTGTCTCTGTATACCAAGACAGGTGAACTCGAAGATCTTAGTTGTGCCCCTGACGCAGCTGGGTTAAACCCCAGTTCCTCACAGTGGGGCTGCGAGGTTCGGTGAAAGTTCCCAGTCAGAGCTGGAGAAGGTGCATCTGCTGCTGACAGACACGTGCTGGCTGCGTTTGCAATAGAAATGCCAGGACAGTCTATTGATCACATTAGCGCTCACAAAAGCTGCCTATAGTGTAGCTAGATGCTTAAAGAGGAGTTAATGGCAGAACTTTGGCTCAAGGTCCAACAAGGCGTAGTGTAGCCAGTGTCAGCCAGAGGAGCCCTATGCTGCGGCATAATGCACAACAATTGAATGACTATTTGCAGAGGACATCCAAGTGTGTGTGTCTGCATTTGTTTGGATGAGATGTGTGTGGTCTGTCGCGGGTTGCTCCGGGCTCATTGTCTTGTATGCCAAGGCTACAGGAACTCTATGCATCATTATGACAAAACCAAACAGATGGCTGTAGTATTCACTCACGATCCTGACAACTTGAGTTCTCTGCTGTTCAACACACTTTCCCAAGGAACCAGAAATGTGATAGCATAGTATACTGTGCTGAAACGTACAGAGCAGGTGGCCGTTTCACATTCCCACATGGGTGCACAGGCCCTGCTTGTGTCCTTCAGGGGTTTGGACACTTTTCCATATAAATCAAGTATTATTATGTGTCTTTGGGCAGGTGACTGTTGCCCGCTCACACATTGGTGCTCAGTACCTGTTTGTGTTTATCCGCTGATAGAATGGCTAAAACAGATAAACAAGACCCATTGGTTTGCCAGTGCTTGTTATCCCCGGGCTCTGCACATTCTTCGGCTCTTAGAACCAAGTCAGCGCCTTCCCATGAATTCTCTGGCTCGCCTAACTCTACACTTAAGGCCAGGTAGACTCAGGTAGAGGTTAGCTGACGAATCCCTGGTGCATGGTGACTGTTTCGTGAGCTTCCTCTTCTGTACAATGATTATCTGCTTCCTGCAGATGTGCGTCTGGAATGCCAACTTGTGGCTCAGATGAGGGCTAGATCTCTAACCAGTGGGGAAGTTTGCTGCAGTCAATGAGGAGTGACCTGCCTAGACCAACCCTCTCCAGTAAAACAGTGTGTAATCACAATGCTGCGGCAGGCCGGGGTGTCTTCTAAACAGTAAGGCAGAGATTTAGAATAAAATAATGCCAAAAGTTCCCTCCCACACAACCCCAAATACTAAAAATATGGCGATTTTTAAAACTGGTTACAGGGAACATGAGTAGGGGCTTGTCCACGCTATCATCTGGCTAAATAGCGTAGCAGAGATGAGTGCTAGATTGAGAACCAATGGTTGGAGTGTGCAGCAGCCGATAAGGAGTGACTTGCCTTCTCCACTCAAACAGAGCGCAATCACCATGCTGTTGAGGACTAGAGAGTCTTCTAAACAGTAAGATGAAGATTTAGAATAAGCTGCAAGCCAAACATTGCCTCCGAACACAACCCCAAAATTGTATACAGGGAACCTGAAAAAGGCTGTACAATCACTTTGTCTCCATTAAGCACTCAGTTTATCACCACTCAAAATTGTCTACCTTCTTTTAAGCAGTTGTCTCTGCTTTATTATAATTTTTCTCTCTGCTTCTGTCTGTATCACAGCTCCCATATTGACATCACCTTTTTTCTGACCTACCTCATGGTGGCGGGAGAGCCCGGCAACTCCGCGCCCCAGGGCTCAAAAAGACATCATAGCCCGGCTCCCCTCGGTGGCCTCCCGTGTGTGCTCCCCGTCGTCTCCCAATACTGCCCCCTACCGAGCGCCTGGAAAGGGGGGCAGAGGCGGCTCTACTGACTGCACATTCGCTTCTGGAGAGGACGTGGCCCTAGCAACAGACCTGCCGACTCTGGCACCGGAGAACAAAATTGAAATCTCTGGGCCCACACAACATCCTGGGATTCTAGCCAAATCACGTAATCTTCTCGTACCTAAGAACACAAATGTAACCTTGTGTAATATAACATGTTAAAGTGATCCAATACATTCGGATCGAGTTTGCGCTATATAAAAGTGCAAAATGAGTGCATTACTGCACCTGTGGTCTCACTGCACGGTGCAATATGTCAGCTTATGAAAAGAAGGTGCTTGGGTGGCTGTAACAACAGACTGACTTTTCCCGGTTCAGTTTTTAGGTTTCGACCTGGCGATCTGCGCAAGCAGTTCGCGCAGGCGAAATCTATTGTTTACATATATTGGCTTCAGGAACGTCCCCCGGCTCCCATTGGCTAGCTCCATAAATGGAGGCTAGCCATTGGGAGCCGGATATGTCCGTCAAGGCCGGACCAGATTCGGGGGCGTTCCCGCAATTTTTTTCCTCTCCACCCCTTTCCGAACGTCATTGCGGCTGTGGGTGTGTGCATTTTTTTTTTTTGGTCTCGTCATGTTTACTCCATTTCCACCGTGTCTTTTGCAGGGGTGGGCTGTGCACTGAGGCCGCTGATCAGGTAAGCAGCATTTTTTAATATTTATCCCGTTCACCGACCCCCCTCCCGCTGTCCGTATGTGCGTTCCGCCCCACTCTCCGTGTGTCCGTTCCGCCCCCCTCTCCGTGTGCCCGTTCCCTCCCCCCTCCGCTTTCCTCTGTTGCTTGTTGGCAGATGTCCTGCATACGCCAGCCTCCAACGCCTACCCTGGGAGGGATCAGAGGGTTAATTGCGCTTTGGATCCACTATACTTCTTTATAGAAATGTTTTTCCCTCTTCCATCACACACAAGAATTGCCTTATTCACAATATAGAGTGAGCTACTTAAGGGTAGTGTAGAAACCACTATTTGTGAGTTATTAGTGAGAACTAATTGGAACCTTTTCCACAATCACGCGATCCCATTGGTACAGGTTCTGGTGCCTTTACAAATTCACCAGGCCTTGTCTGTGTCTTCCCTGTGATGTTCAGTCCCCCGAGTCACAGATGCAGCATGCCCGTTTAATGCTGTACACATGTTCCTGTGAGCAAAGGGAAGTCGGCAGAGGGGGCTTGGTTTCGTCTTTCGTTACACACCGAAGTACATCGTACAACAAGGTTGTAAGGTGCGAGCAGAGACATACATTGTGTGTGTTAACAAGCTAACATACGTCGGCTTCCTGCCAGGCTCTTGACAGGGGAGGGCTGGCGTAGGGGCTGCATAGTTTTCACGTGCTCGGAGGCTGCAGATCTGATAAGGGATTCGTCTTAGGAAAAAATTAGGGGAATGCAATAAATGTGCAGCCCTTATAAGGAACAGATTTGGCCTGGTGATAGATGACGGGGCTCGGCCCGCGCTAGTCAAACATCCCCTCTTGGGCAGACCTCGGTGCCCACGAGGCCTCCGCGTTTCCTGCAGGCTCGCTTGCCCCTTTGAAGCGCAGTCATATGTGCGGGGGTACTGAGTGATGAGCGCTTACAAGGGAGGAGTAAAATATTGCAAACCGGGAAGGTTCCACTTCCTGCGCAGCGTTATTCAGACCAGTGCCCTCACATAGTAATAACACCATCCCTTTAAACACATAAGGTTTTCAGATACCAAAGCCGGAAGCATTGAAAGAGGCCAACCAAGGCAAATGTGCTTGTATTTTTGGGTACGAACGTGGAATTTTGTGTGCAGCCGTGACCCCCTTGACGCAGAAACATTTCTGTTTTCCAAACTTGCTGATTCACATCACAACAATCAGAATGTTCGTGAAAACCAAAGTCTGTGGAAATGTGGCCTCCTTTCTTGGCCTTTATCTTTGACTCTTTCTCTTCCTTCCTTTCTAAATTCTTTCTTTCCCCTTTCTGTTTCTCCTTTCCCTTCCTTCCCTTTCTCTCTTCCCTTCCTCTTTAACACCCCCTTTACTCCTCCCCCTTCCCTCTCCTCCCTCTTTCCTCTTCTTTTACCCTTCTTATACTAGTGGGATGAAAAAGTGGATTGGATCTCTAAAACAAGTATTTACAATGCAACGGTTTCACCTTTGGAAAAGTTTGAGCTATTGCCATTGTAAATGACAACATTTGTATTTCTGTGTTGGTTTTGAAAACAGATAAATAAATGGCATTGTCATTTACATTGCCTATAGCTCTAACTTTTCCAAAGGCAAAACCGTTGCATTGTAAATGCTTGTTTCTTTAGGCAAGAAATTTCTCTTCGGGCGGGGAAACGCTTAGAGCAGTGAAGGGCAGCAGGTATGATATGGGCAGTTTTAAAGGGAGAGAGGAATAGTGTCTGGGAAGGGGGCAGGGCATGGGTGAAGGGCAGTACTGAAACTGCAAGAAAGCCCGGGAGAGGCTGGCGAGCCACGCAGAGACTGAGGGTCAGAGAAGTGCATGTAAATTGGGGCAGAGCAGTTAAGACACCGCATCTCCGCAACACACCCTCACGTGGCAGGTGACAGTACCGTGTCGCGACAAAGAGTTTGGAAAGCTCTGAGCTAGATGGATGAGCAAAAGGATGGATGGATGAATGAAAGGTTTAATGCTGGGTCATTGTGAACCCCTAACTTTAGTATCTACAACAGTGGTGAAGTTCTTGATGGGCATCTTCTTTCTGCAACTTGACAGACAAAGATGAGTGAGTGAAAGGATGGGTGTATGTGTGAGTAAAAAGGTGTATCGATTGGTGAGTGAAAGGATGGATGGGTAGATGGATGAATGGATGAAAGGATGGATGTAAGGACTTATGAGCAGATGAATGGATGGATGAGTGAAAGAGAGGGTGAATAGATGGATGAAAGGGTCACTGTATGGACATGTGAAAGAGTGGATGGATAAATAAAAGGGAGGGTGGATGGATGGAAGGATAGATAAAAGGGTAGTTAGGTGGATGACAAGAGGAAGGATGGATGAATGAGTGATAGGATGGATGGATGGGAGAAAAGGATGTGTAAAAGAATGGAAGGCTGAGTGAAAGGGATGGTGGATGGATGGATAACAGGGTGGATGGATGGATGAGTGAAAGAATGGATGGATAAGTGAAAATGGAGGGTGGATGGATGATAAGAGAATGGATGAATGGATGGAAAGGATTGATGGATAAGATAATTAATGGATAAGTGAAAGAATGACTGATTGAGCAAAAGGGAGGATGGATGGATGGACGGATGGACGGATGGATGGATGAGTGAAACGATGGATGATGAGAGAAAGGATGGATGGTTGACTGAGTGAAAGGATGATGGTCGAGAGAAATGATGGATCAGTGAATGAATGAATGAATGGATAAGTGAAAGGAAGGTTGGACAGATAGATGAATGACAGATGTATGGATGAGGGAAAGAATGGATGAATGCAAGAATGGGAGGGTGGATGGATGATTGAGAACATAGATGGATGAGTGAGTGAAACGATGGATGGATGGATGAGGGAAAGGATGGATGGCTGAGAAAGTGAATGGATGAGTGAAATAATTGACGGATGAGCGAAAGGAAGGATGGATAGATAGATAGGTGGATGCAGGCACGCAACACCCATTGGACTCACCGGGCTTCAGCCCCCCCCCCGTCGTGTGTGGCAGCCCGGGATGAGACCGATCCCGGGCACACACAGAGCCGCACCCGAACGTTTCACAGGTCTTTTAAAGACCATTACAATGGTAATTAGGCCTTGCAGTTGTTTCACCCCTTTAAAGAGCCCCTGCAGCTCCACTCTGCCTACTGATTAAAGGTTCAGCCCCCCCGAAATTTTTTCTTAGCCCCCCCTGAAATTTGGCTCTAGTTGCGCCTCTGGGTGGATGTATGAGTGAATGAAAGGATGGATGGATGATGAGAGAATGGATGGTTGGATGAATGAGTAAGTGAAGGAGTGGATGGACTAGAGAAAGGATAGATGAGTGATAGGGAGGGTGGAGGAATGGATGACAAATGGATGTGTGAGTTAAAGAATGGATGGATGAGTGAAGGGTGTGTGTATGGAAGGATGAATGATTGAAATTGTGGAAAATTGAGTGAGTGAAAGTATGGATGGATGGATGAGTGAAAGGGTAAATGGATAGATGGATGTATGGATGAATGGGTGGAAGGGTGGATCTATGAGTGAAATGTTGAATGCTTGAGTGAAAGGATGTATGGTGGATGAGTAAAAGGGCTGATGGATGGATGGAGTGACTATGTGGATTGATAGAGTGAAAGGGTGGATGGATGGGTGAGTGAAATGATGGGTGGGTGGGTGGATGGATTGATTGCTGGATGGATTAATGGATGGATGGATGGATGGAGAGGTTTGAAGATAAATGGATAGGTTGCATATGGCTGAGCAGAAGAACGGAATAGTCAAAGATTGAAAGGTGAATGAAAGAATGAATGTATGACAGAATTTAAAGATGAAATGGTGGATATCCGCAGGTGGTTGGAAGGACGAAAGGATGAATGGATAGATGCTTGGATGGAAGATATAAGAGAATTCTTCTGTGGCTGTTGTGATGATTTGCTTTGCTGCTGGGTGCCATGGAAGCCGTGGTTCAAAGTGTGTGGGAGGGTATTTTAATGTTCTGGCTACTGCATTGCTGAGAAACATCCCATGCTTTTTATTCCTGTCCTTGTGATGGTGTCCACAGGTGGCTCTTTAAATTGCAGCTTAGGTGTTGCGTCACTTTCTGCACCACATTGCGTTGTGCAAAAATTACTGCAACCCCTTGATAAATATAGCCTCCCATGCCTGCTATATCCCTCCTGCGCTATCCCTGTTAGTTCAATTCCCTTGCATGGGGGGAGGGGTGTTCCACTACTCGTCCCTCAATAACGACACAGAAACAAAACTTACACAACCATGCTTGCTGTCTGTTCCGGCACTATCATGGGCGGAAAGAGCGCTGGCCGGGCCACTGAAGGGCAGGCCAAAGGTATGAGCTGCCATCCATGGCCGCCACTTCAGCCCCCCCCCCCACACCTGTGCTTTTATTGAATTGTTGTCCCTGGCTATGGCATAATATCTCGGTGGCGGATCTTTTAAAATGCAGTCAGTAAGCTGCATGAACAACACAGGTTGCCATTTCAGTTTACAAAAACGATCCCTTCTGGCCCCATCCTCCGCGTCTTCCCTTGCATTCAATAAACCCACTATAAACAAGTCTGATGGCTTTCAGTGGAGGCATTTGTGTGGGTGGTTGGGCAGGAGAAGTGCGCACGCCCCTGCGATTTCTACGACGTGGTAGTCACCAAATCTAAAATGTTTTTACCTACCTACAGTAATTTGGGAATAATTCGATGCAGACGCGAGTTTTCAAATAATGCTGACTTTCATTTTACAAAGTGAATTGGAATAGTCCAATGGACATTGGAGGTTCCATGTCTGGGCCGGCTTTTGTCTGGAGACATGAACCCCTCAGACATGAAAGACTTTACATATTGTTAACAATAGACCCCACAAAGGAGGCATTGTCCGAAACAAAAACACATTGTCGGCCGTGCGATGATTTCCATTTCAAAGTTCGACCGGCTATCTCCGCCAATATGGCCCAGCCCTACACGCGTGTCTTGCTAATTACCCCATTAAAGCCCAGACTAAGTAATGACGATGTAATTGCACTTGACACGTGCTGATGATATGCACTGACGTGCTCTCTTTGTGTCGAGGTTGAAAGGGATGGATTTCTAGGGCAGCCTGCATGGAGCCGGGCTCTTCGTCCTTTGGGCCCCGGGCTGTGGTACTAGTCAGTCCTCGTTAGAAAAGAGAGAATGCAAATGAGCGCGTGGCAGCTTTCCAGTAAATAATGAGAGATGATTTATGTCGCCTAAAGATAAGGGATCGAATCACGCCACTAATGCTTTCAGAGACGGAACCTTCTGAAACTGAATAAAGCTTTGGAGCACTGATAAACTGAAAAAAAGACCGTGCAAGTTAATACATAGGGAACCTATAGGCACAAATCAGGGCGCTGCACCTGCCCTCAGGCATTTGTGTCTGTGGTAGCATAACTCTTCAAAACTCATTATGATCCTCATTGAGTGCAGGGTACAATCGGAAGTCAGAATGTGATATCTGATGTCGAGCGATGGAAGTAATCTGACACTCTCCCGATGAATGTCGTTGCACAAATTGTGCCTAGTACTGTTTTGCCATACCATTAACATCACATGCTATGATTGAAAACGCCATGACAAGTCTAGTCAGAAAACGCGCAGCATTAATTATCACCCCATGTCCCACTGTACCCCGCGGAGCGCAGAATGTTTGGTTACACTGCGCGCTGAGATATTGACGTTTCTCAGGGCGCTTTCTTGCATCCAAATACCATGGCTGCAAGGCCCAATGTACTAACGGCTAGGAGAAAATAGACACATTTATTAAATAATATACACTCTTGTAATTAATTGTTTATAATTTAAAGAAAGAAGATTAGCATTGCAGACAATACTGTCTGGGTTTCCTATGACTTTGTGTTGTTGCATAGTGAAGCACTGGGATGCAAAGTAACACGTTGGTATTTTTTCCGAAAGAAGCCGTTTTCTGAGTTGAAAAGCACTTTTTACTGATATGGCCAGGGAGTCACTGATGGCCGATGCAAGTGTATACTTACCATACCCATAACCTCAAGACACAAATGCAAACAAACCCACTTCGGTATTTCTTTGGGATAGGGGTCGTAAGACACCAGGCCCTATTTGTTAACAAAAACAGCAACCACATTATTTACATTTTGTTTTACATTTTTGGTATCCTAGCCTTAACATAAATTTTAGTACATGGGAATCACCTAAGCATAACTAGTCTCTTCCTGTGTAACCAAGCAAATTATTCCGCAACAATTCTGAGTGGGATCAAGACTGGCTCTGACCCTTCCTTTACCCCTTCGGAGCCCTCCTTATGGGAGGAGTCCCATTTTCACTCTTCACGTGGAGGTCACCGATGTCAGCGAAAAACTTGTGCAGGAGGCCTGGCTGCCCTTAATATACCTACAGCGGAGCACCCCCTACACCCAGGTTTTTACCCCCAAGGGCCAGTGCGAGGTTATGCCCAACTGGGCCCGTGCGCAGGGGTGGCTCTAGGCTCATGGCGGCCCTGGGCAGGGAGCGTAGGTAGGGGGCCCCGGAAGAGTCGGTCCGGGCGGGGTGGAGCGCGGAGGCCAGTGAAGAGGGGGTGGGGGTCAGGGTGTTTGGAAGTGGAACAGAGCCGGAGGCCGTCAAATCCCTGCCAGGGGCCGCCACGCAAATATGTATCCATCCTCAGAGGATTAATATATTAAGGATATATATTGGCGTGGTGGCCCCTGGGGTGTGGTGGCCCTGTGCAGGTGCACAGCTTGCACATGCCTAAGGCCGCCCCTGCCGTGCGGGTGGCTGCTAGGTAAAGGACAGCGTCAGCGACTGCCCAGAAACCCCCTGCACCCCTGCCACCTCATTCTGACCTGGTGGCAGCACCACTTGGAGGGTCCATGAATGCCGATGTCAAATTTGGTAATACAGGATGGCGAAAAAGGAGCCTAAGTGTCCCCCCAATCTTGACCTCACCCGCCAAGATAAATACAACAATTTACAAAAAAGGATGCTAAACTGTTAGTCAACAACTGTTAGTCAAACAACAGTCAACCACTGTTAATCAAGCAAGATAGAACATTTCTGTCACAGCAAACAACAAGAGAGCAAAATCTAATTCATGACCAAACACAAATTCATATAATAGCACGCTCATCAGTCTAAGCAACAAACAATTCCTGCTATAAAACACCCTAGAAGGATCCTAGTTTTTTTGGGATGGTGGGTGGGAAATACTCAACAACCCGTGAGACTACCAGGCAGGTTTTAACCGGTCCACAGGAGGAAAATAACGGGGGGGGTGGTTGGGGCCCCAACACCTCCGAAAGTGCTGAGGAGTCCGATGGCCGTGCAGTGGGGGAAAGTCCTTGGCAACCACGTCTTGTAGTAGGCAGGTAACAGAGACCTGCCTGCCCAGCGGGGCTACTTAAATAGGGACGGTTTCCTAACGGCTGCCCCAGAAGCACTTGAGTGCTACCGGGGCAGCAGGTGCAACAAACAATTTGCGCCGACCTCACCCGAAAGGATGGGGCAGCCCACCCATCACCCCTCTGGACCCCGGCTCCCTGCCATATCCCGGCTCCCCCCATGGAGAGGAGAGGCTCTGTTATTTGTGTCTTTTTGCGTTACAGGTGCGTTATTGAGCCATTAGTTGGGTTGATCAGCACAAGCAACATATGTTTTGATGAGGGTACAGTGGGCTGAACTGAGTGGAGTGGGGTGGATTGGAGTGGGTGGACTGGATGAGGTGAATTGGATTGGAGTGGGGTGGATTGAAATGGGGTGAGGTGGATTGGATTGGGTTGGGTTGGAGTGGGTTGGATAAGATTGGTTTGGGTGGGGTGGATTGGATTGGGGTGGTTTTCGAGTCAGGTGAATTTGAGTTTAGTGGAGGGGTGGATTGGACAGGACTGGAGGGAGTGGATTGGAGTAAGGTGGATTGGATTGGTGTGGGGTGGATTGGATTGGTGTGGGGTGGATTGTAATGGAGTGGATTGGAGTGAGGTAGGCTGGATGGATTGGATTGAATGGGTTGACTAAACTAGGGTGGGGTGGGGTTGATTGGGAGAGGGAGGGTGGTGGATATGAGTAGAATGGGGTGGATTGGAGTAGCGTGGGGATGATTGAACTACAGTGGAGTAGGATGGATTGCAGATTGGAGAGTGGCCTAATATTTAGGATAGGTGTGTGTCAGACTGTTTTGGATTGGAGTGGGGTGGGTTGGAGAGAGTGATGGGTGGTTAGGATTGGGGTGAGCTGGATTGGTTCCCAAAGGGGAAGATTAGATTGGGGTGGAAAGGATTGGTGTGGTGTGGATTGGATTGGATTGGGTGGGGTGAGGTGATCTGGATTGGGGTGGGTTGATTGAATTGGGGTGGACTGAATTGGAGTGGGGCCGATTGTTTTGGATTGGAGTGGGGCAGATTGAAATGGGGCAGCTTGTTTTGGATTGGAGTGGGGCAGATGGGAGCAGGGCAGATTTATTTGAAATGGAATGGGGCAATTTGGAGTAGGCAGATTGTTTTGGATTGGTGTGGGGAAGATTGTCTTGGATTGGAATGGGGCAGACTTTAGTGGTGCAGATTGGAGTGGGGCAGATTGTTTTGAATTGGAGTGGGCCTGATTGGAGTGAGCAGGTTGTTTTGGTTTGGAGTGGGGTAGATTCTTTTAGATTGGAGTGGGGCAGATTGTTTTGATTTGAAGTGGTCCATATCGGAGTGGTAATAGTAAATGTTATCCCCACAATGTCCAACACGTTCCCTTCTGATTCTCTGTTTGGAGTAGGAAAAGAGAATTGAACCCCTCAAAAGTTCAACACCTTCCCTACTGTTGCTAAGACTGGAAGTGGAAATAGTACATTTAACCCGTCTAAAGTCCAGCGCTTTCCCTGCAATTGCACTGCCTGGATTAGGAATAGTAAATCTAACCCCTCTGAAGTCCATCACTTTTCGTACTGTTGCATTTATTAGAGTGGGAATAGTTAGTTTGATTTTCTTAGACACCAACAGTTTTGTTAATATTAGGTAAATAGATTTTATAGCATAATTTTTTTTTGCATTTTATACTATATGTTTTTATTATTAAATTTATGTTGATGTTTATAACATTTTTAATAAATATGCTTTTCGTGTTTTACATGTTTAATATTTTATTCAGTGCCTAAATTAATGAATATATTTTTTGTTATTGAATTGTGCATTTGAATTTTTTTTATTGTGTATGTAATATATTTATAACCATGACTATCTGAAAAATATTTAAAAAAAGGAAACTTTTTGCATACCAGTTCTGGTCTGCGGCATTCAAATCCTCTTCGGTGTTCTAAGAGAGTGTAAAGGAGATATAGCTGATTTCTGTTTCTCGCACGCCAAGGCCACCTCACATTTATATATATTTCCTTGTGTTATAGAATTATATATTCATAGAAAGTATTAAATATTAGTGGAATTGAATTTACATTATATTAAATGTATATGTATATATATATATCTATTATCTTTATTTCAATACCTCGTTTGTATAATCTTGGATTTAACCTATGACTAGTTTTCATAAGTGTGCACCCGATATATCTATGTTGCAGCGATAGTCTGTCTTCACTGTTATCATCCACGTGACACGGGAGGTTACCACCAGGGTGCGGTAACACACTTGGTGCACTGCATTTAAAAAAGGCTTGTGATTGCTTTATTCTTTCACTGCAGCGTGAACAAGGGCACTTGTGCTCGAAACGCGTCGCTGAAATTGGCTTTGTGAACTGAAATAAAACAAGATTTACTTGCTGATTTGGTGGTCCGTATTTCCTTCCTGTGGATGGCGTGGAGGCTTTGACCGCATACGCAGATCTGGAGGGAGGGAACTTGTGCTCTCATATGTTTCCGGAAGAGGATTTGCTTCCGTAACGGACCCCTTCGCCTACAGCTGACATCCGCTTTACAAATCACCTGGCTTGGATCTCTTTTGGGAATCATAGCGGTTGTCCCCGTGACTACAGCTACTTCATTCGCAAGTGTTGACGGCGGGAAAAGTCTCGCTGATTCGGGTCGGAGGACGCGGAGCAGGGAGCAGCTTCTGCCACACACGAGCGGTGAGTGAAACGTATATCATGTCACGGCGGCAAAGTTAATCAGCAGCGGCAACACACTGTGGCGGGTACTTCACGCAATTAGTTATCTGCCTAAATCAGAAAACACACGAAGCCATTATGAATGATGACGAAATTGACAATTTGCGGGAAGAAGCCGCGTCCACCATGTTTAACGGGACTACAAGCCGTTTGGACAAACCACCATCACATAGTGATATTAACACAACACAAAAACTAAATTTGCAACAGTTGTTTAAAGAGTTAGAAAAACTACGTAAGTCCGAGTGCACCAAATGGTGGGAAAACAAATCCCTCAGCAAATATGAAGAGGTGGGCCGTGTCCCTCGTGGACTGCGCATCTTATTAGCGCCCAGCTTTGATAAACCGGACCCGGCCATGTTATTGGAATGGGGGGAGAGCAACCTAGCGGCTTCGATGAACTTGGTATGCATACTAATTAAATATGCCGCAAGCGATCGTCTTAAACTTTTGGATCAAATAAAAGTTTTAGAATTAGAAATTAATGCTCACCCAGACCAACAGGAAGTCCAAAAGCTCACTGAAAAAATAACTGAGCGTCTACACAAGCACGAAGAAAAGATAAAAGAGCGAAAGGCCTCCAAATTTGCTCGGGATGCGGATGATTACAGCCAAGGCCGCATCTTCACATTTTCCAGGAAATATAACAACGCCAAACGACAGGCATATTCTAATAGAAACTCCAAGGAAAATCCTAGCAATAGCGCCTTACCTACTCCCACTCAACAAACCAACTCTGGCAATATCGCAACCTCTATGCCTAATGATGACAGCAATAACTCCACACCACTACAGAGTGATTATAGCAGTGACGCCTCATCCACGTGCTCCTCCACGTCAGATTTAAACTTACAAGGACTTGCGAAACTAAATCTACAGCAAGAGATGGATTTCGTAGTGGAGGAGAGTGTGGTAAATAGTAATTTACCGTCTGAATTTCTATGCGGTAAAGTTCAATAACAATAACTCAATCGGAAATAAAGAGACACAAAGTCCGTGGCAGCTGAGTTTCAAAGTGGGTTTTATTCCATAAAATGGAATGGTTCGAACCTGGATATCATGTTCCTGTCCCCATAAAGGATCAGGAAGGGATAGAGCATACTTTATTGACAGAACATAACTTTTATAGTTAATGCACAGAATGGTGACCAATACAGAAGGCGTAACAGCTGAGAGAAAACGAGATAAGGACACATGTGCATAGCAATACGTAATCAGAAGGCGTGCACTAGGGCGTACACAGAGTCGTGTGTTAGGAAACGTCACATGAAAGTGTCACAAGTGGGTGGATACTTAATGGAATCTTGCAGTGTCAGCAGAAATCTGTGGCAAGGATGCGCGCGCAGCAGCATGACGTGTGACTGACGTGAGGCTGGAGGGTGCAGGGGACTTGACATTTAGCCCTAGAGGGGAGAGACAGAAGTCTGGCATGTCAGATCAACTCGTTCCTAAATCATATCTGATATCTTATGTTTAAGGAACCATATTATCTAGAAGGAAAAGGTCTCTCGGGCAGAGGCTACTCTATACTGAGTGCATATGTGCCTACGTGTCTGCGTGTAATGCGAGAAGCCATGGGCCTACCATGGTAACAGAAGCAACGAATTACTTGCATGGAGACAGAGAGGCCGGGCCCTTTGCTCTGCAGCCGGGGAATTGTTTATCTACTCTGCTAGACTGGAATGTGTTTTCGAGGAGCTGAACTCGGCTATACTGATAACTTGAAGGCAAAATACTGTCTTTGGCAGGCAAGCAGGCCGAGCCGGGCACCGCTCGCCGCGCATGAAAAGACGTTGGCAAGGCATACTTAGGAACTGAATTATCAATCCATTCATGGCGGATCTGAAAGAGGACATGTTAACGTTGGACGCAAATGTATTTGCGTCTTCATAGCTGGCACAGGAGGGAAGTTACATGCACTTTAACTCGTACATGGAGACGGTGGGGTACACGTTAGGGAACATTTCTGACCATAAAATTTTATATTTCCTCATTCCCTCCTTGTTCCCTACGGACCCTTCATGATACATCAATCCTCATTAGTCCATCTATTTGTTCATATAACATCATTTGCTCTTCCTTTTTTAGACGGGATTTAGAACGCGGACTTGGATGAGGAAAACAGGATGTGGCGCACAGACCGCAAATCGCCGGCCCACATTGTATACATAGGCAACAACTGAATACTATGAGAAGAGCTATTCCGAGGAAGGATAGGACCTTCCATCCCCAGGCTGACAACACGCTCCAGAACCAACCGGACCAAGTCCAAGTACCTGGATTCTGGTGTATCTGATTTGCAATCTTATGGAGGCGTGTAATGGCTTTATATACTGATGGTGCATTATTAGGAATGAAAACACAGCAACTCGATCCGAGAACTTTACAGGCCCCGCCCCTATCGGCCAGGATGACGTCAAGGACGAGACGATTTTGAAGAACGACAAGTCTCATAGCAGACTGTTCCTCGGTCAAGTTACCTAGGGCGGAAGTAGTTTCATTCACTACTGCTTCAAGGGTTCTGGTCAAGTGACGTATAGACTTACTATTAAAGATGGCACCTAAGTAGGGAAAGAAACCTTTATTGAAATCGGTGTATTGTTCCCATGCCGTTTCAGTATAATCGACAAGCGGGAGATCTCTCTTGGGTCTGTTAGGTACTAGTCGGGAGTTTCTATGATAATCAGGTGAAGCTACAAAAACAGGTGGCAGAAGGAATGCAATGTAACATGTCCCATCCCAATCTAGTGGCAAACGTATGTAGGCTGTATGACCACAAATGAAATAGGAATGACGGGTAGCCTTGAATGTAGACTTGCCTCTGTCACTGAATTCGATCACAGTAGTACATTTACTATGACCTAGGGGTACTGAGCCATTCTTTCTGACACATAATTCGCCTTTGACGGGTAGTACTGACATAGAGGGTAAGTCTGGTCCTGTATCAGACTGAACATTTAGAATCATGAGGTTGAGTGTATAATTACCTAATCCATATACTTCATTTTCTAGATCGGTCCCTGTCCTTTGTGGAAGACCCTCCTTGTTAGGGTAACATGCTTTAAGCAGAACTGTGTTCAGATTTCCCCATATCCAACTACCTTTGTATACTATGGACTCAGAGTCTAAGGAATTTATTAAACTAAACCATGCACCACAGGAACCATTATGTGTGAATGGATACGGGAAAAGAGGCAAGACTCCCTTGTATTTCTGATAGGGAGGAAGTCGGCCACATATCCAACAATTGGTAGCATTGCTAGTCTGATGAGAATGATGTAACATACTGATGAAGGTATTGTTGCGCAGCGCAAGTCGGTAAGATAATTCATGAGGGGGTAGTTCACTGAAAGTATGCTCGACAGTATTGTTTGAAAAGAAATGTGCATATATGGAGAGAGGGAAATACATATGCAATAGAATACTTGCAGCAATAATCGTAAGACTCAGAAAAAACATAATCAACAATGTCACTATACAGTGACTACGAAGAGATTTACAATATTCTCGTTTCTTGAGCTGTTTCTGTCTATCTCTCTCTCTTTTGGGGTCTAACGGATACATGTCAGAAACTGTCTAATCGATTCACCTAGGGGAGGACTTAAACAATTAAACTGTCTGACTTGCTAGACCTCAGCTTTAAACGATACTCTTGTTGAGGAGTTTTCTCTACCAGGGGGAGTTTAGAGTCACTGGAATCTGGGCAGTCCTTAGAGGGGGAGGATGAGTCAGTCTCTGGCGGTGTTCCGTAAAGCTTCTTAACATGACTCATATGGACCCATCCTTTGCGGCCCTCAAGTTTCACGGCTGTCCTTGTTGTCAGTAAGACGAGCTTCGGCTCCTGCCAGCGGGGCTCCAGCGGGCTTTTCCTGTCGAAATTGCGCACAAAAACGAATGTTCCTGGTGTAATCTCGTGCGGCTTCACCTCGGTGTTGTCGGGAAAGGCTGCAGCTACCTGTGAACGACATGATTGTAGTGCAGACATCAAGGAGGCAAGGTAATCTGTCAACATATTACTATCAACATCAGTTAACTTTCTTGGTATAGGCGTCCCCCACATATTCGGTGGCCTACCGAAGACCACCTCATACGGAGATAGCCCTGTTCTCGAGTGCGCAACCATTCTCATGTAAAATAATGCAACTGGCAAGGCGACTATCCAGTCGACCCCTTTTTCGGCACATATTTTTGCAAGACGAGTTTTCAGTGTCTGATTGTGGCGTTCCACGAGACCTGCTGCCTCGGGATGTCGGACGCAGTGGAATTTCCACTGATATCCTAGCAAGAGGGAAACCTGCTTCATTAATTCAGATGAGAATGGCTGGCCGTTATCTGAGTACACGACACGAGGCAAACCGTACCGTGGGAAAAATTCACGAACCAGCTGCTTGGCAGTGGTCGGAGCAGTATAATCTGGGACTGGATATGCTTCTGTCCAACGGGAAAGTGCACAAACAACTACGAGGACATATTTGAATCCTCAACATCGTTCCATCTGGATATAATCCATCTGGAGGACTTCAAAAGGGTAATCGGGAGGATGAAATCCACCTTGCCCTACGGGAATGCTTTTGCCTGGATTGAACTGACAACAAATCATGCAAGTACGCACTTTCTGTTTTGCTGCTGCTCGTAAATGTTTGTTGTACCAAAGATTCTGTAAACTGTCTGTTATGGCTGGGTTGTCTGTGTAGATGGGATCAGCCCCCAGGGGCCCCTATGACCCAGCCAAAACGTACTCACCTTCCCTCCTTAGATCGTATTCACAATGGATAGATTTACAGATATATATACAGGTCACACCTAAGGATGGGGCATGATAATATACATATATATAGGAATTTTCTACAATATCTTATTCACATCAGTCGGTCTCGCGGCCACCCTGACCCAGACCGGTCTACCCTAGGGCAGATATTGCGCACAATCCGGTGCGACTACACATGGGCCTGCAGAACCCTATGCTCCCGTTTCCAAACGCTCAACAATCCTGTCGAACTCCACGTCAGTATCCCCCCTGGCGCTCTCACTTATTCAAGCCACAATCCTGTGGGTATCAGCACTGGTAGTCCTCCCCAGTGTTCTCACTAACGCCGCATATCAACGACGACCACATTCCTATGAACAATTATCAGGATAATATCTCAGTTACCTACTCGGAATAAAACTATAATGATAACTTTAAACACAGTTCCAAATTGTATGGTGTACTTTCTGTTCTTGGCATCAAAGGTCCACTCACTCCCTCCTTGTTCGATCACTATTTACCCGATCGGGATTACACATCCGTTCACATAAACAACTCTCGACTGGAAGATGCATTTACCGAGATTGAACAGGAACACAAGGCACACGATAATTCCATAAGAATTAGGGTATTTATTAACAATAGACACAAATCACATTACTATGCAACATAACTTCTGCAAAGAAAGGGTAAAGATTAGAGCTGGTCGGACGTCACCTGATTAATATGAAGTTTGGACTCGGCAGTCATCTAGGTTCCCTTCTCGTCTCTGTGTCCTGGCTCGCCTCGCAGTCACCCTCAGCCGTCACAAGTACACGTCTGCACCGCTAGGCTCAACCTCGTCTGCTTCCCCTCAGGACCTCGGAACCTTGCTGATTATTAGCTACCGTCTCTCTCTCTCTCTGTATTAGTGCGCTCCGCACTGCTTCTCGTTCAGTCTATCTCAGAGAGTTTCGGTCTTAAATCTTTCTCCGACTTCAAAGATGGCGACTTGTCCACCATGAACATGAATAATGGCAGAGATGCTAACGGCTAGATGCCGCCTACGGACTAACTCACAAACTGACTAACACCTTCGCTAATATCAAAGCCCGTTCCTTCATGGAAAGTTACGGCCAGTAACCTGCCGCCCACCAAATTCTTGTACCTCCCCGTACCAAGGACACTTTCCCAGCCGGCCGGCCTGAAGTTGTGTCTTCGGAGTGGAGAAAAATACATTCCTTCGATAAGGGTCAGCCTGAACCGGTTCTCTCCAAGCGAACAACAGCTTGAAACTAAAACATTACTCTTCACCTAGAAAGCCTTCTCGAGCTACTGGGCAGAAAGCAAAATGGAGTCTGTCTCGTTTAAGGTCTACGGAGCCCATAATATGCATAGCTCCATGAAAAGTAGCCTAGTATGTTAGCAAATGAGCAAATCATGACTAATACTTATATATCTATCCCCTATCTTAAGTTCATAAGCCTTACTCTGAGGAAAATGGTACGAAAATGCCCTAATATATGTAAGACAGGGTCCCTGTCTATCGGCCTACTCCCTATACTATGGGGGTGATAGGCTGGAGTCACTCTCCATCATTCTCCTTCTCCAAAGAGCTAGCAAGAAGACAGCCATAACATTACACCCCTTGACTCCAGTCTATTAACCACAAACTAAATGGAGCTAACCTCAGTAGACGAATAATATGAAACAAAATTAACTGATCTACGACCCTTACTAAGTCTAAAGAAGTGCAGCAAGGAAGGGATACACTGAATAAAGCAACAAATAGCTATTAGGATACAAATAGCAACAATAACCCCCCCTAAAATCTGTCGTAGGGAATGCATGTCAGGGAGCCAATTAAAAAGCCAGTCAAAGAAACCCTGATCTATATGTTGTCTAATTTCTGCAGTCAAGTCGTGGAGTTTGTCAATATGGGATTGGATAGCTTTAGAATGGTCAGACAAATTAAAACAGCATAGACCTTCAAAATCGGAACAATCATGACCATGTTTCAACAATAAATAATCGATAGCCGCACGGTTTTGCAAAATAGCTCTACGTTCACCTTGGGAATCTAATAATAAGTCTGATAAAACAGTAGACGTTTGGTTAATTGACTTCACCATCCAGCAGGCCATTTTGCCGATTGTTTTGGCATTATAAACGGCCAATGCTGGCACACCAATAATAGAAAAAGCTAAACCAAGATATTCTGATCGGGAATAGAGATGAACAGAGGAATCACAATCTTCATGTAATGACATTGAATCACGGACCATACGGGAATGTGAAGAAGGATGTGAGGAAAACATTAGCAAACTCAATCTAGTGATGGCACATGGACCACCAGAAATATTCGCAGGAATATAGGGCCAAGACGAATTCCCACAAGAAAAGAGCCATCCAGCTGGCAATAACATTGGACGATAATGGCTAGTGGCTACTACTAAACGTTTACAGGTCATATTATTCTTAACTGAAAGACATGAATTCGGAAGTCTCTTTGAACATAACAAGCGTTGATGAAATGAAAAGGTAGTAGCGGCTTGGAGCTTCAGCCGCAGACACTCGGTAATAGCTTTAGGGTTACAGGTCATAATGAAACAAAGATCTCCAGGGGTAATATTAAAAGTAGTAATTCTGGAATTAACAGAGACATCAAGGTCTGGAATAAGAGTACATGAGGGGCAGAATTCATGTGCTGTAAAGTCACCCAGAATAACATTAGGTCGGGCATTAGAAAAATTCAAAATATGGTGGAGTGTCTCAGTGGATGCAGGGACAGCTACCAGACAGGTCGCTAAAATGTCAGTAACGCTCTTCATTGGGGTAAGACAGAAATGCGGAGAGTTCGTCACCCGCTTCGCGAGTGTGATCCAAAAATTCGAAGACGTCTGCCACGCAGACCGCGGGGCTCTTATTATCCCATCAACCGGCGTCGGTGGATCCTCTCCTCTCCCGGCGTAGCAAGCCAAAAGGAGTCCAGCGCCGACACATCCTGCAGCAGCAATCCAAAGAATGATCTGGAAGAATACAAACACAAGCCTTAATCATTCTCGTAAATAACATTTATCAGCTGGGACAGCTTCCCAGCCATCTTTCCCTGGCTTCATCACCAAAACGGTGTTGTCATGACCGGTCGCAATAATATCAGCCTGTTCAGGAGGATTTTTAGGCGATTGCACCCATATTTTAGCTCCTGGAAGATCAGACGATCCGAAGCCTTTTTGTCCTCGCACAGTTAGCAACGTTGGGGCAGAGCCTTTTTTGATCTCACCACTGAAGACAGGCATAATCAGTAACTGAGCAACACGGTCAGACTTTTTGATAAATAAATCCGTCTCACTGCTATTAAGCAGGAGAACCTTAATCTCTCCCTGATAATCACTGTCAATCACTCCTCCGAGCACTTGTACACCTTTCAGGGCCAGGCCAAATCTAGGGGCAATTAATCCAAAACTACCGGCAGGTATAGAGACTCCAATGCCAGTCTCAACAATGATTCGATCTTTTCCTGGAAAATGTGCATCATTTAATGCATGCAGGTCTAGGCCTGCGGAACCTGGGGTCGCTCTACATGGAGCCAAAGCACCGGGGGCAATTTCCCAATATATCATAGTATGTGACATAGAATTAGGTTTTGCATCAACATGTGGAGGAAACAAACGCATCAAAGGAGATTCAGCATGTAACAAAGGACGATTATTTAAAATCAACAAAGCTTGAAGTAGAACATCCCTCCACTGGCTGTAACGGTCATCAGTCAACTTGCGCAACTGTTCTTTCAACAAGCCATTCATTCTCTCAATCAATCCTGAAGCTTGTGGATAATATGGAATATGAAACACCCAATCAATGTTATTTTCCGTACAGAATTCCTGCACCAATCTTCCACGAAAATGGGATGCGTTATCTGATTGAATTTGGAATGGGACACCATAGTACAGAATAATCAGCTCCAGGGTTTTAATCGTATTCACTTGGGTAGCATTCTTACAAGGGAAAGCGACCAAAAGGCAACTATAAGTATCAACCACTGTGCAAATATATTGACAATTTCTGCTCATAGGGAGCGGACCAATGTAATCAATCTGCCAAATTTGGGCGGGCAATTTACCTCGATGTAAGTGACCTCGAACAATCTGAGGCACCTCTTTTTTCCTAGAATGCTGGCAAATGGGACAATGTAGAATGACATCTTTTATCAAAGAAAAGGGAATATGAATTCCTCTATCGGCAGCCCACCTGCTAGTGACTTTCTCTCCAAAATGTCCTGCTTTCTGATGGGCCCACTTCGCCAATCCCGCCAAATCAGAATCTTGCATGTCAACCACTGCCTCAGAAATTTTAGACTGTTCATCTGCAATATTATGAAAAAATTTGTCAAGGGAGTCAATTGGAGTATGAGCATCCACGTGAAAGATTGTTACAGTACTCTGCGGGAGCAATTCCCAAATTTCTTGCCATAGTTCTTTCCCCCATAATTCTTTGGAATGCAATTCCCACTTACGAGAATGCCATGTTGGTAACCATACCGCCAGTCCATTCGCAGTGGACCAGGAATCAGTAAAAATATGACATGTGCCTGGTAGCTCCTGTTTCAAAACTTGGTAAACAGCATAGAGTTCAGCATATTGACTACTCTTACCGTCTCCAGTTGTGCATAACAATTTCTTTGTAACCGGGTTAAAAGAGACAGCTTTCCAATGTCTTTTGTCACCAATGAACTTCGCAGAACCATCCGTAAACCACACATGTTTTCTATCCTCCGCGGACAGATCATCAAATGATTTACCCCACTGCACGGGAGACTCCTGCACCACGGGAACCGAACATTCACTTTCCACCTCATTGGAGGGCGCCTGCGCCACTCGCTCGTGTAAAACTGCCACACCTTTCGGACCCACACGTGCCCTGTCCTGAATGTACCATTTCCATTTAATCACACTAGCCTCCTGAGCATGTCCAATTCGATGGGACTTTGGTGAACTCAAAACCCATTGCATAATGGGAATTTCAGGTCTCAAGATCACAGCATGGCCTAGGGTCAATTGCTCAGTATCCACCAGAGCCCAATAACAAGCAAGCAACTGTTTTTCAAAAGGTGAGTAGCGCTCACCAACTTCTGGTAACTTTTTGGTCCAAAAACCCAATGGCACTTTTTGTCTGCCCTGCTTTTGCCACAAACTCCAATTAGCATACAAGCCTTCCACGGACACATTCAAATCCACATCACCTTCATTCACGGGCCATAAATCCAAAGCATACTGAATAGCTTCTTTAGCCAAATTAAAAGCAGTCTGTTGGGGCTCACCCCATTCAAACGCATTCTTTTTACGGGTGACTCGATACAGTGGAGCTAAAATTTGACTCAAATGGGGAATATGCTGACGCCAAAATCCAAACAAACCAATAAAACATTGAGCCTCTTTCCTGCTTCTGGGAACAGCAAAATCAAGTATTTTTCGTTTAACCTGTGGAATCACCTCTCTGTGACCCTCATGCCAATTGATTCCTAAAAATTTCACAGCTTGGGATGGGGTTTGTAATTTGTCAGGATTAATTTCCCAACCTTTCACTCGCAAACAGTCAATGATCTGATCTAAATGGGACTGTACCTGATCTTGCGTTTCACCTTGGATCAAAATGTCGTCAATATAATGACAAACCTGAACTTGTGGATTCGTGGGTACTTCAGACAAATGTTCAGCCACCAGCCGGTGACAGATCGTAGGACTATGTACATAGCCTTGAGGAAGACTCCGGAACGTCATTTGACGTCCATTCCAAGTAAAACTGAATTGTTCCTGACATTCGGGGGCAATCGGAATTGAAAAGAATGCATTAGCAATATCAATGGAAGCATACCATGTACCTGGATGTTTTTGAATTCTCTCAATCAGTGTGACAATGTCAGGCACTGCAACAGTCAATTTGGGCGTATTTTTATTCAATTCTTGATAATCAACAGTCATGCGCCAAGAGTTGTCACTTTTGCGCACGGGCCAAACGGGATTATTCCAAGCAGATGTGACCGGAGTAATGACTCCCGCATCAACCAAATCCTGAATCGTAGCGGTAATTTCATCATGACCACCTGGGATGCGATATTGCTTCTGAGAAATTACTTTTGTTGCCAAAGGTATTTTAATAGGTGGCATGCGTAAACGGCCAACCCGTACGGGTCTGGTCGAAATGTACTGTCGTATACCAAATTGATAGTATCCATCATCCAAATGCAAAGTCATACCTTTCAAAATGTCAATTCCAATGATGTATTCCAAAAGTGGCACAACTAACACAGAGTATTCTCTACGAGGGATTCTACCAATTTTAATTTCGAGTGCAGTCTGAACCGCGGGTGTTTCTTTACCACCCAGACCAGTAATCGTAAAGGACTGTCCATGAAACTTTCTCGATTTACCATGAATTAGAGTGGCCTCCGCCCCAGTATCAACTAACGCTCGGGCCCTTTGGATATTACGATGTTTCCAAAAAATCTCAATATCTACATAGGGTCTGTAATCTCTGTGGGCCCACTTGCGTACCGGAGCTTGACCTATTTCCTAATCATTTTTCCCGCGTTCTGTCAACCAAGATAAATCAGGGTAAATGCTTTCGGCTTTCTTTGGTACTAGAATGTCTTGTTCATATCCGTCTCCAGTACGAAACGGATTAGTGTCATGTTCAAAAAGATGTGAATTACGGTCAGAGAGTCTGTTACGACCCTCCCTCCTTCGTACGTCAGGGGAATAACTCCTTGCATCTCGTCGGCTGTCGGAAACACGATCATCACCTCCTCTTTCACGATCATCCTCTCTCCCCCTTCCATCATTACGACGAGGGGATCCATCACGTTCATAGCGCCGATCACCACGACGATCAGAATTCACACATCGTCTCTCATCACCACTATCATCCGAACCACGATCATACTCATTCTTTCGCACACGACGGGCACCCTCCTTTCGATCCAGACCACGCTTACGAAACATATCCCATAAGCGATTATTAGGTTCACCATCAATGTCTTCCTTTTTGACACCATCAGCAATGAGAGCAAGGAACATGTCACGTCTAGAGAATTTATAATCACCACCAGTACGACCCTCAGGCCGAGATTGTCTTTCAGGTTTAAACCATTCACCCAGCTCACCAAGCTGACGAACAGATTCAAGCACAACAGACAAAGGGTTGCCAGTTTGGTTAATCAACAATGTCATCATGACCTGCTTGTAAGCAACAGGGGCAGAACGTATAATGCGATTACGCACAGAAGATGTTAAAAGACCATCCAAAAGTTTATCAGCAGTACTAAGAAAGATAGCCGTTTTCATGACCTCTTCTTTTAAACGTTGCGACGCATCGCGCAGAGTGTACCACGGTTTCTCATCAGTAGGCCAATCAGATTCTGTTGGATATTTATGATTACAGCCATCGGACGCAAGCTGGAGCAAAGAAATTTGACCAGCACCATTATAATTCCGAAAATGATCCTGAATCGTAGAATCAGAACTCAAAGAGCAAAATCGTAAGCAATCAACAGCATCGAGCATAATACCGGCAGCGCCAAGCTCATAAAGACGCACCATCCAGGTAAGCAAGGCCTCACCAGGCCGTTGTCGAAATCGTTGCAGAATGTCACTAACCTCCTGCTGAGTAAAATATTCAATACAATCAAGAGCTATACCACCCGGATTACCAGGGGCCTGTTGTAATTTCCGTCGAAAAATCGGGTGAGCAGAAACTGCGGGAAGAGCTTCCGAGGAAGCCCGCATCTTAGATTTAACAGCACAATCAGGGCAAGCTACGTCATCCACACGGGAAGAACGAGCACGGTCACAATCGGGAGTAGAATTAATGCATGAAGCAGATTTACAATCACGTCCGGAGCGAGAAGATTCGCGCTTGTCACCCTCCTCCGCCGAGGAGTCAGAAGTATGAGAATCCCAGATATTACAATCCCACTCATCGGGGTTCCAATCCATTCCAGCTTTCGCTACAACCATACGCACTTTGCGTGTAGATACACGACCACGACGATGTTTATACTTATATCGTGCAATACGGACCGCAGCTCTTTCAGCAATGGTCTGATATGTCTCAAGTTTGTCGGCAAGCAATTTATTTTGACAACGCAACAGAGTATGTGCATTTTGTAATTCAATACACTGTCCTTCCATATCTTTAAACTGCTTCTGTAGCTGAACAAACTTCTCATGCAATATTCTGTACGCATTAAGAACAATCCACCCTCTGCGTCCTAAAATAGGAAGCTCATCACCCTTCACTACTGGCGCTTTCTGCAGGCACGATACCACATCGGCAGGCTCCGCCTGCTCCAGACATGAAGACCAATTTTCACTCAAACCAGTAGAATCAGCCCACTCACGTGCCAAGGCCTCGTAAGGGGTACATTCCCAGCCGGGAATCTGAATCGGTAATTTGAAAACCGACGATGATTTTTTCGCAAACATAACGATACACAAAAAAGTATATACACAATTATAAACAAAATTTTATACGTACAAGCCGAGCGCAAACCAACAAAATTAAAACAACACAATGCACACAGGCTTCGTAAACAGTTCGTGACGCCAGATGTTATGGCTGGGTTGTCTGTGTAGATGGGATCAGCCCCCAGGGGCCCCTATGACCCAGCCAAAACGTACTCACCTTCCCTCCTTAGATCGTATTCACAATGGATAGATTTACAGATATATATACAGGTCACACCTAAGGATGGGGCATGATAATATACATATATATAGGAATTTTCTACAATATCTTATTCACATCAGTCGGTCTCGCGGCCACCCTGACCCAGACCGGTCTACCCTAGGGCAGATATTGCGCACAATCCGGTGCGACTACACATGGGCCTGCAGAACCCTATGCTCCCGTTTCCAAACGCTCAACAATCCTGTCGAACTCCACGTCAGTATCCCCCCTGGCGCTCTCACTTATTCAAGCCACAATCCTGTGGGTATCAGCACTGGTAGTCCTCCCCAGTGTTCTCACTAACGCCGCATATCAACGACGACCACATTCCTATGAACAATTATCAGGATAATATCTCAGTTACCTACTCGGAATAAAACTATAATGATAACTTTAAACACAGTTCCAAATTGTATGGTGTACTTTCTGTTCTTGGCATCAAAGGTCCACTCACTCCCTCCTTGTTCGATCACTATTTACCCGATCGGGATTACACATCCGTTCACATAAACAACTCTCGACTGGAAGATGCATTTACCGAGATTGAACAGGAACACAAGGCACACGATAATTCCATAAGAATTAGGGTATTTATTAACAATAGACACAAATCACATTACTATGCAACATAACTTCTGCAAAGAAAGGGTAAAGATTAGAGCTGGTCGGACGTCACCTGATTAATATGAAGTTTGGACTCGGCAGTCATCTAGGTTCCCTTCTCGTCTCTGTGTCCTGGCTCGCCTCGCAGTCACCCTCAGCCGTCACAAGTACACGTCTGCACCGCTAGGCTCAACCTCGTCTGCTTCCCCTCAGGACCTCGGAACCTTGCTGATTATTAGCTACCGTCTCTCTCTCTCTCTGTATTAGTGCGCTCCGCGCTGCTTCTCGTTCAGTCTATCTCAGAGAGTTTCGGTCTTAAATCTTTCTCCGACTTCAAAGATGGCGACTTGTCCACCATGAACATGAATAATGGCAGAGATGCTAACTGCTAGATGCCGCCTACGGACTAACCCACAAACTGACTAACACCTTCGCTAATATCAAAGCCCGTTCCTTCATGGAAAGTTACGGCCAGTAACCTGCCGCCCACCAAATTCTTGTACCTCCCCGTACCAAGGACACTTTCCCAGCCGGCCGGCCTGAAGTTGTGTCTTCGGAGTGGAGAAAAATACATTCCTTCGATAAGGGTCAGCCTGAACCGGTTCTCTCCAAGCGAACAACAGCTTGAAACTAAAACATTACTCTTCACCTAGAAAGCCTTCTCGAGCTACTGGGCAGAAAGCAAAATGGAGTCTGTCTCGTTTAAGGTCTACGGAGCCCATAATATGCATAGCTCCATGAAAAGTAGCCTAGTATGTTAGCAAATGAGCAAATCATGACTAATACTTATATATCTATCCCCTATCTTAAGTTCATAAGCCTTACTCTGAGGAAAATGGTACGAAAATGCCCTAATATATGTAAGACAGGGTCCCTGTCTATCGGCCTACTCCCTATACTATGGGGATGATAGGCTGGAGTCACTCTCCATCATTCTCCTTCTCCAAAGAGCTAGCAAGAAGACAGCCATAACACTGTCTAACATAGCTTTTTCTCCCAGATGTGCTGGACTATGTGCAGTATTGATCATAACTTGAACCATAGAGTCGGGGAGAAACCATGTGGCTTTTCCCTTCGTCATCCACCCCTGATCTGTCTGGACCCCTCCTAGTTCAGTCCATTTCTTTATTTCGTCTGGAGTAGCATGTGTCTGGATGTCAATTACATCTAGTGCGGGATCCTTAACTGTCATGCAATGTGTCAATGTCGGAACTATTGTCTTTGTCATGTCAGCTGCAGATGAATGAGTCAGAGCTGTGTGTTTCGCGGTTTGATCTGCCAGGTCATTACCCTGGGAAATGGTATCGGTAACTTTAGTATGTGCTTTACATTTCATGATGGCTATGGCTGAAGGCAGATGTATTGCTTCTAAAAGTGTTTGAATGAGGGGACCATGTTGTATTTTTGCTCCGTGAGAGGTCAAGAAACCTCTCTCCTGCCAGAGCACACCGAAGTCGTGTACGACTCCAAAGGCATAACGTGAATCTGTGTATATGTTGACATTCCTGTTTTTGGCTATTATACAGGCTCGGGTCAGAGCAATAAGCTCTGCAGCTTGAGCAGACAGTGTATCAATACGGTGTGTTTCTTTGACTTCAGTTTCAGTGGTCACTGCATATGCAGCCACTAATTCTCCTGTGCTTGTTCTCATACATGAACCATCCACGTAAAGTGTCAGGTCTGGGTTAGTCAGTGCAACATCTGTCAAGTCTCGTCGGGGCTTTGTTACTGCATTAATGATCTCTATACAATCATGTGGAGCTGGATCTGTAATGTTTGAAGGTAACAGTGTGGCAGGATTGAGTATGTTACAGCGTCTGATTTCTATGTGTGGCTGGAACAATGTCAATTCATAACCTGTCAGTCGTGCTATAGTCAAGTGTTGAGTCTGTGTTCTGTTTAAAAGAACTTCCACAGAGTGTGGAACTTGTACTGTCAGAGGATGTCCCAACACTATGGAATCACTTTGTTGGATTGCTAAGGCTGTTGCAGCAACAGATTTTAAGCATGCAGGCAGAGCCTGGGCTACTGGGTCTAGTGTACTTGAAAAATAAGCACAAGGCTTATGTGAACCTGCTTGATCTTGTGTGAGGACAGACAATGCTGTACCATCACGTTCTGTAACAAAGAGTGTAAAAGGTTTGCTGTAACATGGTGTTGCTAAAACTGGTGCTTGACATAATGCTTTCTTTAATTCTTCAAAAGCCTGTGTATGTTCCTGAGTCCAAGGGAGGACAGTCGAAGTCGCTGCCTCCTGTGTTGTCAACTGCATAAGTGGCTTGGCTAGAAATGCGTACTGGGGAATCCATTGTCGGCAGTAAGAGGTGAGGCCTATGAAGGCCCGCACTTCCTTTTGTGTCGTGGGTTGCGGTAAGTGTGCAATTAACTCGATGCGGTCAGGTGTTAGCTGTCTCCCCCTCTTGGACAGCAAGTGCCCAAGGTACACCACTTGCTGAACACAGAATTGTAACTTTGAAGGGGAAACCTTGTGTCCCTTGTCAGCTAGAAAGTGTAAGACTGTCAGTGATGCACGTTCACATTCAGGTTCGCTACGAGCGGTGATCAGCAGATCATCGACGTACTGCAGCAAGGCAGTGTTAACTGGCATTTGAATACTGTCAAGTTGTCTTTTTAAGGCTTGGCTGTAGATGCTGGGGCTTTCTGTGAATCCTTGAGGTGCGCGTGCAAATTTGAAGCTTCGTCCATTTAAACAGAATCCGAAAAGATATTGGCTTTCTGGATCAATGGGGACACTGAAGAAGGCGTTCTTGAGGTCAATTACAGTAAAGAACGTCGCCTCTGAATCAATAGCAGTCAATAAGGATGAGATGTCGGGGACCACAGGGTACCTTGGCACAATGCATTTATTTAGTTCTCGCAGATCAATCACCAACCGATAAACAGGTGGTGCATTTGGGTCAGTACGTTTAAGAATCGGAATGATAGGGGAATTACATAGATTGGAGTCGGTTTCGACAACCACTCCCTGTGCAATGAGCTCTTCAATGATTTCCAGTAAAGCCACTACAGCATCGGGTGGTAACTTGTATTGTCGTATTCGGGGCAGAAAAACACCTGGCTTGAGTGTAACACGATATGGTGTAATGTGCATACAACCTACATCAGTTGGGCCTTTTGCCCATAAATGCTTTGGTACATTTTTCAATCTGTCATCAAAATCTCGTAACACATAGTGACCCTTAAAGTCACGCAGAAATAGTCTAACTCCTTCCGGAGAACAACATATGACCGCTCCTAGAGCCTTCAGTGTCTTGATACCTAACAAATTTTCTGGACATGACTTCGTGAGTAATAAGTCTGTAGTACGTGATAATGGACCAACTGCTAGGGGAACGGGTTTCGATACTTCATTAACAATAGGCTGTCCTGAAAAACCAAGGGAAACATTCTGTGTGCCTGAGAGGGGTGCCCCTGGAACCTCATTGTGACTTATCGTTGTTCGACTTGCCCCTGTATCAATTAAAAACTTTCTGTCTTTCCCTAATACTTGACTATGTACATAAGGACCCTCTTGATCTACAGGAACCTCAATAAGAGGCAAGCCAACCTCCCTCTCTAGGCTGTTTCATGTGTATCGCTGATAATCGGGATAATCAGATTGGGCATACTGGTACATCTGTTGTGAGACTTGCTGTGCCGCGGCAATAGGCTGAGGCTGTGGTACTGCTACCGTCTGTACTGTCTGTTGGGGAGCATGCATTGGCTGTGTGTTCTGTGGAACATGTTGCTGGACCTGATGTTGGATCTGGTCCTGTCTAGGCTGACGGGGTCTCTCTTTAGTTTTACCTGTGGATATGTTGTGTTTCAGAACGGCACATTCATTTACATAGTGACCTGGCTGTTTGCAATAGTTGCACGTCCCTTTAACGGGAGCCGCCGCATTACTAGACTGTGTCATACCCCTTTTCTGACCGTCAGCTGGGACTGACTGAGCAACTAACATTTTCATTTTCGTATCTTTCATACGTCTTTGTTCATGATCTTGTTCCTCTCTAATCCTGTTCTGGTGGTACTGTAACATTTGTAACATTTGGGATGGTGAATTTGCTTGCCATGTGCTCTCGACTTTATATACACGGTTCTTAACCTGGGGCAGGGAATTCTCGACTAATTTGGTTACAAAAAGGTGCAGGTATGACTCGCTACTTGGTTTCAGACCACTGTTAATAATAAAACATTTCTCGAATCTAGAATAATAATCACTAGTGTCTTCATCGTGTTTCTGTTTACAGGCTGAGATTGCATCCCAGGCTTCCTTTTTCGTTGTCAATAATCTTGGCAGAACTTGTACAATTAATCCTGGTAATGCTTTAGCTTTTTCCCCAAGGCCTACCCCTGGAGTACGACCATTTTCCTCGTCCTCTATTTCGGTCCAATTAATCTTTTTATCTCCCACCTCCCATTCTTTCTCTTTGAGTTTCTCGTAAATGCCGGCTGGCAACAATACTTTTAACATTTTCATAATATCTGAATATGTATAGTCACCCATGAGTAGCATATCTTTAATTTCTCGGTGAAAACCTGCAGGGTCTTTATCGTGACAGGGTACTAGCTTCTTAATTTCTAGCAATTCTATTTTAGTGAGGGGTGTATATACATATACACGTTCTAGTGTGTCATCTTCTTTTCTCACTGGATGTACTTCTCGTAAGGGATTCTGTCTGTCGAAGTAATACATTTTTCTTTCTTGGGGTGATGGAGCTGACATAAACTGTGGTTTCAGGAACGTATTATACTTGAGTCTCTGTTCTAGAATTTCTTTAATTAAATCGGTACCTAGACCTCTCCATTTATTAGAGAGCAGTTCTACCAATATGTCCGGTAAGGGACCTGGATCAGAATGTTGGCTTTTAAACAGACTAATGAGATGCTGAATCATGTATACACTAGCTAATTTCTGTTCATCAGGGGAAAGGCTCAAGAACGTCTGAGCTACTACATCATCATTATACGTACTAGAATTGTCAGCCCATTGTACGGCGGACCGAGCTAGTTCTTGTTCATCCATAGAATTGAGTACATGGTACCCCATTCGATCTTGAAGTATTTTATCGGTAGCCTGAAACAAATGTTCAGGAGTCCTTGGATTTGACATGGCTGCTTGAAAAACTCTCTTACTTTCTGGACGTACTGGACGCATATTATTATTAAAGTATCTTCCCTTACCTACATAAGCTATCACTTCTTTAGTTGGTAATTGCAATGTTTGTGTCACTGTCTCGGGTTGCTCCTCTTCCCCCGAGGATTCATTCTTGTCTGAATCTATTCCTATTTCATGCTGTCTTCTTTCGTGTATTTGTACTACTGCTTTTCGGATCTTTTTGTACATGCTATTTATACAATTCTGTTTATCATGTTTTCCATCTGCTATATTCTGACCCCATTTGTTAAGTGCATTCATCTCATCTTGGTCTACACCAGGCCTGTCTTGATCTCTTATCAAGCAGTTTATGAAGAAACGTAATATCATGCCTTGGATGTCAACTTTCTGATATGCCAGGGCCTCGCCAATACTTTCAGGACCTACCCCCGTTTGGACAAAATGATATATTCTGTCTAGATGATCAATCATTCCCGGCAATAACATTAAGTGGTTGGCAACTCGCCGTAGACGTACTGATGCTAGCATCATTCTGTCGTCTTTACCGGGTACTGGATCATATCTACAGTCTGTGAGAGGTTCCTTAAGTATGTCATAATTCACTGTCTGGGGTGTACGTTGGTTTGCTAAATCCCTATAAGTCAGTCTATGTGCTTGTGGCGGTGTCTGAAAACCTCCTGTCGCACCTCCTGAGGTACCAGGTAAAAAGGGATTCAGTGGATTCATGCCAGGAATAATAGGTGCAGGAAGAACTGGAGCTGGGAGAACAGGCGCAGGATGTGAAACGGGAGGAGGAGTTTGTTGTTGCGGAAGTGGTTGATCATTTCGGGGCGGAGTGCCATCAGCGGGTGGTGCCTGGACACGTGGATTTGTATATGCGGGAGCTACATCGTCTAAATAGGATGAAAGGAATATGTCCTTTGCGGTCTTGTGGCGTACTTTGGTCGGAACTAATGGAGGGGGCAGGTCTTTCGGTACTTCCGGGATGGCCTTAGGTAAACCCTCGGCCAAGACAGGATACATACCATTCGCAAGAGTATTTCGCTGTCGGTCTACCTGTTCTGCTTTGACTCGTATACCTTCCTCAACTAATTCATTTTCTCGGACTTTTTCGGAATCCCTCCTATGCTTCTCGGCTTTTCTGAATTCTTTTTCTGTTCGTTTATGAGATTCTTTACGCCACAATTCTATGGCGTCTTTCTGTGATTGTCTGGCTTTCTTTTTCCATAGTGCTTCTTCTACTCTCATGATGCAATCTGCATCCCATGTCCCTGTAACGGGCCACCTATATTTCTCTTCCAGATGTTTAGTGTAATCGGCCCATAAATCTAGGTATAGTATGGCCTCGAAGCCATGTTTGTGGTACATAAAATTTCCGGGAGTGTCCCTAGGGGGGACAGGAATCGCTTCCTCTAATATCCCTTTCCTAGTTCCTATCTGTCTCAATTTATTGAACAACGGCATCTTGATATTTGATACTTGATACTTACTTGAACCTGAACACAGTAAATACAATAAACACAGTAATGAAGATCGAACAATCACTCATACCACGACATTTAAAACACACTGAAACATTTTTAAAAACGAACAATAATGATTAGAATGAAACTAGCTAACTGCATACTGGATATACTGCTAAACAGTACAGATACACCGCTAAAACAGTGCATACCGGGTCTGTGTTCCCAAACCCGTCTTGACCGGCACAAATTAATGCGCTCGTCTAGATGCGTCCCCAGCAACGGTACTCACCGGGAAGCACGGAACAGAAGGCCTCGGAAACTCGACTGGGCTGGACCGGACTCGACTCGACTCGACTCGTGACGTAGGTACTTCGGAACTGGTGGGCCTCTAGATACCTCGGACCTTGTTCTCTTTGGCTGGGCTCTGGTCAGGATCCTCCGCACTCCTCACCGCCTCGTCTGGGTGCTGATCGCAGTCTCCGTCACCTCCGTAGGCCTGAGGGAGATACAGGAAATCCTGCGGGTACGCGTAATTGTCCGTCTTGGCTGGAGCAGGGGGCGAAGCCTGCAACGCACCTACCGGCGCGTGGGGTGGGGGAGGGGTCCCTATTCGGGTGCCAAAATTATGTGGTAAATAGTAATTTACCGTCTGAATTTCTATGCGGTAAAGTTCAATAACAATAACTCAATCGGAAATAAAGAGACACAAAGTCCGTGGCAGCTGAGTTTCAAAGTGGGTTTTATTCCATAAAATGGAATGGTTCGAACCTGGATATCATGTTCCTGTCCCCATAAAGGATCAGGAAGGGATAGAGCATACTTTATTGACAGAACATAACTTTTATAGTTAATGCACAGAATGGTGACCAATACAGAAGGCGTAACAGCTGAGAGAAAACGAGATAAGGACACATGTGCATAGCAATACGTAATCAGAAGGCGTGCACTAGGGCGTACACAGAGTCGTGTGTTAGGAAACGTCACATGAAAGTGTCACAAGTGGGTGGATACTTAATGGAATCTTGCAGTGTCAGCAGAAATCTGTGGCAAGGATGCGCGCGCAGCAGCATGACGTGTGACTGACGTGAGGCTGAAGGGTGCAGGGGACTTGACATTTAGCCCTAGAGGGGAGAGACAGAAGTCTGGCATGTCAGATCAACTCGTTCCTAAATCATATCTGATATCTTATGTTTAAGGAACCATATTATCTAGAAGGAAAAGGTCTCTCGGGCAGAGGCTACTCTATACTGAGTGCATATGTGCCTACGTGTCTGCGTGTAATGCGAGAAGCCATGGGCCTACCATGGTAACAGAAGCAACGAATTACTTGCATGGAGACAGAGAGGCCGGGCCCTTTGCTCTGCAGCCGGGGAATTGTTTATCTACTCTGCTAGACTGGAATGTGTTTTCGAGGAGCTGAACTCGGCTATACTGATAACTTGAAGGCAAAATACTGTCTTTGGCAGGCAAGCAGGCCGAGCCGGGCACCGCTCGCCGCGCAGGGAGTAGGACAGAGGTCAGGGAGCATCCCACGTTGCAGCGTTTCAGGAGGCAGAGAACAGGAAGGCTTGATGGTAGAAATCAGGGCCTAGCCCTGACTAGGGAAAAACGTGAGAGTGTACCATGAAAAGACGTTGGCAAGGCATACTTAGGAACTGAATTATCGATCCATTCATGGCGGATCTGAAAGAGGACATGTTAACGTTGGACGCAAATGTATTTGCGTCTTCATAGCTGGCACAGGAGGGAAGTTACATGCACTTTAACTCGTACATGGAGACGGTGGGGTACACGTTAGGGAACATTTCTGACCATAAAATTTTATATTTCCTCAAGAGGTTGCAGACTCTGCGATCATGGCAGCCCAAACCACAGGCAGACAAAAGCGAAACCAGCGCCGGAAAGCAAGGAAGCGCAAGTGGAAACAACGCCGGAGGGCAACCGCAGAAAAAGAAAAAGAAACCCTGGGTGAAACGCAGATAGTGGACAATACTATCGTAAAACTATCTAACGTCATTTTAAGCAAAGCAGAGGAACAATTACTTTCCCTTGGCTTAAATTTCTCACCCATACAGAGTTTCAACTATGCAATGACCAGGGTGGATTTACTCTGTTTCATACGAAAACTTAAGTTAAAAAAACATTTTGCTTCTAAACCCACCAAAACAACAGGCGAAGCAAACATAGTTAATTCTGTGACCAGTACTGACGAAATTGCCCTCTTAAGCGCAGCGGACACGCACACTTTCCTGGATGCCAATGACTTGGCAGCTGATGCGGATCCAACAGAAATAGATCCAGATATAGCTACACAAAACTGCTTGCGTAAAATATCCATTGAACAAACTGGAGCTGGGTTAAGTCCATTCCGCAGTAAGTCTAAATACATCCCTATGATGCCTAGAGACGCTGTGAATGTGTTCCATGACTGCGTTGTTAATGATGTGAAAAAATTGTATATAAGATCTAACAACAAATTTCGTAAAAAGGAAATACACAGAAAAAAAGCGTTTGATGCATTAATGAAGAAATTGAGCAACAACCATGAAATAGTCGTCAAAAAATCGGACAAGGGGGGTAACCTGGTAATTTGGCCTAAAGCGGACTACATTATGGAGGCCAAGCGACAACTTGATGATTCCAGCTGTTATGAAAAAAGTTCGCATAAAGATTATGAAAGTGCTAAAAATAAACTGCACAAAATGCTAGGCCAATGGAAGCGTGAGGGCCTCATCTCGTCTGAAGAATTTAAATTTATGTGCATCAACTTCCCAGTGTTGCCCTCTTTGTACCTAATACCAAAAATCCATAAAGCCATTACACCCGTGCCTGGCAGACCTATAGTATCAGCCATTGGAAGCGTAGGGGAAAAAGTGGGAGAATACATCGATTTCTTTCTCCAAGACTTTGTTAAGGAATTACCCAGCTTTGTAAGAGACACCAGTGATTTCATCAGCAAAGTTGAGAACATTGTATGGAATTCGGACAAGTGGCTTATTTCTCTTGATGTGGAAGCGCTTTACACCAGTATAAACCATGAACAGGGACTCTTGGCTGTAAAACATTTTCTATCTAAGCGCTCCATCAAACTATATGAACATAATAAGGTCATCATCAGCTTGATGGAATGGTGTCTCCATCATAATTTCTTTTCATTTGGCAAGGAAATTTTTCAGCAGCTTAGGGGTGTGGCAATGGGGGCCTGCTTCTCTCCCAGCTATGCGTGTTTACACGTAGGCTGGTGGGAGGAGCAGGTCCTCATGACGCGCCACAAAGCATGGATGAACAATCATGTTATTAGTTTTTTGCGTTATATTGACGACATTTTCATAGCCTGGCGTGGCACCAAGGCTGACGCAATTGAATTTATCGATAATATCAACCAGAATGACCTCAACCTCAATTTCACTGCTCATATAGAAAAAGAGAGAATTCAATTTCTTGATGTAGAAGTGTACATAAAAAATAACAAAGTCAATACTACTTTACACAGAAAAAAGACCGCCGGAAATGCCACACTACATGCCACCAGCATGCACCCAAGACACACCATCACAGGCATCCCTTATGGTGAGATGTTAAGGCTTAAAAGAATATGCAGCTCTACTTCTGATTACGAGCAATGCCTAAAAGATCTTAATTCCCGCCTTAAAGCTAGGGGGTATTCTGAGGCCGTACTGAAAAAAGCCTATAAAAAATCCCTATCTCGGACAAGAGAGAGCCTGTTTCCAGTGAGCAATTCGGATATTGAGAACCCTACCATTAGTGAGCCCCTAGATTCTGGTCCTCGCATGATCACTACCTTCAGTAGGGAGGAAAAGAAAATTAAGGCCATTCTTAACAAGAATTGGCCGATTGTTCTTAGTGATCATGTCCTTAATTCAGTGTTACCCTCAGCTCCTCAGGTGACCTTTAGGAGAGCAAAAACTATGGGTAGCTATTTGGATACCACTGCACCTGAACTAAAAACTAAAACAGCTTGGTTACGACCATCTAGGGGGTTCTTTAAATGCTCCAGCTGTCGGGCATGTAAATTTGGCATGTCTACCACCCATTACACGACTCCATTTAGCTCTGTAGATAAACCTATATTGGGCAATTACTCCTGCAAAACCGATTATGCCGTGTACGTTTTGGTATGTGCCTACGGACTTAGGTTCGTAGGCAGTACCAAACTCCAGGTACATATGCGTATATTACAGCACGTACGAGCCATACTCCATAATGACCCGGCTTATCCGGTCGCCAGGCATTTCGATCTAATCCACAAGAGAGATTTGTCTTGCCTCACCTATTTTGTGATCGGATCTGTACCCCTGTCTAGGAAAGGTGGCAATAGAGAATTGCTATTGAGAAAGTTGGAATCAAGATTTATTCTAGAGCTCGACAGCCGCTGGCCAAATGGGCTTAACAACATTGAAGAGATGCACCATTTCCTAGAATAATTTTCCTCTTTCAAGATAGGCACATAGCAATGTCATCGCTCCCTGTGCATTAACATTTTTCTCTGTCTTTTTGTCGGCTACGGATGCACTAGTATAGATATCTCAAGTTAGGTTCCCTATTTGTGATATCAAGATGAATGTGCTCATTTCATATCTTTGAGCTCCCTTATCTGCAGCCCTATACATTTACACAAGTTAGGTTCCCTATGTGTGTATTTTGAACATATGGTTTTTTCCATCTTAGTCGTGTTGCATTTCTGAAAATATTGGATCCTGTGTAATTAAGATAGTTTTTGGACTTTGCACTTTATAAGCACTTTATGGTTCTATATTTGCACATCAGCGTAATCTACCTATGTATTGATGATGAAGTGATCTGTCTACTCTTTTTGTAAATATATGAATTTATGTAAATCTTTATATGTACATATACCCGTTTTTTAACACCTTTTTGATACTGCATTTTTGATACCATCTTTTACCATTCATGACTTTGATAGCCTAAATATATTCATGATCGTTTTTATTCAGGGCTCTGAATTTTGGAATATATGTACATAAGGCATCTTTGGTCCGGTTACAATGCGGCTAATATTGCACTTTTACACACTTTTTTCGTCGCAATCACTATTGTTGCACTTTTTTCACATTTGCACTTTATTAAGGTCTATTTGCTGCTATTATAATATTGCTAAATTTTGCACACCGAAGTCATTGGTTTACATGTTCCTGAACATTTTAGATTTTAATCACTGTATTAGAAATACTGATTAGTATACAGTCTGTTGTTCATATTGTTAAGGTAGTGAAAAGTTTAGCTGACCGTTACCATTGCACATGTTTGTACAAACAGTGACCATTTAAGGGGTATCATGGATTCAACCAGTAATCTATTATCTTTATTTCAATACCTCGTTTGTATAATCTTGGATTTAATCTATGACTAGTTTTCATAAGTGTGCACCCGATATATCTATGTTGCAGCGATAGTCTGTCTTCACTGTTATCATCCATGTGACACGGGAGGTTACCACCAGGGGGCGGTAACACACTTGGTGCACTGCATTTAAAAAAGGCTTGTGATTGCTTTATTCTTTCACTGCAGCGTGAACAAGGGCACTTGTGCTCGAAACGCGTCGCTGAAATTGGCTTTGTGAACCGAAATAAAACAAGATTTACTTGCTGATTTGGTGGTCCGTATTTCCTTCCTGTGGATGGCGTGGAGGCTTTGACCGCGTACGCAGATCTGGAGAGAGGGAACTTGTGCTCTCATATATATATATATATATATATATATATATATATATATATATATATATATATATATATATATATATATATATATATATATATATATATATATATATATCCAACGTAGAATTGCCTGCGCAATGAAGGAGCCCAATCAAGTACTTCTATTCAGCACACGATCTTTAATGGAGGACGGCAAAGGAAACAGCTTGGTACTTGCACAGTTTTAAAGTTCAGCCCGACGCGTTTCGTGCCTGGTAGCACTTCCTCATGGGCACTTGCAAGCAAGGAGAATTGACAATTTCCAACAGCACTCTTTTAAATGTCTGACACCCCGCCCAGGTGGGCGTGACCACTCCCGTGGCCCTCTGGTAGTCGTAGTGCCGCAATTTTATCTCATGTGAGTTGTCACGCCTTACTTCTAGTTCATGCCAAATTGATAATCCAAGTGGATTTGCAGCGGGTACTTTCGCCGACTCAGATGCCTGTTTGCACCCCCATTAGCTCGTACTTGTTCCTTACACTTCAGCGTCATGTGGCGCTGGAGCAGGTCTTCACAAAATGAAGCAGGGCTCTCTCCGCGGCTTCAGGCAGAGCCGCCATACATCCAACGTAGAATACATTGGATGAGTCGGCGAAAGTACCCGCTGCAAATCCACTTGGATTATCAATTTGGCATGAACTAGAAGTAAGGCGTGACAACTCACATGAGATAAAATTGCGGCACTACGACTACCAGAGGGCCACGGGAGTGGTCACGCCCACCTGGGCGGGGTGTCAGACATTTAAAAGAGTGCTGTTGGAAATTGTCAATTCTCCTTGCTTGCAAGTGCCCATGAGGAAGTGCTACCAGGCACGAAACGCGTCGAGCTGAACTTTAAAACTGTGCAAGTACCAAGCTGTTTCCTTTGCCGTCCTCCATTAAAGATCGTGTGCTGAATAGAAGTACTTGATTGGGCTCCTTCATTGCGCAGGCAATTCTACGTTGGATGTATTGCGGCTCCGCCTGAAGCCGCGGAGAGAGCCCTGCTTCATTTTGTGAAGACCTGCTCCAGCGCCACATGACGCTGAAGCGTAAGGAACAAGTACGAGCGAATGGGGGTGCAAACAGGCATCTGAGTCGGCGAAAGTACCCGCTGCAAATCCACTTGGATTATCAATTTGGCATGAACTAGAAGTAAGGCGTGACAACTCACATGAGATAAAATTGCGGCACTACGACTACCAGAGGGCCACGGGAGTGGTCACGCCCACCTGGGCGGGGTGTCAGACATTTAAAAGAGTGCTGTTGGAAATTGTCAATTCTCCTTGCTTGCAAGTGCCCATGAGGAAGTGCTACCAGGCACGAAACGCGTCGGGCTGAACTTTAAAACTGTGCAAGTACCAAGCTGTTTCCTTTGCCGTCCTCCATTAAAGGTCGTGTGCTGAATAGAAGTACTTGATTGGGCTCCTTCATTGCGCAGGCAATTCTACGTTGGATGTATTGCGGCTCCGCCTGAAGCCGCGGAGAGAGCCCTGCTTCATTTTGTGAAGACCTGCTCCAGCGCCACATGACACTGAAGAGTAAGGAACAAGTACCAGCTAATGGGGGTGCAAACAGGCATCTGAGTCGGCGAAAGTACCCGCTGCAAATCCACTTGGATTATCAATTTGGCATGAACTAGAAGTAAGGTGTGACAACTCACATGAGATAAAATTGCGGCACTACGACTACCAGAGGGCCACGGGAGTGGTCACGCCCACCTGGGCGGGGTGTCAGACATTTAAAAGAGTGTTGTTGGAAATTGTCAATTCTCCTTGCTTGCAAGTGCCCATGAGGAAGTGCTACCAGGCACGAAACGCGTCGGGCTGAACTTTAAAACTGTGCAAGTACCAAGCTGTTTCCTTTGCCGTCCTTCATTAAAGATCGTGTGCTGAATAGAAGTACTTGATTGGGCTCCTTCATTGCGCAGGCAATTCTACGTTGGATATATATATATATATATATATATAAAAACATATTTAACATTTACTGCTATCACCTCTATTATATTAAAATATTGATATGTTGTAGTGGCAACAATATTTTTGACACAATATTTATGTAATTACCATTATAAGTATAGTAGCACTATAATCTGTAAAAAAACATTTCTATTTGTAGCAACAATATTGTTTACCACAATATTGTCAGTGATCAAGTTTTAGGAGTTACAGAGAATTAGGTGATCAGAAAGAAAGAGAATGCTAAAACACAATAGACTCCACAGGAAAGCTATCCTTCTCCAAAGATCCTATTATCAAGTGGAAATCATTCAAGAGATGTGTAACGTACATTCTACTCAGGTTTTCCCTGTACTCATACAATGAAAATTACAGTTATTTAATTATTTTAGGACGACATTTCTTTGATTCTATTCTTTGCTTCATCTCAGTCTCAGTGACAAGGAGGAATGAGATCATGTACAGCAAGCCTTCCAAAGGATAACAGTTAAAAAATGATCAAATATGGATTTGACTACTGATGAATTGTATAGACCGTTGTCAGAAATCCTGATTGGAATGTCTCAGGGCAGACAGGTTACTGGGTCTGAATGGTAACAAGTGGTGTCTTTCACCATCAGTGTCCTGTGCCTTCTTATCAGCAGTGCCCTTAACTGTGAACCAACTTCCCCTTTTGACACTTGACTCTGTTCATAGCAAGGCAGAGCAGTCCAAGGATTACTTAGAGGAGATACTGTGTGCTAGACAGTCAGCCTTCTGAAACACAATAAACAACACTTCATAAATTACTGTTGAATCACTGCTTTAACTTATTCAAATGAAAAATACTTTAGTACACAAACCACTATGCCATGCACCAATGTACAAATATATTCCAATGGCAGGTGGAAAAGCCTAGGTGACAACCTATAGAGGGCCTCACGACCAACAGGGTCACACTGTAAAGGCAAGTCCCATAGATTAGTTAACCCCATATATGTGCCTTATATACAGAATTATAGGATCAAAATACAATCAATGAACATTAAAAAATTTAAGAATAGAACCACCATACAATAGCATTAAATAACATGAACATACATTTACTGTTCCTATTCAGTGTAATGTTCCATACTGTGAAACATATGAGTCTTTTCATTACTTTTATATTTGTTATAAAACAAAATACAGACTCTTGCACCCCAGAGATACAAATCTGAAAGTCCCAACTCCAGTGATGCTTGAAAATCACTTGAAAAGTCCCTTCTGGTCACTTTTCCCACTAACAGGGAGAATGAGGGTGCTACATTTAAGTCCTAACTAAGGCTTTTATGGGAGTGCTTGGGGGGCACCACAGCTCCTGGATGTTCCCCACAACCTTATGGGAAAAGCCTTGCTAACAGCATTAAGGACCACCTCATCTTAGCCCCATGTCTCCCTGGGCCCAGGTTGCAATTATACCATAGTTCTGGCTCTCCCTGGGAGCTTCTGTAGTTAGACAGTGGCAGCTCTTCATGGTGATCCCAGTGTGCTTGCCTTCTCCTTGAGGTGATGAGTACAATAGGTGAAGAGCTATGTGCTCTAGTAAGCACTGACCTCTGGGGAAATGGTTCTCCCTTGAGGCTTCATTATCAAGCCACATGGGAATACCGATTGCTGCAGCCAAATGACATTGGGCCCTCCAGGCAGTGCTTCTTTAAAAAGGCTTTCTCTAGCCCATTTGGCCTGTTTTTACAGAGACATTTGCTTTCAGTTTCAGGTGGGGTGCGCCAGCCGTAGGTGGGTAGATGTAGGCCTCCTGATCAGTAACCATTTGGTTATTTCCAAGATCTGATGTTTTACTACTCTCCCTCTAATAAGGGAAAGCTCAGGGTCTGCCTTTCTGCCCTTGAGCTCCTCAGGGCACCCAGGACCTGTCCCTTGTCTGGTCTCTTTTTAAGTCTTCCTGGCCCAGGTGCTTCCTCAACAGTGTTTCATGGTCCTCAATCAGTTTACCATTCTGCCTACACTCCTCAGGTCTCCCAAAAGGAATTGTCCACAGATGTTCCAGGAAAAACCAACTCTCTTCCAGGAGCCCTGGCAATTCCACCCCTCTACAGTCATCTAGAAGGAGTCGATAGGCCTGTGCTTTTGGCTCTGGCGACAAAGGCTTGTTCTTTGTTGCATGATGGAGTCAGAAGTCACTGAGTCATCTTTTTCATTAGAAATCAGAAGTCCATGATTCTCTCTCTTTAATTGGGGTCAGAAGTCATTGAATTACTTTTATTCTGAAGTAGTCAGGATTCTTCTCTCTTCCAAGTGGACCTTTTTATTTAGGTGTTATTTTACCATAGGTCCCAGAATGTTCCCAAAATTCTCAACCATGCGTAGGGTTTTTAAGTGGGGGTGGAAGTTTACAGAAGGTGGGCACTTCTGCCCAATCTAAAAATGAAATTGGGTTACACGATTCAGTCCCCATCCCTCCGGCACAGCCTCTTTGGACTTTTAAAAATGGTGATTTAAAGTGGTAAGAGGCCACAGTTCTTTGACAGGCTAAATTCAAAGGAGTACCCTTCCTGTGCACATTGCCAGAGGCCTGGCTGCCTCCCTCTGTTACGCTGGTGGTGGCATGTTTAGGCTTGTCAGCTGTTATGAATGTGTTTAGTCTATGTAGATTTTGCTCCCCCCCCTTCTTCTCCCAGGATCAGGCTTAATGCCCCACCAAACTGACCTGTTTGGGGAGGGAAAGCTTTAATATATCTGCTGGCCATCAGAGTAATTAACTTCTCCCACAAGGGATGCTCGAAGCCTGAATGTAAATAGGACTGAATCAGAAAGATATGACCAAATTTAATGTATATAAAGGAGCGCAAACATGGCTAAATTAATGTTGTATTTACACTTGGGATGTTTATTAACCTACAGAAAAAGAAGTTAAACTATTCTCTAGGTCCAGAAAGCATGAAATTGTTACTTTGGTGCAGATTTTGCCTACAGTGCAAATATAGTGAAGTGCAATTACCTTTCAGTGAAGTACTAGGCATCCTATTCTCACATCACAGTCACAGTGAATGGGATTATTATTTTTGTGGATGGCCAATCAGAATATAAATCCTGTACAAGCCATAAGTCATGTATTAAAGGTATCATCTTCGACTGGCTACATTTACACAGATTATGAGGATGATTTAGACAATAGTCCCATGCACCAAGCCCATACATATGTGCACTTGCTCATTCACCCATAATTGCAAGCAACCTGCACAGAAACTCCAATGGCAGCTGTGGAACTCAATTTGAAATGTGAGAGCAGTCAGTTAGCATTCAGAATCATTTTACTCAAGATTACAGTGAGCGGGACTCAGTTATTGAGAATCATCAAAGCAGAGATTAAAAAAACCTTGTGGTCCACCAGAAAAACAAAAATCTAGAGTACTAAGTTAATAAGATCCCCATTCTTAACAAGCATATTGAGGGTGTATTCCAAGAAAGGCTACAAATTTTATTGCAAAATTCCTATGCATTTCTTACAGGATTAAATTCAGTAACAATGCAATTGTGAGAGATTGAAGTATTAGTTGAGGGGGGAGAGAAGCCACATCAAATACTAATCGCAATCCTTGTCAGGGCGAACCACAAAAGTTGCTAAATAAACCAGTGATTAACCCTCTCGTAGCCTGACACTTTAGAAGTTAGGGTTTAATTATAAGCAATGTGTAAAGTATTTATGCAGCACTGAAGCAGTAATAAAGTGAAAACACATTACAAGACACATCCCTAACCAATTTAGAAAAGAGAAAGCACATTTAAATAAATAAAATGACACGAAAATTACAAAAATCCATTAAGTAGTGGAGTTAAGAATTTTTAGAGGTTAAGGTTCAAAACGGTTCCAAAAAGCATTTAAAGTAGGCCTGGGCAAAGTTCGCTGAGTTCGGGAACTCTGTGAAGTGCCAAAAAACTTTGCTGCACTCTGCGGAGTTTCGCAAGCAGCTGAGTGCGGTAAGTTGTGCTGATTTTTAGCGCCAGGCGCTAGTCTGGCGCATACGCACCACGTGCAGTTCAAGAGGGTGGAGCTTCTTTCTGTGGTTTGAGTAGATGTTCTACTTGAGCGAAGGCTTCCTCAACACGAGCAGCAGGATTATCAACACGACCAGTAGCAACCTGCAGCAACTGCTCACATTGAGAAATCTCTTGGGTAGGTGTTCTGTGTTGAATTTTCCTTGCTCCTACTCGCTACATTTTAAATGCCACTTGTAGTCATCTGATTGTGCTTGACCAGCACAAGGTTAAGGTTTAAAGCTGACCGCAATGGAACACAAGCTGGATACTGGGACCAGGTTCATCCCAGTGAAAGGTTTTACCTTTGGACTTTGTCTCTGGAATGGAAGTCCAAACTTCTCAGTGGGACAAGGCAGCTGGGTATGGCTGAAGAGGACTTCATGTTATCATAAAGCTGCTGGATGAGGTCTGGTAAAGCTGTCGAAAATGTAGCCTTTTTTTTATAAATTGGAGGTAGTTCTAAAAAGAACTGTTTTTTTTCTTCTTTTTGTTGTTTTATATTTTTTTTATTGTTTTTTTGAACATTTTGTACTTTTTGGGGGTTTTCGGAACAGTTTTATATATTTTTTGTATTTTTCATGGGGAGAAACGAAAAAACAGGGAATTGAAAATGGCTCAACTGGAGCAAAAGAAAAAGAAAAGAAATAATTACGGTTTATTGGGGCATTTATGGTTGTCCCCAGCAAGGACGATGAGCTTTACGCTTTGTTCTCCGTAGGAGATGGTCTTCCCACAATATTTACAGATAATTCTGAAATCTGCAAATCGTGGCTGAATGCACGGCATCGTCTCACTTTCCTCTGGTGCAGACGGAGTGGGTTGCTTCTTTTTTGAGGTGGTGCTTGTGGATTGGGGAGGGTTACTGGCCAGTTCCCTCATCTCTGCAGCAGAATAATTTATTGGATGCTTGCGCTGCATTTGGCGTATCATCGTGTTGATTCCAAATTAATATTTCTTGTTCGGGTTTCCCCTGAAAAGTTCCACGCCACAGATTTTGCAAGTTACCTTGGCTGCATTTACTTTTTTCTTCCCCTGTGGGATGGAAAAAAACTCCCATATAATGTGTGGTCTTGGCTGGTATGGGGTATTTTGTTCATCAAGCCATCTTCTCCCTTCTTCCTCCTCCTCCTCCTCTTCCTCCTCTTGTAGACCACCAATGATATTTTGTGGTGGTCCTCTTGGTGGTTGTGATGGTGGTGGTGGTGCAGATGCACCAGCTGCTGCTGCTACTGAAGCCATTATAAAGATCAAAAAGGTACAGAGAGGTACAAACAGGTCTTCCTGAGTCAAAGGACTAAGTCAGAATAAGGAAAAAAGGTGGGGTCTTTCATCATTTGGAAAAAAAAGGCCTGAACCAATGAGAAGTGTTATTTTCAGGTCACAAGACCAGGGATTTCATCATTATGAAACGAAAACTGTTCTGCACCAATTAAAAGTGTTATTTTCAGGTCACATGACCGACGCGCTTATGCGACGCGTCCCCGGGCGCGCCCGGGGGCGCGTCCCGGGTCGCGTAAGCGCGTCAGATGTTTACGTTGCGCGATCGTATTCGCTCGAGTCCTTCCGGATGCGTTTACGCCGTACGTATCACGCGGTCGCGGCTACGCGATACGTCACGATCATGTTTTCGTTCGCGATATTGGCGCTTACGGGGCGCTCCCGGGTGCGCGCCCCGGGGCGCTTCATAAAACTACGCTTGCCAGGGCGCTCACCGGGGCGCGCACCGGGAGCGCTCCAAGGCAAAAAACTATTTTTTTTTATATATATACAAAAAAAAATTGGCAAAATTCTAGGGACTGGTAGCCCCATGTGCCTTTGCTATGTCTCAAGATATATGCTCAAGTGTTTTTTACGAAAATTAACTTTGAAAAAAATATATATTGTGCTACATTGGGCTATATATATGTTTGAGCCCAAATGTAGCCCAAATGTAGCCCAATGTAGCCCAATGTAGCCCAAAGATGGCCACCAGAGACAAAAAAAACAAATGTAGCCCAAATATCAGCCAGATGTAGCCCAAATATAGCCCAATGACAGAATGTCACAGAGTGTTCTAAAGAACAACTAGAGCGCTAACAGTCTTACTTATAAACTGAGACTTATAGTTAGGGATTACAATTTAAAAAACCTTTGAAATTCACTGAAAAAAACATAGGTTTCACACCAGTTATAGTTAGGAATTAGCATTTAAAAAACCTATGAAATTCACAAAAAAAAACATAGGTTTCACACCAGTTATAGTTAGGAAATAGCATTTAAAAAACCTATTAAATTCACAGAAAAAAACATAGGTTTCACACCAGTTATAGTTAGCTGGAAATTTTACTGACATAAAACCATTGAAATTCCACGTTATAGTTAGTTGGACTCACTATAACTTGCGCGTGTAATGCACTGCTGATGACGTCACATATTACATCACTCATGACATGGTCAGTGACATCACTCATGACATCACTGATGACACCATCCTTGTGACAGAGTGACAGACCTCCTTTCACTGTAACCCTTGAAACACATATTCAAAAATAGAAACTAAAATTTTTTTTAAAAAAGGAGATACCCATACCAGTTACAACAACCAATTCAGTAATTCCACCATTTATATACACATCCACTAATTCACCAACAGTTCTATATAGTCACTCATACATATACTCACTCATCATATGTAGTGATACACCTATACATCCTGTAACACATCGACAGTCTTCCAAAAGTTGCTCACACACATACTCACACATGCAAATAAACTATTGATCATCCATTTATTTGCATATACAGCTATACACACACTACCACCTTACTTCTAAGGAAACTTACACATACTTACTCAATCACTTATAGAAACACATACTTATTTAAACAGGAACTCTTACAATCTCTCACTCTCACATATACTCAATTATATACATAAATACTCACATATACTAGATTAAAACATATGTAGTTACTGATAAAGACACTAGTGAGACAGTCATTCACTCACTAACACACACATATACACACTCATCCATCCATACTGTCCTGCACATATGCCGTCTTCCAAACACATACAAACAGTGAGTCAGTCATTGATGCATCTATGTGCTAAGTAATACCCCCACCAAACCATATAGACACTCATACTGATACTTAAAAAAACATCTAATAACCCATATACACACACAGGTAGCTACTCATTAACCCATGCAGCCACTTATACACAAAGTGAAACACTGATACAAACATTTAAATATTTAAACAATATTTGCTAATATATGTATTCACTAAAATACACTTAATAAGCCAGTTAACCAATCAATTTCTTAAAAAAAAACCATCCATTAAGACACTTATTTTAACATTTATTCTTCCATCGACCTTTACATATACATATATAAAACATATTTATTTTTCAGAAAGGCACACATTCACTGGATGGTGTCATCAGTGATGTCATGAGTGATGTCACTGACCATGTCATGAGTGATGTAATATGTGACGTCATCAGCAGTGCATTACAAGCGCAAGTTATAGTGAGTCCAACTAACTATAACGTGGAATTTCAATGGTTTTATGTCAGTAAAATTTCCAGCTAACTATAACTAGTGTCAAACCTATGGTTTTTTCAGTGAATTTAATAGGTTTTTTAAATGCTATTTCCTAACTATAACTGGTGTGAAACCTATGTTTTTTTCAGTGAATTTCATAGGTTTTTTAAATGCTAATTCCAAACTATAACTGGTGTGAAACCTATGTTTTTTTCAGTGGATTTCATAGGTTTTTTAATAGCAAATTTCTATTGCTATTAAATATAATATTTTTTTAATGAATCCTATATTGTATATTTATGTAATACTATTTTTTATATGTATATTCTTCATTTTTATTTTTTTATTTTTTTGCCCTAGAGCGCTCCCGGTGCGCGTACCGGGGAGCGCGCCGGTCAGCGCTATTGCCGCGAACGAAAACATCATCGTGACGTATAGCGTAGCCGCGTCTGCGTGATACGCACGGCGTAAGTGCACCCAGAAGCAGCCACGCGCATACGAACGCGCTACGTAAGCGCCCCATGGCTTAACACTTTTCATTGGTTCAAGACAGTTTTGTTTTCCAAATGATGAAAGCCCCCACCTTTTTTCCTTATTCTCACTTTGTCTTTTGACTGAGGAAGACCTGTTTGGAGACCTATTCCCAATTTGTACTGAAAAATGGCTACAGTAGCAGCAGCAGCAGGAGCATCTCTGCCACCACCACCACCACCACCACAAGGACCACCACAACACCACAGTGGTGGAGATGAAGAGGGGGAGGAGGAGGAGGAGGAGGAGAGGAGGATGTTCCTGCAAGAAGATACTCCCACCTATAAGCCAAAGGAGCACATAGTCTGGGAGTTTTTTTCCATCCCAAAGGACCAGAAGAAAGTTAATGCGCCAAAGGTGACTTGTTTGATCTGTGGCACTGTACTTTCAAGGGGGAACCCTAACAAAAAGTACTCTTTTGGCAACAACACCATGATACGCCACATGCAACGCCGGTACCCTATCAACTATGCTAGGGCAGAGGTGAGGGAAATGGCCAGAAACCCTCCCCAATCTTCTCCGAGCACCTCCCAAAGAAAACAACCCACTCCATCGGGTCCAGAGGCAAGGGAGATGGTCCCAAACATACAAACCCGGTTTGCACAATCCAAATTTGTTTGTATTTTTTGTGGGCAAACAATTACTTATGGTGAGCAAAGCATTAAGGTCATCAACTGTGCTGGTGACAACCACGTGTGCCCCAAAAACCTTAATTTTTTCCTGATTTTTTTTGCTCCAGTTGAGCCGTTTACAATTCCCTCTTTTTTGTTTGTCCACATAAAAATAACAAAAAAAATATAAAATTGTTTATAAAAGCCAAAAAAAGTACAAAATGTTCCAAAAAACAATAAAAAAATATCAAACAACAAAAAGAATTAAAAAAAAAAGTTATTTTTAGAACTACCTCCAATTTATAAAAAAATGCTTTAAAAAAAAAGAATCTGTCATTCTTTTTCCCCATGGTACTCTCCCCGGTACGCTCCCTGGTGCGCATGCCGGGCGCTCCCCCGCGCACATCGAATAATTATTTTTATTTTTTTTGCCCCGCGGGGCCCTTTTATGGCCCCCACATCAAACCTAGGGGGTCAGGGGGGGGGTCTACCCTGCCCCCTTTTGCTCTTTCCCCCTTTGTTTTTGCCACCTCTTGTGTCTCGATCCTACCAAGATACAAGATGGCGGCTGCTCCGGACTGTTTGGAATGTTGACAGACACCCGAGAGTCAATCAGCTTTCCGCTCGCGAACACGCGTAGCGAGCTGGTTCGCGCCCCGGTGCGCGTACCGGGGCGCACTTATAGATATATATATTTTTTGAACATAAATTACTCAAAATCCACTGGAGCACATATCTTGAAACATAGCAAAGGCACATTGGGCTACCAGTCCCTACAATTTTGCCAAGTTTGGTGGAAATCCATTCAGCCGTTCGGGCTAAAAGTGAGTCCAACCGCCCTATGGAAATTAACATGGGGAAAACACGTTTTTGGACCCCCCTTTTATCTCGGCCCCCGCTTGACGAATCCTCCCCAAACTTTCAGGGAATGAGCGGAGCGCAGCGAGGCAAATTTGAGGAAAATTTCAGGCAGGTTCCACAACCGGCGCCAAAGTTATTCCCAATAGAATGTTGCAAAATCCCTATACAAAATAATCCTAACTATAACTACCTTCTATATATATATATATATATATATTCACTGAAAAAACAATAGGTTATACACTATATATAGTTAGGAATTAGCCTTCAAAAAACCAATGACATTCACTAAAAAAACCATAGGTTTTAGGCCTTATATAGTTAGGAATTAACATATAAAAAACCATTGAAATTCCTCCTATATAGCTAGCTGGACATTTTATTGATATAAAACCAATGAAATTCGACATATAGTTAGGTGCACTAACTATATATTTCGCGCATCCGCAATCCAATGCTGATGATGTCACATATTACATCATTCATGACATGGTCAGTGACATCACTGATGAGATCACTGATGACAGCTCATTTAACATCAATAATTACACCACTGATGATATACTTCATGTGATAATACAATGCACCTCCTTACACTCTAATACACCTAGTGTAAAATACAGAGTATCATTTTTGAAACTATTGACACACCAATACCATTTATTTTCTAAATGTTCTTTCTAAAAGGGTCAGGAAACACAGTACTCTAATAATCATGAAATTAACATCTGGTTTTTATGATCTACATATTTATATATTTATATGTATATATTCATGAAGTTTTTGTACATGTTTATTTATTTGCACATTTGCACACATATGTATATACTTCAGTTCATCCACCCACTTTGGGTTGTATTTAAGACAGAGCAGGGCTATACATTAATGTTTTAGTCCTTTGATTGTTTCCATGTACCCTTTTGAAAGCATTTTGTTTTTGAATATGGTGGTTGAAACTTAGTCCACCTTTGGTGTCAGTGAAAAGGAGGATAAATTCCCATGTGACTTTGCGATCACATCATGTGATCAAGACAGTGGATACTGTCGAAACGCGTAATGGCGGGCATGCTGAGCAAGATTGAGCTTCAATAAACACACTTGTTTGGCACCATCTCTGGGTTCCTCTCTTCGTTTGTTCAGGACTGCGCGATATCTGGCAGTGTTGGAGATTGGGACAAGTCTTTCTTTGATGTATTGCACCTGGAGGCTTCCGTTGGTGCGAGAGGAACTCCTCCCCCTTTGAAGTGGTTTGGCGGCGGGAAGCAGAGAGTTTCTTCTTCGGAGCTGTCTTTACGAACTTCGGCTTGAAGTTAGCCGCCGAGGACCCCCGGACGCTGAAGAATCCTGCCTTGGCTTTTGGAATCGCAGCGCTTGGTTTCGAGAGAACTAATTGCACAGCGGTAATCCTACGAGGTAGGCGAAGTGAGATTGTCCGGTGGGGAGTGTGCCTGGGGCGGCGTTCACGATCTAGCAAGAAGCAATTTGCCTTTTGTGAACGCGTTTCCCAATTTAACAAAGTGTGGCTCTAATTACACAAGTTACAGCACAAGCATGTCCGCGGATGTATTGCGGAGCAGAGAGGAGGCCGCCGGCCTCGTATTTGTACAACCCCCGGCTGGGGGAGCTGACTCTACACGGCCAACGACAGTTGTAAATGCAAACCCGACAATTCGTGATTTATACAGAAAACTGGAAAAATTAAAAATCAAAGAACAGTCCAAATGGTGGGAAAATAAATTGTTGACTATGTACCTGCAGGAGGGACGGGTTCCTAGAGGGTTACGAATCAGCCTAGCCCCTAGTTATGAGACACCCGATCCAGATATGCTCACTGAGTGGGCGGAGGCAAACTTAGAATCATCTGCAAAACTGATGAGAATATTGGTGAAGTACGCAGAATCTGACCGTTGCAAATTACAGACGCAGATTGAAGCACTGGAAGAGGAAATAGAAGGTATGGGAACAAGTGAAGCGACGGACAAAATGCGAGCTGAAATACAGACTAGGCTGATCAAAGAGGAAGATATTATAAAGAAACGTAAAGCCTACACATTCGAGCGGGATCGCTTGGACTACCTACACGGGCAAATCTTCACTTATGCCAAGCGCTATGAGAACATCAAGGCGAGGGCTAGAAAAACTCGTGTGGTCGCACCTGATAATGTTTCAAATGTTCCTTCCTCTTCGGATGCAAGCTCTGTGGGCAGCGAATCTGAAAATGAGGGGGCAAGAAGTATGCCGTTGGGGTTTACAGCACTCTCCAAGGCCCAGGTAATGAGCTGTATGTGTCAGGATCGCCGAGACACATTGAGATCCAGAGGACAGACTGGCGGTCAAAACGCCAAAGGGCCAACAGGAAACGAGGCGAAAGGAGAAGGTGCAACAAAAGTAAAAACAAACAGCAGTCAAAAGAAAAGCCGCTGGGACAACAAAAAAGCGACAAAAACACAGGCGGCAGCCCCAGCTCAATAATGAATCTGACCACATTAAAACTAACTGAAAAGGAGACCAATATTTTAAGTTTAGGTTTGTCTTATTGTCCTCCATGTAACTTCAATTACGCAGACACGAGAATGGATGCCTTCCGCTTTGTAAGGAAATTAAAACTGAAAAAATATTTCAAAATGCAACCGGCAAGAAAGAAAAGATTGGGAGCAACAGAAATGGATTCTGTCACCTTGGAAGCAGGAGACAGAGAGGATTTTGATGAGATATGGGGATTGCAGGAGGAGACGAACCCCTCAACAATGTTGCCTCTGGTAAGGTCGAGAGTTGATCAAGTATCGGGGGCTACTCCTTTCAAACCCAAATCAGTGTTTCTCCCTATAATGCCACACGATAATATTGATGTTTATCAAGATCTAATTACTAAGGACTTGAAACAGCTCTACATCACCACTAATAAAAAACGCAGAGTGATTAACAATTTAAATCAGAGCTACAATACCCTTGTGAGAAAACTGGAGTCGGACAACACTATTCTGGTCCGCCAAGCGGATAAGGGTGGAAACACAGTATTGTGGCCTCGCCAAATGTACATTGAGGAAGCGGAAAAACAATTACAGGACCATTCATGTTACAGAAGGAGCAATTTGGGAGCAGTAAGGTTGGCATGGGAAGATCAGAATGCCAAACTAGTTGCATGGAAATGTGGCAATTTAATAACTAAAGAGGAACTGGGGTTTTTGAAGAAGGAATTCCCGGTTATGCCTTCCTTTTACTTGCTCCCAAAAGTTCATAAGAACACACAAATCCCTCCTGGGAGACCCATAATCTCAGCGATTAATAGTTCCAGGGAAAATAAGTCAACTTACATTGACTATTTTTTGCAGGACAGTGTTAAAAACTTGGACTCTTATGTACAGGACTCTTCTGATTTTGTCAGAAAATTGGGCAATTTTGTTTGGAATGATAACTGTGTACTCGTGGGTTTAGATGTCACATCCTTATACACGTCTATACGTCATTTGGACGGCATTAGGGCAGTAAATTATTTTCTCAATAGGAGATCCATCAATTGTTCTGCTCATAATTCCATGCTCACTGCCATGATTAAGATTTGTCTGGAGCAAAATTATTTTTTGTTCAACAGTCAAGTGTATCAGCAGGTCAGAGGGGTAGCTATGGGGGCCTGTTTTTCTCCCAGCCTAGCGTGCTTGCACATGGGCTGGTGGGAGGAGCAGGTCCTCATGGTGCAGCATCAGGCCATTATGAGGAGGCATGTTCCGGTCTATCTTAGATATATAGATGACCTCTTCTTTATCTGGCAGGGTACTATGCTTGAAGCCCAGGAATTTGTAGAAAAATTGAATTGCAATGATCTGAATTTTGAATTTACTTCCACCATGAGTAAAACACAGCTTTGTTTCCTTGACATAGAGGTCTATATACATGAAGGTAATATAGCCACACGGTTATATAGAAAGCCAACTGCAGGCAACACCATCCTGCACGCGGCAAGCCAACACCTGCATCACTTGATACAAAGCATCCCCTTCGGGGAGATGCTTCGTATTAAAAGAATTTGTAGTGATGACAGAGAATGCACAAGAGCTATGAATGAGAGCAGATTGCGTTTTCTGGCACGCGGATATTCAGTAAGAACTATCACCTGGGCCATGGAGCGTGCCAATAACATGGCAAGGGCACAGGTTCTGGCGCCCAAACCAAAATTTGATGCTGTTCAGAATGAAACATCCAAAGAAAGCTCTAGGGTTGTGGTTACATATAACCAACAGCACAATGAGATCAGGCGGATTTTCGGCCGCAACTGGAACCTAGTGACGGGGGATCCCGTCATTGGGGGTTCGGTGGGCAGAAGGCCAGAATTTTCTTTCAGAAAATCCACCTCTATGTCAGATAGGCTGGTGAAGAACCATTTGGAACTTCCAATATCAAAAACCTTTATGAATTTGAAAAAAGGCTTTTTGAAATGTTCCAGTTGCAAGGCCTGTAAGAATGGATGCAATAAAACACGCTACAGCACTCCTTTCAAGGAAGAACCTGTATTAATAACTAAACAGTTATCCTGCAAAACGGAGTTTGCCGTTTACGTGCTGCAGTGCCCCTGTGAACTTAGGTATGTAGGGAGTACCCGGCTTCCGGTTCACAGGAGGATACTGCAGCACTTGAGGGCAATCTCCAATAACGAACAAACCTACCCGGTGGCACGTCATTTTCAGGCGGTGCATGGGAGTGATCCCAAACACCTCACCTATTTTGTTATAGACTGTGTGCCACCCCTCAAAAGAGGTGGGAATAGGGATGGGCTACTCAGGGTCCTTGAGACTCAGTATATTTTGGAATTTAATAGCCGTACTCCTGGAGGTCTCAACGCCAGTGAGGACTTATACACCTGTCTATAGTTCCAATTCCTACATGATCTGTGGCTGTACCCTACTTATAATTGAATATACTGTTTAGTAATTGCATAGCACTGTTTTAAGAATAAGAAGGAAGGATTAAAAGTCAATAGAATTGTTTTGCATTTCCGGTTAGAGCTGTGTGTTAACATCTGTCAGCCTAATGAACTCAAAAGGGAGGGGCTCTTCCCTTTTTAAACGTTTAGATATAATTTATTTGCACTCAACACTTTAGATATTCCTTATTTGCACTTTTGCGATGATGGCTGCTCCTTGTTGCATTATGGGAATTTAACGGTATGAATTGTGTATGTTTACATAGGATTCTGTTTACATATAGCACTTGACACTTTATTGGAAATTCCCCCTTGGGATATATTTTCTAAATGTTCTTTCTAAAAGGGTCAGGAAACACAGTACTCTAATAATCATGAAATTAACATCTGGTTTTTATGATCTACATATTTATATATTTATATGTATATATTCATGAAGTTTTTGTACATGTTTATTTATTTGCGCATTTGCACACATATGTATATACTTCAGTTCATCCACCCACTTTGGGTTGTATTTAACACAGAGCAGGGCTATACATTAATGTTTTAGCCCTTTGATTGTTTCCATGTACCCTTTTGAAAGCATTTTGTTTTTGAATATGGTGGTTGAAACTTAGTCCACCTTTGGTGTCAGTGAAAAGGAGGATAAATTCCCATGTGACTTTGAGATCACATCATGTGATCAAGACAGTGGATACTGTCGAAACGCGTAATGGCGGGCATGCTGAGCGAGATTGAGCTTCAATAAACACACTTGTTTGGCACCATCTCTGGGTTCCTCTCTTCGTTTGTTCAGGACTGCGCGATATCTGGCAGTGTTGGAGATTGGGACGAGTCTTTCTTTGATATATATATATATATATATATATATATATAAAGTCGAATTTTTTGACACTTCCTCTCCGTCAAAAAATATATATATATAATCCCAACTGCACCTCATGGACTAAAGTAGTCATCAGCTCTTCCCTTCTTCTTTAGCATCCTTTATTTTATTGAATACTTTTAGAGTTTTCATTTAAAACAATACAACATGTCATCAAGAACTGACATACAGGTTCGTAAGCAGATCCTATAGAGGATTGGTACATTTAACCTAGGAGTGGTCAACAGTCACTACCTGAGCCAAAAGTTAACATTCGATCAACCGTATCCAAGGCATACAGCCACACCCAGATCACGAAGCAGTGAATCTTTCTGCTCTCCATCCTCCGGGGTGAGTACGTACAGGAGACCATATACCTCTGGGGCCTGAGGTGCATGGTAGCATTGAGGAGTAAGCCTCTATTATCACCGCAGTATAGGAGGTCTGCAATCCAGTCTTTGACAGTGGTTGGGGGCCCCCTGCCCCATCTCATAGCCACTCTTGACTTGGCTAGTAACAATGTCATTGCTGCATATCTTCTGGTTTGTTGGGGCCCCCACTCACCTGGACCTGTGGCGGGGGCTCCCCTGCGGACCGGGTGTCCTTCTCCGGCGGCGGGCGGGGCTCTCTCACTCGGGAGAGCCTCGCGGGGGAACCAGGCAACTCTTTAAGGCTTCTCCGGCTGGCGGCGCGGGCTCCTCTTCCACAACGGAGCACCGCCTGCACCTTCAGGCGCCGGGCCCCTCGTCTCTCCTCAGACTGCAGGGCGGGACTTCTGGCCACCTCTCCTAGGGCCGCGCTATCATTGGCCGGCGGGCCTGAACACTTCCGGGTCGTCGCGGGCAGCGCGGAGGCACGTTCCAGGCACTCGTAGGCGGGGGATAAGCATCAAATGCCGGGTGGGCACCGGCTCTTTTAAAAAGACAATAAATCGAGGTGGGCACTTGATCTTAGGGCGGCAATGCCCCTGGCAGGGTGGGCACCTGCCAGGGGACTTCAAAATCGTCCTCCCGGCCCCGCCCACAACCAGGCGGCGGCCATCTTAAGGCAGCTTGGGCGGCGGCGGTGATCTCGGGGTGCAAAACGAGGGGTGGGCACCCTCGAAATTAAATTAAAAACATATAAATGAAAGTGAGAATTCCCCCAACCCCTCCCCCTAAGCCCCCCCCCCAAAACAAAATCGCGAAAAATCGCGGGGTGCGCGCACCCGTGCGCGCTTATAGATATATAATTGATTTCTCTTCTAATTTTCTCAGGAACCACTGGAGGGATTTACACTATTTTACCAAAAGCGTGATCTGCATACCAGACACTACCATTTTCACAAGTTTGGTGTAATTCCCTTCAGCGGTTCAAGCTGTAGCTGAGTCTAAAGGTCCTATGAAAATTAACATGGGGAAAACACGTTTTGGGACCCCCCTTTTTTCTCAGCCCCCACTTGACGAATCCCCCCAAACTTTCAGGGAAGGAGCGGAGCGGAGCGAGCCATCTTCTTTGAGAAATTTGCGAAGATTCATCAACCAGCGCCAAAGTTATTCCCAATGGAATGTTGGGGATTTCCTATGGAAACAGGTCCTAACTATATATACCTACTGGCTACCGCCAGTAGGTAATATATATATAACTATGTAAATATGAGACTGGATGTCTACAAAAGTACGAGAAAACTCAAACTCAAAAAATATTTCACATTGAATAAATATGAAACTGCACAAATACCTTTGCCAACAAATGATGAAAACAGCGCCAGCCAGGCAACAGAGGCATTAATGGGAGAACTGGCGGAAATGTGGGGGTCGAGTACACCCCATGACAATGACCAAACTATATCTTTGATTGGAACCGAAAGTCTTAATTTACCTGTGAATCAACAGATAAAGAAACCGTTAACCAGTTTCAGAGCTAAATCCACATATACTCCAATCATGCTTAAAGACTCGATAGACTTATTCCATGAACAAGTCACCAACCAACTGAAAGATCTGAACATTAGAATACACAGAGGCAGACATAAATATAACAAAGAAACAGCGGACTACAGAGCCCTTATCTCTAAACTACAGAGCAATCGAAATGTGATTATCAGAGCATCAAATAAGGGTGGAAACATTGTGTTGCTCCAAAGAGAAATGTATGTGAATGAAGCACTGCAACAATTGAATGACAGAATGTGTTACACCAGATTTTCCAGTACAGAACTTAAAAACATGTACCTAAATTGCAATAAAATGCTTTCTAAATGGAAATCGAGGGGCCTCATCACCAATCAGGAGCATAAATTCCTAAAAAATGACTATCCTGTGGTACCGACTATATATTTTTTGCCTAAGTTGCATAAAAATCCTACGAATCCCCCTGGACGACCCATAATTTCAGCGAGGAATAGCGTTTTAGAACACATGTCTCAGTATGTAGATTTTTTCCCACAGGGGGAGGTTAAAAAGCTCCCATCATATGTCAGCGACACGAGCAATTTCTTGAATAAAATAAAAAACATTCAATGGCAGGAGAACTACATACTCATTGCTCTAGACGTCTGCTCGCTGTATACCAGCATTGTACATCTAGATGGCCTTAATGCTCTTGACTACTATTTGCAAAAATCTTTACCTAATATGCCTGATCACAGAATGATGCTACTAGAAATGGTTAAAATGTGTCTTGATAACAACATCTTCATGTTTAACAATCTTATGTACAGGCAGTTGCGGGGTGTGGCCATGGGGGCCAGCTTCTCCCCCAGCTACGCATGTCTCCACATGGGCTGGTGGGAGGAGATGGTCCTATGAGGGCCCAGGTAATTACCTGGCTACGCTTCATTGATGATCTCTTTGTGGTCTGGAAGGGGGATATGTTATCAGCTGAAAATTTCATCTCTAATCTTAATAACAACAATATTAACCTCCAGTTCACAGCGACACTTATCAAGTCATCTATTACTTTCCTTGACACTGAGGTGTTTATAGAACATGGCACACTAGAGACAAGATTACATCGTAAGGCAACAGCTGGAAATTCCACCTTACATGCCACCAGTTCCCACATTAAGCACCTCATAAACAGCATCCCTTATGGCGAGATGCTACGCCTCAAAAGGATACACAGTAGACAGACTGATCTAGACTTGGCACAGAGGGAGAGCAAAGTAAGATTCTTAGCCAGGGGATATTCCTCTAAAATTGTAGATGCGGCAATTGTGAAAGCTAATCAGAAAGACAGATCTCTTCTATTGGCGGGTAACTTATCTTTAACAACAGATTCTGAGGACACCGCCACAATGAACTCTGAGTTCAGATTTATTGTACAGTACAATGCCCAACACAAGGAGATAGCTAAAATCATTAGCAAAAACTGGCCACTGGTCCTTAGTGACCCAGTGATAGGGAGGGATCTCCCTAAAAGGCCCAGCATAACATACAGTAGAGGGCAGTCAATGAGGGATGAATTGGTTAAAACCAGTCCTGAGGTACTGGAAACATCAGCCTGGTACCAAACTCACACAGGCTTCTACAATTGTAAAGTCTGTAAGGCATGCCAACAAGCCATTAACAAAAAGAGCTACCATTCCCCTTTTGATAGCAGGGAACATAAAATTACGAAACTATTAACATGTAAGACAGAATTTGCTGTCTACGTGTTAATATGTCCCTGCAACCTGTTGTACGTTGGGAGCACTAAGCTCCCAGTACACAAAAGGATCCTGCAACATCTTCGAGCAATTGGGAATCAGGACAATACTTATCCTGCAGCGAGGCATTTCAAGTCAAAACACAATTCCAGAAGTAGTGACCTCAAATATTATGTTATTGACTGTGTACAGGCCAGCAGGAGAGGTGGCAACAGAGAAGACAAACTACGCCGCCTTGAGACACAGTATATCATTGAATTGAATACAAAGCATCCCTCAGGCCTAAACATTACGGAAGATTTATATACTTGTCTATGATAAAGTATATACATAAGACGAATCTCCGTTAACACATAACCTACTTAAATGCTCCATGGGTCTTTTTTAACACAGAGAAATATTTTAGATTATCTATGTTATTTGTAAGTTTTTGTACCATGTACATCAATTAGCCTGTGATTTTAACAATCTATTTATAGGAGGTTTTAGATATATTACCTGTATTCATTTATTTTAGGCTTTTATAAATTTAACCATTTTAAGGTATTTATAGGTCTTTATATGAATTATGAATAGAATATTTTATTGTCTTATAATCACTGGGTCACTTGTTGTCAATGGCACAAATGGTTTTATATGAATAACATTATATTTTCTCTAGTACTGTACACATCGTTAATGTTATCACTGGTAGAACGATAAAAGCTGGGATTGTATCATGTATTTTACAGAGATCATACCTCTATACCCATTATGCAACATCGTTTCCTACCAGAGGTGAATTTGTCCTCAGGAATTTTGTAGCTATTCAGTCTTGTTTGCACTAGCACTTTATAGTACTTTCCATGTCCTTGTAGTTTGCACATATTATATGGCAATGTACCTACATGTGGGGCTCCACATGTGTACGTGTTTTAATAATATGGTCCAAATTACTAAGGTACTACACCGGTATTACTGCAAAACGTTGAACATCTAAAAATATTGCACTTTAACCGATAATCTATTTTAATAGTTTTTTTCCTATTTCATGAATATTCTTTTGGTTAAACTCACATTTAAATCACTATTACCAAATGTTTACCACACATGTTTTTTGCTAATGTCTACAGCCAGTTATTTAGACTTACAATGCACACATATGCCTCACTAAAATATAGTCAAATGCATTAGCAGATATCGAAATAACAATGTGAGTAGTCCTTAGGGATTCAACTCTTCTATTTCTATTGCATTTGTAGTTTGACTTACATTGGTAGACTGTATTTAAACATGTGTCAGGTGATCACCTGTGTCATGTGATCAAGCGCTCTGTGAAGCGCGAAACGCGTCGTGATGACTATGGGAACACCACTTGCTGAATAAATCACCAACTTGCACAAAATTTTGGGTTTGAGTCCGTTTTTGCAGCTGCTCGACAAGTTGTGCTACATCGGATTATTCCTGGAATATATATATATATATATATATATATATATATATATATATATATATATATTTTCTGTATAAAGAAAATAATATATATATATATATATATATATATATATATATATATATATATATATATATATATATTTTCTGTATAAAGAAAATAATATATATATATATATATATATATATATATATATATATATATATATATATATATATATATATATATATATATATATATATAATATATATATATATATTTATATACTCAATAAAAAAACAAAGGTTAGTTATAGTTATTAGAACTGATTTTCCCTATACAAAGTTTAAACTACACAAACGTAAAAAATTCTAAAGTGTAAGTAGACATGATATTGAGTTTAAAATTGCTTTGTTTCATGATATCATGTTTTTAAAGTGGTTGACAGTTAAAAATATAGTGGTATGTAATATTGATGACAATTGTATTTTGTTTAAATTATACTTGTTAAAAATATCATGGTTGGAAATACTGTTGAAAAAAGATTGATTTTTTAAATGTAATGTAGTGTATTTGTAATTTTTTAAACAGTATATCTTTCTAAATATAATGATATTTTTTATTAAATGGAATATGTTTTATTAAAAAATGCAAGGTAAATAGTTTTATTTATTAAATTACTTACCTTTCTCCTGCCTGTTGTATGTCGGACTCCACTACCCCCCTAACCTGTCCCTCTGCCGCCCTGCTCACCGCCCGCAGCCCTCCCTCGGTGAGACCCGCCACTGGAGTTAACATAGTTTGGAGTGGGAATATTAAATTATATATGTTTACTGTCCAGCACCTTTCCTGAGTTATTGTAGTTTGGAGAAGGAATAGTATATTGTATATGTTTATAGTCCTGCACCTTCCCTGAGTTAATATAGTTTGAAGTTGGAATATAATTTTTTATATGTTTAGTGAGCAGTTCTTTTTCTGAGTTAGTGTAGTTTGGAAAGAGAATAGTAAAATATATGTTTTTATTTTGTTTCAAGATTATGAAAATAATATATGTTTAAGTGGTAATAGTATGTAATATTTGTTTATTAAAATTTCAATTTATAACAGCTATTAAATGTAAGACAATTATTTTATTGCAAATATAGTGTAGGAAAAATAACATAAAAAGTAAATAAATAACAATAATGATATATTTGTATTTCTTTATTTTTGATGAAGATTCAAGCAAAGAAATGTAGTGATTTATATTTTATATAGAATCTTTTATACATATTGTATTAAGAAAAATAATATTACATTTTTTATTTTTGTATATATCACATATTTAGTAAATATTTAAACATAAAAAATAAAATGTTTAAGCATAGGAATTATGAATTACCTTTAATTTTAGGTTTTATATAATGTATAAATTTGTAAACATGTATATTTTTTAAAAACATAAGATGCAGTTATATACTGTTTTATATATATTCATTTTGTATCAGTTATAGAATTTCCTTTATATTGTCAATATGTATTGCATAATCATATACAGTTTACATTATTGGTAATATATATTATGTAACATTTTTCCATTGTTTTTAAAAATAAATTATTCATATAATTGACACTAAATAATATTATATTTAGAATAATATTATTTAATTTGTATCAAAAATAATATTATCAAGTTAAGAAAGCAGTTTGTAAAAAGAAAATATTTTTAACATTAATACAATTTTTCCCATTTTCGTCAAGCAATAAATAAATGGTTTGCATAATAATAAGTTATTTCAATGCTTTTTAATGTGTAAGAAAAAATATTATCTGTGTTGTAATATATATTATGTATTATAAAAATGTTATCTCATACAAAAAATATTTTTTACATTAGTAATATTTATTAGTATTTTTTAAACAATTTGTGTTTAACATTTCTAATTTACATTGTATTTAATGTGGAAATGTATTTTTTTTAGTTCAATTAGGCAGCCATTTTGTTTAAGTAGGTACTATTTTCTAGGCTATCCGTGTTATTTTTTGGTCATTCCTGGAGGGAAAGCTCGCAGTTGGAAGCTGCGTCGCATTGGTTAAGGTAAGTTTATTTTAATTACCTTTAGACAATATAGGGGTAGGCTGAAGGTAATTAGGTAGTTTATAGTGTATATAAGGTTTGTATTTTATGTTTGTTGTGAGGTTTCATTTGTAGTTTAGCGTATGTGTAATGCTGTTAGTGTGTTGGTAGTTTAGTGTTATATTTTGATATATATATATTTAATTATCTTTATAGTACTGTGTTAACTAATTATTAGTATGTTTTGAAAAAATATTACTGCATAATTTTTCGGGAGGGATTGTATTCTATTTTCCACAGATTTTCTATGTTTCTGAATGTGCATTGGAAGAAGGATGTTATTAATATTCTTTTTTTTAAAGGAAATGTGTATTAGTTTCTAGTAAACTCATATTAATTATACATTTCCTTTCTTTTTCGGGTTTTCTTGGATCGTTTCATTTAAAAATTTTTAAAACATTTTTTTATAATTCTACACTACGTATATTTGGTCGGTGGAGTTTTTTTTACACAGTCGTATATTTCCATTTTGTTTTGGGCATTTTAACTACGTTTTGGAATATCTATACGTTTGGATTTGTTTTGGCTGTCTGGATGATATTCTTCAGCTACAAAAATGCAAGTTTTAAAAAATGATTTACAGTGGGAGGGAAATTTTATTTTTATAATTGTTATTGATATTTTTTAACATATTCAATATATTTATTATGTTAAATATTTTTATTAAAAGGGCAACATTATTTAACATTATATTTATATTTTAGATGTTAGAAAAACAAATGTTTAGTTAAGAGCTTAGGAGCTCGTTAGCATGGTGGCATCCTAGCGGTAACAGGACCGCCTGCCTGCCATGCGGCGGTCCCGCACCCCTGATAATGATGCGACTGTCACCACGGCGGTCGCACCTGGACCTTTAACACTGCGGCAGGTGCTGCTGGCTGCAGCATCCGCCACAGTGTTAAATGGCCATGTTGTGCATTTCCATGCACAACGTGGCAGACACCGTGTGGTGCCTGCCACCTTGTGCATGGAAATGAACGGGGGCACCATGGGTACCCCCGAGCACCTCCCCAACCCCCCACAGAGGGGGCCCGCAACAGTTTCACAAAGCAAATCACCCGCAGCCTTTCCATATAGACACCCTAATATGGCGGATGGTGCCTGCTAGGCACTGCCACCACAGTACTGCCCCTGCTCCGCCTGGTGGGCAATCATTACAATTACCACCGGTGGAAAAGCAGCAGACGGAGTTTCTGTACGCCGCGATACCCAACACCATCATAATATGGCGGGGTTGAATCGCTTGACGATGGCGTAACGATTGTTACGCCATCGTAATGAGCCCCTTATTTTGCAATTCTGATTTTTCTATGTTTATGTGTTGATGTTTTAAAGTAGGGATTTTGCTATTGTTTCTAAATATTTTAGCCCTTTAGTGTTTGGGTAGAGTTTTACTTGTAAATACTCGTACATTGTTTTAGTTTGTTTAGTTACTTTTGGACGTACTTGTGTTACAGATTGTTCTAGTCTTAGTTGTTGTTAGCTTTGTTCTGTTTGGATTGATTCTAGTATTTTATGTGAGGTTGGTTGGGTTTGGCCTGTTGTGGATTGGAAAGCATTACGCCACCCTTCAACAGCATTATTAGTTTTTGCTTCTTTGTTTAGGGTACTGTTGTATGCATTCCACCATGGAATATGGAATTGTGGCTGTCTTCAGTGTCCCGATCTGTAGCCTTCCTACCCAGGTATCCTTGAAATAATCTAGTAGGGGACTTAGTTTATGTTCATTTTCTTTGGTAACAGGGGGGTTCTATTAATAAATTGTATTGTTCAGCTACTTCAGTTATTGGGACCTTGGCTAGTGCAATTAGCTTTTTAATTTCATATACAAAATTACTGCTAGCTGCATATTCTATACTAAGGGGCTCATTACGATGCAGGATGGAAGCCCATCTGTGCTGGTGGCAGAAAATGTTCATTTACCAGCTCCAGGTGCTGTCATTGCAACCACCAAATTACAATGTTCCAACAGAGGCCATTTTCCATCCGCAGCAGTTTTTCAAGCTCTGCATGTTCTTTGCGTACTCAAGGGTGCCGGACAGAGCCAATAGTTGAGAAAAGGGGGTGGTGATGGACAGAGTATCTGAATTAAACAGACCACTCCTACCCAGTCCAAAGATCAGGGCTTGATCCATCACCGTTTTTTAGCTCACTGCACCATCCCAGCTAAGAACCTGGCTACATGCAAATTAGTCTGTCCCTGGCCCAGTGCATCATGGGAACAGGGCAGACCAAACTACCAAGCCAATTCTTTTACTGGAAAGGAAACAAGCTTCCGGGGACCGGTTTCTGGCATTACAGCCGTCTTCGGCCCGGCTTGCTTGAATCCTGATGGTGCAGTGAGCAAGGGACTCACATCTGAGCATACCCTTCCAGGCTTGTGGTGGACAAAACGATTCAGAAAAGGTCGTGGTGATGGACAAAGTATCTGAATTAAACAGACCACTCCTACCCAGTCCAAAGATCAGGGCTTGATCCATCACCGTTTTTTAGCTCACTGCACCATCCCAGCTAAGAACCTGGCTACATGCAAATGAGTCTGTCCCTGGCCCAGTGCATCATGGGAACAGGGCAGACCAAACTACCAAGCCAATTCTTTTACTGGAAAGGAAACAAGCTTCTGGGGACCGGTTTCTGGCATTACAGCCGTCTTCGGCCCGGCTTGCTTGAATCCTGATGGTGCAGTGAGCAAGGCACTCACATCTGAGCATACCCTTCCACGCTTGTGGTGGACAAAACGATTCAGAAAAGGGGGTGGTGATGGACAGAGTATCTGAATTAAACAGACCACTCCTACCCAGTCCAAAGATCAGGGCTTTATCCATCACCATTTTTTTAGCTCACTGCACCATCCCAGCTAAGAACCTGGCTACATGCAAATTAGTCTGTCCCTGGCACAGTGCATCATGGGAACAGGGCAGACCAAACTACCAAGCCAATTCTTTTACTGGAAAGGAAACAAGCTTCCGGGGACCGGTTTCTGGCATTACAGCCGTCTTCGGACAGAGCCAATAGAGCAGGACCGACATGCAGAAACACGTTCCGTCCACCAACCAGATTGCGATAAAGCAAACAGCTCTTCCCACTGCTGCATAAAAACCACCACGTCGCGGATGGCAGAAACACAACAACGGAGAGGAAAAGTCGATGCAGTACCCATCTTAACAACCAGAGCTGCCATTGATCATGTGCTAGAGGCCTTCCCCCTGCGCTACCTGCTGCACCTCCAGCAGAGAAGAAGCTGCCGTACTCAACAGCAGAGGTACAAACCAATCATCTCCACGCATGCAACCCCTAAACAGCTACAACTCCCGACAAGTGTGGCGGCACCACCATGAATGTGGCAACCTGCCAACTGCAAAGTGTGAGGCCCTCCCAATCCTCATGAGTGACCGTCAGTGCCCCTGAAGGCGATTGGGCCAATGCCGAGCCCCGCTGTATGTGATTGGCAATATAAAAAAATGTACGCCGCCGAAGGCTCACCTTGTCCGCTGCAGCCTGGAAACAGCGACTGCAATCCTGCAACATTCAATTGGGGCCAATGCGTGTCATCGCTGTGGATGTCAGCTACCGCACATGCAAACACATACTGCATTTGTATTGTCGCTATGTGATTTGCATCACAAATCATCCACCTAAAGTGATTGGTGCACTCCATGTGTAATGTTGTCGGCCAAGAGTCCCCCATGCATATCAAGTAACCACACACACAGACACTGTACTTGCATTGGAGTACAGGCCATGGGCACATGCGTCGGGCCCTGTTTTTAGGCAGGGTCACAGGTCCAGTGATGCCTGTGCTGGTTGGCTGTAGGCTGGGGGGGTCAGCCAGCCCTCTGGGAATAGCTGATACATCAGCACAACTAAAACAGTGACCAGCTGGTCACTACACTGTGAAGGTATGAGAGAGTGTGACCTTTGAGTAAAGTCATCACACACATGGTATGTCCCAGAAAGGAGTGAGAAATTACATACATTGTCATGCCTCGTGGCCCGCATGGACTGAAATGAGGGAAGGAGTCAAAAAGGACAAAGGTCTCTTGTACTGTACCAATGTTGGGTAAAGAAACATCCAACCTGTGAACATCGCTTGCATATCCCTTCACATCTGACTGCGGTATCTTGGCCAGGGGTCAACTTGTGAAGGACCAGTGAAGTAGGCAGACAATTAGAGATGTCCATTGTCTGCAAATCAGACATACTTGTAATCCCTAGCACTTCCAACACACATACTGTTGTGGCGTTCAGTCTGTCCAGCTGCAATTGCCTGGAAATATTCTCACACACGTCATAGGAGTGCACATGTGGAACAAACAAACATAGCTCTGACCGACATAATCGGACATTGACAACCATGTGGGCATGTATACACAATCAATGTACATTTGTGCCTCATTCAGGTGAACATCGCAATGTCGGTTATGCTAAATCCTCATACACTCACGTAGGACTGACCCCATGATGTCCACTTGTGTCTGTCTCTGTGCTGTATATCCATGTTGTATTGTCCAGTTGACACTCACTGCCCTCATTCGGTAATGTTATTGTGAATAGGGGGACTGAAGCTTGCGGTCGTGCAGTGACACCAGCTACATGAAACTCAGCACTGATACTGGGAAACACAAGTGCTGTGCCATCCAACTACAGGGCAGTTCATCCTTGATGTTGCAGTGTACTATATCTCATACACATCAACTTCTTTGGCTGTTTTAGTGTCAGTATGGCAAGTGAGTGAAGAAAAACAACGTCTGAATGCAGGTCACTGTTGCATTTCACATGACCATGAGTCCTCTCAATGTTGTGGATTCATGAGTCTCTGGGTAAGCTGTTCACCACATCTCATCTACAACTCAACTCATGCTCGTTTACCCTGACATATGTAGGAGGAGACCACTCATCCTACAACCTGTCCCAACCTGGTGACGTTGGATGACATCAAAATCATCAGGAAATTCCGTTTGGATTGCCGCACACTACGGAACCTATGTGCCCAGTTGGAGCCCCATGTGAAGCCCAAAAGAATACATCCGGCTTAATTGTCTGCTACAGTGAAGGTCATGCCTGCACCACATTTCTCTTCTACTGGGTCTTTCCAGTACACTGTGGTCAGCGCTGGTGGGATGTCACAGCCCATGTTCAGCATGGTTTTGTGTGACATCCTGTCAGCATTGTTTCCTTACAAGGACAAACATGTCCACTTCCCGAGGAGGGATGAATAGGCAGCTGTAAAGGGGGAATTCTATGATCTGGGAGAAGGCCCGGTTCGAGCGGGTGAGCCGGGTGGGCCAGGCCCAAACAAGCATGATCCTTGGCCCAGGGAGAGTGGGCATCAATGCCAGTAGGAAATGGCCACTTTCATGCAAAACGTTCTGGGAGTTGTTCTTGTCCTTCTTATTCTGGGAGTTGCAGGATTGGGCCTGAGCTTACTCTCACAGGCACTCCTAAACACACATATCCTTTTAGAAAGGTGGGCTGTGTCCCCGCCTACTCCTGCAGGCAAAATATGGGTATGGCGAAGGGGATAAATGCTCTCTTTGGCACTGTGTAACCTTAACCGTTCTGCTGTTGGATATTTCCTTTTCAATTCCACATGGAGATGAAAAGTTTATTTCTCCGGATTCACCTTACCTGGCCACAATAGCTCCTTATCAGATCGGACACTGAGTAGGAACCGAGGAGTTGAGAGAATGCCTGGCTATTTGTTCTTTTCATCAGGGAAGGCCCAGCAAGACACATACCTCCTGTATACTTTATTTAAACATTTTGTATCATCAAGGCTCTGCCACGGATATAAGACAACAATAAAAATGTGCAGATAACTGGTGATTAGTGATCCTGCCAATCCTTTGTCTGTTGGTAGTTTAGAAATGCAGACAACCTTTATTTTATATGGATAGCTCAGTTGGTTACTGCCTCTGTCCAAGAGATCCTTGTGTTACTTGCAGTTCAGAAATCACAATCCTATCATAGGACAGCGACCTAGGAACTGTCATCAAGGGCTGCTTGATAACCTGAATGATACAGTTAGAATGTAGCTTAATTTCTGTGTTGTAATATAGCCAGAACTTCCCCAGTCTTTCAACACTCCAATGTTGCCAAAAAGAGTCTGTTGGGGCAGATATTTATCTTTATCAGTAAATCCAACCCCTAACCACTGGGGGTTGCATTAAATCCTGAGTTTGTGCTTCTCCAGACCAAACACTCTTAAAATATACTGCCCACCAGTATGGATGACATTTGATTCCTACACCTTGTAATACCCATTGGCTTTTGTGACATTCCCTGTAGACTGACTAACTTACAAACTTGCCTGATTGATTTTCTCTGGACAATGTGTGCGTGATGTAAAGTACTGTCACTCCCTACACTGATATGAGTAGCGCTATACAACAAATGAAATGCATATGAGATAGTAGCTATGGAGAGATGAGGGGTGCTGGAGGAAGGCAGCAGTGAGGGAATCCGCGGAGGAGGTCAATAAGGGGATGGGCTATGGAGGGATGAGGAGCCTTGGAGAAGGGTGGCAGGGATGAAGTCCGGGAAGGAGGGTAGTCAGGGGGCTACAGAGAGATTAGGTGCGCTGGTGGAGGGAGTCAGTGAGGGAATCCAAGGAGGAGGGCATGAGTGAAAGCCTGAGAAGTGTCACTTGCCTGATACTCCAACCTCAGACACCCCCTCTTCCTATCAGAAGGACATTACATGGAGAAACAATTATTGAGAGTGAGAACATCTAGCAGAAGGTTTGGAAAGATAAGAATGCATTTTTATGGCCCTTGTAAAATGAAGGAGAGATAAAGGAGTGCCCGAAGCAGGATTGTCTTGAAATATAAGTGACAAATCGGGCCTGGAGTTGCCCACCTGAATGCATCCTTGGCCCACCCAAAAAAGGTTCCTGGAGCCAGGCCTGCCTTGGAAGCATCCCAAATGTTGTGTGAGCCATTGATGGTACCCACATTGTACTCGTACCACCACAGGCAAGTGAACACATGTATAGGAACCGCAAACACTACCACAACGTGAAAGTGGTATGCCAGGCAGATCAGATAATCTCACACATGTGTGCAAATTATCCTGGGTCAGCACATGACTGATACATCTTGCGGAACAACACCATCCCCCTGCTCCCAACCCACATATGCCCAGTGACGATGACAGTGGTGAGGAAGAAGGCCATGACCAGCATCAACCACGTACGTTGAGTGTAAGTTAACAATGAGCGACCATGACTGTGTCTGTGTGCCTTGCTGTTGTCTCACAGACTTTAAAAATTGTCGCTGAGATTTTGTACACATACAGCACTATGAGCAGGTTTAGAGAACTTGGGCATGCAGGGACTGAACACCCCGAAGCACAGGACACAATTGCTATACTGCTTCACTAGCTCTCCTACTCACTCAGAGGTATGCAAACACCTGTACACAAGTAGATAGGTTGAAGACAAGAAACGGTTTGAAAGGTGCACTTTTTACTACAGTGTCAAAACATGCAACATACGTGCTAAAACAGTTTGAGAATACAAAGCCAGTTACCATAGTGAAATATCCATTTAACATGAAGCAAGATGTCACTTCAATAATCCCTCAGGGCGAAGACCCACAAGTACATCCCCCCACCCCTTGCAGGAAGGAGTTGTATGGGATGTCCCTGGTCTATTGGCTTTGTCAGCATTTCCTGTGTTGCCCTAACCACTGGATATATCACTCTCCAGGTGTGGGGCATCTAGTCCGCCTTCACATGACATTTAAAAGGGATCTGTGTCCTCTAGCAGCTGTGATACTTTGTGAGTCGGGGTGCTCGGGTCAAACCAGAACAGAATGACAAGGGACAATGTTTTCCAAACACGGACAGGATGTTCAGACAGTACTCCTGGACCTCTAAGAGAACAAACTCTGCGGACACTCCTCATGTGACAGACCTATACTAAGGTAATTACAGTTCACATGTCCTATTAAAAGAAGTGGGGGGACTGACCATGTAATACAAAATGTAAATGAACTCATAACGTCACGATGCAGCGCTATAAACGAACAAAAATATTGTGAGTACAAATATTTGTGCAAATACTGGGACAGACTAACCCATCTGATAGTCTTACAGTGTCTGCATTGATATACAGGAACAGAACAAAGGCAAAAGCATGCCTCTCTTAATTACTTGTGAAGAGAAGGCAAGCAGTGTGCCTATGTTTCCCTCTATGGCATGTACATTTAATTGTTAGGTTACAGGCGACCCCCAGTCAGGATATACAAACAAAAGGCAGGCCGTATGTCCCCTGGACTGTGGCACAGCTGGAGGTGAAAAAAGGCGTACTCGCTGCCTACACGTTGCTGCTGGGAATGGAAAGCAGTCAAGGTGTAGATGCTGCTGAACCTGTCCCGATGTCTGAAGATTACATCAGGATAAGTTCAGCATTTTTCTGTGGGGCCCAACTGCTTGGCAGGGAGGACGGCGTCCACCCTGTGAAAAGAGTGGGGGGATGCCATGTACCTGTATGTATACCCAACTCGAGCCCTGGGTACTTGCAGAACAAGTACGTCATGTGATATTTGTGCGCTACAGCTGCATATTGGAAGTCGGGCTCATGCTAGACAACAATATCCACGATGGTCAAATGACAGCCTCCCCTTGCTCATGTCTGTAGTACAAAACAAAACAGACCACAGAGGTCAGCATAGTCAAAGCCAATGCAGACAGGGCTAAAATCAGAGAGGTGAATGACAATTCTTGTCAGGAAGCGTGAAGAAAGGTAAACAAAAATTTAATTAGTCACCAACAGTTCCTGTTGCTGTTAAGGATTTACGAATTGAAGAAGGCACAGGCAGCTTTGAAGGTAATCAGTTCCAATAGACAATCCAAATCAACCTCAGCAAAAAGGACCACCATCCAATCCAGTAGTATGAAGGAACAGATGTGCTTCCCGCAGCACAAGGTTGAAAGGAGCATCTGATAGAAAGCTGGGAGAGGTTCGATGTAGGCATGGCACAGGAGCCATTGCGCAAACACACAGGCACAGCTGTCAGCCTGTCTAACACACTGAAAGGCATCCCATAGACGTGTATCACTGAAGCAGTCCTGGTCATGGACCAACAAAGGACTCACCCACAGATCATGATCCAGGGCAGCAAGAGATCTGTTGGAAAGGCAGACATCCATGGCCCACTTAAGAAGGCATCTTCTGCATGGAAAAACAGGTTGCATGCAGGTGAAATACTGACAGGTAATGGGACACATCCAAAAGAGAAGCTGCACGCGGTCACGGTACAGTTACAACTGACGGTGGTTGCCCGGGACCACTGGATGGTCAGACATGGTGTGAGAGCACTTTTAGAATCAGCGCTCAGCTGTACAACCAAAGTAATGATCTGAAAGCGCTAAATGTAGTGTGGATTTAGGAGGAATGCCACCCAGTGGTACTCAAGAAAAGGCATGAAACGAAGGGACAAGGCCGAAGTCCACATGTTTGAATAAAGTGTGCCATGGCCTTCAGTATCAGACGCTATCAATAATTTGCGTGTCAGTGCACCAAGAAAAAAGTGGGAGTGCCGTGTTCAGCAGTGACTGATCTGCGCGGGACAATCAAGGGGGAGCGACTAATTGTCTGAACAGTGGCCCACTGTGCATGCACACTTATTGAAGTATGCTTTCACTGTGACTTTCACAAATGACTATCCACAATCACACATGGGGAAGTTAGGAGAACATTGCCACAAAAGGAGCACATTGTGCATCAGTTTCTATATACGTGATGCCTGGCCTGTGCCCGCAGCAGTTGTGCTCATACAAGAGGAGCTAAGTACGTTTGGTAAATAGATTTTGCGTGGTTATGTTGTCAGGGACTGGTGTCCATGTGGCTAAACATGCACAAATCACACATATCACATGAAAATCCCTGTGCAACAGTACTTGAGTGTGTGAATGCGACAATGTCATAATCGTCCACACAACAGAATGTGTTGTGATGCTGGCTCTTGTGGACACACTGCTAAGGATTTAATTGTTTTGTGCTATTTGATCTGTGCCAAATTCCGTCATGTCCATGTTAATGTTATTAGGCGAATGGGAGCACACTGCTTCACCTCCCAGCACAGGTCATCCCTTAGCATTCTGGTAAATGCAGTTCAGCCATAATGCTCCCTTGTCATGGGACTGAAGTGTCTCACCTGAGTTGGGCAGAGAAAGTTACAGAGATCAGAGTGGATTGTGGCCGCTTCCTCATCAGACACCGATCACAATGTACCTAGTGTCTAAAGAATCACAGCACTGACCTGCACCAACCTTGGTGACAAACGACAACTGTAACACAAGTAAGCATTTCAGCTGAACTGCATTTACCAGGATGGTAAGGAGTGAATTGTGTTGGGAGGTGTAGTCGTGTGCTCCAGTCCCCCTACTGTCCATGTTGATGGTGTTGGCCGGTGTTCTCTGGAAGGCATATTCTACAATGTTGCCTAGTGGTGTGCTTTTCTGGTTATTCCATGATCTGCCGATGCACTGTTCTTTCCTTGTGTCTTTCCAGGTTCCTCCACTCTCTAATTCGATTTTTGCTGTAACATATTCGGATACATTGCATTGTGAGGTAACATGCTACTTACTGTGATGAAAATACTCTCGACACAAAGGCATACTGTTGTGAGTTGTGTTTCTTTAACAATGAGTGGTAGGTGAGAGATGAATTTGAAAGTGGTGGTACACAGATAGTTAGGGTGGAACACACAATGGTAGAAGTTCCAAAGTCCAACAGAACACTCCCATCCTTGTGGCAATGCGGATTCTGATTTACAACACAGTCAATGTTCAGTGTTACAGTGGTGACATCAGCGGTTGCTCCAAGAACTTGAACGGCATAGTGCTGTGCCATGTGTTCATCCCAGGGTCTTTTTTCGGACACCCCCTCTGCCGTTTGCCAGGGGGGAACCTGCTGCATGCTCTGAGGTGTCTGAAGATTCGCTGTGGTGTGACTCACCCCTCCCTGTGGCCGCTGCTGCAGTGGTGTGACTACCATCCAGCTGGCCAGGGGGCGTTTGGCAGCTAATAGCAGGTCACCCACGAGCTAGACCATGTACTCTGCAATTTTTCCCAAGTGAGTGTCCATGGACCTCTGCAGTAACCCTGGGCGAAGGACTTCGCTACACCCACAAAGTGGGCGTAGTGTTGCCTACTTCGCCCTTTGCAAAGTAGGCAAAGCAGGCAACACTACACCCACTCCTTGGGCGTAGCGAAGTTGCCCACCACCGCCTCCCTCCCGCCCTCCCGAATATCCCTAATTTTATTAAATGGGCACGTCAAAATAAATAAAATGCACTTACCTTGTCCTCGGTGTCCCGGGGCTCTCTCTGCTCGTTCACGCCGCGTCTTCTAACCAATGCGCATGCGCGGGCGTCCGCACATGCGCATTTCTCGTGAGAAATGCGCATGCGCGGATGCCCGCGCTTGCGCATTGGTTAGCAGACGGCGGCGTGAATGAGCAGAGGGAGCCCCGGGACGCCGCGGACAAGGTAAGTGCATTTTATTTATTTTGATGTGCCCATTTAATAAAATTAGGGATGTAGGGGAGGGGGGCATGCGGTGCGTAGTGGGGCTACGCGAAGTCCGCAGGTGGGTGTAGTTTCTCGCCCACTTTGCGTAGCTTCGCGTAGCCCCACTACGCACACTACGCCCAGGGTTACTCTGCAGCAGGTGCTGTTCCCACAGTTCTTCAAGGACCTGGCCGATCTGTCCCTGGTTCTTCTGGTATGCACAGAGGACAGTTTGTACAGTGTCCAGGGCCTCTGTCTCATTGTCCTCCTGTGCTGTCCCCCAGTTGGTCTGCCACCTGCCCAAAAGCCACAGACCGGTGGTGCTGCCTGGCACTGCCGCCGCACACCATCCCCAGTGTGCCTGGTGGTATTCGCTACTGCTGGCACAGGTACAGTGTTGGAGGCAGCGGTGGTGATGGTGGAGGTGGCTGCCACACAGGTCGTTGCTGCAGGGGTCTGAGTTGGTGGGCAGCTGTTGTGGGAGTCGTGGTGGTTAGGGTCAGTGAGGGCCTGAGCATAGGCTGTCCCGGATATGCTGGAGGGGGCAGGTCGGTCCTCCCCACCTGAAAAGACCATGGAGTCTGAATCCGAGTGTTCACCTTCCTGGGCAGGGAGGACTGGCTGGGCCCGTCCATGGCACGGTTGCCTGCTGTTGCTAGCGAGTCACCTGTTGGAGAGAAGTTATATTGTCAGCATGTTCGGCACACAGCACAACTTTGATGTTCTTGTTTGGCACATTTCATTTGAGAAGACCTTACTTTTTATCTTGGCATTACTAGGCATTCATGACAGTTTGTCAGCAGTCGAACATGATGTTGAGGTACATACAGGGCTTTAAGTGGGCCGGGGCTCACCGGTGCTGGGCACTGTCATTATTTAAATGGGACTTTGATACGGGTCACTATTGGGCTCTGTTTTGTGCCCTGGCACAGGCAGTCCATTTTTTTGCTGGAATGCAATGACAGCAGGCACATAAATGTGCACATGGTCACAATCCTCACTTCTCACTAGTGGAGAAGTTACGGCATGACATCATGCCAGGTGAGCGTTGTGCGGAAGTGAAATCCTTTAAGGATTCATTTTGGCTCAGGATTTCCCTCCTTTGGAAACTCAGGAGCAGCAACATCCTTGTGGTGTCACCAGGGCTTTAAGTGGAAGCTTTTCAATGTTATATGCAAGCCATAGATGCTGCTTATTTATCTTATGCAACTGACAAACATTGACAGAGTGAGTAGTCCGGACTTGTTGTAGGTAGCATGTTACTTGTTGTATCATACATATGGGTGCAATGGCAGAAACAGCAAAATGCAAGTCGGACAGCACAATATGCTAGGCACAGATTTTTAGCTGTTTTTGAGCCACGCCCTTAACTAAATTGGCCACACCCCTTTGAGAGACCCCCCCAGTTTTTTCATCTCACTTATAGTCCTCGGTACATACATTACTCTTTAGAGGTGTGACATGGCTAAAGAGCCAATTGCATATGTACAGATATTGTATTTCCGAGGATATGTCCTCTGGTACTAACTTGTTGTTCATCCAATTCAGTTCATGTTTGGACATTTGGGATTTTTCTATGTGTATTTGACTACTATGCTGTGGCTTCATGATTTGTGTTGTGCTTTTTGTGCTTACCTCCAGTGGTTTGTGAGGGTTGACAGAGTTTCCATGCATGTGTGGTGTTGACCCGAGTCTTTCTGCTTCGAGGCAATGGAACTTGCACATTGGCTTTTTGTGGTCGCGTTCTTGTGTTCAGCTTTGCAGTTGGATGTGACTTCATTAATGACACTGTGAATCATGTGGCCTCTCGATGTTATTAGCTATATGTGCACTGCCTAAAACTAATGAGGGTTTCCAGAGTTGGCTACACAGTGCAGGATGTAGAGGTCATTTGGCTCCATGCTGTTTGTGAGGGGAGACAGAGGGCCTTGTGGTAGTTGTGGTCTTGCTGTCAAGTCTCAACAACCCCTCCCCAATAAGATGGCTAGCTATCTGTTAGGAAGCACTCTCTATGGTGTTGGCTGCCACATGGCTGTGGGGTGGGGAGGGTGAGCCATGCTGTTTGAGAGGCATGCCAGGGTGCACAAGCTGACCACTTACCTGTGGGGTGAAGCTGAGTAAGGAAATGCTGTCCTTGTGACCAATTCATATTGCAAGCATGCATTCCACATACGTTTGATGTGGGCGGCCTATTGGCGCTCACTTGTTGTACACAACAGTACATTGCAGTGTGATGTGATCATTTTGTTAGTACTAACCAGCCTCAAGTCCCCCCTCAAATCCTGTGAGACTCTCTGGTTGCATTATGGCAGGCACTTTCTCTTCCCATTTAGTGAAGGTTAGGGGTGGAATGGGAGGGCCACCACCAGTTTCTGAGCTGCTGCATGGTTCCTCTGAGCCAGAAGCTTGAGCCGGACCTTGGAGTCGAGCCACCAGATGTCTTGCACAGTGCGTAGGGTGGTCCCTACAGCATTGACTTTGCAGTGGATCCTTGTCCAAATCTGATTCTTGCGTGCAAGTGGGTGTGTTTGACCAGGGTCCCAAAGAAATGGGGTTCTCCCCTGATCATCTTGTCTACCATCACTTTCCAATCTGAGTCGGTGGATTTGGGCATTTTCTGGGGGGCACGGTGAAAATGGGTGAGGGGCAAAGGGTGCCAGGTGTTGGTGGAGATATGTGATGTGTGTGAGGTGTGTGGGTGAGAGTGTTGTGTTGAGATAAGTGGGTGTGATGTTGTGCTCTGTGAGTCAATGGTGTCCTGTCTCTCCATCTCAGCTTGTGGTGTGGAAAGGATGTTGGTCCCGGAAGGGGTTGGTTTTATACTGTGGTATGTGGGTGTGTCCACATGTTTGGTGACCTCCAGATGTCTCTTCCACGCTGCACATGTCTTTCCTTGCCATGAGCATGTTGGGGTGTATCATTGTGGCATGTGTGTTGTGATAGAGGGCAGCAGGGAGTACAGGTACACTTCGGTCACGGTTGTGGAGTTGGATCCGTCTGTCATTCAGTTGTCCTATGAGCGTGCGAGGCGGTCTGGCGCAGGACTCGGTCTCGCAGCTCCGCATTTTCATCGTAATTAGCTGTGCAGTCATGCCGCGGCAGGAGCGGCCTTTCCGGTACGTTGATAAGCTTTCCCTAACTGCCGCGGTCGGATTTGAAGCTTATCTCACCGTGGTGGACGGTGTTTTGTGTCATCTGGCCGCCGCGGTATGATTTGGCCTACATTGCATCGTGATTTGACCGACGGAAATGCCACGGGTCATGCGGTAGGAATTTTTGGGGCACCATTGTGGATGGAAGGCTTTTCCATCTGGCATCTTATTTGGGTCCTAAGGGTATATTTTTTAAGGTGTCTCCATATGCATTGATTAAAGTGGTAATCGCAACCTTGTATTGCTGTGTGAGGGTACATTTTCAGGATGGCCTGTATCATTGGCTGTTCGAAGTCTATGATAATGTTTTGTGGGTAGTAATTATTAGTTTCTTGCTTTACTTTTGTTAGGAGTTTTACATAGGTGGTTGTTTGTTTGTTTGGTAACAGGGCATATATCAAGGGGATGTTGACATTGTGATACTGTCCATGGATTGTGTATAATTGGTAAATGGTTTGGGACATATTTTGAACGTCCCATAAATCATCCATGTGTCACAATTTTGTAGTTTGAGTAGATTTGTGGGAGTTGCAAATATTATAATCCTTTTTTCATTAGATTTATTATCATAAAGAAGGAACTGCTCTTAATTGTGAGTTAGTGAGTTCACAGGGTATTTGAACTTCACTGAAAGTTTTGGGGATAGATGGGGTGTTACTAGTTGATTATTTTGTTCTAGCTATTAATCTTTTTAAAGTTGGGATGGAGGGTAATTGGCAAACTATGTGTCTGGAACTCGGGATAGGATGTCTTTTAGTATTTGAGCTGTAGGTTTTTGAGAGCTAGTGCTAGCTTCCTTAAGAGTTTCTAAAATGACTTTTACTTCTATTTCTGCAGTATTGGGGGTGGTTATGTTCTGGGGTGGTTATGTTCTTTACCATTTGATATACTAGTTTATTTTGTTGTAGCCCTTCCATAACATGCATTTTCATAATATTTGCTGCATTTCCAATTAACTTTGTCTCCTGTTTGTTTTACTTGGGTGTAGACATATCCCATATACTATAATAAAAGTTTTACTTTTTGTGAAGTAATGAATTTTGCACCTTCAGTCATTTTGATGTTTTAACTGTTATGAGAAATATATATATATTTTTTTACATATATTATAAATGCTTTTATTGTATTGCAGATTTCGAAAAACAAAATTATTCTCACATGTTTGAATCTGTAGAAGTTTTTTCGATGTTCTGATGCTTTCTGTTGGTGTTTGGATTTAGGGCCCAATTTAGAAAACGTTCGGAAATCAAATTGAACGACTCGTGTCCAGAATGCTTTCCATACGACTCCTGTCAGGGGAGCTGACCGAACAAGTATGATTAATTTGAATGCATCCAGATACAATTAGGTCGGACTGCCATTGACTTCAATGGAAGTCTAAGTGCCAAACACGTACACAGGCTCCCAATGACAAAAGGGGTGGTTGTGGATCATAGTGCACATTGTGGCAGGCACCCCTTGGTTCCTGCCACAATGTGCATGGTCTGAAAGGCGGGAACCATGGGTACCCCCATGGGCACGATTTGGAGGGCCATGGCCCAAAAGGGGGTCTTGCTTTGGGCCCCAAAGACCGATTTCGGCAGCCCCTTCAATCCCGGCAAAATGAATCGTAAAGGCTTTCTGAATTGCTCATCGTACTTGCTTGCTTGGAAAAGTTACTCCATAGAGCTGTATGGTTCAGCTCCGGAAGGCTCTATCACTCCATATGCCTTCCGGAACTGATTCGGTCAGTGCTAAGGCTTTCCAGGCATCGTACTAGATGATAGGAATTGGGAACGAGTCGGTCTGAAACAAGCTTATGGAAAACCCAAATTCGAAGCCCTTCCGACTGAAATCGGAATCGGGCCATTAGTGTTTTGTTTGACTTTCATTCATTAGTTTAGCAGCATTTTCTGTATTTTGGGGCTTGTGTGGTTAGTCGGGTGTTTGCTTTGGGATTAAAAGTTGTTTGATTAGTATAAATGTAAGTTGTACTTACGTTTTTTGAAGGAGCTTTTTTGAAGTTGTCTGCAGTTAGTTAAGTGTTGTTTGGATTTTCTTTAGAGGAGATATAATTATTATTTTAAAAGTACTTTACTTATCTTTTGTAAAGTTGCAACATTAGTTTTATATTTTACTTACTTTATAAAGTTAAAATGTGACTTTTCAGTTTGGCAGTGCGATGTTGTAGAAGCAATCTGGCAGAGGTTTTCCTTATTCTTGTTTTTGCTGTTGCAGCATAAAATAATGTTGATTTTTCTTTAGTTTCTATAGTGTTTTTCTAATTGTTCTTGAAACCTTATTGGGGTATTTAAGTTGCAGGTGCTTTTCATTGGATATTACTAATGTTTTTAAAATATTTTGGCAGTTGTTTACTTATTTGGGAGATACTAATTATTGTTCAGTTAACCGTTTTTTAATAATTTGTTTATTTAAAAAATGGTAGTATATAATTTGTAACTTATATTGTATTTGAAGTATGATATAAATTAATTATTTCATATGTTCTGTTTGTCAAGAGGAAATCATTTGGTAGTGTTACTTCTGTTAAAGTTATTTTTTTAGTTATAACATTTTTAATTGTAATTGTTTATTTTTAATATGTTTTGTGTGTTTGTGATATTTTTTATATTATTTTTTATGCATTGTGTTATTTGGATAATTTGTAGGGTGTCGATATTTTGGTAATAACGATAATTTTGTTTTCTATATTATTGGTTTCGATATTTATGTTATTGTGTATGTTTATTTAATGTTGACAATATTAGTTTTAACAATCTTAATAATTTTGATTTTAGTTATATCGACATTTGTTTTAGACGATATTTATGTCTTGATATTTGTCTATTTTTTAAAATAAGTAAAGCACGTCGTTATTAATGTTATTGATTTTCGTGTCTCGATAATTTTGTATGTCGATATTATCGGTGTTGATATTCTGCCAGTGATTCATTCTAAAGTTATATTTGTAACTTTCAATTTCAATTTATCCACCATCTTCAAATTATTATAAGTATAACTTTAATTCGCCTCTTACTGTGTTGTGACAAATAATGTAAATTGAGAAGTTATACGTTTTGTGATGAATGTTAGGATTTCACATGCTATAAGCAATAAAGCATGCAAGGGTATGAACAGTGCATGGAAAAGGCATGAGTTATCATTAATGTAGTGTGATGAGTAAGTTGACAAGACTGTGTAGGGTAGTGCAGTAGAGTGGCCGAGAGTTTTGTACTGTGTTGTGTTGTACAGTGCAGTATCATTGTTCAAAGGTGGTTTAATAGTAGGTGTAAGTACCACTAGTAATAAGGCAACAATCTCAATATAAGGTCCAGTCAAGGTCTCAATAAATGATTCTCTTACTCAACCCTTGGGAGATGGCTGTGAGCAGGCAGGCTTGACTTAGGAGACAGGTTTGTGGAGCATTTAAAAACACCAATACATTAAATAAGACACACCCAAAAATAAAAATCCAACACCTATTTATAAAAATAGGAAATATTTTTATGATTGAAATGACACCAAAATGAGAAAAAAATCCAATGTAGGGAACCGGAGAATGGATTTGCCTAAAATCCAAAAGTTCCACTTTGGGACATTTGGTTGTGCTTGACATGAACAAATTCAAAGTTTCAGGCCGACCGAAATAGAGCGCGGGTTGAATACACCTAGCAGTCGAAGTTTTTTCCTTCTGACTTAGTCACTTTTTCAAGCTTTTTCTTTTGATGTTGAGAAAGGCGCCTTGTCAGACCGGCTTTGGTTCGACGACGGTGGCTTGGCTCAGCGCAATGGTTCGGCCAACTCTTGAAAGTCTCATTGATGATTAAAAGCTCTGGATCTTCGGAGGGGCAAACCCAAATCTCAGGCTGAGTCACGGTTCAATGTCGCTGGGTTGACTCTCGTCGTCAGGTCGGTCACCTTATGGAGCTTCCTACCTAAAATTCTCCAAACTTCTTGATCTTTTTCCAGAAGCTCCTTTTATGGTTTCAAAGTGCCCACAACACCAAATCAAGATTCCAGAAGCTCTGCGTTTCTCCTTGGGATGTTTGGACTACGTCTCCAACTTTGTACCTGGCAAAATCTTTAAAAGTCCCCTGGACGATGTCCAGCTGGGTTCTTTTTGGTGAAGATGATGTAGGTATAGCTCTTTCAACCTGTTGCTTTCAGGGAGTCCATTCCTTCAACTTTCAAAGCCAGGGAAAGTCCTATATGGGCTGGACACCAAAGTGAGCAGCAGGTTCGGTCCTTATGGGCGCAGTCCTCTTTTGTGCAGTCTAAGGGTCCATCACTGCAGTCCTTCTTATTCTTGTGGTTTCAGGTAGGGATCTGAGTTGTTGGGCAACTCAGCCATATCTATCCATGTTCATGGGGGGACAAGCAGGTGGGTACCCGTGACCAATGGGGTGCCAGGTACCACCTTCAGGTATGACAACTTCCTCCAAAGAGTGGCATATGCTTGTCTCAGGAAGCACTATTCTTTTAAAATGCAAAATGGAGAAACTCTCTTCTGGAGATTAAGGTCTGGCTAAGCCAACCCACTGGCATGATTAAGTTTCCTAAGACTCCCCTTCCAGCCTTTCTGAAAATTCAATTACTGGGGTTCCTGTCTCGCTGGTGGTGCAGGATGTGGGGGTGACTCTGTGTCTTTTCCTAACTGGTTTTTCCTCTTTGAAGACCAGTTTGGTTACTCCACCTCATCCTACCTTTTGCTTTGCAACTGCTGATCTCCTCCCGTCAGATGGCCCCTTTCTCTGTGGTAGCTACTTCACGAGTCATCAGAGCAGATTGGTTCAGCCTGTCAAAACATTCTGTGAGAGATATAATACAATTCATCTTGGCAATTTGTTAGATTTATTCTAACTATCATCTTAATACTTTGAAGAATATATTGAGCTAACTCCTATCTATAGTTATACTTCAGTAAAAAATTCCCATGTTAACCTACGGAGCTGACATGCTAGAATGTGGAAACACTGAATTGGCAGTTGTTACTTCACCAGGGAATAAAAAGCATCTTTTAAAATGCCCCTACTTAAAGCTACAAGGCTCCCTACCCATGAGGCAACTAGTGGAGACCTTAGGGGTGACAGATGTAGAAATAATGTTGTTTAAGACTTTGGATGTACCTTAATTCCAAATTCGACTTTGCATATTATTTAAATTTAATTTTGTCAGCAGGCAACACAGAGGTGCACACTTAAGTGCATCAAAACTGCTGGGCCTCTTTGCCTACATGCCCTACCAAATACTAGGAACTTACAGGTAGGTTTCAGTACCAATAGTAATCACACCTAATTACTATATATCTTTTAAACAGAATAAGAGGCAGTAACCACCAGTATCAGTCACACAATGGGGGTGATCAGGGTAAAAATTATGACCTACTCACAATCATTATTTGTGAGAACACAGTTCATGGTAAGGTGGCAAGTAATAGTGTTGTCAGGTTAGCGAGCTGAAAAGAGTGGGTAATAAGGTCCACAATTTATAATAATTTAAAGGTAGTGGATAAATTGGAAATGAAGTTATAACTATAACTTTAGAATTGTTTAAGTTGGTGTTGTTTAAATTTGGTGGCATATGTACAAGGACTTAACACTGCCGAAGCATGCATTTTTTGTTGCTACGGCAGCTCTTTTATTGCCATATTTAACAATTTGCCGCTAACTGAAGTTAGCGGCAGCTTTCTTACCTAAACGTTCATTTTTCGGATCGCCACTTCTGTTAGCTGGACTTAACAAAAATGAGATGCAAGGTGGGCGTTACTGTGTAAACATTTCCGCAAAGCCCACTTTGCGTTCTTCAAAATGATTAATCAGTTCATTGATACTTAAAAAATACTCACCCTGAAGCCAGTATGCGGCTGGACTTTAAGACCGGAAAAAAGCTGGTCTGAAAAAAGGTGCAAACACACTCGTACATAAGGGAGACCCTCATTTGCTCACTTAATGTATCCGTGGAGGTACAACTCTTGCAGCGTGGAGCCCCCAGAAGACCATAACCATCACAACCACTGCCATCGCCACCAGGATCACTACAGAGGCAGTGCAAAAGAAGAAAGCAGGTCTACCATAAACGCATCACCCTGATAGACCTCCATCCTGAGGATGTGAAAGCACAATACAGGCTGAAAAGACCTCCAGATTATGCATACTCACACATATAGCACCAAGGTTGCAGGTACCATCACAGCACTGCACAAACATCCCTTCACAGACAAAGCTACTTCCAGTGCTCTACATGTTGGTCTCTGGTACCTTCCAACCAACCACTGTCAGAGTTAGTGGAGTCTCACAGTCATCCCTCTCCAGGTTCCTCCCCAAAGTCTTAAATGCCATTATCAGCCTGACACCACAGCACAGACACTTCCCCAGCACTGCACAGGAACAACTTGACAACAAACAAGGCTTCTATGACATTGCTGGTTTTCCGCATGTGTTGGGGGATAATTGACTGCACCCATGTTCTACTTGTGCCTCCTGCGGACACTGCACATATATACAGGAACAGTAAGCACACACACTCCATGAACATTCAGGCAATTGTGGACCACCTGGGCTGCTTCATCAAAGTTGTTGCTAAGTTCCCTGGGTGTGTGCATGACTCTGACACTGCCTTGTAAATAAGGCCTCCTTACATGCTGTGGTTAGCGTTCAAGGGTGTTGAAGTGAGCGTTCCACCACAACACTGATTGTTTTTTAAGCTGCCCACTATGTACAAGGTTGGCGTACATAGGAGGCTGTGCCAACAGGAAGACCTGGTAAAACTTGGTCTTAAGTTGGCTAAACAAGGAGAAATGCATTATACCTCCTAGTTTTTGCTTTTTCCATGTGTGCTGCCTTGTGCAACAAAACAAAATACCATGGATTGTTCATGTACAAGGCGGACTGTCTACCAGGCATTTTGGTGTGCTGCCAAGCCTGGGCTTAATATCGTTGATGGGGACCTGCGTGTGCTTAAAACCATTAGCTTTGCTTTGTTTATTCAGAAGCATACGCAGGTCCCCATCAATGAAATCAGAAACCACCGCAGTGAAATCAGCCCCTAGCTTGGCTGCACACCAAAATGCCCGCTAGCTAGTCCGGCCCTGTTCATGTACAGGAAGGTCCCCCTTCCTGAACATAAACAATCCTCCTCTTCACCAGACACCCTTGCAATTTGGGGCAGCCTTACATTTCAGAAGTGAGGGAGAGAGGGGTAAAGCCATGATGGCTCACGCCTCTCTCCACGACTTCCTTGTGCATAACCCCCAGTATCTTTACATAAGCTATGTCTGTGTGTAATCATGAGACATTACATTTAATATGTCATTTATATAAAATGGTCAGACACATATGTGGTGTATTGGGAATGATCTGATACAAAACTCACAATGATCTAAGCTCCTTCACATGGTGTTATGTGCACCGGTCAGCTTGTGGACATGTTGCATATCCACTGCTACAACAGGATTAATAATTTCACTTTGCATGGAATTATTTTACTGATGAATCTGGTAGATAGTTAGCAACCGAATTAAGAGCCCCTCAATACATGTTTTGTACCTCACTCCAGCCACTTTACGTACATCCCAGAATGTACACACTTGAGAAGATACATTTGAGTAATGATGTAGATGTGTATGAACAGACCTAGTACAGGTACACGATGACACACAGCACTGATGTGCATGTTTGTAATTGTCCTGTCTAATAACAGTTCCACTTGACATTGACAGTTAGTTGTTCAGAGAGAATGTCACATTACCACAATTACACCATGAGTATGTGTCACACAGGGCTGAATGACATCATGAAACATCAACAAGTTTCACAGGAACACTCTTACAATGTGACATAGATTGTTGGTATATAAATCTCTCACAACAAATACTTGTGTATTTGATGAGGAATCCTGTGAATCATTTCCATGCTGATGCAAATAAGCAAGACTCTGTAGCCCTAGAAAATGTTGTAGTCACAACATAGTCTTAGACAGACTATTGCAGACTCAGTGCCGCAGTATGAATGAGAAAATTAGGGTAGGACCATCCAACTCATGCATCAGACATCTTTTCACACTGCGTTTAGTTGATGAGTGTTTGACATTGTTACACTGCTAAAACCACTCATCATCACACAGGGTGACCTGCAAAGTCGTGGAGTGTCTGATTGTCATAGTGTGTGTAAAATGTGTCTACAATATGCTATTGACTGTGACATGCTCAACAGTTCTGCCAATTAACATGTTACTAGTTGGTCATCCGAATGTGTCAACATGAAATACACAATAGTTCACTGATAGATCAGGTGCAGGATGGTGATACTTGTGTAACATTGACTAACATGGGCTCAGATCAGACAACATAGCACTTTTGGATGATGGTGCTTTTCTGTGCACTACCATAAATGTGTTCACACTGCCACTGTTTTGAAAATAGTGCAGACAAATGTGTGGTTCAAATGCAGCAGCTTTGCTGTCCTATTGGGTCATGGCAGAGAAATGTGCAGAGCTGGTTAATACTTGTACACAGAGCTTCATGCATCATATGCCTTCTTTCCTTGCATGCATGTCAAAATTTAGGCATTGCTCCACAAATTGTTAAGTCACTGTATACATGATCTAAGCCGGTTGTGATTCTGTGGTGGCACCTCCGGGGGCTCACTAATACGATGAATTTCCATTTCCTCAAACGTCCTACATGACTAACACAGTTGTGATTAGTCATCTGACTTGATGGCTGACTGTGCAGCCTACTGTCTTTGTGTAGTTAGAATGGCAGGCTCTGCTATGGGCCTGTTATACTTCATACTTACTGTACTTCCCCTGTTGGCCTGAACATCTTTTTCAGATTCTGGCTATGACGTGTTCAGGATTTATCAGGTTATGTGTCTAGTTGCATGTTGTTTTCGATGATGCGCACGTTACGTATGGCTCATTGTTTATAGGTGTGGCAAAATTGCATTATGCCATTGTGTTCTTGAAGCCAGGAAACATGACATGTATATATTCTTTTTCAGATAACATGTCCCCGAAGGAGCAGCGTCTGTTCCTCCAGCGGAGGAACGTTACCAACACATCAGGCATGTGGCTACGGGGTACAATGCAATGGCTAAGCGGTACCGGGAGGAAAGGGCTTCTGGCAGGTGGAAGTCCACCACAGACAGTACGAAGAAAGCAGGGAAAACACACGCGACCCTGCCTGTAACAACAATACACCAGAGTTATTCCTCGGCCCACACAAAGGAAAAGGTCAGCTGTCCCAGTTCCATCAGGAGCTGTTCCATGTGCGGCACTCACATCTTCCAGCCTAAGTTGACCCCCTCACAGAGTATACAACCAGGGACATCCTCCAGAGCTGCAGGAAACAGGAAAAGGTCTGTTCTCACAAAGAGGGAGAGGAGACTTATGTTCAATTTGAGCGTTCAACAAGCCCGACTTGAATGGGATAATGATGCCTTGAAGGGCCACCTCATGGACATGAAGGGGGCCCTGGGGCTCCCATATGGATAGACAATGGTTGTTCAGTTTCCCACCCTGTCCAGTCCCATGTTTCCCCTCTCCTATTTACCATCCTGTTTATAGATGTATTAGTTAGTTAGTGGTAAGTGTACATTTAGTGTACGGATAATATTAGTGTTAGGTGTAGTAAGGTTTTAAAGTTTTGGATATTCTATTTTTAGTGCTTTTGGTTAAGTTTCCTTTTCCTTTGGGTGGGGAGTTAATGTGTTTTTGGACTTGTTAATAAAAAAATAAAAAACCAAGGGCCCGATGTAGGTAAAATGCATTTTCCGATTTCAAAATACCGAATAGCACCGAATCGGTATTTTGAAATCGGAAAATGAGATGTAGATAAAAAAAATCGGAAAAATACCGATTCGGTCGTAATCGGTATTGTGATTCGATACGTACCGATTCGGCATCCACCGAATCGGAATTTACCGATTCGGCTACAACCGAATCAGCAAATACCGAATCGGTAATCGCAATACACCCCCATGGCCAAAAGGCCCATAGGAACGCATTGTAAATACCGAATCGGGATTTACAGAATCGGTAAAATCCGAATCGGTAAAATCCGATTTGGTAAATACCGAATCGGTGAATGCCGATTCGGCAAGCTAGTCAAACTGAAACCAGAGACAACAGCCAATGAGGTGGATCCACCCTCCCCCACCCTAGCAGGGAGTGGCTACCCAGGCAGGTGCAGCTCATTAAGAACTTTCTGGAGAGGCAGCCTGAGCTGAGCATTCACAGTGAGCAGCAGTGGAAGCAGGATCCAGAGCACTGTGAAAGATGGCTAGCAGCAGTGAGAGCCAGAAGGCTGTGCAGAAGAGGAAACCAAAATTCAGCACCATGGAGCTGCAAGTGTTGGTGGAGGAGGTGGTGAGGGTACACAGGCAGCTTTTTGGGAGGCTGTCCCTCACTGTACCTGAGAGCACAAAGAGGAGGCTGTGGAGTGATATAGGGGAGAAAGTCAATGCTGTTGGTGTTACCCCCAGGAGCCTTGACGTCCTCAAAAAGAGGTTCTATGATATCCGCAGCCTAACAAAGCGCAAACTGGCAGAGCTGCAGAGGCAAGCAGGACTTACTGGTGGAGGCAGGAACCCGGCGCCACCCCTCACTGACCTGGAGGAACTAGTGGCGACTACCATCGAGAGGGAGAGTGTGGTTGGAGTTGGGGACCTGGATAGCTCAGCCAGAGCTACAGCTAAAGGTAAGAAGCATGCGCATCATGACACACCCTACCAGACACCTCCCCTTTAGACCCAATGCACAGCCAAACACCAGCCCAGTACAGCTACCAACAGACATGAGAAATGCATCATGGTAAATGTAGTCAGCAGAACTAGGTATAAATGCCAGTGCAGAAGCATAATTAAAAGAACTGTGAAACTGAATCAAAGTATTTGAAACAATATGTGCAATGCTTTAATTGTAGTGACTGTAATACATCAGCACTCAAATCACAAATGCTTCTTTATACCTAGGGGCACCATCAGGCGGAGGAGCAGGAGCAACTCAGGCACCAGCACCAGCACCATCTTCCAGTGCGGTGGCAGGGCCAAGCACCAGTCAAGCAGCACAGGAGGAGGAGGAGGATGAGAACACCAGTGCCCTTGGAAATGAGGAAGACCTTGGACATTCCTTCATATTTCTACACTCCCCCCGAATATCTGGCACGCCCCCATTGCAGTTCTCTCCAGAGAACTCACCACCACCGAGCCACCCTGCACCTGCCACATCTCCTGCCAGGAGTATTGTTGTAGCTCCATTGAACCCCATCGAGGGAGCAGCGGGTCAGGCCCCAGCTAGCAACACAGCTACACCTGTGGCAACCCAGCCCACACAGCAGGGCAGCAGCAATCCCCGGAGGCGTACAACATCCAGCACTGCACTTCCAGCATGGGAGGGCAGCGTCTTTCAAGGGCTGGAGGGCAGCATGGTAAAGATCCAGCAGATGCCGGCTAAATCGATCATGGCCTGCCAGCGCCAGTTGCGGCAGCATAACCTGCAAATGGGAGAGATGGCGCAGGGGTTTAAGACATTTGTAGAAAGCAATAAGGAAATTGCTACAGGTCTTGGCCGTATGACCACTGCCATCACGCAGCTATGTACAAAACTGGATGAGCACGAGCTCTCTCGCCGCAGGGATGCCCGCATGCATAATAGGTCAATCAACCGCCTTGCTGCTGCTACCACCCAGCTATGCCAACGTGGGGCAAATATGGAGGCCAGCCTGACCCAGAACACGGCAGAGGTCACCAGGGGCATGGCCCGCATTACGACCGCCATGGAGGCACTTATAATTTCAATCACTGTGGTCAATCCAGCCCTGGACCTGGGCGAGGCTGGGGACAGCAGCAGCCGCAGCAGCCCGGCCAGCGCAGCGTCAGAGCCGCGCCAGAGCACCAGGCGCTCTGCTGAAGCTGCTGGACATGCAGAAGGGGGAGAGGCACATTCCAGTGGGGCTGCTAAGCGCAGCAAAAAATAAGCTTGCCAGGGCGGGTGAGGCAACTAAGTATGGGCGGAAAATCCGTTCCACTCGCGGATTTTGCGGATTTTCAGTAAATTCGCAATCCGCGAGATTCGCGAATTTCCCGCGAAATCCGCAAATCCGCGAGCAGCGGATTTAATGGCTTGCTCGCACTGTTCGCGTGAGTTCGTGGCTTCCCAGTTCAACTTCGCGCCCCGCGAATAAGCGCTAAATTGCAGAAATACGATCTTAGCAAAACTGAAACTACTTACCAGGTTCAAAAGTTCAAGCTCATCATTAGTAGCCATTTCCTGTAGTGCTTCCTGAGGGGCCCCTCCAGAGTTCAGTTGCCTACTTGCAACTATTATGTGACCCTGCTCTGACCCTCAGAATAGTTACCACAAAGGTCCTGAATTACAGCTAAGGGAGACAAGTAGGAGCCAGGCTGGAAGTTCAAATCCAACAGTGACACAATAATCAGCCCCTAATTCATTATTGTCAGTTGGGGCAGGGCAGGTGTTGTAACTAATTTTGCAACAATGAAAGCACTTAGCAAGTGCAAAAGATCACTAATCAGGAAGCACTAAGGAAGCAGGTGCCAGCTAAAAAAATATTCTGTGACACATTAATCAGCCCCAAATTAATTCAGGTCACTTGAGGCAGGGAAGGTGTGCTTTGCTTTGCCACAATAATGTACACTGGACAACCAGAGGGTGCTGTGATGAAACAGAGGGCGGCATGGGTGGGCCAGAGGGTGGCATGAGTAGTCAGAGAGTGGCAGTGGTGATAGAGGGTGGCAGTGATGAAGAAGAGTGTCCCAAACAGGCTGGACACGTAGAAACAACAAGTTCGCAAAACTTGTGACCCGACAGGTAAGTTCGCGTTTGCGAAATTGTACAAAACCCTCGCGAACTGGCAGAAACCCGCGCGAACACACAAAAAAAAAAATCCGCAAATTCGCGAGAATTCGCGGATTTTTGCGGATTGCTAGTTCGCAAATCCGCAAAATTCGCGAACGCGAGATTCGCAAAATTCGCCCATGCTTAGAGGCAACCCGGACAATTGACATTGAACCAGTTTTTGTTTACATTTTCTTTTGTTGCACATCAGTGCAGTAACGGTGTTGCAACATTATTAAAAATTTCATTTCCTAACATCCATTGACCTGTCTGTGCATCTGTACTCACTCAGAAATAGTTTTCTGTAATCTCCTCACGTCTGTATCTGCCATCAATTGGCGTACACACCCCAGCAGGTTGTGTTTGTGGCACAGCAACGTCGTCGTCATGGTCCTCGTAGTCTGACAACTCCACCTCAGTGCCCTTCTTCACCGCAAGGTTGTGCAACATTGCACAGACAGCTATGATCTTGCAGCAGGTGATGGGGGTATACTGCCTTGCACCTCCACTCTTGTGCAAGCATCTGAATCTGCTTTTCCAGATGCCAAAGGTTCGTTCAACTACATTCCTTGTGCTTTTGTGGGCCCGGTTACACCTCCTTTGGCTGGGTGTAGAGGGGTTGAGGTAGGGGGTGAGTATGAATGAGCGGAGGGCATATGCACTGTCGCCTAGAAGGAAAAGGGGTAACATTACTCACATGCATACATGTATTTCACTTAGCTACTTTGTGTTATGGGGGTATGATGATGTGTCTCACCTAGGAGGTATCCTTCACCAAATTCTCCAGCCGTCAGTTGTGCATAGATGCCGCTCTGTTGAAAAATGTAGGAGTCGTGGGTACTCCCTGGGAATTTAGCGACCAGGTCTGTGATGGTGTACTTCGCATTGCAGATCACCTGAACATTGATGGTGTGCGTAGACTTCCTATTGCGGTATATGTATTCTGTGTCAGCAGGGGGGCAAATCGGAATGTGCGTGCCATCTATACAGCCAATGATTGGGGGAAATTGTGCCATCTGGTAAAAGTCAGCTTTTGTTTGTACCAGTTCCGCGTGGGTTGCAGGGAAAGAGATGTATTGGTCCATCCTCTGTATCATGGCGTCAAGGAATTTGCTGAAAAACCTTGACAGGCTGCTCTGGGTCACACCTCCTACCGCAGCTACTCCACTTTGATAGCTGCCAGACGCAAGCAGGTGTAGGCTGCATAGCACCTGCACGTGCGCTGGGATGGCGTGTGCCCTTGGGGTGGGGTGGTCCAACAGTGGTTTGAGGTCCCTGATGAGCTCCAGAATGGTGTCTGAGTCCAGCCTGTACCTCTGTAGGATCTCTGCCTCTGTGAGCATGAACAGGGTGATCCTCTGTCTGTAGACCTGTTCCTCTCTTTGCCATTCCCTCTCTCCTTCCTGCTGTAGCCGTAGCCGCCTTGCAATGACATAAAAAGCAGCCATCCTGCAAGTTGCAATGCATTTTGGGTCTATTTTTATAGGTTGAAGTTGGTTACCACCTGATTGTAATCCATGGTAAATACCGAATTTGAAATACCGATTTTGAGCCAAAATCGGTATTTCTATGCTTCCCTACATCTCTCTCTCTCTCCGATTCGGAGATTTACCGAATCGGTAACTCTACCGAATCGGTAGGTTATCTGATTCGGCATTTTTCCGAATCGCTGTCTCTACCGATTCGATACATGGACCGAATCGGTATTTTTTCCGAATCGGTGTCACTACCGATTCGGTACGTGTACCGAATCGGTATTTTTAACGATTCGGTATGTTACCGATTCGTTCTCTTTCCGATTCGGGGTATTTCCAAATCAGATTATTTCCGATTCGGTAGCCATTCCGATTTGGTATATATACCGATTTGGACGCTTTTCATTGCCCTACATCTCGATGGCTGTATACCGATCGGTAAGGGCCGAATATCGGTATTTTCGGCCGTTACCGATCGGTAACGGCCTACCTACATCGGGCCCATAATTGTTTAATATATAGTTAGTTAATGTATAGGTTAAGGTGTTTTTTTTTGCCGTCCCGGATGTGCTGTGAGGTGAGAGGTGGGTTGATGTTTAATATATGTTGTTATGTGTATAGTCTTAGGTAAGCTAGTTAGTTTAGTGTAGTTTAATATTAGGACAAGTTAGGTTAGTGTAGTTGAGGATTGTTAAGTATAAACAGTAACGTTTTTTAAGAGTTGTTTTTATAAGATTAAATTGCAAATGGTTGATGATTTGTTCTCTCATTAATTTTTGCTGTGTGGACATATCCCTTTTGATTAACAGTGGATTACGACAGATGCATCCCCCCACAATCAATTAGAATGCTTACAAATGTGATTGCAGTATCTTCAAGGGACAGAATACCAACAAACCTAATTTGAAATGTGTTTTACACAAACGGAGTGATGTTTGGGGTAACGAAATTCAATTGGTAAACAAGTTTTTGATTGGTTTGAGAAATATTGATCTATATGTGATTATTTTGCTAGGACAGATTTACACAGGATGCACTGTGGGCATTGTGCTCTGCACAGCATTGGTTGAATGCTGTGGGTATCGTTTCAGGATACTTTGTGACATCTTGGATTACACCGGTCCCCACAACAGCTTCAACTTCCACGTGGGGGTACAGGGGATGTATGCTTAGCATTCTTCACAAGTAATCCTGACGCCTCCTTACATGTTTCTACACAGCCTTGTACATCGTGGACAACACTGTGACCAAATTGGCAAGTGTTGGGTGAGGGATGTAGCGATGTGCATTACAGCTACCCTGTGCACATATTTGAACCAATATCAATTTTTGAGCAATGCTTTCCCACACTATTCCTCTTCTTTCTGCTCAATGGAATAATTTGAATATGTGACATGTTCAGTGAACTCTCGTTACATGTGTCATGCCACAACACACATCTTTTCAAACATCGTCCTCCACATTGACTATGGGTAGTTCTTCTGAGTACATATTTATCACGTATTGTTTGGAGACACGTCATGTGGCTTTACAGTGATGTGAGTATTGTTCCAAGTCACGATCAACATCATGGGCATTGACTCATTTTGTGTTTCTGAGATAGTGTTGTCTTACAGATCAGAACACTGTTTAAGTCACATGTGTCAGGCCCTCACAATGCCTATCATCGACACAGAGTAAGCATATTCCTTTTGACAAATGATCCTTTATTACTAGTAATGGATACCTGAAAATGCATTGTTGGCACATTTAAGCATAATTGGTCACAGGCAACACACATCTTAGTGTCTCAATTAATTTTATTTACATGTGCAGTAACTGATATAGTACACTGGCCCAGTTCTTTGTGACACAACACCCCATTGTGTTAATGCCCAGGGGGAGTCAGACAGAGTCCAGGGGAGAACATGTGCCAGAGACATTCTGACGAAGAGGCAGAGTTCAGTCAGCAGGCAGACTGCAGTGTTACTGGGACCAACACACAAATCAAAGTCCAAGGTGAGTGTAGCAGAGTAATTTGTGGGACAATGGAAGCTGATGTTCCGGGGCATGATGGTAGGCACCGTTCTCAGCAGAAACAGTCCATTTGAAGAGATGAATGCTACAGCTGACTCCTTCGCAAGATTGTTGATTCATCCACATCTTCCTCCTCTGATGTGTCATGTGCATCTTGTTTGTGTGATGGAGGGTTGGAGCACTCCGAGGCTGTGACACTTCTGTGGGGTGAGATGTGGATGTTGAAGGTGCAGCAGCATTCATCTGTGCCAAAGGTTGAGGCAGCAGTGCAGTGATGATAAGCTGCAGCGCTTGTTAGACTCCAGCAACGTCTCTGTGGTGTACAGCCATGGCTGCCAAGTGTGAGGCCTTCATCTGCTCCATGTTGTCCATGATAATTCTCATTTGACTCAACTCATTAGTGACATCGCTGGAGCCACTTTGACTGGACAGTTGTTCTTGTCTCTGAGTCAGTACTCAAGCGATGTCAGCCATGGAATGCTGGAGAGCATGGAGCGGACTGTGGGTGGCTGTGATAGACTCTAGGTGGTCCCTAATGGGACTGAGACACCCATGGACTCCATCTAGTTTGGCAGCCAGACTGTCAAACCCCACCCGCACCTGACCAGCCATCTCCTGCTGGACCTCTACCGCACAGCCTTGAAATCAGAGAAGTGGGTCCTCAATGTCCGGGGAGATAGATGTGGTGGGCGGTGCTTGCTTCTGGGTGTTTTGTTCAGGGAGTGGAGCTTCCACAACGCTGCTGGATGTCCCTGATTCCGGAGATGGGCTTCCAATGGAGTTGAGCAGCTCCTGGAGGGTGTCTTGTGGATGGTTGAGATGTCTTCATCTTCATCATTGAAGAGTGGGACAGGCTGCTGTTCCAGGAGGTGATGTTTCTCCCTGTGCAATGTCAAGGGGAGTTTCTGTTGTATGTGTGTTTCAAGTATGATCATGCATTTCATCAGTTTACAAGCAAACTGTATGACAATGTCCTTTCAAAATGGTTTTTAGGAGATACCTATTACTTGCAGGATATTGAAAGCTGAAAGCACTGACCACCGCAATGCCACAAAGGCAGGTTGTGCCTTTCAATGCACAACGTAACAGGCACCGTGCGGTGCCTGCCACGTTGTACATTGAAATGCAGGTGGGTACCATAGGTACCCCATGTGCATTCCCCACCCCCCCAGAGTCCCTGGGGGCCCCGTAAACTCTTCCCGCCATGGAAAGACATGTTTCCGCCCCTATTGTAATATGGCTGGTGGTGTCTAACAGACACAGCCACCATATTGAACCCTTTTCCGCCCGGTCTACTTGTCGACCGGGCGGAAAAGCGGCGGACAGTCTTTCCGTCCGCTGCAGACCCCCCAGCCATCGTAATGCACAAGGGGGTCTTTGCTGCATGGATGGCGGTCAGATCGTCTCCGCCAGGCCCGCTGTGACTACCCCCGGCCCGGCGGGGGCAATCCACCCGTCATCCAAATGGGGCCCTAATTGTTAATTTAAGAAACATAAAGTACTTTCCACCCTTTACCTCTATAAACCCCACAATGCTCACCTAAAATGAATTACACAATTCCCGTAATTAATTTTCTATCAATTAATTAATATTAATTAAGAACTAATTATCAATTCATTAAAAATAAATTACTTCCCACCGTTTACCCCATAAAACTCACAATCCACACCTAAAAAAACACACAATTAGCATAATTAATTAGTTATTATAAATGAACAAATAATTATTAATTAATTAAACATAAATTACTTCCCACCCTTTACCCCTATAAACCCCACAACTCGCACCCTCTATTAGGATGCGCCTATTAGGATGCGCCTGCCACACTGGCAGGTGCATCGCGCATTTGAAACATTGCAGTAGGCGGTGCTGAAAAGTACCACCCGCCGCAATGCCACAAAGGCAGGTTGTGCCTTTCAATGCACAACGTGACAGGCACAGCGTGGTCAATTATCATGTCCTCCGTATGGAGTTTGTGTAGCTCACTGCTAGGTTAGGTTTCCATTTTGTTCCACAGAAGTGCAGAAGAAAGTTGGTTTTGTTTGACTTGTTGGGCCAGTTTTATTTGGGTGCCAGAGAGCATGCAAACAAATATTATGTAGAATACAATGTGTTCTGTCAGTTATGTATTTGTTTATAGATTTCCATTAGCATGTGACCATAAATGCATCTTTCAGTTGTAGTTAACCGGAAACTTAAATATGCAGTCTAGTTTTTGTGCTACAAAATGTCACTAACCTGAAAACCCTATAACTTAAACTATACTTACTCTAGTTACCGGCAGTAACACACAGAATCATCTGTGCCATCTAATATGCAATACTGTCAGATTTCATAACACTCCAGCTGACGGTTTTCGTGCTATGCAAAATAAAGATGTCTATGGAAAATGCTTTGTATTTGAGGCCCATTTTGGATCCCCCCAATTTTTCTTTGCACCAACTTGATCAAACACAGTGACACTTTCAGTTGTCCCTAAATTAAACGGGGCAGCAGGTCTAAAAAGTTCCATGCACATTTGTAGTCTTTTATTGTTTCTCTTTGACCTATGAAATTACTTGATTTAAGGATTGAGAGCAACTTTGTACAAATATTTACATACTTCCTTAATTCTCTTGTTATTACAATGTCAACTTTACTTAATCGTTATGAGGCACTTGGCGAATATGCAAGTTCAGTCTGGACTCACTTGCTGGTAAATGTATTATTGCCTTTTAAATTTGATTATAGTAAGATTAGATATATGTTCATATTAGCATTGTATGGATATTGTACTTTAGATTATGGTCTTTTTAAGTGAGACTGCTGTTATTATGCAGCAAGTGATTGAAATTATTTAAATTAATTAAACAATAAAATTCATACCATTCACTGCACATTTGTCAAATGGGTGCAACATTATAAAGGTACAAACAATCAAAAATTCCATCTCTCGGGTCACCCTAGGTCACCATTGGGTAGTTATAGTTAGGATGTACTTTCCTTAGGAAGAGTGTTTTTTCATTTGCCAATAACTTTGGCATCGTTTGCAAAATCCTTAATTAAAAAAAAAACTAGCATAACGCTCACTTCAGATGCTGCCTTGAAAGTTTTGGGGCAATCCGTGAAGCAGGACTGGTAAAAATGGGAGGGGTCCCAAAATGCATTTTTCCCATATTAATTCCTATAAAGATCCTAGACATGACTACAGCAAGAACTGCAGAGCGGAATTACCCAAAATTTGGCAGAAAGGTAGCTGTTTGTCCACAAAGCAACCTTTTTCTAAATTGCTGTAAATCTGCTGTGTAGTCTTTGAAATATTAAGGAAAATCCAAATTTGCATATATATGGATGCAGAGGATTCCTGGCCCCTCCAGGTCTCGTGCTAAGATCTGATTGGCTGCAAACACTTCAAACCGGAAGTACTGGCAGCCATCTTGGGACTCAGCTTGAGCCATTTCCCAGAAAAACATTTAAAAAACAAAAAAGGGGGGCATCCCCTTTGGTTTTGCTTTGTTCGCCCTAAATTGGCAGAGTATACCCAGACGTGGGTCCCTTGCTCACTTTGCCACTGGATTCAAGCTAGCTTGGCTGATGACGGCTGATTAGCCAGAAACCCGTCCCAGGATGCTTGTTTCCGCTCCAAGGAAGACATGGCTTGGCAGTTCGGGCTGGACAGTTACCATGAGGCACAGGATCAGACGGATTTGCATATGGCCATGTCTGAACTGGGGTGGCGTAGTGAGCTAAATAATGATGATGGATCAAACCCAGATCAGTTGACTGGGGGTAAGTGGTTGCAATGTTCAACACTCCATCCATTATCCCCTTTGGTTTTGCTTTGTTCGCCCTAAGTTGGCAGGGTATAGCCAGACGTCGGTCCCTTGCTCATTTTGCCACTGGATTCAAGCTAACCTGGCTGATGATGGCTGATTAGACTGAAACCAGTCCTAGGATGCTTGTTTCCGGTTCAGGGAAGACATGGCTTGGAAGTTCGTCCTGGACCTTTCCCATGAGGCACAGGGTCTAGCTGCTTTGCATATGGCCATGTTTGAACTGGGGTGGGGGAGGGAGCTAAAGAATGATGATGGATTAAACCCAGATCAGTAGACTGGGGGTGAGTGCTTGCAATGTTCAACACTCCGTATATCATCCTCTTTGGTCTTGCCTAGAATTAGCCTGACCCCTACGCATCTTAGGGGCAAAATAAATGTTTTTAAAAAAAACTATTTGGTGGGAGCCATGCTGTATCCACGGCTCCCACCAACATTTTTTAAAAAGATGCGCAGGCTTCTGTGCTTCTTTACTTATTGCCCCCAGGAGGGCCAGGTCCCAGGGGCATCTGCAAATAAACGAGGGGGTACACAGGATTCCACTCCAGGGGTGTTATGAACTCCCTGGGGATCACCACCTCCCTGGGGCTTATGCATTGTGATGGAGCCTTTTGGATCACCCTGGGGCCCAAGGGGCCACCACCTCCCAGGGCAATAATAATATTTGTAATGGTGGGCCTCAGGGACCCCCCATGCCACATGAACCACCTTGCCCCCTCAACCAACTTCTTTATTTAAAAAATGGGAGGCCATTCACAGGCATGGGGACTGCCACCTTCCTGGAGTGGCCTTACAAACAAGTAAGGAAGGGGGCTGCATGACCCACCTCCTGGAGCCATTGATGCCCCTGGGGACCACCACCCCCAAGGGCTGAAGCCCTATTGTGTCCCAGGGTGCTTACCCCTGGGTCATAGCTGTTTGATATGGCTTTTTGGGAGCTTTACCCCTCCCACCAAGTCACAGCAAACGCTCCACTTCCAGCAGGCAAGAGCTCAAAAATGCTCTTAGTTGCTGGAAGTGGAGGAGAACTGCTTTCATACACAGGGAGCTGCATTTTAGCAATGCCAGCTTCCACAGGAGGCGGGGAGCTGGCAGGGACTGCAGGGGACTTTTAGGCTCCCATTGTGGTCCCAGTGGAGACTGATTGCCCTGGGGGCACCCAGTAGATGACCCCGGGGCTGAATCCTGCCTGTGGAGGGAGGCAGCACAAACCCCTCCCTATAACAAATAGGCCCAGAGATGGGGTTCCAGGGACTGAAATTGGCCCTGGGAGGGGTATCACATAGTCCGACTTCCCTATTTGCAAAAATATATATATATATATTTTTTAAAATGCTGTGCCCTGCCGGACGGGGTCCACAGGACCGAAATAGTCTTGGGGAAGGGGGCTATGTGGCACTCTTTCCCTAATACATTTTTACACGTTGCCAGAGGCACCGCTCCTTTATCAACCACTCTGCAAATCCAGCTCTTGGTGCACTACTGGTTGGAGGATGAAGTCCCCTTGGATGCTGAGGGTCCTTTAGGGCCAAGAACCCCTTCTGGTACTTCCATTAAGTCCCACATAGTGGGATTTCTGAGAGGTTGTTGGAGACCCTGCCCGCTTTGTCTACCGCTTTGCAAATGAACCTACTGGTGTATTACTGGTTGGGGAATGAAGTCTCCTTGGATGCTGAGGTTGCCTGGGGGTCAAGAACCCCTCCTGTTGCCGACAGTAAGTCTCACACTATGGGATTGCTGAGAGCTGGTTGGAGGCCCCACCCTTTTTCTCTACCACTCTGCAAATGGATCTCCTGGCGCACTACTGGTTGGGTGATGAAATCCCCTTGGATGCTGAGGATCTTTGGGCTCCAAGAATCCCTCCTGTTACCTCCAATAGGGCCTACAGAGTGGGATTGCTGAGAGCTGGTCAGAGGCCCGGCCCCCTTTCTCTACCAGTCTGCATATGTGCCTCCAGGCACAGTACTAGTTTGGGGACAACGTCCTCTTGAATGCTGAGAGTCCTTGGGGGTCAAAGACCCCTCCTGTTACCTCCAGTAAGTCCCCACACTAGAATTGCTGAGAGCTGGTAGAAGGCCCGCCCCCTTTCTCCACCACTCTGCAGACTCGACAGGTTACAGGGATATTATAGTTAGGAAATATAATTTAAAATACTATAGAAATTCATGTAAAACAAATAAAGGTTACAGGGTTGGTATAGTTAGGAAATAGAATTTAAAAAACCTTGGAAATTCTCTGACAAAGCCAAAGGTTACAAGTATGTTATAGTTAATCTCAGATTTCTCTCGTACAATACTACAGAAATTTAGCAGTTAGAGTTACCTGAACTAACTGTAACTGGGGGGGGGGGTAAGTGTATGTGTGAGTGCTTGTATGGAAGTGTGAATAGGCATGTAGGTGGTTGTGTGGATGTGTAAGTAACTTTGTGAGTGTTGGTATAGGTGATTGAGTGGCTGTATTGAGAGGCTGTATGAGGGAGTGAGTAGATCTTTGAGTTGTTATATAGGTGAATACGTTGGTCTGTGGGTAGCTCTATGGGTGAGTGTGTGGCTGTATAGGTGAGTGACTGGTTGTATGAGTAGCTGGATCAGTGAATGAGCGGTTGTGTGAGCGTCTGTATGAATATGTGAGTGGGTTTTGGAGTGGCTTTATGGATGAGTGAGTGGTGTGTGAGTGCTTGTATGTGTCTGTGAATGGGTATGTGCATGGTTTTGTGGGTGTGTGAGTGGGTGTATGAGAGGATGTATGGGGCTATGAGTAAGTGTGTGAGTGGTACTGTGAATGATGTCATTAGTGATGTAATCAGTGATGTCATTTTAGACATCATCAGCGATGTCATGAGGGATGTCAATGGCCATGTCATGAGTGATGTAATACCTGAAGCCATAAGCAGTACATTGCGGGGGAGTAAGTTATAGTTAGCTCAGGTAACAATAACTACTGAATTTCTATGGTTTTGTGCATGTATAATCTGAGACTAACTATAACACCCCTGTGATCCTTCTTTTTTTCTTTTCAGTGAATGTATGTATATATATATATATATCCAGCCAGTACTTCTCCAGTAAGGAAAAAGGAATCCGGGCCACTTTGAAGTGCAAAGCGTGTTTATTTTGGCTTTCTCGACGCGTTTCGCAGTAACTACTGCTTTGCACTTCAAAGTGGCTCGGATTCCTTTTTCCTTACTGGAGAAGTACTGGCTGGATATTTCTGGGATTCGCTATCCCGTTCGAGGCCCGCCTTTGAAAAGCGGCAGGGTTCCACAGCGACTCAGGTGGTTGTATATATATATATATATGTATATATTACCTACTGGCTATCGCCAGTAGGTATATATAGTTAGAATTTTTTCTCTATGGGACTTTTGAAAATTCTATGTCTAATAACTTTGGCGTTTGTGGACGGAATCGGCTGAAATTTTCAGGAAAATGGCACATTTTGATTCTGAGCAGCCCCTGAAAATTTGGGGGGGTTTCGTCAAGGGGGGGCCGAGAAAAAAGGGGGGTCCCAAAACGCGTTTTTTGCATTGAGTTTTCCATAGGGCGGTTGGACTCACTTTTAGCTCGAACGGCTGAATGGATTTGCACGAAACTTGGCAAAATTGTAGGGACTGTTAGCCCGATGTGCCTTTGCTAGGTCTCAATATATGTGCTCCAGTAGTTTTTGAGAAATTAACGTTCAAACCAAGATATATATCTGTAACAGCGCTCTGGGCAGCGATCCGGTCCGCTTACTTTTCGCTTATCGGAACTTTGCGCGCAGAAAGCTGATTGGCTCTCCGGTGTCTGTCAACATTCTAAACAGTCCGGAGCGGACGCCATCTTGTCTCTCGGTAGGATCGAGAGAGAAGAAGAGGTGGAAAACGAAAGGGGAATTTAATGAAAGGGGGCAAGGTATCCCCCTCTTGACCCCCTAGGAATGTTGTTGGGGTTATTAAAGGGTCCCGTGGGGAAAATAAAAAAAAAAATGATTTTTCACGGTAGAAGCGCTTCACGGGCCGCGAACTGGGCCGCAAACTGGTAGCGAAACGGGAATTCGCCATTTTGTGCTTCGTTAATTAAATTACTAGGTATAAGGGGGTGCGGGAGACGTATCCTAATCCCCTTACTAGTTATAAGTGGGTGCGGGAGACGTATCCTAATCCCCTATGTTTCCTGAGGGTGGCTGAGGAGGCTGATATATGTTGATACATCTCTTCCAGCGGCTGTGCGTGAGCTTTTTTTTTTTTTTTGCTGCGTGACAGTCCGGAGCGGCCGCCATCTTGTCTCTCGGTAGGATCGAGAGAGAAGAAAAGGTGAAAAACTAAGGGGGAATTTAATGAAAGGGGGCAAGGTATCCCCCTCTTCACCCCCTAGGAATGTTGTTGGGGTTATTAAAGGGTCCCGTGGGGAAAATAAAAAAAAAAATGATTTTTCACGGTAGAAGCGCTTCACGGGCCGCGAACTGGGCCGCAAACTGGTAGCGAAACGGGAATTCGCCATTTTGTGCTTCGTTAATTAAATTACTAGGTATAAGGGGGTGCGGGAGACGTATCCTAATCCCCTATGTTTCCTGAGGGTGGCTGAGGAGGCTGATATATGTTGATACATCTCTTCCAGCGGCTGCGCCATCTTGCTTTATTCGAATGCCACAATTTTGTCGTGCACGGCAGCCATTTTAGATGCCAGGCTGGTCCCAGGCTATCACCTAACCCTGCGGATGTAGTTTATGGCCCCAGCTGTAGAGAATTCAGACATGCCAATCCTCCTGATTTAGGCGTGTGACTACTGATTTCAGTGCTAGTCTCCCGCCTCCCGATTTCTGCAAGCAAAAACCCGGGGGCATATTACGAACAACTAGCGATAATTTTTGTCTCTAACTTGTTTAGAGACAAAAATTATCGCCGCACATCGGCGATTTTTATCGCAGATAAACCTTGCTATTATCGCAGAAAAGTCAGCGATATTCATGTATTATTGACCTAATGCTCTTAGCCATGTTATCCACCTCCCATTGGATAACATGGCTAAGAACTGCTCAGGGCAGGTGTTAGATTTTTATCGCAGATAAACCTTGCTATTATCGCAGAAAAGTCAGCGATATTCATGTATTATTGACCTAATGCTCTTAGCCATGTTATCCACCTCCCATTGGATAACATGGCTAAGAACTGCTCAGGGCAGGTGTTAGATTTTGGAGATATTCGCGCTTAGCGCGAATATCTCCAAAAGTTGGTAATAGAAGGTAGCGATGTTAGGGACTGTTTCCAGTCGCTAACATCTTGGCACGCCACTTTGCATGTCATTAGTGATAAATATCACTGACATGCAAAGCGGGGCCCAAGATGGTCGCTATCTCCTTTTAGCTGTCACTAACTGGTGTTAGCGACAGCTTGGTAATAGGGAGATAATTTTATCTCCGCTTTCATGGCTTTTAAAGCCAAAAAAGCGGAGATAAACCCCCTTGATAATATGCCCCACGATTCCTTGGGGGTTTCAGCCGACAGGGCTTGCTATTGTGTTACATGGTAATTTTTCCATGAAACGTCAGAGGGTCGATGCAGGGGTTCTAGAAGAGGTGATAAACCATTTAAGCCTCATGAACAAGCGCATGGTCTTTTAAAGATTTGTGAAGTACTCGGGGCGGCGGTGTGTGTGTGCCCTCTTTCAGGAGCGGGCGGGGGGGCACTGCCAGCAACTTGCCAGGTCAGGTAGTGTTCAACACGTGCATCACCCTTTCTCTGCCTGCTATTGCGCTCTATGCTTCGGAAAGGTAAGAAAAAGAACGTGCATTTGAGTTTGAAATGTCCGATCCTGCAGCAGCACACTTCCAAAGCCCACACATGACAATAACCCGATTCAAGGCCCCATTCACCCGTTTTTCAAAAAATAGATAACACTCCAACAAATTAAGGTTATAAAACTTTATTAACTTTTAACGATAATGAACAGAACAAAAACTAAAAACATTTAAACATTTCTTAACACAAAAAGCAACAATGGTTAGAAGCTGTCTTTTGTGCGAATAGTCCCAAGGCAGCACAACGTGCAGAGTTCTGGACGGCACCCAGGTGATGTCGCCTGGGTGCCGCACTGGTTTAGGGATCCTACAATGCTGCTCCGAAAATTGGCGTGGGGCGTCCCGGGTGGGGCGGGGGGAGGCCTCGTCAGTAGCGGTCTGTTGTGCGAATAGTCCCAAGGCAGCACAACGTGCAGAGTTCTGGACGGCACCCAGGTGATGTCGCCTGGGTGCCGCACTGGTTTAGGGATCCTACAATGCAGCACAGAAAAACAGCGTGGGGCGTCCCGGGTGGTGCGGGGGGAGGCCTCGTCAGTAGCGGTCTGTGTCCAGTGTCACATGGCTGACACAACATGTACGACAGGCACCCAGGTGATGTCCAGTAAACTGCCGCACTGGTTTTGGTATCCTACAATGCTGCTCCGAAAATTGGCGTGCGGCGGCCCGGGGGGGGGGGAGGCGGCGTGAACGGGCCTCCCAGGTGGCGGCCATCTAGCTGAGTTGCGCTCGCTCTTGCGGCCACAGCGTCTCGCTCACCATGTTGTGGAGTTGCTCCCACTCTTGCAGTGCAGCGATAGGCGGCTGCCACATGGCTGTCAAAATGGCGGACGGCTCCTCGGTTTTGGGCCTGGTCCACTGAAATGGCCCTGGGACACCTTGGAACTCGGACGCTTGCCTGCTAGGGCTTGGGCTCCATTCTCGAAAAGCGTCCCCTCAGCCGTGAAGATTGTATAAAAGTCTTGGGGGCCCCCGACTCCCGCAGTCTTCCGGTGGGGAGCAGCTGCCATGATTGCTCGCGGAATGACCACGACGGAGCCACGAGATGGTGGTGCTCTCATGCTGACGCCAGCTTCAGTCTGAATGATCCAGAAACAAGGTGGGGCTTTCATCGTTTGGGAAAAAAAATGTTCTAAACCAATGAAAAGTGTTATTTTTAGGTCATATGACCAAGCCTTCCATCTTTAGGAAACCAAAAGTAAAATGAACCAATGAAAAGTTTTATAAACAAGTCACATGACCTGTTCTGCGGCATAGGGCTACAAAAAGCGTAGAAAATCCGTTGGCACGTGAGGCGGCGTCAGTAGCGGACCGATGTGCGAATAGGCCGAAGGCAGCACAACGCGTCGAGATCCGGATGGCACCGAGGTGGTGTCCAGCAAATTGCCGCACTGGTGTGGCCATCCTACAATGCTGCGCCGAAAGACGGCGTGTCCAGCTGAGTTGCGGTCACTGTCAGTAGCGGACCGATGTGCGAATAGGCCGAAGGCAGCACAACGCGTCGAGATCCGGATGGCACCGAGGTGGTGTCCAGCAAATTGCCGCACTGGTGTGGCCATCCTACAATGCTGCGCCGAAAGACGGCGTGTCCAGCTGAGTTGCGGTCACTGTTGCGGTACAGTGACTCGAACGCGCCGAGATCCGGATGGCACCGAGGTGGTGTCCAGCAAATTGCCGCACTGGTGTGGCCATCCTACAATGCTGCGCCGAAAGACGGCGTGTCCAGCTGAGTTGCGGTCACTGTTGCGGTACAGTGACTCGAACGCGCCGAGATCCGGATGGCACCGAGGTGGTGTCCAGCAAATTGCCGCACTGGTGTGGCCATCCTACAATGCTGCGCCGAAAGACGGCGTGTCCAGCTGAATTGCGGTCACTGTTGCGGTACAGTGACTCGAACGCGCCGAGATCCGGATGGCACCGAGGTGGTGTCTAGCAAATTGCCGCACTGGTGTGGCCATCCTACAATGCTGCGCCGAAAGACGGCGTGTCCAGCTGAGTTGCGGTCACTGTTGCGGTACAGTGAGTCGAACGCGCCGAGATCTGGATGGCCAAGTTTCAAGTTTCATCTGGCAGTTTTTCTCCATCCCTCCTGGATCAAAGAAGGTGAATGCTATGCTGTCCTATGGCAACATGAGCATCAACCTGATGAATACGGCATTCGAAAATCATAAATGCCCTAATGCACCCAAGAAGTAATTTTTTTTTTGCTCCAGTTGAGCCGTTTTCAATGCCTGTTTTTTGTTGTTTCCCCTCCATCAAGAACAAAACAAAAATACAAGGCGCTAAGATCCGAATGGCAAGTCCTGGATGTTGAGTGCCTCAGTTGAGAGTTCTGAGTAGTGCTTGTAAGACTATCTGAAGTTTATTATAAGAATCAGAGTAAGTTGAAGACTGTCTGAAGCTTATTTGCACCTGCTGCAGCTTCACTAGGTCCGGCGGAACTTTTTGCCTTTTCTTTTCTGCTTCTTTTCCTACAATGCGTTTCATCTGAAGACACAACCAGGTCCCTGAATGTGTGCAGGGGGACGCTATTGATTGAATGAAAATGGCGGCTTGACACAAAGCTGACTCAAGCGTTACTGTTGGTGCTATACAGACAAAAATTGGTTTTCAGTTTGTACATTCTTCAGGTTTTTTTTTTCCATTCAAGTCTGATTGAGAGTTTGTAGAAAAATGGCTTCAGATTTACCACATACTACTCTTCAACATTCTTCCTAAATGTAAGAATGTGAAACTCACTAGGAGAACGGCTGTTTCTGTTTCCTTTCAAAATGCTGCCACCAATATTTTCTGAATGGAAGACACCATCTTGTAGCATAAAGGGCCGAAAGAGGTTCTGGTCTGGCCGATGGTTGGTGGAGACATTTTGACTATATCTTGGACCTGCCCGGCCTCGCCCAAAATGGCGCCGGTATAAATGGGACTCGTAACTCCTTGCCCGCAAATGTATATCTAGAAAATGTTATTGTAAGTGGCCCTGTCATATTTTAATTACAAAATGTACGTCCACCGATTCCGCAACTGTTAGACACCTTAGTTATTGCAACCTAATGGCCCGCTCGTTACGTTCTTCTACAGTGTAAATGTCTCCTCATCATATACGATTTCAGTTTGCTCCGTGGCCGGCCCACGTGGTTGTAGGCCCGTATTTGTATACTGACATTTTTACAATAAAGGTTTTTAAAACAAAACACGGTAGTAGTATTTTCATTTGTAAAGTTTTTACTTTTAGTGACTGTTTTCGAATCAGTAAAAGGCAAGTGAAATAAAGCAGTCCAATTACATGACGGAAAAAAGGTATAATATGTAGGAACGCAGTAAAGATAAATGGTCAAGGGCAGTTGTGTTTTCCACTCCTGCAACATAAAGTGATCGATAAGAATCTGATAATCAGGCGTATCGGCGACTAAGACAGCAGGCCGAATCTCTTTTACTCAACGGCTCCGTCATGGAAGGAAGAAACGCCCTTTTTCTCGAAAAAGGAATATATTTTACTTGCAAGACAGTTGTAAATTTTCCGGGAAAGTACATTAGCCTGGAATATTATAACATATGTTTGAAAAAAAAATATTGTTCGAAAATAATAAAAAGCGTAATTTTTAGGTCATATGACCAAGCTTTTCATCATTAAATTAACAAAAGTAAAATGAACCAATGAAAAGTTTTATTAACAAGTCACATGACCTGTTATGCTTACGTTACGCGCTGCGCGCCGCGCCTCGGATCACTTCCGGGTGCGCTAACGCGGCGTGTCATAAAACGCATTACGCGACAACGTAGGTCAAGAATATAGTCAAAATGTCTCCACCAACCAGCGTTCAGAACACAACCCCTTTCAGCAGTCCAAAAAGTTCTGTTAAATGACAACAGAGGGGACAGGCAACAAGAACCATCAGTCAAAGAGGGGAGGGCAAGTTCTTCTCTTCCGGGTCATGTTGGGGCGCTCCCGGAACTGATCGAATTGGTAGTCTACAGTGTTTCTGGATGTTTCAGACTAAAGCTGGCGTCAGCATGAGACCACTACCATCTCGTAGCTCCGTCGTGGCCATTCCACGAGCAATCATGGCAGCCGCTCCCCACCAGAAGCCTGCGGGAGTCGGAGGCCCCCAAGACTTTTGTAGAATCTTCACGGCTGAGGGGACGCTTTTCGAGAATGGGACCCAAGCCCTAGCAGACAAGCGTCCGAGTTCCAAGGTGTCCCAGGGCCATTTTAGTGGACCAGGCCCAAAACCGAAGAGCCGGCCGCCATTTTGAGAGTCCTGTGGCAGCCGCCTATCGCTGCACCGCAAGAGCGGGCGCATCTCAACTACATGGTGAGCGAGACGCTGTAGTCGCAAGAGCGGGCGGTAAACAGCTGAATGGCGGAAGAGGCACAGTGTAGCAAAAGCGGGCGGAATGGCAACTAAAACGATAAAGGGGCGCCCCACTACAGCTTGTCTTCAGGTCAAACGGATTGTGGGACAAGGTCCAGAATTGAAGAGTCATCAAAAGGCAAAAAGTTCCGCCGGACCCCGGGAGCCGGCCGCCTATGTCGGGGGCTATCTCAGGCTACACCAGTGCTATAAGACTTGGGGAGGGTGTCGGAGCCAAGCGTCTTCTCCGAGTCCATGGCCATCACACCGCCCCTCAGGGGCCTCCGTCAAGCTGTTTAGGAAGGTAACATATCACATTGTTTTCTAATGCAGTCAGGTCCACAAACGACACTCACTTACTTTGAGAATAGTGAAGCTGCAGTAGGTGGAAATAAGCTTCAGACAGTGTTACAAGCAGTGCTCAGAACTCTTAACTATGGCACCCAACATCCAGAACTTATGCTATTTGAGAATGGTAGTGACATCGAAGCATCTCAGGGACCAAAACCATTAACGTACTTTCACGTATGAAAATCTTACTTGGGGAGGGGGCAGGAGCGAAGCGCCCCCTCCCAGTCAGCGCCACCACACCGTATGTTGAAAATCTGAAGCCATCGTTCTACAAAGTCAACCAAACTTGGATTGAAAAATCTAGAAAAATGTACAAACTGAAAACCAGTTTTGGTCTGCATAGCATCAGTAGCAACGCTTGAGTCAGCTTTGTGTCATCAGTGATGTCATTTGAGTTGTCATCAGTGATGTCATCAGTGATGTCATTTGAGATGTCATCAGTGATGTCATTTGAGTTGTCATCAGTGATGTCATTTGAGATGTCATCAGTGATGTCATCAGTGATGTCACTGACCATGTCATGAATGATGTAATATGTGACATCATCAGCAGTGGATTGCGGGTGCGCGATATATAGTTAGCGCTTCTAACTATATATGAAATTTCAATGGTTTTATGCGAGTAAAATAAGGTTTTGTAAATGCTAATTCCTAACTATATATGGCCTAAAACCAATGGTTTTTTCATTGAATTTTCAAGGTTTTCTAAATGCAAATTTCTAACTATATATCCACTATAACCTATGGTTTTTTCTGTGAATATATATATACATATATATATATATATATACATACATATATATATATATATATATATATATATATATATATATGTAACTCCATGGATGAGTGACAGTCTGTGAGTGTCTGTTTACACTGAGTGTATCTAAGGTTATATTAGAGTCTGAAGAGGTTCATCGTATAATCACCTGAATGATGTCATCAGTGATGTGATCAGTCATGTCAAATGAGATGTCATCAGTGATGTCATCAGTGATGTCATTTGAGATGTCATCAGTGATGTCATCAGTGATGTCATTTGAGATGTCATCAGTGATGTCATCACTGATGTCATTTGAGATGTCATCAGTGATGTCATCAGTGATGTCACTGACCATGTCATGAATGATGTAATATGTGACATGATCAGCAGTGGATTGCGGGTGCGCGATATATAGTTAGTGCAACTAACTATATATGCGAATTTCAATGGTTTTGTGTGAGTAAAATAAGGTTTTGTAAATGCTAATTACTAACTATATATGGTCTATAACCTATGGTTTTTTCAGTGAATATATATATATATATATATATATATATATACACACATACATATATAAATGCACATGCATATATATGCATATATATATATATGTGTATATGTGTGCCTGTAGAGAGAGGCAGAGAGGTAGAGGTAGAGAGGTAGAGACTAGTAGAGAGAGGTAGAGACTAGTAGAGAGAGGTAGAGAGTTGAGGGTTAGAGAGTAGAGAGTGAGTAGTAGAGAGTAGTAGAGAGCAGTAGAGAGAGTAGCAGAGAGTGAGTAGTAGAGAGTAGCAGAGTGAGTAGTAGAGAGTGAGTAGTAGAGAGTGAGTAGCAGAGAGTAGTAGAGAGTAAGTAGTAGAGTGAGTAGTAGAGAGCAGTAGAGAGTGAGTAGTAGAGAGTAGTAAAGAGTGAGTAGTAGAGAGTGAGTAGTAGAGAGTGAGTAGTAGAGAGTAGTAGAGAGTAAGTAGTAGAGAGTGAGTAGCAGAGAGAGAGAATAGTAGAGAGTAGTAGAGAGTGAGTAGTAGAGTGAGTAGTAGAGAGTGAGTAGTAGAGAGAGAGTAGTAGAGAGTGAGTAGTAGAGAGTTGTAGAGAGTGAGAAGTAGAGAGTGAGTAGTAGAGAGTGAGTAGTAAAGAGTGAGTAGTAGAGAGAGAGTAGTAGAGAGTTAGTAGTAGACAGTAGAGAGTAGTAGAGAGAGAGTAGTAGAGAGTAGTAGATAGTGAGTAGTAGGGAGCGAGTAGTGGAGAGAGAGTAGTAAAGAGTAGTAGAGTAGTAGAGAATGAGTAGTAGAGAGTGAGTATTAGAGAGTAGTGAAGTAGTAGAGAGTGAGTAGTAGAGAGTAGTGGAGAATATTCCAAAGTTTGGCACAGCACCCTTTGCACAACAAGTCCAATCAAATCATATCACTTGGAGTCCTTATTGAAGTGCTGAATCTTGGTGTCTATTCAAATGCTTTTATTTTCCTTAAGTTTATGTACCACAGCCAGCCGACACGTTTCGTTCTGTACAACAGAACTTCTTCAGGGCATTCTTATTTCCTTCAAGTTATGTCGGTATCCTGTTGTCATATAACTAGATATTTCTTCCAAATGTTAGATGAGACGTAAGTACATTTTTATTCAAAGTGACTAGGTATCCATTTTACCCAGACAATTCGGGCAGACTTGAGTAATTTATAGGATCCTCAAAGTCAGTCTTTCAAAAATTCCAAAGTATAGGACATGATAATCCAAATCCAAATGTTTCTCAAGAAAAGTAATTTTCAATCGTTCCGAATATCCGCGTTTGGGCAGATATGACCCACGGACGTGGTTTATGACTTTTCTTGAGAAACATTTGGATTTGGATTATCATGTCCTATACTTTGGAATTTTTGAAAGACTGACTTTGAGGATGCTATAAAATACTCAAGTCCATGAATGCTGCTGGTAATGCCCTGAGCAACACCCATTGCACACCCCTTTAATGCAGAACACTACGTTAAAGGGACTGATATTTATCAGGGAGGATTACGCCACAAAAAGTGGCTTAGTCCTACCTGATAAATATCACCTAGTCTTCTGCGCCACCGGAACGTCACAAAAAGTGCATCATTCATGACATGGTCAGTGACATCACTGATGACATCACTGATGACATCTCAAATGACATCACTGATGACATCATCCATGTGACAATCAAACACACCTCATCACACACTCTTTCATCACCTACTCTAAAATAGAAAGTGCCATATTTGAAACCATTGACACATCAATAGAAATTTCTAAACACCCACTCAGTTATTCATAGAACTATACACACATCTAATCACTTACCTATAGATTCAGTGTTATATGCATATCAACAGAACACCATCAAATATACTTATATGCCTATTTCAACATTACACACCAGCACACACTGTATTAACTTATAAAGACATCCTTCTGACTTATGCAAACAATTGATTATACTTACATTTACTCACCTACACACTTATACAAACACTACTTCATCTATTTATATAGATAGTAACTCACACTTAGTGTGTTATAAAATCACTATTACAAGTGTACAGTTATCCATATAGTGACTTGTACAATCACTAAGTCTTAGGCACACTTAAATAGATATAACTGTCACATACACTGTTTTTTTTTCAAGTTTAATGGTAATGTACCATTGAGAGAAATATTTCATCACCACCACACCGATAAACATATACACTCACTGAAACAACTGTTATAACATGTAGTCTTAACCTCATATACCTACTGAATGAACTATTCACACATTTTTTTGCAATCACACACCCCCACCAAACCACATAGACATTCATTTCCCATACAAATACTCAGTTTAGAAACCAATAACAAATATAGTCTTTAACATAGCAATTAGGACAAAGCAATAAAGACTTTCACACAGTTCAGTAACTACACATTGTATATAGTGAGATTCTACAAATTAGTCAAGGAAACAATCAATGACACTGTTACTAAATCCATCATCCACACATTTATATTTATATATCCACTCATTCTTCAATGCAAAGTAGTGTATTTATAATAAATATTTAAATATCAAAGCAAACCACATTCACTGGATGATGTCATCAGTGATGTCACTGACCATGTCATGAATGATGTAATATGTGACATCATCAGCAGTGGATTGCGGGCGCGCGAGTTATAGTGAGTACAACTAACTATAACGGGGGAAGTTCAATGGTCCTGTATGAGTAAAATGTCCAGCTAACTATAATATATATATATATTTATATATACATGTGAGGACGTGCGCGGACCTTCGCGTGCGCCAGCTGCATACTGATTGGCTGCCAATGTCTGTCAACACTCCAAAACAGAAATTGTTGGCAGACATCTTGTGCCTCGGTAGACTGAAGCAGAAAAACAAACGTGTAGAACTCAAAAAGGGGGCAGGGTAGAAGCACCCTAACCGCCTAGGCCTGCTCAGGGGGTCCCACTAGGACCCCCCAAGGTAAAAAAAAATAATTTGTTTTTTCAAAAAATCGCGGGGTGTGCGTACCGTGCGCGCACGGGTCCGCGTACGTATGCGTACGGTACGCGGATGGTGCGCGTACCTTTCCGAGAAAGCTGCATGTTTATTGGCTGTCAACACTCCAAACCAGGAAGTGTTGGCAGCCATCTTGTGCTCATTAGACTGAGGCACAAGAAAGCATAAAAACAAACGTGTAGAACACAAAAAGGGGGCAGGGTAGAAACACCCTGACCCCCTATGCCTGTTAAGGTGGTCCCACAAGGACCCCCAAGGCCACATTTCTTTTTTTTATAAAAACCCCCAGTGGGACCAAATTGGGGGGGGCATAGTGATAAAGAAGTGTCGGAGTGACCCAATCCCCCCACACTGACCCGGGGACTGCTGCCCTCCCGGGCAAAGCAACACAGCCCCCTGGCGCATACTGGAGGCTCCTGGTGGGCTAGTTGGCCCCCAGGGACCCCCAGTAAAACTATAAGTTTTAGAGGTGTTATAGTTAGCTGGACATTTCACTCATACAAAACCATTGAAATTGCTCCTATATAGTTAGTTGTACTAACTATATTTCGCGCACCCGCAATCCACTGCTGATGATGTCACATATTACATCATTCATGACATGGTCAGTGACATCACTGATGACATCTCAAATGACATCACTGATGACATCACTGATGGCATCATCCAAGTGACAATCACATACACCTTTTCATACACTAGTAAAATCTTTCATCACTCTTTGTAAAAAACAGAGTATCATATTTCAATCCATTGTCACAGCAATACAAGTATCTAAAAACTCACTCAGTGATTCATAGATGTATAGATGTCATGAGTGATGTCACTGACCATGTCATGAGTGATGTAATATGTGATGTCATCAGCAGTGCATTGCAGGCGCGCAAGTTATAGTGAGTCCAACTAACTATAACGTGGGAATTTCAATGGTTTTATGTCAGTAAAATTTCCAGCTAACTATAACTGGTGTGAAACCTATGTTTTTTTTCAGTGAATTTCATAGGTTTTTTAAATGCTAATTACTAACTATAACTGGTGTGAAACCTATTTTTTTTTTCAGTGAATTTCATAGGTTTTTTAAATGCTAATTCCTAACTATATATAAGGCCCTAAACCTATGTTTTTTTCAGTGAATTTCAAAGTTTTGTTAATAGCAAATGTCTATAGCTATGAAATGTAATATTTTTGAAAATGAATGAATCCTATATTATATTTGTATTTAAAACTATTTTTTTAATGTAAATATATATATATATTTTTTTTTTGGCCTGGAGCGCTACCAGGGCGCGCCCCGGTGAGCGCCCCGGAAAACGTAGTCTTTTGAAGTGCCCCGGGTCGCGCACAGGGAAGTGTCCCGTTAGCGCCAATGCAGCAGCCGAAAACATCATTGTGACGTACCGCGTAGCCGCGTCCGCGTGATACGCACGGCGTAAACGCACCCGGAAGCACTCGAGCGCATACGATCACGCAACCGTCGCGTAAGCGCGACGGGTCATGTGACCTGAAAATAACACTTTTAATTGGCGCAGAACAGTTTTGGTTTCATAATGATGAAACCCCTGGTCTTGTGACCTGAAAATAACACTTCTCATTTGCTCAGGACAGTTTTTTTTCCAAATGATGAAAGCCCCCACCTTTTTTCCTTATTCTGACTTTGTCCTTTGACTGAGGAAGACCTGTTTTGAGATATTTGAGGTATATTTTGTACTTTGAAATGGCTATAGTAGCAGCATCAGCTGGAGCATCTGCACCACCACCACCACCACACCACTAAGAGGACCACCACAACATCACATTGGTGGTCAAGAAGAAGAGGAGGAGGAGGAAGAGGAGGAGGGGAGGAGGAGGAGGTGGCTGGAAGAACACAAAACCCCATACCAACCCAAGCCACACATTGTATGGGAGTAATTTTCCATCCCTGAGGGAAAAAAGAAAGTGAATGCAACAAAGGTGACTTGCCTTATCTGTGACATGGAACTTTCAAGGCGTAACCCAAATAAAAAATATTCATTTGGGAATAATACCATGATTAGGCACATGCAGCGCAAGCTTCCTAACAACTATGCTGCCGCAGAGATGAGAGAACTGGCCAGCAACCCTCCCCAATCTACACCCACCACCTCCAAACGAAAACAACCCACTCCATCGGGACAAGAGACAAGGGAGACAATCCCTTGCACACAACCACGGTTTGGAGAATTTAGGGTCACATGTATTTTTTGTGGTAAGACCATCTCCTATGGTGAGCAGAGCCTAAAGCTCATCCTCCTTGCTGGTGACAACCACAATTGCCCCAAAAAACCCAAATTGTTTCCTTTTTTTTTTTTTACTCCAGTTGAGCCATTTTCAATTCCCTGTTTTTTGTTTCTCCCCATAAAAATAACAAAAAAATACAACATTGTTCATAAAAGCCAAAAAAAGTAAAAAAAGTAAAAAAAATATAAAACAACAAAAAGAAGAAAAAAAACAGTTATTTTTAGAACTACCTCCAATGTATAAAAAAATGCTACATTTTTTGAAAACTCTATCATTCTATTTTCCCCATGGAACGCTCCCCGGTCCGCTCCCCGGTGCGCGTACCGGGCACTCCCCCGCGCAAATCGAAAAAAAAATTATTTTTTTGCCCCGCGGGGCCCTTTTATAGCCCCCACATCAAACCTAGGCGGTCAGGGGGGGTCTACTCTGCCCCCTTATGGTTATTTCCCCCTTTGTTTTTGCCACCTCTTGTGTCTCGATCCTGCCGAGACACAAGATGGCGGCCGCTCCGGACTGTTTCGAATGTTTACAGACACCCGAGAGCCAATCAGCTTTCCGTGCGCACCTCGCGTGGCACGCCCGGAGTGCGCCCCGGTGTGCGTACCGGGGCGCGGCCATAGATATATATTTTTTTTTTTGAACCTAAATTACTCAAAATCCACTGGAGCACATTTCTTGAGACATAGCAAAGGCACATCGGGCTACCAGTCCCTACAATTTTGCCAACTTTGGTGGAAATCCATTCAGCCGTTCGGGCAAAAAGTGAGGTTGACCGCCCTAAGAAATTAACATGGGGAAAACACGTTTTGGGACCCCCCTTTTATCTCGGCCCCCGCTTGACGAATCCCCCCCAAACTTTCAAGGAAGGACCGGAGCTCCGCGAGGCAAATTTGAGGAAATTTCCAGGCAGATTCGTCAACCGGCGCCAAAGTTATTCACAATCGAATTTTGAGATTTTGCATTGAAAAAAATCCTAACTATAACTACCTACTGGCGACCGTATATATATTCACTGAAAAAAAACATAGGTTTCACACCAGTTATAGTTAGCTGGAAATTTTACTGACATAAAACCAATGAAATTCCCACTTATAGTTAGTTGGACTCACTATAACTTGCGCGTGTAATGCACTGCTGATGACATCACATATTACATCACTCATGACATGGTCAGTGACATCACTCATGACATCACTGATGACACCATCCTTGTGACAGAGTGACTGACCTCCTTTCACTGTAAAGTAACCCTTGAAACACATATTCAAAAATAGAAACTAACATTTACAAAAAAGTGGAGATACCTATACCAGTTACAACAACGAATTCAGTAATTCCACCATTTATATACACATCCACTCATTCACCAACAGTTCTATATAGTCATTCATACATATACTCACTTATCATATGTAGTGAGACACCTTTACATCCGTTAACACACCAACAGTCTTCCAAAAGTTGCTCACACACATACTCACACATGCAAATAAACTATTGAATATCCATTTATTTGCATATACAGCTACACACACTACCACCTTACTTCTAAGGAAACGTACACATACTTATTCTCTTAAACAATCAGTTATAGAAACACATACTTATTAAAACAAGAACTCTTTCAATCTCTCACTCTCACATATACTCACTTATATACATCAATACTCACATATACTAGATTAAAATATATGTAGTTACTGATAAACACACTAGTGAGACAGTCATTCACTTACTAACACATACACATACACACTCATTCACCCATACAGTCTGGCACATATGCTGTCTTCAAAACACATACAAACAGTGAGTCAGTCATTGATGCATCTATGTGCTAAGTAACACCCCCACCAAATCAAACAGACAATTTTAAAGATACTAAAAAAAACATCTAATAACCCATATACACACACATGTAGCTACTCACCAACCCATGCAGCCACTTATACACAAAGTGAAACACTGATACAAACATTTAAATATTTAAACAATACTCGCTAATGTATGTATTCACTAAGATACACTTAATAAGCCAGTTAACCAATCAATTATTTTTTTTTAAAAACATCCATTAAGACACTTTTTTTAAACATGTATTTTTCCATCAACCTTTACATATACATATATAAAACATATTTATTTTTCAGAAAGACACACATTTACTGGATGGTGTCATCAGTGATGTCATGAGTGATGTCACTGACCATGTCATGAGTGATGTAATATGTGATGTCATCAGCAGTGCATTACACGCGCAAGTTATAGTGAGTCCAACTAACTATAACGTGGGAATTTCATTGGTTTTATGTCAGTAAAATTTCCAGCTAACTATAACTGGTGTGAAACCTATGTTTTTTTTCAGTGAATTTCATAGGTTTTTTAAATGCTAATTACTAACTATAACTGGTGTGAAACCTATGGTTTTTTCAGTGAACTTCATAGGTTTTTTAACTGCTAATTCCTAACTTTTTGTAGGGCCTCATACCTATGTGTTTTTTAGTAAATTTCTAAGGTTATTTTTTCGCAAATATCTATAGCTTAAAAAGGTATGTTTTTCTAAAAATGAATCCTATATTGTATATTAATATAATATTTTGTTTTTAAAAGTATATTCTTTTTTTTATATATTTCACTCTGGAAACTCAAGGGCCTTATTTATGAAGGCCTTGCGCCACCAGAGCGTCACTTTTTTCCCATGTTTAAAGTTATGCACCGGCAGCACAAGGTAATCATAAATAAGGGCCAAATGAAAATACCATTGATTTCTCCCAAAATCGTTTTTTGAATAACATTTTAGAAACACAGCGAAGATCCTATGTACAAGCATTCAATTTCACTACTGAAACCTCACTGTTTCACAAAATACACAAAAAGTATCTTCCTATGACATCTGCATTTCCAATATGTACATAGACCTATCTGGATATTTGTTAGAACGTAGGGGTATATATCTGATGAAGGAAAACGACATGTGATGGTTTTTAATAATGACTTTCTTTATAGGTGGCAATTGTTAAAATATACTACAGCTAACATGATTGTCACTGCAATGCTTGCTCTTTGACACTCACAATCGGTGCATCTCAGCCAGTATACCACCGTCTGCTGCCTCTTTCAACGTCTAGATTGCTAATCAATACCTGTTTAACGTATTGGCCTTATGCTGAACCTTTTGTTCTCCTACAGAGACTACTGGGGAATTAACTGTCTTTTTAGTTGTTATTTTAGCAGTGGAGAGGAATTAGATTTTTAAAAAGCAGTCCCATCATCAGTGTGGTGTTGCCACGAGTATCTGCTTCTGAGTATGAACTCATAAATGTTTATTCCACATTCTGGGATCACGTAAAATAGGTTTCAGATAAACTGGCAGGCACATGAGTTACAATGGCAATATATGTTTGCCTTCGTTTTGATCATGTACAAATGAAATAAAGAGGATAAAAGAGATGATCTGAAGAAACGTCTTCTCCATTGTGCACCTAGGATCTGGAACAACATCCCCAAGAGCAGCAACCGTTCTGAAGTTCAGGAAGGAGAATAAGACCTACCTTGTAAAAGAACATCTCGAACTGACTGGGTTCATCATCCACGAACACCCTGCTTCAACGTACATGATCTGGAATCACATCTCAGGGCTTGCTCCCACTGCTCCGTAGTTAGGTTTGTGCTCTACAAACACTTATACATTTACGCATAGATATTACTATGTTCCAAAGCAAATACATAACGTGCTATGAAGCATAGTCGAAATTTGTCAGCCATAGAGCTCATTGCCACATTTATGGCATTACCTGCTCTGCCATTGTATTTATTTTAGAGTATGGTAAATGAATGCCCGCTTTGTACTGCATCACATTCATATTTTTTGATCATCACACTTATTACAATAGTTTAATTAGCAAAGAGGGTATGAAGAACATACAGTAGATGATGCGTTATTAAGGCATGTCTATGCGGGTGGGTCAAAGAGGCACATACACGCATAAATGGTGTAAGAAATAGTTGCTGTTTATTGGAGAATCCAAGCGCCTTCACAGCCAGGTTCAACTGACAAACAAGACTCTTAGAACTTGAAAAAAGCTCCACCAATAGGACACAGGATAATTACAGTACTGTTATATAAGTTCATATAGATAAGCATGAATGTTACTAATTGCAGAATCGACAACAACCCATACTAAACCTTGTCACATACCTCTCTTCCTTATAAAATAACTTAAAAAACCACAAAAAAGCATTACAAAGAATAAGTACATAACAAAATCCTTAGGTTTCTTTGGCAATTTAAAGTCTCATTATGATGTCGGGTGGAGCTGCTTCAACCCGACATTTTGTCGGTCAAGACACCGATCGACACCCTATCGGCAGTCCCGACTGACTAATTGGGATGTGACTGAACACTGTTTGGTCGAATGTGTATAGTTTACAAAGGGAGCATGTATTCCGGCCGGATTCATGCTCCCATTGTAAAATAGGAGGTGCTGTTCATCCCTGCACCCCGTGGCAGGCACCGCAAGATGCCTGCCACAGGGTGCATGGATTAACCTCCATCCGGAGGCGGTGTATCCAGGAGGCCCTACTGGGGGCCCCCAAAGTTGAGTTTCGACAGCCTTTCTGAGTCAGAAAGACAGGCATGGAAAGGCTGCCGATACCCGACATCATAATTCCAAGGGCAGAAAGAGCTGCATTCTAGCTGACTGATGGGCTCGTCAAGCCGGTCAGAATGACTGATGGTCTGAGCTGTTTCCGATTGCAATGTAATCAGGCCCTTAGTGTTTCTTTTCCCCTTGACCACTTCTGATACAACAACACTTTCTTGTGAAATTCTTAAAATGTTATAATGGCTCTTATTTTATATCCCAATAGATTCACTAGTAACATCAGGTTGACTTGCAAAATCTGGTTGACCATCCACATCAGTAACTTGATTATCTGTGTTTCACTTAGCCAATCTAGAAATACTCCAATATGTGTTGTTGTTTAGTAAGGCAGATGTTTTTCTCATCTTAACTACTTCCTAAATGTTGGGACATTTAGAACACCCTTTCCGTACATGTCCAGGCAACTTGATTTTGACTTTATCTATCACACATAATTTGATGTCTCAGAACAGCCACTTTTAGAACTTTTGATTGTTTTAATTCCACATTGTTTTTTACAGTATCATAAATGCTTTTTTAATTGCAAGTATTCCATTGAGAAAATAACCAAGTAGGCTTTACATCTTGTCAAAATCTTCTTCCTTTAAGCAAAACAAAAGGACAATATTTGGTTTTGCAATGTGGTGTACAATGATGCAAACACAGTAAATCTGCCACATGTTTTTTAACGTCAATTCGTGCTTCAATCGCTAACTGAATACCACCCATTAACATCTTATTATATTTTTCCACCAAGCCATTTATGATTCGTGAATATAAAGCAGCCTTAATATATCGAATTCCTGCACTTTAAAATAGTCAATCATTGTGTAAGATGTGAATTGTGTTCTATTACCTGAAAGAAGAGTATCTAGTGAACCCTCTCTCCTGAAGGTGTTTTGAAGAAAAACAAATAACGGTTTCAGTATTTGGTTGTGAAATTATTTTCAATTTAATACTAATAATAATATTTATATTATCCAATCCTCGTCACCAAAATATGTTGTGGGGTCAGAGAAGCAGACACATGTAATGGTGTAATTAGTAGTAGCTATTTAATGGAGCATTCAAGTGTCTTCCCAGCCAGGTCCAACTGACAACCTAGACTACTAGAACTTCGAATATTCTATGAAAAACAAAAAACAAAAAACAAAATTCAACTAAAAGGACACAGGATAATTATATTACTGTTTTATACCTTCATACAGATAAGCATGAAAGCTACCAATTACAGAATGCACAACATCCCATGCTAAGGTTTACCACAGTCTACAATGAACATTTATCTTGTGCCATTCTGGAATTCAAATAATATTCACTGTAGTCATTGTTTTATTGACTCCCATACAAAAAATAGGTTATGTTCTGATCTTAGGTTCTAAATGTGGTTGAATCTGAGGGTGAGCTTACAGAGGTATTCTTGGCATTTCCCACCTCGTGGAAAGTGATGGCACCAATAGTCTGTTTCCTAAAATTAACTCTGTGAGAAATTGGGTTGTAGTTTGTGGAGGGGTTGAACAGTACTCAAGCAACAACCACTATCCTTGTAAGGGAGAACCACAAAAAGTCACTAAATTGACCTGTGCTCAACTCTCTGTAAGCTTTGCCCAAACGCAGTCAGGATTAACTTAGAGCACATGTATAAAGTATTTATGCAGCACTTAAACAACGATAAAGTGGAAGCAAAAAAAGGACAAATCCCACTCCAACTTAGGACAATAGAGTAAACCTTAGTACATTTTTTGACACCTCAATTACATAAATTAAACTACTAATACCAGAGATATGTAATTTGAAAGGTTTAGGTAAGAATAGTACTTAAAAGCAAAAATCACTGTTTGTGGTTATCTGATTGCGTCGGACAAGGACAAAGTCACAACTTCAAGCCAACCACAAAGCAGTGCACACTGTCTACATGGACCAGGTTTGGCCCGATGAGAATCTTACCATATATCCTTGTTGTTGGGTGCTGAGCCACGCAGCAGCCCTACTGAGGAGCAATGCAAGGGTCATACATGAAGTTGCGTCAAGTTGCATTGTGCTGCGTCGGTTTCAGTGGGAAACTGCACGGGCTGCGATGCGAGGTTTGCAACCACAGATGGGGTGACAGAGCTCCTTTAGCCCCACTTCCAAGGGTTCAATACTGGGGAGGCACTACTTGGGAGGCTAGGAGTCAAAGCAGGCAGAATCCAGGTGCGAGGTACAAGAATATTGAAGCTTGTTGTGTCCCTGCAGCTCAGAATAGGAGGCCAGACAACTAACCCTTGGAGTCACTCTGGTGGTCCTGGGTTAAAGTTGCAGGTCCAATTCTTCTTCCTCGGGTAGCAGGGCAGCAGAATAGTCCCTCTTGTGGGCAAAGCAGAAGGGCAGAAGAGCAGCAGAGCAGCAGAATCGCTGGGCAGTTCTTTTTTGCAGCTTTGCAGCAGAGCAGCTGAGCAGTAGAGCAGTCCTTCTTCTGAATCATCCACAGGTCGAATAGTGATATGAAGAGTGGATCAGAGGGTCTTTTTATTATACCTGGCACACTTTGAAGTGGGAGAAGTGTCTGGAGTTTTGCCCATACAGAGCTGTCTGGAATTTTCTGTCTCCCTTCCCTGCTGTTAGTCTATCAGGGGGAACAATACATTTGTGTGAAGGCATTTGCGAGTGTGTTGGCCCAGTGACTTTGAAGTGCAAGTGTGGTAGGTGACAGCTCCACCCTCCTCATTAAGTCAGGATGGCTCATCCTTCTTATACCCAGACCCTCCATTGCAATACTGTCTGAAAGCAATACACAAAGACCAAATTACAACTACACCTAGTCATGTGACCTACTATACAGGCTGCAGGCACAAAATGGTTAGGACACAAATGCCATCTTTCTAAAACGTCTCATCTAAAGCTAAAACGAGTTTTGTTTTATACACTTCTAGATAAATCTATAAAGACAGAGCCCTGATGAGAACCCGTTGAGTGAACATACCGGGTTCGCAACGCGTTGGCGCAAAAAGAGAATAGACATTAGTTTTCTAATAGACCACAGAATTAATTTATGGTTTATTTTGTAGAAACGATTATTTGGTTGCATACATTTGTTGTCTATCAAATTTTTGAGTTCAAGCATTAATTTATTGTTTGCTTAAACTCTGAGTCCATAGCATGACTCTTGTCTTTGCAAGAAAACAAATGCTTGTCTTGTGTGTATATATCAAAATGAATAATTGTGTATATATAAATGGTGTATTTATGTTGTAGAAATGTCTTGTGTACATGTAAATGGAGTCCTTATGTTGTAGAAAAGTGTTTCTATATGTAAACAAAGTAAAATGTCATGTGTCCTTTTCATATGTGAAATAGTAAAAAATCGAAAATAATAAACTAAAGAGGGTAAGAGTGAAATATACCCAATCAACCCAGGAGTTTCACTTGGTTTTTCCTCAAAATAGAGGACCTAAAAAAGTGTGCAGTCGGCATTTTGTTTTTTCAATAACTATAACTTATGGTCCAGCCGACCTCACGTCCCAGGACCTGACTCACCCCCTTTTTTCAAATCTTTCTAAAGATGGCATTTTCAAAAATGTGACTTAAAAATTGACTTTGCCATTAAAGAGGGTTTTACATTACAATTCCTCAGACTATAAACATGACATCCCACCTGCGCCCACAAAAAAGTTATTGCTTCTTGAATCCAATAAATGAACCCTATGTTATCCTATGAGAGAGGTAGGCCTGCCAGAATGTGTTGAACTTAAAAAGTAAATTTCCAGCCTCTAAAATGCAATGTACCCTGCCCTATGGGCTGTTTAGGGCCTACCTTAGGGCTCATTACAATGGCAGACAGACTTCAGTCCATGCGCCATCGTTTTGGATTTGGGACAGACTGCCTATGAGGCAGCCTGCCCACAATCCGAATAACGATGCGACCACCACTACGGCTATCGCATCACCTATATTTTGCATTGTGGTTGGGATGCGGTCAGCAGCTCCCACTGCAATACAAAATATAGGGTGCAGACACATTCCTGCACTACGTGGCAGGCACCATGCGGTGCCTGCCACATGGTGCAAGAATATGTAGTAGGGGGACCAGGGTACCCCTCAGGTACATGTCCCTGCACCTGGGATTAAGAGGGGGCCCGAAAATCAGTTTCCGCCAGCCGTTTTGCGATGGGTTGACCGCCGCAGTACGACCGGAGGAAAGGGATATCATAATCCTTATGACAGTGCCTGGCAGGCACTGCCACAATTCAGGGCTGTGCATTTGGTGTGACGGGTGATCAGATTTGATCCGCCTGTTTGGACTGTGGTGGTTGGCTTTTAGGCAGCCACGCTTCCCTCGCCATCAAATATGGGATTGCATTGTGATAGCGATGGGGACCTCCACCGACAGCCTGTTGGTGGCGGTCTCTCGGTCATCGTAATGAGGCCCTTAGGATCTCCTATATGTAATAAAAACGGGAGGGTTAGGCCCAGTAAAAGGTTTATTTTGCCAGGTTTAAAAAAACTTTTTAAAACTGCACAGACAGGCTGCAATTGCAAACCTGAAACATGTTGAAGAGACCACTTAAGTGGGTGGCACAACATGTGCTGCAGGCCCACTAAAAGCATTTAATTTACAGGCCCTGAGTTTGCAACTACAAAAGAGCAATTTCTAATGTACATCTCCCATTGTACAAGTTAGAAGTGTTTTAGACCTTGGGGATTAACAGTTTGGAAGACTTGTGAAAGGAGCGTTCCTTCCAAATTGCGATTCAGTATTGAATGTACCAATGAAGTCCTAATGCACTTCTGGTCGCAAACCGGTGACCAGTTACTGACTCCTTACAGGCAATGGTAACTTATTTGCAAAGGGCAAGGCATCCCATTGGTACCTCCTCCTGTCTGTGAATTGGACTTGTAGCCTCAATGAGAGTAGGCAGTGACCAAGGAGACCACTGCCTGGTCCCTCTAAAGTTATCCTACACAGAAATCTTTGTTTTAAGAAGAGCACCGATTCCTTTAAAAAGCATGATCTGCTTTTAAAAAATCTAAGATTTCCATTTTGGGAATACAATCACAATGAGGCATTCTGCTGTCCTATGAATGCCACCTTCCATATTATTGCAGCCAATCACAGGAAGTCGCAAATTGTGACCTCCGGAATTAATATAATTAGGCAGATCGCTCTCCAACCCCTTGTGATTTATTTTATGAACCGACCTAGTAGCACTGACGTTGCTTTCCAAAATCCGATTCCATTACCGAAAAGTGGGGCACAATTTGCGCCACTTTTTTCAAAATAGAATAGTGCTACATCTGGCCCTAATATTCCTAATTCCTAGGGACTTCATTGACATGGCTGTCAGTGGAATTTTGGAATCCTCCCTCCCCCACACACTCTGAATCACAGTACTCAATGAGAACCTGTGCTTCAAAGCAGCACACAGAGCTCAGCCTCTAATTGTGAAAGGTTTATGTACCTGTGGTTTTAAATAACATGGCTTACAAGTTGATCATCTTCAAGAGGTAATAATCGCGTTGCAACACTGATAGTACTAATAAATCAGAATGGATTGATTTCACTACAACCAGGATATTTTGGCTCTCTTCAACCCCGATTTCCTTCCTAATAAATCCAAGGAACAAGGAAAGGAAGTCTCAAAAGCCAGGCCGTACTATGTCTTATGAAGAAAAAAAATCTAATTCATATCCAGTCTAATAATGATGGTAAAACTATATTCCCTCATGCATTTAGGGAGTAGTTTATTTGTCTTAATCCCAGTAATACTTTCCATCCCTTTGCATATCATCTACTCGCATCATGAAAACTAAAGAAATGCCACCATCTACTCCTGAAAGCAACAGTGAGCTCTGTATACTTGTTATGCACAGTCACCCCGCAGTTTGTTTACTCACCCCATCCCCCCCCCCCCCCCCCCCCCCCCCGGCTTGTGGCAGCATCTAATGGCGGTCACTTAATGAGACACGACAGCTCTGAGCGGATCCTTGGACCTGGTTCGCCTTACCCATGAATACTCTCTACGGTGTTTTCTTTTCATTACATTTTAAGACATGTTCTCCGATACCACTTAAGCAGTAGACAGAGCTGTTATTCATGCCACACACCTCTAAGGTACACACTAGGCACCTGTCTTTCCGTGTGTGCTACTACTATTTATCGTAACAATTTTTCTAAACCACAGACAACCTAAAACCACAGTTTTCAAGTACCCTTAAATCCTGGTTTAGAAACTGAGTATATGCATCCATTCAGAGCTAAAGGCTGTTGGTTTTAGGTATACGCGCTCCGCCATTCAGTCGCTGATGGTTCCAAGTTGATACAGCGTCCATGTTCCTTAAATACACAGCTAGTCTTGGGGGATTTACGGCTTGTGGCTTCAATTCAGGTAATTTTAATGAAATAAATGGAGTTGTTGACTTATGCAATTGTACTGAAGTTTGCCCAGGCATAGAGGTGCATTAGTTTGTAGGGAGCCAGTACAAACATGGAGAACTAAATCGTTTCTCGTGAAGCGGATTGTATGAGGCACAATACAATTTTGCCTCTGGCGGGGCTGCTGCTGGGGAATCGACAATATCAATATAGAGGACAAGGGTATGAAGAAGAGAAAGGCAGATAAAACAGAAAGGGGGTGCAAGAAGAAAGTAAGGTCAGGGGAGACGAGTTAAAGGCGGAGGGGTTAAAGAAAGATTTATGTAGGTGAAATAAAGGCCATACAGAAAAAGTTCATATTTGGCTCTTGAAAAATATCAAACATTTTTAAGAGAGGTGCGTGCAGTCCATCATCTTGAAGCATTGACTTTATCCCAAATCCGTAAAGTAAGGCCAGTGACAGCCAAAACACGGCGAGATCACACAACTCTCCGCTCAATTAAAACAGCTCACTAACCAACTAGACAAAATAATAATCGCTGGTCAGAGCCTAGTTAAGAAAAAAACCTTACTAACATTGGCTTGACATTCATTCTTCATACTGCTTTAGCTTTGGGTTCTGCGTGGCCCCTGATTAGATTTCTACGAGCATAAGTGGAAAAAGCTGCTCCCTACAAATTGAAAACTTATTTACGTCCAAAAATGGCCGTAAATAACCGACATCAACGCCAGGAATTTCAAGTCTTGCAAATAGTAAGACCCTGTTCAAGAGCCTTCTAGAGACACAATACTTTTATTTGAAAATTCCCTACCACTGATCCCGACATCATCTGACTGACTCCCCTTCTAATGCAAGTTGAAGATGCCCCGCTTCCAAACTGACCGCATACTAATAAAGCCCACTAGAACACAAGATCAACAAGCACCATGCCCACTACTATTAAACCACTTCACTGATGCAATGTGTAACTTTCTGAAATCTATGATTGATTCTGTATAATAAGGAGAATTCTGTAGCAGGCGACAATGTCAAATCCATCCATTGCATTATGTAGTAAAGTGCTCTGAAAGCACTTGGTTGAAGTACATAGTTTACTAGTTTATAAAAACCATAAACATAGAAACAGCCAATCAGATAAATTAGCATGGCTATAGATTCACAAATATAATAACATAATAAAAACAGAAGCTAAGGCGCATCCTGCGCACCGTGGCAATCGATGATGAACATAGAACTTGAGCCTAGGCATAAAAATGTTAATTTGCTTCCACTAGTGTAACCTCAGATGGCCACAGTGTGCCACTCCCGAACCTCCTAAACAACAGAACCATCTCATTTTAAGACCTTGTAAGAGCTGGCACAATCAGGCTAGACCGCAAACTAAAGTGCATCACAACAACGTAACAGGACCATTTTTGGAACTGAAACTCAGCCAGCTTCACAAGGGGGGGGGGGGCTTTTTGCCATAGGGATATCTCTCCCCAGTCATAGCAGCAAGTGTTAAAAACCTGAAATATAATGATAAATGTATTTCCATAGGGACAGATTTACAATAGTTTTTTGCAGTCAGAAACAGGAAAGCGGCCTGTTTGCGACCGCAAAATAGGTCTGTGCAATGTACAACTCCTATTTTGCGAGTCAGTATCCTATTACTGACACGCAAAATAGGGCTTGCGACTCGCTATTACGAAGGGGCATGCCGAGGGCGCACCTTCGTAATAGGGAGTCACACTTCTATGTACGAATGTTTTGCAACCGCAATTGTGGTCTCAAAACACTCTAAATTTACCACCTATTTCAAAAAGGTGGTAAGCCACCCGCAAACGGGTAGGGGTCTCAAGGGGACCCCTTCCACTTTCTGAACGGTAGCAAAATTATTTTTTAAGAGCAGGCAGTGATCCCACGTATCACTGCCTACTCTTAAAAAACAAAACAGAAATGTTTCATTTTTCTTTTTTAAATGCATCCCGTTTTCCTTTAAGGGAAACTGGCTGCATTTAAAAAAAAATGCTTTATTTAAAAAGCATTCTAAGACATGGTGGCTGCTGACCCCAGCAGGACACCATCCCTGTGAGTGCTAGCCATTCCAAATGGGGACACAAATTGCGATTTGCCTCAAGAATATTAATAAAGCACACTGTTTGCCACCCCATTGGGAATCACAAACAGTGTCTGAGACACTGTTGTACATTCTGTTTTGCGAGTTGCAAATTGCGAGTCACAAAATGATGCAATTTGCGACTCGCAAAATGGTAGCATCGTACATCTGGCCTATAGTGCCTTCTGAGCCCCAGGAGGCCCGGATCCTCTTGAACGTTGCTCTGACCATGGACAGGAAAGTACCAATAACAGTTATCAGGGTCCTTCCACCTCTAAGGTCTGAGAGGCGTGTAGATTCTCAAAGTGCCCCTGCAATAGTTTAGGCCTCCTCATAGAGGGGGTAATAATCTCTCACTCTCATGCTTAATACACCCTTTCTTGTCTTAGGAGAGGACCTCTTTTCTAATAAGGCTTTTAAAAATGTCAAGAAACTACACCAACTGTACATGCAATATAATATTTTGAGGATTTAGAGACTCCTTGACCACTGACCTGCAGGTTCTTATTCTTAGGGAAGTAAATGAATTGCATAGCATGGCACTTCGGGGCACAATTAGATGTGGACAGAGGCAGAGGACATGCACAAATGTTTCCTCTGCAAGGTAGCAAAGATGGAACCTCTTATCCTCCAGTTGTCCCTCCGCCTACGGTTTGGGCGTTTAATCCAGGGTAGAAAACAGCTCTAATCTCTTCGCCATGAATTTTCTCTTGATGTTTACAGCGTAGGCATTCTTGAATCTTGAAATGGGGCTGATCAGGTTGCTGATCACCAGCCTGCCAAGTGTTCACTTGGCAAGGGTCATTTGGTCCTCCAACCACCTTTTCAGCTGGATACATTTACCCACAGTTTTCTTAAAAATCAGCTTGATTGAATTCAAATACCATAGTTCACTGAGGCTCTCTGAGGCTCTCAATACTATCCTGCAAGTACTTTTTAAAGCAGCCTCACCCTCTTTATGGGTTAATTTCAGTTCATACATGATAAGCCATAGAATGTTTCTGGACATTCCTCATTTTGTAACAGAATCTTAGGAAGGCCCTCTGCTATAATCTCCCACCTTTGTTGTATATACACCTCATTAACTTGTTATGTCCAATGGTATATTCCGTCCTACCTTTGTGGTTGGGACATTTGTTTAACATTAGAACCCCAGGGAGTGTGCAATACAATGTTGGGCAGTGAAACTGAGGGGGGTTGGACATGGCTGTTGGGAATCCTTCTGTATGAATAAAACCCATGTTTGAACTTGTGGAAATTCTCATTAAAGCCTGGAATAAACTAGGTTTTGATATCCTTGGGGCTTTACACATTTCTGGTTTGCATGAGAGATTAATTTTAGTTTTGGTTGATTACTTCTCTAAATGGATTACAGTCAAATGTGTTAATAAGGTTGATACTAAAACTATCATATGTTTTTTGTCTGAAGTGTTTACTAATGAAGGTATATCCCACACCCTCATTACAGACAATGGAGTCCAATTAGTGTCAGAAGAAATGACGGAACTTCTAGTTAGTCTGGCCATCAAGCATATATCTACTACCCTATATTGCTTCCACGCAGATAAATGGTTTAGTGGAGCGTTGTAACAGAATGATCCAAGATGTATTGCAATTGGCCATGGTCTCTTCTAAGCAATAATTCAGTCGATTAAAGATATGCTATGGTCTTAGCACATCACACCTAACAGTGACAGGTAATTGCCCATTCTGTTTATTGAGAGGTCATAAGCTAGAATCCAAATTAACTTCGAATTGGCTTTTTGAAAATAACTCTTTCGAATGGAATAGGCAAGAGGCCATGGAGAAAATTTGGGTGCATCAAAAGAGATACAAGCAAGACTAAGATAACAGATGGCGTGTTAAACAACGTAAATGGAATGTGGGACAATGGGTCCTAATAAAGAAACCTAACCCAAACCAGAAGAGAGTATAATAAATACTATGGTCCTGAGAGAATAAAGGAAGTTGGGAAAAATTTGGTAATAATGGCAGATGCAAATAATGTGGAGCTTGTTGAGCATGGATAGGTTGGTTCCACATCTTGGGCAAGACAATCACTACAAGAGTGTCTGTAATGTTAATCTTCAGCCCACTGCTTGTGATTTCAAACAAAGTAGAAGGAAAATATGGTCTACTAAGTGGCACAAAAACGTTATAATGAATTAAGTCATTCCTTATTGCTGTTCTTTGTGCTCCTCCTTTGTTTTTTATTGTTCACAGCTGTAGCAAGGTATTTGCAATCTCAATATAATGTCCTTTACTGTTCACTCATTTTTCAAAATGTATATTTTTGGTTCATTCAATTGTTTGATAAGGAAGATGTGCTATAATCTCACCCCTTTGTTGTATATACACCTCATTGACATATTGTACAGGTTATGTCAAATGGTGTATTTTGCCCTCCCTGTGTGGTTGGTGCATTGGTCCTACTTTAGAACCCCAGGGAGTGTGCTATAGAATGTTGGGCTGTGAAGCTGAGGAAAGTTGGACATGGCTCTTGGGAATCCTTCTGTATGAATAAAATCCATGTTTGAACTTTGTGAATCTTTCTGGTCATTACTTTCTTCACTGTCTGTCTGGCAAGAGATTGTTTCCCCTTGGAAAATGTGAGTCCGACTTGGGCAGGCAATGTCAACCTCAGGAGCTGGAAAACTAATTTGTGAATCTGTGTTATAAGCTTATCCAGGATGTTTGTGCCATGACCATGCAATAACTTGCTTGCATATGATAGGACAGTATCAATGTTAATTTGATCACCATAATGAGAGACCTGAGATTATGATACCAGAGTTTTTTCGCTAAGGTTAAGAAGGCAAAATGTAGGGCAGTTGCTTTCCCTTTAATTGCTTTCTTTTGTGGTGCAAAAGAGGCCCTCAATTTCAGAACAATACCCAAATATTTGTAAGCAGTTGTTTCTTATTTTGGGTACCCTTTAAGCAGCCATTTGCCTTGCTTAGAAATGCACCAATTTAATGATATTACTTATGTTTTCTTAAAATTTATCTCTAGCAGATTGTTGACGGTGAACTCTGTGAGAAGATTAATCCTTTTTGCAACCCAACTCGCTAGTTACTTAGAAAAAGTAGGTCATCTACATAAAGGATGTTGGACATGAGCAGACTACTGAGGCTTGGGGCATGGGAAACCAACTCATCAAGGGCAGGCGAGAGATCAAAAGTTAAACAGGAGCAGCACAAGCACACACCTCTATTTCAAGCCTATTGATGTACCCACTTCATGGACAAGTGACTTCTGCCCCCTACCTTTATCCTGACCCATGTTTTTGTATAGAAAAGCCCTATTGCCTTCAATAAGTTTTGTGGGATCCCCCAGCACTGTATTGTTTCCACAATCTATCAGGTGGGACGTGGTCAAAGGCTGCCAAACACATAAACAGTGGAGATTCAGTTTCACTTGCTTTTTTCATGATCAAATCCACTGTCATCAGTTTGGATAGGGTCCCTTTATTTTTCGTGAATCTGGTCTGATTTAAAGGCAGTCTTCCAGCTACTAGTGTTCTTTGTCAGTTCCTGTAGCAGCAGGGAAGAAAAGTATGTAAGGTCCACATCTAACAATGCTATTAAATGATAGCTACTTGGGGATGATGCTGACCCACCATTTAAGATTGGGTGAGTGATTGAACCTCGCCAGCGTTTTGGTATACCCAGATTAGTATGTTTTGTTTTATTAGGGCTTGTGGGATGCCATTTGGTCCAGGTGCACAGTTGGAACATGAGTTCTCAATAAACTTGGTTTAGGATGATGTGAAATATTCTGAAAGCACTTAAAATGACAATACCAGTTTCCAAACAATGGAGGTCTTTTTGTCTGTCAAGATGACATTTTGTCTGCATGTCTAACATATTTTTTAAAATCATATTAAATATCTTTTATCATTTTTGAGCCAACAGCCAATCATCTTTTAGGAATATCTTTAGAAATTTTCTTTGTAAATGAGTCATACTAATAATGTCAGCCACTGGTAGATCATCACTTTAAGATGAGTTGTATTTTTGCATGAATTACTTGTGCTGCTTTGCCTATTACTCTTACCCACTCTGTGTCTCTCGTTTATTTTTAGATTTATAGAGTTGAGGTTTAAGATTTACCTGGACAAAAATCCCCATTGATCCAAGAAACATTATATATACAACAACACCTCTATGGTACAACCTTTATCGTGACTACCATTCCCTCTACATCACTCGTTTAGACTGTCTTGTTTGCTATTAATATCATACTTGCTTTGCTTTGAAGTTTACTGGTGTGTAAGAGACCCATGTGCAGTATACAGAGTCCTACAATTCCTTGTTTATTATTGAGTTTTAGATTTAATAAGACTCAGTCTGAGTCTGCTTACATCCAACAATCGGATATTATTGGCGATAAAGATGGCTATGGCCTTATAAGTTGCACTGGTGTAAAAAGAGTCCATGTACTTTTTACTGGTGTAATGGGCAATAAAGCAAAGAGATGATGCTTTAGCCCCTACCGTATCAATCATTTATGTACCATGAAACAACCCCATAGAAACACTTTAAAAATGCAAACACGACAACAATCATGACAATTCAGTTTCCTCTGGTTATTAGTAGTACAAACACCTTTTAGTTATGTGGAATAAAGACAATGCTTCTCCATTCTATTAATCACAGGGTGAAAAGAGCATGTGCCCCATTGTTACTGCGAGAAGGCTTCATAATACACCCAAGGACCATATAAAATAATGATCTTTAAAATATCTCAGGCTAGCCAATGTGCTGATCATAGGATATTGTATGAAAGCCATCTTTTTTGCCCTGATCATCCCCATTTTGTTTTACTGATACTGGTGACTACTGACTCTGAAAGTGTCCTGTGCCTTGCTAACCAAGACCAGGGCCAGTGCTGGTGATGATAATTGGAGTCAATATAGTAGGTCAAGAAAAGGTACCTGCAAGACCTTAGTAAATAGTAGGGCACTTAATTGTTCATTGCTGTGGTGTCTGGTGTCATTTTAAAGCTTGCAGGCTGGTTTTTTAAAAAAAGGTGTCCAAATATTACTTTCAAACTCCAAAACTACATTTTTATTACATATAAGTCACCCTAAGGTCTGCCCTAGGTTCTCCAAGGGTAGGGTGCCTTCTTATAGAAAGCAGGGGTATTACAGAATATGTTTTATATGCCATGGTGAGGGACAAATAACCAAAGCAATTTTCCCGATTGTATTGCTGCAAGCCTTATTGGCTACAATGGGATGGCCTAACATTTGATTTGATGTAGCTAGCATTTACATTCAAAGTATCAAAATAATAGTTAAAATAAATCCAACAACTTGCCAAAGTCAGATATAATATAACTATTGCAGGAAAGTAGTTTTAGAATGTACTATCCTGAAGTTATCTAAAATAGCCCTGTAGCAGCCTCTTTGGGTGGGCCTGCCTCTAACAGCCTAAGCCAAGCTGCTCCATGAGTAGGTGTAAAGAAATAAAATAATAGAGCCATTTAGTGGGAGGAGATCTGCTTCCTGGAGAAGTGAGGGATAGGAAGGAGGCTGAGGAGATAAATTGAACTTCAAAGGTAGAAGTACAGATGTCACAGGACCCAGGCCAGCCCCCACCTCAATGATCCTCAGGCAGATGGGAGCCACTCTAATTAGTTTAGCGGAGGGGCTGGAAGGGAAGTATGGGAAAATGTTAACCACACCTATGAGTTGGGTTATCCAGACCTGCACTCTACAAGGATAATTTATCAATTTCCCTATTTGGTGCAATGTTCATTCTGGGACATAAATATGACACACTTCCGCGGAAGTTGCCATAACAGAGGGTGGCAACTTGAACCCCATTGGTTGGGGTGTCCCCCCTCTTGCCAGAACAGGAATGAATGTGGGAGATCTGCAGGAGCCTCTCACATACCTTCCTGAAACATCGGGAGAAAAAGGACTGCCCAATTGGACCCCTGGACTGCACCACAGAGGACTGCACTTAGAAGTACTGCACATGTTGCACTCTACAATCACCATACAAGAAGGACTGTGCCTGTTTTGTAGAAGACGGAGTAGACTCCCACACTCCCTGAGCAGCAGCAGGTAGAAAAGTGCTGGGAGAAGTCACCAGCAACAACCACTCGATCTGACCAGCTTCACCTGGATTTTCCTGGACTGACCAGGTGCATTTTGGAAGTCTTGGACTCCAAGAGGCAAACAAGAGCTTCTGAACCCGTGGCAGGTGCTGTTGGACCCTTCCTAACCCTCAGGAAACCTTTCAGTAATTTGGGAGTTTTTTTGCCAAATTTTGTTAAAATGTTCCAGAAGAAGATCAGCATTGGCAATGAGAGTCAAGCCAGCAATGTAGAATTGTGGCTCAACCTGACCTTGCTAGTTTGCCCTGCTGAAGGCTCTAGAGCTCGTCACTGTCAATGACAAAGATGAAGACCTTTAGCACTCAGAGGCACTGTGATACACCAGACCATCATCGTCAACTCTAAATCTAGATCTGAAGAGGCAATTGCTTGGCATCGAGTGAAAAACTCCCCAAAAATGACTATGTCAGAAGATAAAACCTTTATCAGGCCCAACAGCTCATCCTATGCGACCCATGATCCATTGCAGTCACCCTGAAACCTTGATTTTGTCCCACTCCAGTGCAACCAGATAGCCTCAGTGGATGCGTTTACACTTTTTGGTGCTAGAAAGTAAATTTTGTTATTCAAACTTTAAAAATGATTATCTCCAATTCCCTATAATGTATTTTTATTGTGTTGTATCTTTTACTTATGTACTGTTTTGTGATATTAAATGCTTTACTCACCTTTCTCCTAAGTTAAGCCTAATTGCTCGTCTGCCACCCTACTAAGGGATGAGCAAAGATTAATTTATTCAGACTTGACTGGACCTTCTTTGTGATTGTGGTTTTATTACTAGCTGTAGGTATTGAACAGCACCTAATAATAACTGTTAACCTTCACTCACCTGAAATTCCAGGTTGTTCCACTTGAAAGACTTGAGGAATCTTTCCTGTAGCCCCCAAAAAACCTAAAGTTTCCTGAACTGAATTTGAATAACCAGTTTGGTTAATTTAGATTTCCAGGGGATGGGGATAAGGGGACCAAATAACCATAACTAAAATAAAAGTGAGAAACAACACTCCTGCAACGTCTATGTTCTTAAATGCGACTTTCCTCTTCGTCACTGTGGAGAATTATGCAGTTCTTTCTCCTTTAACACACAAAACAAATAGCGAGAAAACATTTGTTACTCATACTGAGTATATTGAGTGAAATATATATATCCTTTAACTCCTTATATAGGGCCCGACTCACAGAATTAACTTAAGACAAAATCCTAAACTGACTACTTTGGTATTCCCAGAATGCACTTATTACTTTTAGTATTCACAGAATGGATTTATGACTACTAACTTTACATCGGCACTCGGGCTGGAAATTCCGGCCCGGAGGCGGATCTTCTGGCTTGGAGGTGGAGCTTTCGGCTTGGAGGTGGAGCTTCCGGCTTGGAGGCAGAGCTTCCGGCCCAGAGGTGGGATCCCGGCCGGTGGTGGAGTTTTAGCCATGGCCGAAATCTCCACCTCCGGGCAGGAAGCTCCACCTCTGGGCCGGAAGCTCCGCCTCTGGGCTGGAAGCTCTGCCTCCGGGCTGGAATTTCCGGCCCGAGTGCGGATGTAAAGTTAGTAGTCATAAATCCATTCTATGAATATCAAAAGTAGTAAGTCCATTCTGTGAATACCAAAAGTAGTAAGTTTAGGATTTTGTCTTAAGTTAATTCTGTGAATCGGGCCCATAAATCTGTCAAAAAATAATTAGTACCTGTTTTACCTCACTGTCATTTATGGTGAGGTCTCTTTTCTTATACTGTAAATTGTCAGACTTCTTGAGTGCTGTGGATTTTAATTGCAAAGATCCTAAAGAAATATAATGAACACTATTTAAACAAAAATAAATCCTGAGTTCACTCTGTGTTAAACCCGAAAATCTTTCCTAATATTTAGACACTTACAATAGACCTAGTTCTGTAATGGGATTCAGTTATTTAGCAAATAATGTTCCTTATAAACTGACTTTATAACGAATGTTGAATCACTGAAACCTACATCTTTTAATGTCTATTGTCTCTCTCGTTTTATTTTAGTATCGTTCCTTGAAGCGAAACAAACAGTTTCTGGAATCCTGGAGTTCAACCAAAAACAAGCAAGATAAGTATACATTTTTTACTTTAAGTTAGTTCGTAAGCATAGATTCTGTTGAGCGCTATTGCAAAACGGAAAGATCTTACTTGTGTCTTTTTCCTTTCTTTTCCGCTGATCGGGGATTTTTTTAGATGTCTTGTTGGAGTTGAACCGGAAGTCGTCCAGGGCGAGAAATTACTAGTGAACGAGTATCTTCAAATAAAAGCCATGCTGAGACCAAAGGCCGGAGAAGGCAGGAAGTACTTCATGGACGGAAGTGGGATTCGAAGGGAGCATAAGAGACTTCGAGGATGTAAGCATGGTCCGAAGAAGAAATCCAGGAACGACTTGTGCTGGAATTACAGGTAAGGAGGAATACACGGGAACAAACTCAAGCGTGCATTGAAGAGGCTGTCAGCCTTTTATAGGAAAGCGATGGGGTGGGGTTTTCATACATGTGCGCTTATGAGTCAGCACTTCTTCCTAACAGAGCAACGTGCAGGGAAGAACGTGTATATATTCAAATGAGCTCCTCACATGCAAACAGTTTCCTGGACTAACATTTTTCCTCTGTCCACCTGTTTGCCAAATAGCACATTTTGACAATGCAGGGATTTCATAAACAGCAAAAGGAACAGTAATACAATATTATATGGTCACACATCAGTTTAAATGAGTTTCAAAATTAAAGCCAAGCATGAGTCTGAGCCAGAGCTTGTGTACAAACCCCAACAGTGGTTCCCCTCAAAGGCCACCCTCCAGAGCGTGGTTTTCGAGGGTATTGTAAATGAAATTGTTTCACAAGTTTGGGGGCATGAACAAATGAGGCTGGTTCCCATGAATTTTTGTCTGAGGAATACCCTTTACAGCCTATTAAATAATACAATGAGCCGTGTATTCTTTTAGAATCTAGAATGCGCTTTACTTCAAACTCCAAATGACCATTAATAGGAATAGGTGGAGGTGGAGGTTCTCATCTGCTTCTCGGGTGATACATTTTTTAACAGGGAAACATGAAAAGTAGGATGTATAGCTTATTCAGAAGGTAAATCTAATTGTACAGTAACAGGGGTTATGATTTTAATAATAGAAAATGGGCCTTTATATCTCGGTTGCAGTTTTCTTAAACCAACAATACTTAAATGTTTAGTAGACAACAATACTTTATCTCCTACATTATAATTTGGTTGGGGCCTGAATTCTATGCTTGTCTGCTTGTTTTCTCATTCCTTCTTTATACATAATCAAATATTTTTTGGCTTTTTCCTGGATTTTTAATAAAGCATGCAAACGTTCTGTGACAGCAGGTAAAAGAGAGGTTTCTACTAAAATTGGTAAAGCCTTAGGGTGATATCCACTCGCAAAATCAAATGGAGTGCATTGAGTTGCTGAATGGACACTATTATTATAAATAAACTCAGTCAAAGGCAAAGCCTTATCCCATTCGCTAGTTAATTCTGTCATTAAACATCGCAATGTCTGTAATAGAGTCTGATTAGCCCTTTCTGTTTGGCCATCGGTCTCTGGATGAAAAGCAGTGGATAAAGCTACATCCATTTTTAGCCTTTTACACAATTGTTTCTAAAACTAACTTAGACACAAATTGACTGCCTCGGTCGGAAACAATCTTAGACGGCAATCCGTGCAAGCGTACTATGTGTGTCATAAATATTTGACTGAACTCAAATACAGTTGGGAGTTTCTTGAGTGGAACAAAATGTGCAATTTTATTTTAAATAATCTACTATTTGCATTAGGGAGATTGGTGATAAAGTCAACACTTGCCAAGGACATGGGGGATTAGGTAACAGTTGCAACAATCCTGCTGGAGCTTTGTGTAATGATTTGTTTTGTGCACAAATAGGAGAAACTACATAATCTTGAACACTTTTTGCTAATTCTGGCCACCAGAAATGTTTCTTACAATTATCTAAAGTCTTTTGATATCCTGGTTGACCTGCTAACGCTGAATCATGATTCCATTTCAAGATTGTTTTTTGTAAGTCTACTTCAGGTATAAACAAGAGATTATCATGATAAAAGAAACCATTTCGAATAGAATTTTTTGAATCTATTAATCATTCCTGTACATTCATTTTTAAATGACTTTGTTTAATTTGTGCAATAAAATTATGTTGATTCAATTCAATTGTGCCACTATTTTTTGTGGTGGAATATTAGGAGGATGTTCAATCTCTCTTTTGGATTCAGTAGTATATCCTTATCTTGACAAGAAATCGGATTGCACTTGTTTAGAACCTAAATCAAAATTGCTAAAAAAGTTCAACCATCTCATTTGATGTGGAGTTAAGGCTTTACCAGAGCTGAAGAACTGTAAACTGTTATGATCACTAAATATAGTGACTGGAATTTTTTTTCCCATTAGATGGTGTCACCATTCTTTAAAGACTGACTTGATTGCCAGAAGTTCTCTAGCAGCCACAGAATAGTTTTGTTCTGCAGTAAGTAGTTTTTTAGAATAAAAGGCCACAGGATGTAACTGCCTATCCTGCTCATCTCTTTGAGAGAGAACCCCTCCCACTTCAACTTGTGAAGTGTCTGCTTTTACAAAGAAAGGCAAGTCTGGATCTGGTTGTTTTAATAAAGATGCAGAAGTAAATTTGTGTTTTAAAAGAGGGAAAGCTTGAGCTGCCTATTCTGTCCAGGCAAAAGTTTGTCCTTTCTGTAACAGTTTAATAATTGGAACCACTGTTTCAGCAAAATGAGGAATAAAACGTCTATGAAATTTGGCAAACTTTAATACCTTTTGCACCTCCTTCACTGAAGTTGGTTCTGGCCAATCCATTATTGCACTCACATTTTTTTATCCATCATTATTCCAGCCAGTGAGAGACAATAACCAAGAAATTCTACTGTTTTAGAATTATAGATACATTTATCAAATTTTACAAAAAGATGATTTTCTAGTAATTTAGCCGATACCGCTCTTACTTGATGAACCTGATCCTCTTCATTTTTAGAATAAATAAGTATATCGTCAATATATACTATCACACACACATCCAGAAATGTGTTCAAAACTTCATTGAAAAACTTCATTGATGAAGAATTAAAAAGCAGCAGGGGCATTGCACAAGAGAATGGGCATGACAGTGTATTCGAATAACCCAAACTTAGTTCTGAAAGCAATTTTCCACTCGTCATTTTCTTTGACCCGAACAAGATGGTATGCCCCTCTTAGATCCAATTTAGTGTATATTGTTGAATGTTGTAACTGATCGAGCAAAACCGGGATCAGTGGTAGTGGGTACTTGTTTTTTATCGTTGCCTTGTTTAATCCTCGATAATCTATACAAGCCCACAAGCCTCCATCATGTTTCAGAATGAAAAATAAAGGCGAGGAGACTGGGGATGTAGAATGACGTATGAAACCAGATGCTAATAATTCATCGAAATATGTCCATAAATATTTGATTTCTTCTTCTGAAAGAGCGTATACACTACTACTAGGAGGTTGGGCCCCAGGAATCAAATCTATACGACAAATGTATGATCTATGAGGTGGTAGGGAAGTTGCTTGCACAGTGTCAAAAACATCCTTATATTCTTGATACTCTGGAGGAATCATACTATGAGTTGATCCAAGATTTGCGCAATGTACTACTGTTTCTAAGTCACAATGATCCTCCTGATAACAATTGGTTTTACATAAAGTAGAAATCAAGGTAACTGGATTATGCAAAGTTAACCATGGTACTCCTAACATTAAACCAAATGTTGGAGTATTAAACAAGTCAAAACTTATCATTTCAGTGTGTACATTTTGACATACCATGGTAATAAGGGATGTTTGTTTTGTCATCATTCCTGAAGATAAAGCAGTTCCATCAACTGCACAGACTGGCTCTGGTTGTAGTTTTAAAACAGTTGAGATTTGTATTCTTTGGGCTAAACCTATATCAATGTAATTGCCAGTGCTCCTGAATCTATCAGGATGGAAACTGTAGTTCTAAGTTGCATACTTATTATTAAAATGACCTAAATGAGAAAATGTCAAGGTATTCTCATTACTGTGTTGGCTAAGTATTGGGAGATCTTAGAAAATCTTTTTATCGCACAAGTGATCTCCTCCCTTGACAAGCTTTTTAGTTTACCTGTTCTGAAGGGCTAGAAACAACAATGTTTGCCTTTTTAAGAATCTTTGGTTTATTGGGATACCCCCTAGCAAAATGACCTGACCAAACACAATATAAACATAAGTTTAATTTACATCTTCTATCTTTTTCTTCAGTAGTTAAAGGTCCTTGCTTTAATATTTCCAATTTGCATTGGTTCTGGGTCAGGGACTTTACTTTCTTAGGGGGTCATTAGGATGGCGGGCGGACTTTGCCATTAAACATTAACATACATTTGGGTAGTATACATATTTTATCTAGGTTAACTCTCCCTAATATAGTGAGCAGCAGATGTTCCCAACTCTTCATCAGGGTACCTGCTTCCTTCATAGTTTTAATGAAATTCCCTCTGACAGCTCCCTGATGTCCTGTACAATTCCTACCCCCCAGATACCTCATCACTTCTTTAATTATCCCAATGTTGTTTGATATGTTCCAGACCATGCCTTCCGTCTTTGAATTGTTGATTGCACATCCTGCAACCTGCCCAAATTCAGTGGTTGGCCTCTAAAGGGTTGGTAAGGTGCCCTGCATATCTGGCGTGTCGACCATGAGGTCATCTGCATACAAGGCAACCTTTTTTTGCTACTCATTACAACGGAAAGGAGGGATATTCTTTTCCTTCCTTATCTTACAAACTATTGGTTCAACATACATATTAAACAATAAAAGGGATAATGGATACCCTAGCCTTGTTCTCCTCTTGAAAGGTTGTGTCAAACTTCCATTAACCAATACCCTGGCACTCGGGTTCTCATATATCACTTGTAGCATCCTGCAAAAATTCTCACCCAAGTTGAACAACTTAAGCAAAGTTTGCAGGTTGGTCCAGTTTATTCTGTCCAATGCTTTTGTTGCGTCCAAATTTACTGTAGCCAGTGGCCCCCTATTAGTCACAGCAGGTCTATTGAGCCGATCAAGCCATGGTTCTATTCATGCTAACTTCTTCCTTTAAGAAAACCCTTTTGATCATCATGTAGGAGACCACTAATCACACCACCCAACCCTTATGACAAAACCTATGCATAGATCTTATAGTTTGCCTTTAAGAGTGTGATCGGCCTGTAAGAATCATAACTTCTCGAATACTTTCCTGACTTCAAGATTAATGTAACTATGTCCTAATTCCAAGACAGAGATAACTGGCTCCCTGGCTCAAAGATTTCCCCGAAGAACGTGTTCATAACTGGCAATACACTATCGCCCAATACCCTGTATAATTCAAATGGAAGGCCATCTGGGCCTGCTGCCTTGCCTGATTTGCTGGTCTTAATTACCCTTTCAACCTCAGAGGGATCTATACTGCAATTAAGCAACATGTTCTGATTATTGCTTATACTACCTAAATCTTTACTGTAGACCCAGCTGATCACCCGCTTCTCAGTAACCTCTAGCTTTTCCGCGTAGAGGTCGTCGAAGAATAGATGAAAGGCATTTTGAATGTTCTAACCACTCCTTAAAATGGTTCACATTATATTACATTTTAGTTCACTGATGGAGTTTCTAACCAAATGTGATTGTATCTTCCAAGCTAATAGTTTCCCACTGTTTTATCCATACTCAAAGTGGGCTAGTTTGCTGGCTTTTCACCTTTCTCTGACTCTATCCTCCACAATTGCCATCAGCCTTTCCTTTATTACTTGCTGAGGCTCTTTCAATGATTCTACCTTGCCCAGGTCCAAATTGTACTGTGTCAATTGCCCTTCCACCTCCCGTCCTTAGAGTAGTGGAGACACTATCTGTGGGGGCCCAACATCCCATCAACATTTACCAGAATCTGAAAAACCTGGAATTCTTTTGCTCTGCATGAGCTTGATACATCCAGGCAGATGAGGTGGGTTTTATTTTTTAACAAGTATGATGTGATCATTACCTAGCTGCCAGCAGCCCAACAAGTAAAAGCAGATGCTCTTTTATGCATGCATGTCTCTCATCTGCACCGTAAAGACACATCAGAAGCTACATCTATGTGTGCCAGTGATAGGGTGATAGGTTGCAGTTCAAATGAAGAATTCCTTGCTGAAATTAGGAAAAACTGGAAATAATGAATGTATCTTCAGTGTTTTCCAATCCGTTGTATTAAGTAAAGGGAGGATTTTGTATCATGATACAAAACTTTTCATTCCACCTGAGTTCAGGGATCTAATCCTGATATTGTGCCATTCTTCTGCTTTGGCCAGTCATCCCAGAATAGCAAACTGGGAGTTATACCTTAGATGATTTTGGTGGGACATAACGTAAAGTAGTTTGTGAACTCTGAGTCCTGTCCTTTAAGTGCTACCAGCAAGGCCATAGTAGTTCACTTCTACATGGGAATAAAAGGCAATTAATTAGCCAGACATTCCAAACTAGTAACTCATAACCTGAATTAAGACAAATATGTAAACCAAGATGTTGTCAAACATCAACTTAGTTAGGCCATAAAGACAGCTGGCTAGGTGCCCAGAAACCATATCCTGAGTGCATGTTGCCTATGCTATTAATAGGAACATAGTTATGGATCTACTTCAATGGATTAATGGGAGTCTGACATGGAATATGATGCATTGTCACGAAAAGGGATGAGCATATACCACTGATGTCTTGTTATGACCAAGTTAGATTGCGTTACTGATAGAGACATGGGTGCTGTACTAGATATTTACCACTCTTGTGATTTGTTTAGTTTTTAGGAATGGATTGCTTCAACCCCGTTTTCTGTTGCCACTGAACTGGCTTGGAAAGAATATCTTGAATGTCGAGTGAGTTGCATCACTTCAGGAGGATTCCTCCTCTATTCCTTTTCCTCCCTTTCCTCTTACAGCTAACCACCCACAGCAGTTTTCAAGTCAGCGTGGAGGTTTAGTCCTGAGATTAGAGGACAGCTATCTCCTTTTCTGCTTTACCTGGAATTAAAGTGAGTAGGACTGTGGCAATGTGTACTGGGGGCTTAGTTTCAATTCTGGGTCCTGTGAAGGCCAATCCACATTTCTTCTTATCATTTCCTTTTATTTTATCATATTTCAGCCACTTGGCCTTTTGTGCACAGAATTTGTGAAATTTGTAATAATAATATTGTACAAGGAAAAATACAGGGGCCAGTTAATGTACCCCAATCATGGCTGTAAATGTACCAAAACTATGACTTTGGGTCATATGATGACTTAAGTCCATACTCTAGGTTGTGGTGAAAAGCTAACCATCAATTAAGGGAATGGTAAGGAATACTTATGGTCAAACAACAGGAGTGGAAGGGTCAGATAGTCACTCTTGTACCCCTTAACGAAACTTTATCAGACATCAGACTTTATCGGGCAGTGGATGTGAACGCTGTAGGTTTCCAGCGGGTAGTCGTCTGGTAGAATTATTCCGGGCGTGAAGGTTTCCCCTGCCAAGAGACCAGGTTGTTACTTCAACTTATACGGACAATTGATGACCCTTAGCAACATAAGGAGTGTCTGTACGGGAATTCCGTGAGTTTGCATGTGTATTTAGTCTATCTCCGCAGAGTGGTTAAGCCTTAGTGTGCATATACCACCGTGGGGAAGCCTATGGTCCTGATGAATGCTGAGCGCAATTAGCTCATTATAGCAGAAACATGTCGACCACGATTACTTTATAGTACACTCTGGTTCAAATTCACTCAACCGGTAGTTGTCCGTTTGCACTTTGTTTTTATATTGAAGGTCGGCTATCCCTTTATTAAAGTAAGTATAAGGAATAGCTGTTTCTTCTTTTAATTCACTGTTTCACAATATGGGCACTAATTCACAAGCCTCAAAAAACGAACCCAATGATGAAGCTAGTCACCGACTCTGTTGGTGCATGAGGGTTCTTTTCTGATCCACAGTTCCTTTCACTAACTTCTCCCGTCTTGTTTTTTCGTTTTTGACTGGGTTATAAGGTAATTAATTCTCACCCGGTATTTACTACACTTGGTTTTGTCACTCTTCTGTTGTTTGATAAAGGAATATATATGAACATTTCCACAAGCCAATGTAGTTGAGCACAACTCTTGAATGCCAAAGTCTACCTGTTGAGGAATTGTTCCTCAATTTATTCATCTCAATGATGAGTGTTAGAACTGATAAGGTAGAAGACTTAGCAGGTTAGAGGGTAAATAACAGAATCCAAGCCAATGCATATGTTTAGTTCAGAAAGCAAGAAGGCATGGCGGGAGGCAAGGTCACAGACAAAATGCAGAGTTTGGGCGATAATATTATTGGAGATACAATCTAAAAGAGAATTCCCCAGATATCCAAAGTAAAATCAAAAAGTTTTATTGTGAATTAGAAGGGATCTTAGCATCATGTCAAAGTAGGTCATGTGTAGTAGATATAGAAAGGACAAAGGGATGCCACTATGGTCTGTATACACATTGATCATCTTTAACATACTGGGGCCGATTCCGATCTCGGTCGGCAGGGCTCCGAATCGGGTTCAGGATTAGCGGGTGGGATTTGGAGGCTGAATTTCCGTCCAGTTCGTACATGGTGCGGACGACAAAGTACGATGCAAACAAGCGCGAAATCTCCGGCCGAATCGTTTCCGGGTACGAACCGTTCTGTGCGTCTCGACTGTAAGCTAACCGTGGCGTGCAATGGAGGCAAATTCCGACCGAGCCAGTACGATGCGCGATTCGGACAGCCGGATCGAGTCAAAGCTTCCGGCTCGCAATAGCTCCAGGAGCTGGTCTATGGGGGTCCGCATCGGACCACCTGGTACCCGCAGCCTTACGGCTCGGACACAGTGGGAGACCATTGGGTCTCCCCAACGCAGGCATGTACGGTGCAGATGGCACTGACGCATACACACTGTAGGGCCGCACTTGTCCGGAACGTACCCATTCAGTCAATGGCAGCCCATGTACACGTTGTACGACCGGTTCCCATTGACTTCAATGGGATTCCGACGGAAACGTGTCCGACAGACATTACGGCTGCATCGTACTCGCTCGGTCGGACTCCAGGAGTCCGGATCGGTCAGAAAACACCCCGGATCCTGCTTGGTCGGAGTGATTTCCGACCCACATTGGAATCGGCCCCACTGTGCTGTGAACATAGAACAACCAGGGAAATTAATGTCATTAGCAACTAAATCAACAGGGGTTAACTTAAAGAGAAGGCAGAAGGGTTTGTGACTCATGATGAAAAATGTCACATATTGATTATCCCCTGTTTTTAAAAGAATGCAATAACTCAGAGAGGCTTCTGGGTACAGACATGAAAGTTCAGATGTACTCTCCTGAGGAAAATAAGGACAATCAGCATTCACCTTGATTTTAAAATGGCAATAAAGATCTGTCTGTTTTCTAAAGCACAACATCCATACTGTTTCTTGCAGATAAAACATCAACAAAAATTCTTTCAACCATGCACGACCAAATGGGGCAAAACAGCCCCCCCTCCCCCGGTAGCCAACACAGTCATAGGGCCATGTGTCCAACCCAAAGTGGAACAATAACATTTTGTTTGCCCCCCGACTGGCAGATTGGGCATACAGTTAAATCTTTGAGAACAGCTCCCTTTACTTACCATAGGTAGTCCTCTACTGCAGTGACAGATATCTCTAAATAGTAAGGTACAAGGAAAATGCAAAAACCTTTTTAAACTTTGAAAAAAAAGTGTACAAATATTTTTATGTCAAATATTAATGTAAATTAATTTTATATATTTATTTTAAATGTAGTACAGTACTATTACCTTAATTTTGAATTACATCCATAATTCGTTTAACAAATAAAATGAATGACAAGTTATTTTTTGAAGTTTAAGTTAAAAAATAAATTCCCACCTAAAATCAAAAATATTACATGATTTAAGTATTACTCAGACTAGAATATAGGGTTATTATTAATTAAAAGCAATTTCATTATATTTAATTACAATTTTATCACTTTTTTTATTTAAAAAAGGCATAATAAAATATTTTATAATTAAACAATAAATATGTTTCTTTGTCAGTTAGTTGCTAAACAAAAATCATATTTATTTATATTATTCCACATTTTAAAGAACTAAAAAGTATATAACTTTATTTCTTATGAACTTATATTTTAATTCCCTACCTCAACTATTTTCTATGGGAGGGTGTTGTAGTACCAGTGGTTGGCCATGTGTGATACTGAACTTACTTCAACTCTGAGCTGCAGTAATTTACTAATGTTAAGGGTCCCTCCCTTTTCAGCTGTAATTACTGTTGAAGAGCAGTTTTTAAATACCAATTTACGTACTCATATGGGGTTGGGGGCACGTCGCTCCCTAAACCCCTCTCTAACCCTCCCGATACCCCTCCTTACTCCTCTCCAAATCTCACAAATTTAACAGTAAGTGTGCCACTTTTTCCAGCTACTCCCCAGCCCCTTCCACATTTACTAGTATAGCCCTGATTAAAAGTGGAGGGCTAAATTCAGATCCCTGAGCATTATGTCTTGTATCATAATTATCACACCCTTTGTGTTTTCCTCTGATTGATTTTAGCAGGTGACTCATGTCAAAATTTATCAGGGGAAAGGTGAGTGATAAAGGGCAGAACATGTTGAATTTGATGTGTTAAATACCGATTTCACATGTTATGCCTTATTTTCAGGGGCACAACTTATAATAGGTGCTAATGATCTCACCTTTTAATTTCCTTACTCCTTTTTATCATATTGTAAAAGGTGAGGCAATAATTGCCTTCCCAGTCAGCACTCGTTAGGGGAGGCCTAAGTAGTAAACTTACATGTGTGTGGATTTCCAAATAGAAAAGATCGGAGAGGCGTAGATTTACACCCATGGGTTTCTGAATAGCATTTAGTACTACTAGTACTCCAAAATTTAATACAAAATGCAGTTAATGAATAGGACCTATGGTCTGTAACACGTGTGTTTGTTGTCCATGTAATATAGCTGCGTGCAACGTGGGAGCAATTCAATCATACATTTGCTTTGCTCACTCAGTATAATGTGGCAAGTAAGCATGGCTGAAGTTAAACTTGTAGCTTCCTTAATGAATTTGCCCAGGTATTATGTGGCAGACAAGCTCCTCCGGGGCCATCTGGGCCATTATTCAGCCTTATCAAGACCAACCGGACTTCCATGACCAGAGTCTTAGAGTGTACTCCTCTCACAGGCACTGAAGCTGCAGTGATTATCTCCAATAAGTATTGAACACATGACCCTGCAGGGTCAGCAGTCGGGTGTCTATGAGTTTCTCACACATGGTTCTGCAGGGGCAGCAGCCGGGTACCTGAAATGCTCCTCCCATGTCAGGAAGTTTCTCTGGGTCCTTCTCACAGGAGAGGGATATTTGATACTCTTGGTGCAGATCCTCAGTCAGGGCTTGAGTCTGCATGGGTTACCACAGTGGCCTCTTCCTCTCATGACGGTCTTGACCAGACTGCGCTACTCCAGACCACACCTGGTATATGGGGTCACCAGCTTCAGTCCGCACATGGGCTACAGCTGGATTGGCATGGCAGTAATCTTCACAGCAGCCCCACTTGGCATACAGCATCATGACCTTCCATCTGCACATGGACTTTGACCCAATCGATGCAGAAACAATCTCCTCACACATTACTTGAGATGCAATCGCCAGGATCTCCCACTGGACCTTGCACCCTCCAGTACTCTCTTCTTCCTCACAGGGCACACTGGTCTTGGGAAGAAGGCAGGTACTGGTGCTCCAGGCTCCAGGGGCAAGTGGTCTTGGACTTCCTGGGAAATTTTCCTTCACCCAGTTGGGAGACTTGTAGGCCGTAGCCTGCAGTCCTGGTCACAGGCAGAGGTTTTACAGTGCTTCTCATCCTTGCACAACTGGCTGCTTGACAATTGAAACTTTTGGGGGCCTTGTAGTTTTAAATGTGATTTAGGGTCTGAGTCTTTGAAATTTATGTTGATGATCTGCGTATATTTGAAATTGCCTTTCTTCTGCCCTTCCCGTCCTGAAGAAAGCTGCATGTGACAGCAGGAGTAACTCCAAAGCTGGTAACCCCACAACACAGCCCATGGGAGTGACTAAAGGTTACTCCAGGGGCTCAGTCGTACTCTTTATGATAGCCTTATCAGGCCCATCTCCTTCCTGAAATGTGCACTGGGTCCTTCCCAGTGACCTGCATCTGAATCAAAGACCACTCTTTGAAATATATTGAACAGCCTGTCTCTCCCTTCCTCTAGTGTGTCCCACCCAGCTCATAGGAATTAAACAATCCACAAATCTGTTGGGGGAGACATTCCTGTATCTTCTCATGGTGTTACAGATAGCCCTGCGTCTCCCAAAATGGAATCCACAATCTTTCATTTACATGTATTGTATTGTTCACAGGCACATATACACACAGCACATGCATACAACATATACACACTACACAGCACAACATCTTCCATGTATTGTGTCATTAACAGGCACACATACACCTGATCTACCAAGCACTGCATCATTCACACATTGTACCAATCACAGGCCCACATACATCCAGCAAATGTCTGTAACACACATGCACTGCGCAGCACTGCATATCAATCTGATGTAGGCCACGGATGAGTTAATTACACAGCAGTGAGCCTGCAGGCCTCAATCCAGTGATGCAGGTAGAAAGGTCCAGTCACTTCTAATGAACATTACACGCTATGCTACCACCACATGCTCATGCTGATTAACTTCTGGCAAAGACAGTAGCCTTTCACTACTATAAGGGTAGCACGTTAGGCTCCCTTCCAGGTTCAAGCAGAAGGTAATGTGTGAGATAGGCCTTTGTCATGGCCCACACGCATGATCCATGTTCAAACATGACAAGAGAACCAGCACTATGTATTGATTGCAGTTAGGGGCACTCAGAGCAGGGGTATGTGAGGTACTTTTTTGTTCAAACAGGAAATCTTTTATGGGAGTACTGAAATCCATACAGTGGAAAAGCAGATGCATACTGGGATTCAGGTACATAATTGTGAATAAAGAAACCATTATTTATATCTAAGATAGTTGTATACTTTTTCCTCACTAGATTTGTTATTAGTCCAGTTCAGTGACCATTTTTTAAAGCATATATGCTTGTATATACATTTACATTTCTATAATCTAACACTATTGTATATGAATTATTAAGTTTCAATACCAGAAGAAGAGGGGTGTTCATTTTGTAATGACACGGCTCTATTATACTTGGATATTGCAGGTGGCCTAAAATAGCTTTGAAATCATGCTTAGCTTCTTGCTTCAGAGGATACCGAGCTTGTACCTGGGCCTCACTTAAGGGAAACATATGTGGAACAGATCCTTTGCCCCACCCGACTGGTTTCTAAACAAGACAGGATCTTGCTTCAAAGTCCATTTACTTGCATACATTTCCATGAAATCCTCAGGTAGGGCCCGATTCACAGAATTAACTAAGCATGGGCGGAAAATTCGTTCCACTCGCGGATTTTGCGGATTTTCGGTAAATTCGCAATTCGCGTACTCCCGCGAATTTACCGAAAATCCGCAAATCCGCGAGCGGCGGATTTTTCCGGGGGCAAAAGTACAAGCCTGGCCTGTTGTAACTATTTTAGGATGGCGCCGGCAAGCTGCCAGCGCCATCCTAAAATAGTTACTAAGTTAGCTTCAACAGGAAGCTCTAATAGATAAAATAAAGCAGGTGCCCTTCCTGTGACCCTTCCTGTGACTCATTCGTCGTCGAGGCAGGTGTGCCTTCTTCCCAAATCTACTGTGGAAAATCAGCTGTGGTGCTGGATAGAGGCTTTTGCATCCTTGACTTTCACGAGCGCAATACCCGTGCTGTTCCTGTGACCAGGAGCTTTTTCTCTTCATCTGCTGAACTGATCTTTCTCTGACCTTTTATGCACACAAGAGGCATGTGAACTCGCATGGAAGCCCCGCACGTTTGGCCCCGCGCACACACTCGCGGTTTGCACCGTCTTCCCGCCATTCACCCACTATGATGGACAGCTCACTCAAGGGACCCCTGCGCCCTTCGGGGCGATTGCATAGTAACACACACATGGTCGCTCGAACTAGTTGATGCTCAAATTCAGTGACTCATTCATTAGCCCAAAAACAATCATGAGCGTCTTCGAGGCTGGACAGGTGTGCCTCTTCCCAAATCTACAGTGGAAAGTCAGCTGTGATGCTGGGTAGAGGCCTTTGCATCCTTGACTTTCATGAGCGCAATCCCCGTGCTGTTCCTGTGACCAGGAGCTTCTTTCTCTTCATATTATTGTGTTCGCAAGGGTTGCTGCAAGTTCGCACGCGTTTTGTACAATTTCGCAATTTGCGAAATTGTACAAAACCCTTGCGAACTTGCAGAAACCCGTGCGAACATAAAAAAAAAAATCCGCAAATTCGCGAGAATTCACGGATTTTGCGGATTGCGAGTTCGCAAATCCGCAAAATCCGCGAACGCGAGATCCGCAAAATTCGCCCATGCTTAGAATTAACTTAATACAAAATTCTAAACCTACTACTTTTGGTATTCACAGAATGGACTTACTACTTTTGGTATTCACAGAATGGATTTACGACTACTAACTTTACGTCCGTACTCGGGCTGGAAATTCTGCCCCGGAGGCAGAGCTTCAGGCCCAGAGGCGGAGCTTCCGGCCCAGAGGCACAGCTTCCAGCCCAGAGGTGGAGATTTCGGCCATGGCTAAATCTCCACCACCAAGCCAGAATCCCCACCTCCGGTCCGGAAGCTCCGCCTCCAAGCCAGAAGCTCTGCCTCCAAGCTGGAAGCTCTGCCTCCGGGCCGGAATCTCCGCCTCCAGGCCGGAATTTTCGGCCCGAATGCGGACGTAAAGTTAGTAGTCATAAATCCATTCTGTGAATACGAAAAGTAGCAAAGGGCATTTTGTGAATACCAAAAGTAGTAAGTTTAGGATTTTGTCTTAAATTAATTCTGTGAATCGGGCCTGTAGTAAGGAGGTAAATACCAGTATTATCACCTTCTCAACTTAAGGTGCTTCCCTTATAAAAAACTGGACATCCTCAACAAGAATTAATTCACAAGCATCCAATAAATGAGGCCAGAATGTAGCTTTTATCTGCCTGGTATGTGCCCTGTGAATTTGTATTTCTTCATCATGAACCCTGTTTGGAGGGTTGATTTATCCATCTGGTGTCTCAACCTGTATGTATTCTTTAGTTGGTGTCACAACCAGGTTCTCTTTGAGGGCCTGGTGAACTCGATGCCCAAACCTACTACCGCCAAAGTCACTCTCCACAGAATTATTTGACGTTTGCAGTGCATACTTTTTATTTAAACCAGCCACTTTATTTTTCTTCAAGTGAGTCCATGAGTCTTTACCTTTCTCTTCCCTCTTTAACTTATGTCAGCTTCACATCCTGATTCACCTTTCTGCTTTACATATTTGTTTTTTCAACAATATTTAGTATGCCCACTTCTTTCAGCCCTTTTACTATCCCCAGAGTTCTGAAAAGTGTGGGAAATAGCTATCAAAATATTGATACCGATCTGACTTTTTGTTTTCGTCATGGTCTCTCAAATTATCCAAACCCCTACTGGAGACCTACATTCAGGAACAGCCAGTGGCTGTTTTATTTAGTTTTCTGCTTTTTATGAACCCAAGGAACTGTTATTTCATTGCCAGGACCCTCCTCCTAATATTTTCCTTTGAGATGAAGTCTAATGCCTCATGAACGTAAGGTTTCATGTCCCACAGAGAGGTAAAGTTCTGAAATAATGCTTGGAAGTTCCCATTCACAATACAGAAGGAGACCACTTGCGAACTGCTGGAAGTTCTCCATGAACATTACTAAAAACTGTTGAGGAGACTGTCTTGAAATTGCCTGTTAATGCAGTTCTTTTCTACAATGTTACTTGTTTTAACAACTCCAGTAACAATGCCATTGAGGGTGTTCCATGTATAGTAGTATAAGCACTCGCAAATACCATTCCACTCTTCCACTCTTCTTAAGGTGATACCACATAGAGGGAAAGATGCGGCTAACATTTTCTGCCTATCCTGGGGTGTCATATAGCATAAACAGCTTCCAACTGATTGCTCTTGCGGGTAATCCAGATTTCAATTTCTTCATGTGTGTCTCTGCTCCTGTAGCAGTCATTTAAAAGACATACTGCAAAAGTCACCTTTAGAGAGGCACTATCTCCTTTAACAAATGTCTTACTTCTGCAATTATAAAAAATCTTGGGTCAGGGTATGGTGTATACCCCTTCTTTACTTACAGGACCCATTCTAATGTTTTGTACTACATTACGTAACTGACCACCAAAACATGCTTGATGTTCTTAATATCCTAACAGGACTTCAAGTGCTGCAGCACCGCATGTTTAAGACTTCCCAGTATTAGGATCAACAGGTTTGAACTCAACCCATCCGTAAAATGTTTCAATGTATGCAGCATGGGAATTTGCCAAGAAAGTTAACCTATGCCCATGTTGAGGGCCTGGTGAACTCGATGCCCAAACCTACTACCGCCAAAGTCACTCTCCACAGAATTATTTGACGTTTGCAGTGCATACTTTTTATTTATTTATTTAAACCCATATTTGATGCCCATGATGCTATATAGCTACCGAGACCGCCCTGATCGCAGTCACCGATGACATCCAAGCGCTGCTCGACAACGGAGAAACAGCGGCCCTCATCCTCCTCGACCTCTCCGCGGCCTTCAACACTGTCTGCCATCGTACCCTAGTACAACGCCTCAGCAACGTCGGAGTCCAGGAGAAGGCACTGGAGTGGATCATCTCCTTCCTCGCCGGAAGGACACAGAGAGTCCGCCTCCCTCCGTTCAGATCTGAAGCCACCGAAGTCATCTGCGGCGTCCCTCAAGGCTCCTCGCTCAGTCCAACCCTCTTCAACATCTACATGAGCCCCCTCGCAGACATCGCACGCCAGCACAACCTCAACATCATCTCCTACGCCGACGACACCCAGCTGATCCTCTCCCTTACCAACGACCCCGCCTCTGCCAGAGCCAACCTTCACGAAGGGATGAAAGATGTAGCCGAATGGATGAAGAACAGCCGCCTGAAACTGAACTCAGATAAGACGGAAGTCCTCATCCTGGGATCCTCACCCGCCGCCTGGGACGACTCCTGGTGGCCCCCCGCCCTAGGCAGCGCACCCAAACCAACAGACCACGCACGCAACCTGGGCTTCATCCTGGACTCCTCCTTCTCCATGACCAGACAAGTCAACGCCGTCTCCTCGTCGTGCTTCAACATCCTGCGCATGCTACGTAAGATCTTCCGGTGGATCCCCACCGAGACCAGGAAGACGGTCACCCAGGCCCTCGTCACCAGCCGTCTGGACTACGGCAACACCCTCTACGCCGGAACCACCGCCAAACTCCAGAAGAGACTCCAGCGGATCCAGAACGCCTCAGCACGACTCATCCTGGACATCCCCCGTCGCAGCCACATCTCCGGACACCTGAGAGACCTGCACTGGCTCCCAGTCAACAAGAGAATCACCTTCCGTCTCCTCACCCACGCACACAAAGCCCTACACAGCCAAGGCCCAGGATACCTCAACAGCCGCCTCAACTTCTACGCTCCCAAACGCCAGCTTCGATCGACCAGCCACGCCCTCGCCGCCGTCCCCCGCATCCGCAGAGCCACCACAGGGGGACGGTCCTTCTCCTACCTCACCGCCAAGACATGGAACTCCCTCCCCACCCACCTCCGCCTGACCCAGGACCACCTCGCCTTCAGGAAGCAACTCAATCCCCCTCCCCCAGCGCCTTGAGAAACTCTGGGTAAGTAGTGCGCTATACAAATGCGATGATTGATTGATTGATTGATTGATGTTGGGGATAACCCTAGCAAGAAGATGTTTGATTGGTGCCCTGAAGTTGATCCCTATCAGGGTAGAAGCTTGCATAGTTTTCAGCAAACAGATTTAATAAACATGAAACAAGAAATGGGAAATAACCTTTCATAAGTCAAGCACCTAATAAACCTATAACATTAGGAAGTATCCTATTGGTTTAAGGAGGCACTAAATAATGCAACCAAATTATCCGCTAGTTGTAATAATTGGTTTCTTGAGTGTGCCATCCATAATAACTCAAGGATCTAGAAAAATCCACCCCCTGCATTGGGAGAAAAATTATATATTTTCTAAATCATCCTTGGAACACAGCCTAGAACTTGGTTTTCTAGACTCTGTGGTGCTGAAGACTTAATCAATGTGTGAAACGGAGGTAGAAACACAGTTGAACTGTAACCACCCCACAACCACATATGCAGTATTTGAGTGATATGTGTTTCAGGTAACCATCAATCCTTTGAGAAATCACATGGATAGTTACTGGAACTCCTAACCCTCTGTCGTAATTAAGCACCGAATATACATTTTAAAGATTTATTTGTAAAAAACGAAATACCTATACTGGTTCACATTATATAAAATTTTACTATGAAAAAGATCAACAGAATTGTAGCTGCAATGTTTACTAAAACAAATAACAGGAAAAATGGCAACATATTTGCAGTATAACTCTGTGGCAATCCCATTCTCATTCTTCTGAATGGCAAGCCTAACTCAAGTTTCTGAAGGGGTTCACACATGCTTAACTGTTTGAACAATAAGGCTTTTGATCCTGTTTCCGAATGCTGAATGCCTTCCTGTTAGCCTTCAGCCAAAGTGGATATTGCCATTCTGAGAAGCCTGTCTCATTTGTGTCACCTGGCACAAACCTGTTCTATAATCCTTTTCCTCTTGTGCTTAGATTATGTAAAATTATATAGTTGTAGGAAAGTGTGTTATTAGTAGGTGGAGGTATGCACCTTCAGCTAGTAATAATACCACAATCACTAATAAGGTACAGTCAACTCTCAATAAATTAATACTTGCTCAACCCTTGGTAGGTTGGCAGATGAGCAGCCATTCTTAATTTAGGAGATAGGTGTGTAAAGCATTTAATATCGCCCCAAACAGTAAATAAGTAAAAGACACAACACAATAAAGACCAACACCAATTCTTACAAATAGAGAATATTTTTATCTTTAAAATGACACCAAAACGACAAACATCCAATGTAAGGAACCTGAGATATGATTTTTTCAAATAAAAAGAGAAATGTGCATTCTCATACCAAAAAGTTTAAAGTGCCCCTTGCAGCTATCTGGTCACGCTGGACTGGTAAAAAATCTAAGTTTTAGACCGACCAGCATGGAGCGTGTGTCGGATTGGATGAGCGCTAGGTCCCAATCAAGCTTTTACCTTTGCACTTAAGGCCTGATTACGATCTTGGCGAATAAGATACTCCATCAGAATCATGATCGATATCGTACCCACCAAATTACAAGTTTCATAGCATATAATGGAATTGTAATTTGGCGAACAGGATATCTGTCACATTTGTGACAGAGTAACCTTCCCCCAAGATCTTCATCAGGCCCTTAGTCACTTTTTTGGAGCTTTTATTTCAACAACAAGCAGACGGGTACCTTGGATCTGAAGCTGGATTCGACAACGGCAGCCTGCTGCAGCACAATGCCTCTGTGAGGCCCTGGAAATCTTTGTCTTCTGTGTTTTTGGTGGGGAGCTCTGGAGCTTTCAGCTGGACAGACCAGGGCAGTCAGGCTCAATCTTGAGGTCAACCATGATGGCTTGACTCTCAACATGAAGCCGGTCTTATTCTGGAGCTTTTTACCAAAACTTTACAAACAGTTCTCCAATTGTCATAATTCTTCTTAGCAGTCTCCTTTGTGTTGAAATGTGTCCAGTAGCACCATCCAAGGGTTCAGAAGCTCATGATTGGCTCTTGGGGTCTGAGACACAATCTCCTACAATGCACCTGATCAGTCCAGGAAAATTAAGTTGTAGATGGTCAGCTTTAGAAGTCCTTTCTTTGGATGCTTTTAGAGGCTTATTTCAGCCATGTTCTACCTGTTGCTGCTCAGCAAGTCCACTTATTCTCCTTCAATCATGCACAGTACTTCTTTGATGGAGTTTTTATAATGCAGCAGGTGCAGCGCTTCTGAGTGCAAGCCTGTTGTGGTGCAGTTTAAGGTCCAGCAGGACACTCCTTTTTCTTCTGAATTTTCAGGCAGAGATCTGAGGGGCTCCTGCAGTTCTCCTATATTTAATCTCCATCCTGGACAATCAATAGGATTCAAGTTGCCACCCCCTTCTATGACTACCTCTTGCAAAGTGTGGCATATTTGTGACCCAGAATGCACTGTTTTCAAACATTATAATGGGGATCTTCTCTCCTTGGAGTGTGTGTCTGGCTAACCCACCCCACAAGGGTGGCTACTAATTCACTAGACTTCCTATCCAGCCCCTCTCCTAATCTAATTATGGGCACACCCATCTTGCTGGGGATCAAGGAAGTGGGGGCTGGTGTGGGTCCTGTGACATCTGTTCTGCTGCCTTTGAAGTGCAGATTATCTCTCCAGCCCCCTTCCTATCCCTGGCTTCCCCAGGAAGGATACATTTTCCAACCAAACGGCTGTCTTGTTTCAGCCCCATGCCTCTTCACACCTACTTAAGGCGCAGCTTGGTCCAGACTGACAAAGGCTGCCAATCAGAAGAAACTGCTACAGGGCTGCTTTTAAGTAACTTCATGAGGGTAAGTTCTGAAACGACTTTGCAGTAATAATTCTAAGGAAGCTAACCTTGGCAAGCTGTTGGATTTATTGAAACCATTATTTTGATACTTTGAATCATTATGCTAACTAACTCCAATCAAAATGTAGACTTTGTTAACTTTGAATAAAGTCTTCCAATGTTAGCCTATGGGGTTAGCAGCACTGCAATGAGGTAAAATTACTTTGGATGTATTTTCCTACCAGGGCATATATCATCTTTTAGATTGTCCCTGCTTTTTGTAACAATGCATCCTGCCCTTGGGGCACCTAGGACGGGCCTTAGGAGTGACCTATTTGTAATAAACATTTCATTTTCGGACTTTAGGAGAACTTTTAATTCCAAGGTCGAATATGGACATACTTTTATTTTGAAATCAGCCTGCAAGGGAGGTCTATAGTTAAAATGACGCCAGGCACCACAGCAGTGCACACTTAAGTTAATTAAGTTCACTGTGGTCTCTAAACCTACATGCCCTACCACATTCTTGAGACTTACAGGTAGGTTGTCTTAGCTCATTTGATTTATTACAATTGCCATATACTTTTTAAGGACACAGCACTGGCCCTGGTTAGCAGATCCCAGGGGACCTTTAGAGTCAGTAACTAGCATGATAAGTCCAAAAAATAGGGGAGATCAGGGAAAAAATGATGGCTTTCCGACACACCCTTCCAGATAAAAGGTGATAGTTAACTAACCTGCACTCTGGTAGTCCTCATCATTTAAGTGGAAAAACCTGGAAGGTCCATCTGCATTGGCACGGGCAGTTTGTGTTCCACTGTAAAGTCAATTCCCTGTAGGGAAATGGATCACCTCAACAATTTTGGGTTCTCCCCTCTCATCTTCTTGAGCCATCTGAGAGGTCTGTGGTCAGCTTGAACATAGGAGTGATTACCAAACAAATATGGCCTCAGCATCTTCAGGGACAAGACAACAGCAAAGGCTTCCCTCTTAATGGCACTCCATCTTTGCTTGTAAACACACTGGGCCTTATTTATGAAGGCCTTGCGCCGCCGGTGCCTCACTTTTTCCCATTTTAAAAGTGGCGCACCGGTGGCGCAAGTGCTTCATAAATAAGGCCCACTATCCCTGGGAAAATCCTGGGGGAGGGAACTAGAGGCGCCGGGTGCTAAGAGCAGGCAGCCTCCAACATCAAATGTTCAACCAAAAAGAGGCCGTTCTCAGTATAGTGCCCAAGGTGCTCAAAGATTAAATAGTGAGTGTGGACATCTGACAAAAAGTGAAGGAGTGGCCTCACACACCACCAGGTGTCATGGTTCATCAGAGGTAGTCCTCACCCTCTATAAACTCAGTTTGGTAGAGGACGGGCATATACCTGATGACAGGGTTGCAGTTCTAAACTAAGTGGGGGCCTGTGATGAGTGAGTGAGATTTAAAAACCATTGGAGTTACTGAATTACATTTTTAAATTACATTTTTAATGTGACTGGCAGCTATATGGTATTAAAAACAAATAAACTGTGAAATAGGGAAATTATTGTCCCCTCAACGTGGTGAATATGGTCGTCATGCTCCTGCCTTCTGACCTGTTTGCGTCTGTGGCATGCATCAGGACCTAAACCAAGGGGGCTCTGTTCTCACCAACCTCGTGATGAGAAGGTAGCACTTTGTGGGGTGTCCTATGTTACACTCCACCGTAGAACGGCTCACGTTAAGCCTGAAACACAAAACGTACATGAAAATACATTGAGAATAATCTGGGTTACTTTTAAAGGTCATCCAATCACATGCACAATTTTTTTAGAGTGGCTATATGTGTGACTTGTAACTCTCATCTGTGCACTTACTTGAGTATGAAAACATTGTATTTGAGAAATTCTCACATGTCTTACCCTAGGGCAAGAACCTACAAGCCCCATGGAAAGAGAAAATATGAAGACACCTGTAGTCAAACTTTAGAGCAGTAGAAAAAGAGCAAAAACAAACAGTAGCACAAGTTAAAACTTCACATCTGATGGTTGCATAGCATTAGGTGCCTGTAAGTGCTCCGATGTTAACACACCCATACTTTCAGACATGCCCACAACCACTCTCTTACTGCGTCAAGGTGCGTCTCCCATGGTTGCACTTAGATGTGTGCTCCTTTCCTCCCCGACGATAACTGAATGTTTTGGGAGCATGGTATTTCTAGTGTTCTTAATTGGGAAGTGAGACGTAACATTAGCACCGTGATTGAAAAGTGCCTGCCAGGTAGTTGGATCCGGTGTCCCAAAATGCGCCAATAACTGCCTGCTATTGCGCTGCCTGTCCTGCTCATACTGCCTTCCACAGAGTCCCGTAGGCGGATAAGGAGATCCGGTGTCCGGATGGGTATAGTGGTTTTGAGGACAGGCTCTGGCCTGGCCGTGGGTGTGTCCCCTATTCGCCTTTAACAAGGAGACTGGGCGTGGTTATGACCACGTGTATGGGTGTTTAGCGAGGAATGGGCGTGCCTCGCTTCATGACGGGTGGAACTAGCCAATCGCGTGTGGGGCTAAACATCACATGAGCACTGTCCTACATTGCATCATGGCGGGAAACCAGCCAATTGTGTGTAGAGTTGTGTCAACCCGTGAATGCTGTTCCATATCTGGAATTAGTGTATACTACAAATCCTGTCAATACACTGAGTTAGTTGCCAAGACGAATGTGTTAAATGGCACAAAGCTCCTGTAATAGGTTCCAAATTCCTAAGTGTATTTAAATATGAATAAAGAGTAAGGAGTGTCCACATTCATGACAGAAGATGTAAAATAGGGGAAAGAGTGGGGGTCTCAGTATGTACCCATATTTAGATTTTTTGTTTTGTACGCAACTATGCCCAGCAGGCTAGTCCATGCCTGCAGGAAAAAACTGTTGCGTGTTTATCTAGGTTCCTGATCGATACTGTGACCTTATGCCCCTATTCGGCTATAAATCCATTTATTCCCTATATTGGCATAACCGTTCAAGTGCGATATTCAGAAAGTCATCTCTGGCCTCACACGAACAGAGCCACATTCCAGCATAGTTCTCTGCCACTTCCTTTGCAACCAATTAGTGCAATGACAGAGCAGAAGTTACTATCTGATATTCCTAGATTAACACTCCGAGTTCTTCAACAAGATAAAAACTCAGCAAACCTGGAAATCCCCGCTTGCTGTGTTTTGATTAGTAATGGAACTCTAATGAGCAACTGATAGCTATCACTTCCTAGTGACATCTTTAATTGACGTCTTATGTCCAGCAAACTTGCGTCAAACCAGGCACCTGGCAGGTATAAATACTACCAACGTTGCCTTAAGCAATTGCTGGTGTCCCATTGCTGTTGTATGCTGTATGCAGTACGCTGATGCTGCTGCTGTCCCTTTGGTGGTGAAGCTACTGATACCATTATCGCTGCTAAAGCGCGAACGATGGTGTGGTGAGCTTAGGAGCTGAACAGCCGTCCCTCTGCGAAGAGCCCAGCAGATGCCAAGCTGCCCGCGGACGATGTCCCCCCTCCTTCCTCGACGCGCTGAAGAGAGACGCTGCATTTCTTCTGCTGAGAAATCCAGCTCCAGCGTTTCTAGTCTGCCCTCGCGGGTGACTGGGATACCGAGTGCCTCCTGAAGGAGATACCAGACCTCCATCATTCTATTCAGAGGTATGGTGTTGACTAAACCCTTAATGAGAATTCTTGAAGCAAACCTTGGCAAAACCAACTTAACTTAGAGCTACTTACTTACTCCCCTTCCACGTGTTAGGCTTAGGTCAGGCACACTGGGGTAGGCTTAGTTAGAAGCACCAGTTGAGTATTTTAGCCTAATGTATATATGACTGTATATATGTTTTATTACTTTTAAACCATTGTATGGCTAAGAAACCATATCAATGCTTTTACAGTATTATTTCGCAATCCTTATCTTACTGTATGTACTTTTTATAATAACAAGTCTTGCAATTGTGGCAATACATTTCTCTTGTACGAGAAGAAAGACTGTTCAATAAATGTTAACCCTTTATTGACAAACGCCCGTCTCTCTATTCTCTACATCTCATGAAAGTAAACTGCACTAACCTGACTGAGTGAAATACATGTCTATTGTTTCACACGACCCTGGAGATTGACTCTTGATCTGAGGAGCAAAGTTGTCATGTTGCACGGTTGTTGGAAAGCTGAATCCCTTCTTGTCTGTGCCAGGGAAGCTGATCACTTCCTATGCAGATAAGAAAGTTTCCAGTGACCTCTGAGCTAGTTGGTAACACACCCAATTAAGTTTAGCATAGTCAGTAGAGGCCTGGAAGATCCGCACTTCTACGTCGATACTACTGTTTATGTTATTCCAATGCGCAGGGCCTAGTGGGAAACTAGGAACTACACTACATGGCGCCCAACGTGGGGCAAGGCGATAAACTAACGCAAGACGTTAGAGTAACTCAGTCGTGCATATTTCACACAGACCCCTTTCTCCCGTAAATACTCCAATAGACGTCTGGAGTGGGTGAAAGGTTAAAATCCGCCCGAACTCAGTAGGAAGAGATTCCTATGTAAAGCTTTGGTTTATTCAACGTTGAAGGATACAGTGTTCCAAAATATTGTGCACCTAATCTTTGTCTCCTTGGAGACCAACTCTGCAAAACCTGCATTTATACAATGCCAGGAGAAAACGGAACCACTGGGGCCGCAGCAGATGCGACTCAGCAGGGTCCCGAACACACTGAACCGGGTGCAATTGACATCCCGGTCCACTTAAGAAAATATATAACTTTAAAACTTATAGAAAACGGACTGACACCTCAAGGTGGTACAGTGATTTTCGTGATAGAGGCTCACGAATATCGGCAGACAGAGGTATTCTATTCATGGATAAACTTTCCAGCGGCAAACGCTACAACAAAAGAGTTTCACTATTACAAAATAGAGGAACCTCCGGAAGAGTACGCTCCTTTCGAGGAGATTGAAATTGCACTTAAATTTCAAGAGCACCTGCTCTGGTTTAATGGCGCCCTAAAACACAATGATCACATTACCAGGCTCGGTCCACTAGGTAGACCAGGAGCAACGTGGCCGGTTCTAGCCAGCTACACACCACATCCTGACATTGCAAAAATGTCAAAGGAAGAGCTGTTAGTACAGCTAAAAACACTAATTAAAATACATAGGCAATTAGTCCAATATGTAATGCGGACTGCAACAGTCCAACCAGCTGTTAATGTACCACAGCTGACCCCTCATCAGGGGAACACTAATAAAATCACACCACAGAACATACAGTCATGTCTTGGTAAAACACCCGTAAAACGGGAACAAATTCCTTTCTGGTTAGCACAGAAAATCACTGAAATAGAGGCAGTATTTCCTGATACTACCCCTATAGAGAAACACAGAATCTTGACCATCTGCCTTCCTATGGGAATCGCACCACACGTGGAGGACTGCGACACTTGGGGTACAGTCTTTGCTTCCATTTACACAAAAACACACGGTGTTCCGTCTATGGCGGTAATACCAGAAGTGCTAAAACAGATTCAAATTGAATACGGTCCAGAGCCCGCTTTAAATCTAGGTATGAAATTACTGAAAGACTTCAAGCAGGTCTCGGCTATATTATTAGCCAACATAAAAGGAGAAGCAGCATCTGTGGCGATCCGCCAGAAGTTGAAGGAAACAGATATAAAAGATCCAATTGAGCTTGCCAAAATCATAGAAAAATGCTATGAAGAATTAGGTAGAGACAGCTTGGGTGGAAAACCAGTTAAGCCCCAACTGCTCGAAAATCCTGAAAAATTATTTATTAAAAATAATTCAAACACTCCTAAAAAGAGCTGGGATGGGAATAAACAATCCACTCCCAAGGAAAAAGTTTTCCAGTCCAGAGGAAGGTCTCCTCGATGGAGGGAAAGAACTCCGACTCGAGAACACCAGTCTCCCCAGAGGGAGCCCTCTGAGAAAAGATATAACCTTAGAAATAGGGATAATTTAAAAAACCTGATAGATATCAAAGTATTGATACACGTCCCTCTCGATCTTTTCCACAGAAATCGGAAAGAAGAGGACGGTCAGACCCAGGAGAGCACACCAAGTCCAAAGACAAGGAACCTGCTCAGAGTAAAAAATCTCAATTTTCAAAAAAGAAGGTAGCCAGTATTAAAGTAATCAACCATGCCGAGAATACTGAGGACACAGTTGAAAAACGGGAAGTGGGCATTGACAATGTTGGACAGTGCAGCAGGAAATCAGTATAGCGCGCAAGATCTTGATGAGTCATCTGGAGACAGTGGACACGAATGAATACATTCAGGTTGAAACTGCAGACACCAGACTTAGCGAGCCCCATAAAATATACGAAATAACATTGCGTATAGAGGGTGATAAGACTAGGAAAATAAGGGGTCTATTTTGGGATAAGCTCTCAATGGCTATGATATTCTGTTAGCTGAAAAAGATTGGCCCCCGGAGTTTGTCAGGGAGTGCCCTAGTGGCGAAGAAGTGATTATGCCTGCCTTCTCGAATCACATTCCGATTCACAAAAAATATACTTATGCAAGGAAATGGGCAGTAGCCCAGGCACCGGCATTGTATAAAAATCATGTAGGATGGGATGAGGACTCAACGCCTCACAAAATCCAATTAAAAAGTGAACCAACTGCCCAACGGCAGTATCCCATAAAGCAAGAAGCTAAAAAAGAGGTCAGGGAGATCTTAGATCAGCTTGAATACCAGGGAGTGATTGAAACATGCACCTCTCAAATGAACAATCCTTTGTTTCCTGTCTCCAAGCCAGACGATTCATATCGTCTAGTTTTGGACTACAGACATCTTAATACATGTTGTAAAACTTTTGCAGTACAAAACTCGCATAGTGCAGCCCTAATGAATAACATAGTTAGGAAAAAATATAAAACGACATTAGATATATCTAATGGTTTCTTTTGTCAAAACATTGCACCAGAAAGCAGATATTTGACCGCTTTCTCTGCATTTGGGTCGCAGAAAATATTCTGTCGACTCCCACAGGGGTTCAAGAACAGCCCAGGACTATTCTCAGCTAGGGTAACAGAGTTACTACAAATATATGATGATGAGGCATTATCTTACGTAGATGATATCTATCCCACAGACGACGACTTGGATACTCACTTGAAAAGAGTGAACACCATTATACTTGGGTTCGCAGCAGAGGGTTACAAATTCAACTTTAAAAAGTCTCGAATTGCCCATCTGACAGTACTATTTTTAGGGTACGAATTATCAAGTGAAGGGAAAAGCCTAGCGGACAACTTCTTAGAGAAGTGCGCTGTACTCCAAGCTCCAAAAACGCTGAAGAATTTACAATCAATACTAGGTTTTCTGAATTTCGGAAGAACATACATTCTAAATTACGCAGAAAGGGTTAAACCTCTCTACGAACTAATTAAACCTGATTTTAAACAAATCACCTGGACTCAAAAACACACAGAAATGTTGAGATCACTGCAAACAGACATGTTAGCTAAAACAAAATCCGAGTCATCCTAGGAAGATGCGGATTCACTTACCTAACCTCTAATGAGGGAGAAAAGGTACCAATTTCAGTTAAATCTCACATGTACACACAAGCAGAAAAAACATTCAGTCACACAGAAAGAACTGTGAAAGCAGTGCAAATCGCATTAGCAAATGAACGAGAACTAGCACTCGGCAAAAGGATTAATATCCTCACAGCGGAATCCACCTTCGAGGCGCTATTCAGCCCAGTAAACCTGCCTTCAGTGTCACTGGATCCGAAATGGATACAGTGTGTAGATTCTCTAGGAGCGGAAGATGTGAAATACTATTTCGCCCCGCAATTCGAAGAACTGAATGATTTAGAATATGAAGAAGAATATCCTCTGCCAATCGAACTTCTGCCTCTCCCACAGTACGCCTGTATAATCTATACAGATGGATTTGTACAGCATTTCAACGTAGAGAGAAAATCCTACGATGCAGCATGTGCGATCATTAAAGGTCGTTGGCTGTGCGGTAAATTCAGACCGAAAGTAACAAAAACTGAATCTGTAAGAAACTGTTCGGTTCAGAGAACTGAAATCAGATGTTTAAAGATGGCGCTCGAAAATGCAGAACGTGAATTCCCGACACTAATTGTGTGCGATTTTCATTTTTGCGTCAACTCTTACAACAATAAATTGCAGAGGTGGATTGAAAACGATTACAAAGATGACACAGGTGCCACAATAAAGCATAAAATGCTCTGGAAACAAGTAGCTCTTTTATACAAAGAACTACATAAGACTCACGTGATTCACGCACAGAGTCTTCAACGTGATGGCGTTCACGTTGCAGGGAATTCATTGGCTAATACAGCCACAGCGGAAGCAACTAAACCGGCTTCCGTAGCCACAAAAAAGCGTACAGAAAAATACATAGACGGGGAAACCATGCTGGCAGTAAAAACGACCGTAAAAGGCGACTGTGCAGCACTACCCGTGAACTATCCACTCAATTATGCATACGTAATCGATGCAAACTCCGTTCCTTTTGCTCGAATCCCTGGAGTGGGGGACAGAGTAATTCCAAACAGGAGCAGGAGGGGCTTCCTCTTACTGGAAGCACACATAGGGTTGGGTCTGAGACACCAAACAATTAAGGATTCTCTGAAAGAATTACAATCAGAGTACTGGTGGCCAGGAATGAGCATAGATATTCAATGTTTTGCTCAAAATTGTGAAGACTGCAACAGAGATCGCAGTAATGAACAGGCCAGTGTAGTTTCAGGATCCCTGCTAGACAGCATAAGGCGGTCTATCTGCGCAATCAAAGAAGAGAAGCGCGTCCCATTGTACACAGTTAAGGCTAAACACACTTAAATAATGTAACCTCCAGCGCTCGGCTGACGCTAGAACGGTTATAAAAGATTTGCGAGTCCATATCGGCATATACGCAATTACCACGTTCCATTCTGACCAGGGTCCTCCTTTCAGCTCTCGAGCTTATAGGGAGGCCATGGCTAGCATGGGAATTGGGTTGCGGTATTCTTGTCCGTCGCACCCCGAAGGGAATAGTGTGGTTGAAAGAAAAAACCGGGACATAAAGCGATCTATAACAGCGAAGGTATTAGGTTCAGGCGCTGGGTGGGTCAAACATTTAATAAGTGTCCAGACTAGTCTTAATAACTTGCCAAGAAATTCTCTAAAAGGTTTCAGCCCATACGAACTATTGTTCGGAATTAGAATGAACATTCAGGACCTCGATAGTCAGATGTCAGTGGTACAAGAAAAAACAACAGACTTTGACATCAAAGATCGTTTGGCTGTTTTACAGGAACTGAATGAAACAAGAAAATCCTTAAGCAACATAAAGTTAAAGCAACAGCCAGATACCACTGACGAGGCACCACAAGCAACAGCCCCAGCAAGGCCTGTCTGGATTCCAAAGATTGGGGATCTAGTCAGAGAAAAGATTGCGGTGAAGAAGGAATTTGGGCCTTCTTACAGAAAAGCAGTACCTGTCTTGGCAGTCACCGGAACAAGATCAGTAGTACTACCGCCCCTTGCTGGTAAAAAGGAGAACAGAGTTGTGTCTATCGACCTGGTAAAACCACAAGCATGTGGCCTATAATCAACAGTAGGCCCAGTGGACTCCCAAGAAACAACAGAATACCTAAACTTGCAACAATCCAAGAGGTTCAAACTGAAAGACTAATCACATTGATCAGCCTGCAGTGCACAATGAAGGACTATGCAATAATGCCATGGAACTCGTGCCTCTTAGGACACAGATTGAAACAGTTCATCAAGAAACACCAGTCTACACTAATGTGGCATCAGAAAGTGCTACCGAGAGACAGGTTGAAAGAACAATCCCATCAATTGACAGAACTGCCTCTGGTTATTTCATCAACTTCGACAACTTCTCTGAAGATCAAAACGACCCCGAAGTGATGCCAGAAACAAAACAGACTTTTAAAGAAAAAGCAACAGAACTCTTTCATCAAATGAAGGAAATCTACCTTATTTCACCTTGGTTAGAGTTCTGGTTCGGTCTAGGTGTATTTTTCCTCCTGCTTTGGCTCATCATGGTACTTTGTTTGGGAAGATTCATTGAGGGAAAATATAGTACTATGGACACAGCAAGTCAGAACATCAACCTAGTCCTCAAACCACACAGATCATCCCACGTGAAGAAAAGAGAACTGTCAACAGTAAATGTCACAGCAATTCCAATACCTGGTGGGGTAGTATGGGAGAAAACTGACTATGAGATATATGGTCCGGTCGAAATCCTGAAGTATCCTCATCAACTGAAGGTTTCCTTAAGTGACTTTGTAAAACCTAGCACATTCTCTGATGATTGGGACTTTGACAGTATTAATGACATGATGTCTGATTTAGTAATGTCAGCTAGATTCACAGATCATGATTATTTACAAGGTTCATCTAGTTATGAGCAGCTATTCTGTTACACACACTATGGTGATCATTACTTGCATAAATCTGCACAGCCGAGAAATGTTTTTATGTATAATCAATGGGAACATTGTGCTACACCACCTAAAAGCAGTTCTAAAGCATTTTTTGAGAAATTCAAATACTTCTCAGGGTTTAACACCAGTGATGCAGAAACGTTTTATTACAAACTGTTAGATAAAACAGGAATGAAAACAATGCTGACAAATTCTAAATTGATATATTCAGAAGCATTTTATGAAAAAATGATGACATTTGGTTTTGATTATTGGAAAAATAACATTGAAACGAAAACAATTTGGGGTACAAAAGATTGGCAGGTACAGGGCATTGAAGCACTATTTAGAACCTGCATGATACCAGAACAAATGTTGTTTTTAAATGACACAATACACCAAACATCCTGTCTTGGCCTAGCTAAGATCAAAGACCTTAAAAAACCGTCTATTCCAAAGCCAATACCTGAAAATATAACTGCAGATATTGAGTTAGACGTAACACAAATTTTACATTTTAACAGAACACATCCTGATTGGAAAAAGTGGTTAATCTGGCCTACTGACACAAACAACTGTCAAGATAGATTCCTGAATAAAACACAGGGGTTAAAAATGACCAGACTAGACCCGAGATATTGCCAGAGACAACATCCAGGGATAATACCAACATACAGTGTAGGGAAACTCTGCCTTGAATGGCTAACATCATCCACACTGGCTGAAATTAAGCAACACTTGTCTTTACTAAAAGATGGTGCTGATTTGCGCGATTTCATTCTTGGACCACGCAAACAGCGTCAAAAGCTTTTTATAGCGACCAGTATCTATGCTGCGTAGAATGAGGCTTGGAAAGTCAAACAAATTGAAAAAGCTGAAAAAATACGAGAAATTGATCGTATTAATTTGGAAAAATCACTTTCTGTAGTAGACAATGGGTTAATGACTCTGTCTTCCAGAATATATTCGTTGGACAATATTGTATCCTCTGCCTTCGATGTGATAGATAGAGACTTGCTAATGTTACAGCATGGCCTGTCACAATTACGTTCTATTATACAACTAGGCTGGACGCTGCAAAATCTTCGTTCAGGCTATGTGCCTTGGCGTTTAATCAACACAACGTCATTATTTTCCATTTTTAACCTTACTGATAAACAGATAAGTTTGGCACAGAAAGGAGCAGACTATACCATCCTGAGCATCGAAAAACTTGAGAGATTACCATTGACAATGTCAGAGAGTCCTGTCATTGAATGGATAATACACGGAATTATCACAATTCCGATAACAACTTTCCGATTTAAAAAGTGCCTTGAGTACATACCTGCTGGGATTTTATTTTTGTCCGTCCTGCTTCGTTATGGCAAGCCAAAGCTCAGACATAGCTCCCATGGGAATGGAAGAGACAATCCTAGTAATGCGCTACCGGGACAGGATAACTAACGTCCTCGGATTGGCCAGGCTGAGAGATCTAAACATGACCTGGTTCCTTTCATTCAGACCTATATGGCAGAACTGTATCTTACCGGTACTCCGATGTATGCTATGCGGAGATGAATGCGTGTTGGACATCTGTCTTTCACTTCCATCAGCAGTACCAATGGACGTCGATACTTTGCTCAGTCCAATAACGGCTCACGCATTGTGTTGTCCCCAGCGGCTACCAATCCTGATGACAGCATTCGTTGAGACTCCTGTACTACGACTAGGTGGTAACAGTGGAGCGAGTGACAAAAGCAGCATCACCCAGGTACGACCTTCTGTGAGCATTGCTGAACCCGACTATGATGACAGCAATCATTCTCACACCTGCCAAGTTACAGCACTATCGAATTTGGTTGAACTGTCACCTGATTTTGTAGACCAATTCTTTGAGAGCCTGTCTGATACGATGTTCTCACCCGTACAGAAACAATAACTTTTGAGAAGCTTTCCGACACACAGCGTTCCCATGAACTCTGAATTCGGCCTTCAGTTTTGATCAACAAAAACTGCAATAAGCGTTGGAACTCTATTTCCCCGTTCAAGCAATAATTCTTTTGAATTGGATATTTTTTAATATTGACCCTTTTTTGGCACGAACAATTCTTTGCTTAAGGTAAAAACTATTCTTAGAGAACAGAAGCTTCAAACTTCTATTTTTAAACACATCTAGAGACATAACAACTTACATCAGCCTCTAGCTCACATTTATTGCAATGCATTTATATGTGATGATTTATCTTGCCCTTCTTCTGTTTCAGAGATATTTCATGTGTAATTCTTTTTGCATAATCGTTCATTTATTTCATATGCTATAATTCTTGAATGATTTCTATGCTTCAAAAACGTACAGTACCTAAATTTCACGTATTACAATATACGCCTATTTCGAATGCATTTATGTATTTTGGGGTGGGCAATGTTACACATGCATCCTATTGCTCTAGTTTTAGTAATTTTGATGGGCATGAAAACGTGGAGTGGGTGTTGCGTGTTTATCTAGGTTCCTGATCGATACTGTGACCTTATGCCCCTATTCGGCTATAAATCCATTTATTCCCTATATTGGCATAACCGTTCAAGTGCGATATTCAGAAAGTCATCTCTGGCCTCACACGAACAGAGCCACATTCCAGCATAGTTCCTTTGCTACCAATTAGTGCAATGACAGAGCAGAAGTCACTATCTGATATTCCTAGATTAACACTCAGAGTTCTTCAACAAGATAAAAACTCAGCAAACCTGGAAATCCCCGCTTGCTGTGTTTTGATTAGTAATGGAACTCTAATGAGCAACTGATAGCTATCACTTCCTAGTGACATCTTTAATTGACGTCTTATGTCCAGCAAACTTGCATCAAACCAGGCACCTGTCAGGTATAAATACTACCAACGTTGCCTTAGGCAATTGCTGGTGTCCCATTGCTGTTGTATGCTGTATGCAGTACGCTGATGCTGCTGCTGTCCCTTTGTTGGTGAAGCTACTGATACCATTATCGCTGCTAAAGCGCGAACGATGGTGTGGTGAGCTTAGGAGCTGAACAGCCGTCCCTCTGCGAAGAGCCCAGCAGATGCCAAGCTGCCCGCGGACGCTGTCCCCCCTCCTTCCTCGACGCGCTGAAGAGAGATGCTGCATTTCTTCTGCTGAGAAATCCAGCTCCAGCGTTTCTAGTCTGCCCTCGCGGGTGACTGGGATACCGAGTGCCTCCTGAAGGAGATACCAGACCTCCATCATTCTATTCAGAGGTATGGTGTTGACTAAACCCTTAGTGAGAATTCTTGAAGCAAACCTTGGCAAAACCAACTTAACTTAGAGCTACTTACTTACTCCCCTTCCACGTGTTAGGCTTAGGTCAGGCACACTGGGGTAGGCTTAGTTAGAAGCACCAGTTGAGTAGTTTAGCCTAATGTATATATGACTGTATATATGTTTTATTACTTTTAAACCATTGTATGGCTAAGAAACCATATCAATGCTTTTACCGTATTATTTCGCAATCCTTATCTTACTGTACGTACTTTTTATAATAACAAGTCTTGCAATTGTGGCAATACATTTCTCTTGTACGAGAAGAAAGACTGTTCAATAAATGTTAACCCTTTATTGACAGACGCCCGTCTCTCTATTCTCTACATCTCGTGAAAGTAAACTGCACTAACCTGACTGAGTGAAATACATGTCTATTGTTTCACACGACCCTAGAGATTGACTCTTGATCTGAGGAGCAAAGTTGTCATGTTGCACGGTTGTTGGAAAGCTGAATCCCTTCTTGTCTGTGCCAGGGAAGCTGATCACTTCCTATGCAGAGAAGAAAGTTTCCAGTGACCTCTGAGCTAGTTGGTAACACACCCAATTAAGTTTAGCATAGTCAGTAGAGGCCTGGAAGATCCGCACTTCTACGTCAATACTACTGTTTATGTTATTCCAATGCGCAGGGCCTAGTGGGAAACTAGGAACTACACTACAAAACCATAAAGGAGGAAAAATCCCCCTGGGATGAGATTTACCACAAATGTTACACATGGAGTAGTAGGGATAGGAGATGCCTGCCATAGAGGAGTGGAAAGGGTATTATGGATAGAATAACATCCCATAAGTAACCATGGGATCACATAGTTGAGACCTGCTTCCCATGATCGAAGGCGGTAGACCCACCGCTGTTTATGTAGAGGATCTGTCTTCTGTTTTTTCATTGCCTCTAGGACCACTCATTTCAAGTCGGTGTCCTTGTGGTTTTGTTCTAGGAAATGCAGTGTCAGTTTCGTGTTGGTTTTCTTGCACCGGATGGTTGCTCTGATGATCATTTATGCGGACAATGATTTTCCTTGTGGTCATGCCCATGTACATCAGAACCACACTCCATATTGCAGCTCCCATGTTATTTTGGTCTCGGGAAGAATGTTTTCAGATCAACACCATTGAATTATGTGTTCTTCATGAAAGAAGGGCAGAAAAGAGATCAAGCTCCATTACACAATTGTTGGACTCTTGAGGCACTTCATTTTGTGTGTTTTTATCTGTTCAATTGTATTTATGGTTTTTGAGTAGTTTGACCATTAGATGGTGAGTGCCTACAACTATTACCTTACAAGACTAGCATTTGTGCAGCTGCTCTTACTCATAACTAATCTTGCTTTATGATTATTCATTGTGTACTGCTATAGTACTTATTGAAGGTATGTGGTGCTTACACTGTGCATACATTATAGGGGAAGTATGCCCTAAAGGATAGTTTTGACCACTTAGCCCTACAGGGTCTAGTGAGGTACCAATCCAGAGTAAAACATTAAACCCTAGTGTGAATCAGTTGAGGCCCTGTGGCCCCAGCTACCCACAAGCTGATGCATCCCCTTCCATGGGAAAGGGACACCTTGTCTTGGAGCATTGCTGCCTCCCTGTGTCCAGCGACACATGGTTGCTTCTGCTGCAGGTAGGAGCAGAAGACAGGGCTGCTCCTGTCATGGGAGCAGCAGGACATGTGCCATCTCCTGTGAGTCACACCAGAGCTGCATCTGAGCAGTGAGCTGGCAGGGCAGCACAAGAGTGCGCTTCTTGTGCTGTTGCCATCTCTGCTCTACCAAAGTTCTCAGTGGGCATGGTCACCTTGGAATTAAAAGGAAAGAAAATGTCAAAAGAATCGGAGATCCATAATGGATATGGGGGCTGCAAGGAGTTCAGCAGCCCACTAAAGATGCTTTGAAACTCCTGAACCTAATTCTCCTGGAACTTTACACCTGTGATCACAGGAAAGATGTGCCTATATTTTTAGCACTCCTAGAGCTGGGGATTTTTTTACTCAAGGGTTCTGGAGTGTGGCAACCTCTTGTTGTTGGCCCTATGACTTCAATGGCAGTATAATAACAGTCAGGGCCAATGGAATTATGTGATTGTGGAGCCATGGCAATATTCGAATAATTAATTATTTGCTGTGTTTGCCCCATATTCCATCATCTGCCGTATAACACAAAAATTCCTTGCTTAAACGGTTCAAAAGTTACTAAAAATGCAGCATTACATGTTGCCCCGCAGTGGAAGGCCCTCTGCAAAGCTGTACTGGTCACCTTTCTGTTGGCTATTGCTAACTTTGGGGCTTAAACTGGTACTAACGAGGTGCAGCCAATGCCCAGACAGTATTATCAAGTTGAGAAATGACAAAATAATTGATACTATTACAAAATATGCAGCATTATGTCACATAATTAGAATTTTCTTGCCGCATAATTTGGCCCTCACCTGCCGTAAAATTGCAGTGGGCCTGATCATAATGAATGAAAGACTATGACACACCTGTATTGAATTTAAATGGTTTATTTAAAATGTTGGTGTTGACAATATAACGTTTACCATTATAGTGAATGCATTTAAATGTTGTTAGTGTCATCAATGAATTTAATGGTGACACCACTTTGACTTATAATATGTGGCTGTGACACCCTCACAAAGCCAGCAGGCCTGTCATCACAGGTATGTCCATCTACCTGATTAACCCATTTACAATGTAGGGCTTTATTAGGATGTTGGGCAGAGTTTTCTTCGCCCGACATAGACTCGGTCAAGGGACAGACGGACAGCCGGTCGGCGATCCCGATCAACTAATTAGGATGCGACCGAGCGCTGTTCAGTTGCAGTCCAATACTTTACAATGGGAGAATTCATTCTGGCCAGAATGCATGCTCCCATTGTAAAATGCAAGGTTCAGTTCATACCTGCATCCCATGGCAGGCACCTCAAGGTGCCTTCCACAAGTTGTAGGGATCAACAGGGGGCCCCACAGGTGCCCCCTCGGCCTCAAACAGGAGGACGCACACCAAAAAGGGGCCCTGCTGGAGGCCCCAAAAGTCAAAAGCCGTCAGCCTTTCTGAGCCGGAAAGGCCGGTCCAGGAAGGCTGTTGATACCCAACATCTTAATTACCTTGGGCGGAAAGAGCTGCAGTAGGGATTACAGGCCACATTCCGACTGGCAGACGAGCTCTCCAAGCCCATCGGAAGCCAGGCAGAATGACCGCTTGCATTCCTTTCCAAGCAACTCCATCATAATAGGTCATTCGTAAATGAATCCCGCCTGCATATTACGATGCGGTCGGAACGGTCCCAACCGATAATCATAGTCGTTTCAACCGCATTGTAATTAGGCCCTTAATGTGTAGTATTTTGCAGTGTGTGGAAAAATGTGCTTTTCATTGTTGAAGAAAAAGCCCTGATTGGAGAATGAGTGTTATTGCTGAATACCAGAAGACTAAGGTTATAAACCCACATCACCTGCCCTGAGTAGGCCTTAGACTGCTCTGCTTCACTACACTGAGAGATTCAAGTGCTACAATGGGATACTTTGTTCACAGTAAAAATTAAATTAAGGATGTATTACCTTTGAAGGGCTCACATCCTTTGCAATGAATGACCCATTTTATATATAATATCGAAAAGAAAAAGTGACATCCCACATATGTTCATTCCATATTATTCATACACTTTCACTTTTAAATGATTAACATGTGTAAGTTAAAAGGAGAATGCATGGAAGAGAAAAAGTTTCAAGACGGCTGAGGTAGAGCCTAAATTGTACAGCTACACACATTGTAAAAAAGCATTGGTTTTGCTGGGGAAATGCAATGTCTCTAGGTCACATTTTGGGGTATTTTGTGTCGCAACAGCAAGGCCGGGCAACACAAATAGAGTACCATTTTTACCAGCAGACATGTCAGAAAACAGAATAGTAGAGCACGTGTTATAACCAATTGGATTTATCTGCCTTTGTGGCATCCAAATGTTAACCATTGTGCATGAAAGAAAACATTTTGCAAAATGCCCTCTGAATCACACAATAGTATGGGTAACCCCAAATTCAGAGGTGAACAAATAGCCACTGCTCTTAAATTAAAATTTGGTATACATTTAAAAAATACATATGTTTTCTTCGTACTCATTCTTCATTCATTATATTTTACCATATTGAATAGCTGTAATTTCAGTACACAAACAAACAATCATAAAAGCTGCAGCTCAGTTGTTGGCATGTTAAAATTGGAATGTGTTTTGAGAACCTACAAACCTTATAATATATCCACACAACTAGAAGAGTCTATCAGACGGAATGGACTATTGCTTTTGTAATACCGCCATTGTGACACAAGTTTACAGATGAAAATGTTGGCAAAATTGGCTATTTGTTCCTACTCAATTTTATCACAGTTTTTTTATTCTAAAGATCAATTTAAGTGGAAAAGTCTTGAGGGATCTACGTACATGTCCTCTTGCTGAATTCAGAGCTTTCCAGGATCACCCATGGGTTTCTCCACCACAATTTGCAAGTAGGTTAAATTAATAAAAATGAGACAAATGGACTACCTTTAAGAGAAATATTAAACGTGGGATTTCTTTCCCTAGCATAACAAACATTGATGCACATTTTAAGAAATGAGTATAACAAGAGGGAGAGAGAGGACTAGGTAGCTAGCCCGAGTCCCCTAGGGTTTATAGGTGATTAAACAAAAAGGACTAGCTTAAGTTGACCAAAGTGTTACAGTACTCAAATTAGTTCTGTCACGGGCACCTTGTTGGTGTTTTCATGAAGCCCTCACCCACCAACCTAGTTGGTGGCATGCTTCATCATCGGGCCCACCCAGTGACACCTAGTATGTCCCGGGTGTGCTACGACGCCTCATTACAGCGGAGCTGGTATATTGCTGAGATTGCAGTGAGGGTGGGTGAGTTGTGATTTAAAACGGCTTGGTGGTGGTCCCAGTACCCGAGGGTAAATTAAATTTTAATAACTGGGCCGTCACCAGCGGTTAAAAGTAAGGCTGCAGGACGCGTAAGGGTGGCGAGTTACTGCCCCCTGCGTCCTTCAGATGGTCAACATGTTTCAGTCAGTGCCTTAGAGTATTCTGACTTTCCTCAGGACCGATTTTTAAAAAGGTGTGGTGAAATAAAACAGACTAGTGTTGTGGTACAGACTATGTGATATACACACTAAGGCGTTTTTCTATATGTGAGAGGGGGATTCCCTTCTCATGCATACGCTTTGGGTTATTAGCCAAGGCTTCCTGGAGGGAAGCGGTAAGGGGATGACCAGTCTTTCTGATCAGAGCCTGCCTTGTACCTGTTGTCCCGCCGTCGTCCTCCGGTACCGCTGTAATCAGGCTCCATAGCACACCCGGGACAAACTAGGTGTCACTGGGTGGGCCCGATGATGAAGCATGCCACCAACTAGGTTGGTGGGTGACGGCTTCATGAATACACCAACAAGGTGCCCGTGACAGAACTAATTTGAGTACTGCAACACTTTGGTCAACTTAAGCTAGTCCTTTTTGTTTAATCACATTTTAAGAAATGATCACATGTTTTCTTGCACAGCACTTTATTCACATTTTCCCCCACCAAAAAATCTACATTTTGCTATATGTTGGCTATTTCCATGGTTCCCTCTTTTGGAATCTCCAAACTCTGGGTACCTTTAGATTCCACAGGATGTTGTTAAAACATTGACACAAATTTGACTTGGATATCTATTGCGGAAAAATAAAAATGAAGGTTTAAGAGAAAACTACCCCTAACATAAAAAAAAGTCTTAGCAAAGGGGTTTTATTCACCAGGACACGTGCATTACTTGTATTAGATGTGTTAATACTTTGTTTCATTCTCGACCATGGACTGTCAAAATGTACTGCAGCCTTAGGCCCGGATTTACTAAAGGTTTATTTGCACTCTCACAATGCAAAATGTCACAAAGCGATGCAATCAGTAGCGACAGTCCACTTCACAAAGCTAATTTGCTCTGAAGGTTGGCCCTCGTATAACACCAAAATGTATATTCACCAGTCCCATTTTCAATTTATGCAAAGGAGTTATAATTGCTGTGTCACAGTACTAAAACCATAGGTTTTGGTGCAAGCTATATCTACTAAACAGCATGATCAGCGCTCAGCCAAAGTAACACCTTGCAAAACCAAGAGGAAGCAAGGGGTCAAGTGGTTTATTGCATAACTTACCTACATGTAACATGTGTTACACGAAATGACACATCTTCTACGTCTGACCCTTGGCCGTGATATGTACTTACTTGTGCACAAATCCTATGCTAAATACTGCATGCTTGCTTTGGCGCAATAGTTCAATGTGTTGTACTCATTGTTGTCCTGCATTTTTATCATGTGATGCTTAGTGACATGAGGAGCAGTTAATGCGAGGCTTAAAAAATGCCTCTGAAAAGAAGATGCTCTAAAATCATCAGAAATACTGAAGAAATAATGCTTCAGCATCTCAGGGATTTTAGGATATGTGTAAACACCATTGAGCATAGACCAAACTATTACCATATGTAATTCTCAAGCCATCTAGAAAGAAAGAAACCTGTTCAGAATGGAGCGTGCCAAATGTTTATGTATAAATAAAGGGCACAACCCTATTGAAATCATGATAAAGGAACTGTATACAAATATGAGAAGGGTGCTCTTTGTTTTCTACCGCTCAAGCAACGCAAGCCAGCGTCGAGGGAAAGTTATTCATGTGCACCAGTAGCAGACGATGGTAGGTACAGCTCCATTAGAAGCTGAAGTTTACAGACAACATTTATTATAATTATATGAAGTCTCAGCATTATCCACACCTTGTGTCCCTTGCTAAACCGAAAAAAGCAGGCCTGCTTCCATTTGAATTTGTGTGCAATTATCATGATGCCACTGAGGGTAATAGGGAGGAAATAAAGGCATATCCAGTAAATTAAGTCATAGTCTTTCTCATAGTGTGTCCAGATGGCATCAACACAGTAATACTCTGCTCTCCTATGGTTGTTGATAGGTGATGTGGTAAAAGGAACTCGCTTTGGGAGGAAACAATGCAATGTGGACACTAAAGCCCTCATTATAGGTGGCGGGATTGCTACTGCTTAGAATTACTGCAACCGGGGTCTCATTAATTTCGAAGCTGGGGAGATATTGAGGATTTTATAATGGGGAATAACATGATTGTCCCTGGTGTTTCACCTGGAAAGCCGCCAACATTTCTGTGTGAAACACCTTCAATTATAATTCCGAATCATAATAACTTCCTTTTTCCATGCTGTAGGAAATTGGGTTGCTGGTTGAGAGGGAGTGAAACCCTACTCAAGCAGTACCCACAATTCTTGTAAGGGTGAAGCACATGCCACAAATTAACCTTTGCTCAGCCATTTCGTAGCTTGGCACAAAATCAGTCAGGGTTAACTTGCTTGAAGTATTTATGCAGCACACATGCAGTAATAAAGTAAAAACACAACACTAGAAAAATCCCACAGCAATTCAGAAAAATAGAGTACATTTAATAAATTATTTGAAACAAAACACCAAAAACCCAATCAGTAGAACTAGAGATATGCAATTTTAAAGATTAAATAAAGACAGTGCTTAAAAGCACAAAGCACCAACTTTGGTTATCTGGTCACGCCGGATCGAGACAAAGTCTCAAGTTCAAGCGAACTGCGATGGAGCACGGACCTAATACAGGGACAAAGTTAGGCCATTGAATAAAGTGCCTTAAATCCTAGTTTCTGAGTGCAGCGAGATCTCGTGTCAAAGATGCTTCATGCAGTGCTGGGTGCAAAGAGCTGCAGGCTGCAATGCGAGGTCCTGCATTGAGGATGTGTCACGCAGCAGCAGTTCAGAGAAGCTGTGGGTCTGAGTTCCTGCATCAATGATGCGTTGCGTAGTGATGATTCCCGGAAGCTTTGAAAACCTGCACCGGGAATGCATCGTGCAGCTGAGGTTCCAATGTGGAGCTGCGAGGCGATGAGTCATGATGCGTAAGTTCTGCTGGGACCACAGTTGGGCTTGGAGAGCACCTTCAGTTCCACTTCCAGGGTTCCAGGACAGGGGTGGCACCACTTGGGGTTAGGACTCACAGAAGACAGAGTACAGGTGCAGGGCTCATGGTGGTTGGAGCCTTTTCTGTCCCTGAGACTCTGATCAAGAGGCCAGCCAACTAATCCTTGGAGTCACTCTGGTGCATGTCTAGTACTTCTCACTCAGTTAGCAGAGCAGAAAAGTAAAAGGGCAGCACACCAGCAGTCCATCTTGCAGCAGAAGAGCAGCACAACAGTCTCTCTTCTGACTATAGCACAAGCCCAGATGTGTACTTAAGAGTTGGGTCAGAGGGTCTAATATTACACTTGGTCCCAGCTTTGAAGTGGGGAAAATTCTAGAATTCTTCCGCTACAGAGGTGTTTGGAATTTCCTGCTTCCCTGTCCTGGCCACAGCTTGTTTGGGGGCACAAAAGACTAGTATGAAATATTTTGTGAGTGTGCTGTGTTAGAGTCTTTGTGATGTGCAAGTGTGGTACTCGTCTCTCTAATCAAATAGGAGATAACCAATCCTGCCAACGCCTATTTCCCTTTGTCTCACTGTCTGTAAACAATACACAAAGATCAACTGCCAGTTTCACCTAATTATGTGATTGGGGAAACAGGCTGCAGGCACCAAATGCTTAGGACAAGGAAATGATGTGCCAGATGCACAAAAGTAATCTGAGACAAAATCCTAACTTTACGACTTTGGTATTCACAAAGGGCATTTTTGGAGTAGTAAAGTTATGAAGAATTGGCAGCAGCAACACACAAGGCCTCAACATCAATTGGATGCTGCTCAGCATCTGTCCCAGTGAAGCCCTCCACGTATTGACTTCTCTTGAAGTCAGAGCTTCATCAGTGGGGCCAAACATTAAGTTGAGGCTGACAGGTGACTAATTTGTTAATGGCTGCGGCTTGAACACAACACTGATGTCCGTTGGTTCTCCAGGCGGAAAGTTGATAACATTTTTCTATGTCTCACTTCTTGCAGGTTGGGGACAAAGGAGTACACTCCAACACCTGCCATGGGTCAAGGACCTGGAGGGCACCATTTAGAGGTTATGACATACTTCAGCCTAGGCCAGCAGCAGGGTACAGAGCAGGTCCATTGAGAATGGGTTATCTGGGCAGTTGCAGTGAGAGAGTACTCTAGAAGTCTGTGATGTCTCTGTAGCTCAATCAGGAGGTCAGCCAACTGTCCCTTGGATTCATGTCTGGGGTTCTGAGTTCACAGCAGGCAGGTCTAGTCTTCGTTCAGGTTCTTCAGATAGCAGTGCAGTTGTTCTTCTAATTCTTCACAAGTCCAGGAGTGTTCTGAGGAGATGTCTATGAGGTCCACATTTATGGCCAGTGCTAACCTGTAGGAGGTGGCAGCCATTTGTTCACCCCTTAAAGAGGTTCTGACCAGTTCCTCCCCTCTCACTGGGTTTGGAGCCACCCTATTTAGAAAAGCAAAAGGGAGACAGGCCAAGGTGTGAGCTTCCGCTGCCAGCAATATGGTAAGAAGTCTTTGAAGCTCAACAAAGTGCTTCCATTTTGGCAATCCTGTCAAGAGAAGAGACCATCTCTCCACACCCAGAGCCCCTTGTCAACAGTCTGAGAGCATACACGTCACACCAGAGTGGATCCATCAGGGGTCAGGTGACAGCTGGGCACTGGCACAAAAGCGTTTTGGTCTAAAAGTGTAACTTGCAAACAACAATATAAAATCAGGCTTGACCATTAAGTTGGGATTGGAAATAACTATTGAGTCCTCAAAATATTTTTCTAGGTATCTCCGAACTGAATTTAGCACTTATTAATAGTAATAGTGTAAAATAGTGCAAGAGCTAGGCTTGCCATAGAAAAAAAACAATGTGAAGGGTTTTCCCTGCCAAGACACATAAAACATTAAAAATACATACCCTACTTTTAAATATCATGCACCCTGCCCTATGAAATTTTAAGGCCCATCGTAACGATGACTTATACGTATTAAAAAGAATGGTTTAGGCATGGAAAAAGGTTTCTTTGCCAGGTGGTATTAGTTTTTAAAACTTAACATCCAACCTGCTTTGGTACGCCTGAAGACATGCTTTACAGAGCTACTGCAGTGGGCACGACAATGAGTATTACAGCCCACTATTAGCATTTAATTTACTGGTCCTCAGCACAGGTAGTGCCATATTTTAAGGACTTATGAGTAAACTAAAGGTGCCAATTAGGTTGAGGCTGATTTTAACATGCTTACAAAGGAGAACACAAGCATTTCACCACTGGTTAGGAGGGTTAAAGAATGCGAAGTCCTATGGCCAACAAAAACGGTTTCAACAAATAAGGGGGGTTGCAGATGTCACAAAGTACAATAGTAAAGTGAAATAGTAAACTAAAACAAAGTGCTAGAAAATAACAAACAAATGTTTGTTTAAACATAAATATCTTAAAATATATAGAAATGAATGTCTATATACACACATATTTTGATATTTGCTAGATATTTGCTTAATGTTGTTTGCATTTGTCTTCATGGCATTTGGTGTGGTTCATGATCTTTGATGGCAAGTTTAGGGAATATTGGTTGGAGAATAATTTTAGGATTGGAAACTTTCTTAGAATGAGAATGTATGTAAATGAGGTGCTGGCTGAACCTGAAATCTTGGTGCTTGTACAATAGCAAAGTAAAATAGTAAAAACAATTAAGTTTTAGAAAATAACAAAGAAATGTTTGTATGTAGAAACATGTTATTTATATATATAGATCAGGAGAACTATAGAGAGCGAGAGAGAAATGTGTTTAAACATATATATCTTAAAATATATAGAAATAAATGTTCATACATACATATATTTTGATATTTGCAAGATATTTGCTATATGGTGTTTTCATTTGTCTTCGTGGCATTTAGTGTGGTTGATTACCTTTGATGGCAAGTCTACGGAATGTTGGTTGGAGAGTAATTTAAGGATTAGAAACTTTCTTAGAATGAGAGTGAATGCAAATGAGGTGCTGGTTGAACCTGAAAACTTGGTGCTTATACCAGAAAAATTGGAGTATACAAAACATCTGCTTGTGGAAGGCTAGCATAACAATTTTACGTTATGCCATACTTGATACAATGCACATATATACATGGAGGACTTGTTATACCATTCTGTTATAACCATTGCCTGTAGCTTGACCAAACATGTCTAGTAAGGTCTGGTAGCATATCCATGAAGGAGTCCAGGACAGTTGCCTTCAAATGTTTTGGCAAGCCCCTCACAGAAGCATGATTTTTTGTGCAGCTGTTGGCTGCCTCTCTTACATGTCCTATGTCAGATCAGGCAGGAATATTATTACTTTACTCCAAGATTCCTCCAGACAATCTCACCTTTGACAATTGCCTTTACTTTTGGAGGACTGTGCTGTCTGGCAATAAATGCAGACCGGAAACAAGTCTCCAATACTTGAAAACGTGCTTCTAGGCTTTGTTAACATGGGCTCGGAGCTGTAGCAAATGTAAGTTATACCTTGTCCACCTGGGCCACATCTTCCCTCTTCTCACTTGGATCATCCCACCATTGATGTACCAGGGGCCATATTGTACATTGTGCCCTGGGTGGCAGAACAGGTGTGTCTGCCTGCTTTGTGCACCCCTGGCTCACAATGGTATTACAGAGGAGCCGCTGACACTTGTGCGTCCCCTTCTGTAATACCGATAGCACTGGCACACATGTAGCACCAGCGCTCGGGCATGGCCTAGCATGGAAATAAGGGAATCCCTTTGCCTCTGCACCCACGCTGTATTACTGATGTGGGGTCAGAGGAAAACATGGCTTTAGGAGGCGCACTGAAAGTGTGCTACAAATAGGTGGCACATTTTCAGTGTGCCTCCTAATTGCAGCCCTCTGAGTGGTGAAGGAGGTCCCATGGACACCCAAAACATCACTCACTGCACCCACCTGCAAAATAATTTTTCTCTCCTATGGAAAGTGCTGGCAGTGGCGACATGCCACCTACACTGTGAAACGTGGCAGGGTTTTGTAGCAGCTGCTCCGTATTTCAGTACAATGTGCTACCCCTAAAGTAGAACGAGTTTGCAGCTGTCCTTGGGGCTTCGCATTCTGCATAAGGGTGCACTTTCCCTAATTGCGCCCGACATACCTTTTGAAAGGTTTGCAAACAGGAAAAGTGTGCTGTATAAATAAAACGACCTCTAGAGGCCCCTGACTCCTCACCAGCTAATGAAATAGAAGGGCATCCAGACCATACTCATTTTATGGAATAGATACTTTTTATTGCACAGATGCAAAATGCTCTGGGTGCAGTTGATTGATTCAAAAATTCAAATCTAAGGAGTACGTTTACCAATGTGTTGTGTTCTCTTGCACCACGCAAGGGTGATGCCAACACTAAAGTAAGATTTCTCAAGGTATGCAAGGCCACCTTGTGTGGCCCGGCGTAGCTTGATGAATCTAGAGTATCGCAATGCAGCGCAAATAGTTGCATTATGGTACTCTGCCCTGTGGAGGCATTCCAGAGGTGGAACATGGGTGTTTCCACGCATCCAGCCATGGATTTTGGCCCATTCCCAGATTTACCATTACTGGTTGCTCTCGGGTTGTGTTAAAATGCTACGCTTCCCAAGGTGAGGTGTAACAAAGAGAAATATCTTTATTTCTCCTCGTTGTTTCCTCTTTATGAGTGCTGCGTTCAACAGCAAACATAGAGGAAAATGCCTCAGAATATTGTTTTTGTGCAAGAAGATGTCCTTTCTGCACAAAAACAATCCTGCTTACAACGCAGGCCCCCTTGCACCATGGTGCAACAGTGTCTGCATTAGCGCTAGGCAGGGAAAGGACAGGAATGTGCTGAATGATGTTAAATACGGCAAATTCCTGCCCCTTCACGCAGCGGAGCAAGGTGGCTTGCTGCATCGCGCTGCGTGAAAAATTGATAAATGTGCCCCTAACTGTGTTTTTTTGATGATTATTGCGCGGGTGGTTTACACATTCCCGTAACGGTCAAAAAGACGCCAAGAACAATATTGGCGTGACTGACCATGTAGTTATTTACATCTTTGCTGTTGGTAATTTTGATGCAGATTTTCTTTGCACCGTGGTAGACATCTCTAAGGTCGTGGTTGTGTTCTCAGATTATATGAGGTATTTACTTCACATAAACACAGATGGCGGTGACCAGTTACAGCTGACTTTAACTCAGAATGTCAGAGAGCCCATAAAAGAAATGTGCTCCAGGGCTAACACCTCAACACAACACATTCAAATAACCAAATGCTAGTGTCTAGGTTTATGTAGCAACATTCAAGTGCATGTGCTTGAAAAAGCAAACACGCTTTATTGTTAGGGGCTGCGTGACATGTTGAGAGTGTTAACATTTAAAACTGTGGTCTTTTTGTGTACAGCGATTAATTCTTGGTCTCCGACAAGATTTAACACCACACACGGAAAGACATCAGCTTAGTGAATGGTCTTTAAACTGACAAGTGATGGAGTGATTGATTTGTGTGTGCACATGCTTCAAACATGCCTGGACACTGGTTATGAGTGCAGGTGAGCGGGACGAGTCGACTGTCTAGTCGAAGAGATGATTCTTTACAGCTTTCTTGTATTTCAGGCGATTCTTCATTTTTGTAGTTTTAATCCACCCTTTGCATACAGGGCAACCATTATGCAAAATTCCCATCGAAGCTTCACACCAGCAAACTGAAACTCGGTGTAAAGGATTTTTTATTGACAGCCTTGCATAAGGAAAATGGGTTTTTCGTGTTGGATTAGCACCCCACTTCAAAAGACGAGTGCCTATGGTTTTATCAGAAGGAGGCAAAGCCTGTCAGAGCTACCACGCTAACTATAGGGTTCAAAGCAAGGAGTAAAATGCTTATATTAACAAACACTGAACATGTTTGCTAGACCTGACATCCTTAGTATGGTTCGCCCCCCTAACATTAGAACTACAGACCTCGTATTTTCCTGACTCCGTTCTTGCTGCCTTTAGGTCTCTGGACACTTTACCACTGCTGGCAAGTGCTAAGGTGCTTGTTCTCTTTCTTAAAATAGGTTAGATTGGCTTATATCCAATTGGCATTGTTAATTTACTTGCCACTCACTAGTAAAGTGTCAACACTTGTGCCTAGGGCCTGTAAATTAAATGCTACTACTGGGCCTGCAGCATCAATTGTGTCACCCACTTAAGTAGCACTTTAAACATCTCAGGCTAGCCATTGCAGTCTGTGTGTGTGCAATTTCAAAACTGCCAATTTGACCTGGCAAATAAAGCTTTTGGCATGCGTTGTAATAGTATCTGGGATGTAATGGCATGCATGTAATAGCATGTGTTGTAAAAGTTTTGTTGTAATGGTAGAGCGTTGTTAAAGTTGTGTTGTGATGGCTGTTTCCCAGTTTGGCATAGAGCAGCCAAACTTAACTTAGAGGTAATGCAGATAGCATTTATGCAGCACTTCAAACAGTAATAAAGTGAAAACAGAACACAAGAAAAATCCCACACTAGGATAAAAAAATTAGTAAATTTTAGTAAATAAATCAAGACTGAAAGAACAAAAATAGAACCAGAGGTATACAAATTTTAAAGATTTGATTAACAATATTATCCAAAAGCACAAAGTACCAACCATGGTTATCTGGTCACTCTAGACCAGGACAAAGTCACAAGTTCAGGCCAATTACAATGGAGCACGGGTGGGCTAAAGGGACTCGCTTAAGTCCACTGTACACAGTACCTTAAACCTTGTTTCGGAAAGATGCTGAATCCTGCATTGAGGATGCGCAGCGCAGCAGAAGCGAGGTGATGTCCTTGCATGGAGATGCATCATGCAGCAGCAGTTCCAACAGGCTGAGTTTGGTGAGGCAATGTCCTTGTGTGAAGATGTGTCGTGCAGAGGCGGTTGTGATGGGCTGCCCTGGCAGAGGCGATGTACTTGCATGGAGATGCGTCAATCAACGGTAGTTCCAATGTGCTGCATTTCATGAGGTTATGTACTTGTGTGGAGATGCATTGCACAGAGTTGGTTCTGATGGGCTGCTGTAGGCGAAGCAGAATCCTTGCACAAGGGAAGTCTGCACAGCAGAGCTGATGTATCAGTTCCAAGGCTTCAGTTCTGCTGCATTCACAGACAGGCTGGCAGATCACTTCAGGCCCACTACCAAGGTTCCAGGACTGGGGTGGCACCTCTTGGGATGTCAGGACCCAAAGATGGCAGAGTCAAGGTGCTGGGTTCAAGATTGTTTAAAGCCTGTTCTGTCCCTGAGGCTTCTGATCAGGAGGCCCGCCAACTAGCCCTTGGAGTCACTCTGGTGTCATGGGTTTAGAGATTCAGGTCCAGTCCTTTTCACCCAGGCAAGATAACAGCAGAACAGCGAGTCAGCACAGTGGGCAGTAGTCTTTCTTTCTGGCAGAGTGCACAGGTCTTGACTTGTACTGAGGAGTTAGGCCTACGGGCCCAATATTTATACCTGGTGCCCATGTTGAAGTAAAAGAAGTTTCTAGTGGTTTCTACCCCCTGAGGTGTCAGGCATTCCCTTCCTCCCTGCCCTGGCCCCTGCTTGTCAACCCCTTTATGAGAGTGCTCAGGCAGATCCTTTGTGATGAGCAAGTGGGGTCGGTGAGAGCTCCTACTCCTTGTTGACTCCGAGTGATCCATCCTGCAACACCTATCTTCCCTTTGTTTCATTGTATGGGAGCAATACACAGAGGCCAACCACCTGCCATGTCATAGTCATATGGCCCAGGAATAGGATGCAGGCAAGAAATTGTGAGGATAAGAAAATGCCAACATTCTAAAGAGTGCTACACAAACAAATGATCGACGGAATGCTGAATAAATCATACATTCAACCCCAGTCAAGAGACCTGGGTTAAATCCATTGTTCTCTTGCTCACCATGCCACCCAAGTTTTGACCCAGCCAAATGCAAATCAGTCTTGATCCTGTGCCTCATGGGAACAGTCCAGACCAAACTGCCAAGCCAGGTCCTCCATGGACCGGAAACAAGCATCCTGGGACGGGTTTCTGGGTATTACCCTTCATCAGCCAGGGTAGCTTGAATCCAGTGGCACAGCGAGCAAGGGACCCATGTCTGGGCATTGCCATCCCACGTAGGGTGAAAAATGCTATGCAAACAAATGATGGACGGAATGATGAATAAATCATGCATTAACCCCCAGTCAAGAGATCTGGGTTAAATCCATAGTTCTTTTGGTCACAATACCACTGCAGTTTAGATCCAGCCATATGCAAATTAGTCTTGACCCTGTGCCTCATGGGAACAGTCCAGACCGAACTTCCAAGCCAGGTCCTCCCTGGACCAGAAATAAGCATCCTGGGACGGGTTTCTTGGTATTACCCTTCATCAGCAAGGCTAGCTTGAATCCAGCGGCACATTTCCGGCTGGACTGTCCCAATTGAAAGTTATTACTTATCAAATGTAATAATGCAACCCAATGTTATCCTATGGAAGAGACAGACCTCACAGTAGTGAAAAACAAGTCTCAACGTTTTTCTCAACCAGGACATCTAAAACTTAAAAGTACATGTCTAACTTTTTCAATGCACCGCACCCTGCTCTCTGGGCTGTGTAGGACCTAGCCTAGCAGTAACCTATATGTATTTAAAACGAAGGTTTATTTTGCCAGGTCAAAATATCAGTTTAAATTTCCACCTACAGGCTGCAATGGCAGGCCCGAGACATGTTCGAAGGGCTACTTCAGTGTGTGGCACAATCAGTACTACAGGCCCACCAGTAGCATTTAATTTTACTAGGGAGTGACAAGTAAATAAAGTTTGCAAATTCGGTGTAAGGCAATTCTACGATGTTAAAGGGAGAGAGCACGAGCACTTTAGTACTGGTTAGCACTGGTAAAGTGAGCAGAGATCTAAAAGCCAACAGAAATGGGTTCATAATAAAGGAGGGTGAAGGCAAGAGGTTTGAGTATGACCCTGCAAAAAGCGCCAAATCCAACAATGATCATCATGAAACCAATTCGAATAGGGCACAAAAGGAACTGGGAGATAACTAAGATGAGCAGAGTGAACTTGCAATGCATGTGTGCGCAAACATGCGTGTGTGCATTTTTGGTTGTATTTGTTCAAAAGCACAACTCTCCAGTAATTCATTTCCCTTGGTAACCATGACCCTAGTGAATAAGTAGATAAGTAGAACAGTAGGATCCTATAAGGCACTCATCACATTACGGAGCAGGCTTTGTGGTATTTAATTTATAAACCATCTTCTTTTGTACATCTTTTTCAAATTCCCAGATCTCCTTGTTAGTGTAACTTGCGCTATAGTGTGCCCTTCAAATCACCATTAGGAAACCTCGCATTACATTAGAAGATTAATTTTTTGTGCATTGGTTGGTCTGATGAAATGAAGAGCTTTGAAGTGATCATGTAGGACATATTTGAGTTTGTAAATGTGTTATTAGCAAACTATATATAGTTATTTAAAAGTTAACCCTAACAAATCTCAGTCAGAGCCTGTGACATAACACAAGTTACAATTTGCAATTTCAAGCAAAACATGCATGCTGAATGAAAAGTATGGGAGTCGGGTATAGTATTTTTCTCTGTTAACATTGTAGACTTTTCTCTTTACATTTCGACTTTTTTGTGTTACTAAGAAATGTGTGCAAGAAATAAGCATTTCTTTTACAGTTAGAACTGGCTTCCTTGACATTGATTTCCTCTATCTGACTATCTGAAGGACCTAGCCATCCCTTATATGCCCAATAGAGCACTCCGCTCCATGGGCATGGGTCTTTTGAAAGTACCTCGTATAAAGAGGGCCAGAATGGGAGGACGCTCCTTCCGAGTGTTAGCAGCCAATCATTGGAATGCCCTTCCCATAGCAATTAGACTGGCCAGGACAGAAACTATTTTCAGGAAGCTGTTAAAAACACATTTGTTCACTCTGTAGATCTGTCTCTGCCTCTCTCTGTCTCCATCTCCTCAGCGCGGGGACACGCCGGGACGGCGTCACCAAGCGCTTTATAAGCCCCTTTATTATTATTATTATTATATTTTTGCCTATGCCTGCTTTGCTTTTATTGTGTGTTGGACTTCATTTTTGCTGGTCTTGATGCTTTGGGCTCTTTGCCACTGCTGTTCAGTGACAAAGTGAAGTGCTCCCTTTGTATATTGTTGTCATGGAATAGGGTTCCCATAATTGGCTTCTTTGGTTTACTGTTAAGTCCCTAGAATAGTGCACTGTGTGTGGCCAGGGTCTTTAAACCAAATGATGCTAGTGAGCTTAAAGCACTGATTGTGCCACCCACACAAGCAGCCTTGGAAAAGGGTCTCAAGCATGCCATCACAGTGCCTGTGTGCAGTTCATACTGCCATGACGACCTGGCTAGGGCACCTACTTGCCAGGCCATAACCTTTCCTTTCCTTACATGTGAGTCACCCCTAAGGTAGGCCCAAGGTGCTGGGCAGGGAGCAGTGTTGTTGAAAGGTAGGATATGCCCTGATGTGTGTGCCATGTCCTGATAGTGAAATTCTGCCAATTTCGTTTTTTCACTATTGAAAGGCTATCCGTCCCAATGAATAGAATGGGGCATTTACTTATAACATCTTATAAGAATAACAGGCCATGGGAACACACTAGGAAAATGGTGTTTAGTATCCCTGCACTCAGAATATAAAGATGCATCTTTTAGTAAGGATGTTTTTTTATTCTGGGTTTGAAAATACCACTTTTAGAAAGTAGGTATTTTCTTGTTTAGCCATCCAGTGCCTCAGCTAGGTTTGTGTACTGACTGGCTGGCTTTGGAGTGACAGGGGCTGGGGATGTGTATTCTGTTCAGACAGACACTAGGAGGGTGAGGTGTGTCTTGCCTTTCCAGGGTGAGTCAGGGCTAGGCTGAATAGACCTGGGCTGCATTCAGAGTGAGGGGAGGAGTTTTTTTTCACACCTGAATGGGCCTAGCCTGCCTTGGAAAATGCTGTCTCCACCTCCCGCTGGGCTGCTGCACCTGATAGGACAAAACTGGTTTTAGCTGGGCAAAGAGCTTCTTTGCCACCAGAGAACAAAGAAATGTGTGCTATAAAAAGTGGGGTCCAGACCGCAGATATGTAGATTGCTTTTGAACTTCACGAAGAACCTCTGCAAAGGAGGAGAGCTGGAAGAAGCTAGAGGAGATGTACTGTCCCTTTGCCGTGTGCTGTCTGGGGCTGGCCTACTGTAGCTGTTTCTGCCAAGTAGAGGACCTGTGTGTGTATCCTGCTTGACAAGGTAGCTCCAAGGTCTTGCTGTAGAGCTTGCCCTGTTCAAGAAGTCTCGGAAACAGCAAAGACTTCATCATCCTTCTGGGCACTGTCTCTGGAACAGCTGGTTTCAATGGCTGCAGAAGAAAAGGGCAGCCGACTGTCACCAAGTCTGTCACTGGTTCTGTGTCCTGAAGGCATCTCAGAGGGCACCACCACACTTCGCACCACATCCCTGGTCTCACCGATACCGCTTGGCGACCGTCACCAAGCTGTTGCTTGCACTGTGTCCTCTGGGCACTGCACTCCGCACCACCCCGCTTCACTCTGCCTGGACGTCACCGACACCTTTGCTGCCTGACCTGAAAATCGCCTGGCTCTGTCGCCTGCACTGTGACCTGCCAGTATTGCATCGAGCACCGCCTCATTCCGCATCATAAGCCTTGGTCTCACTGATGCCGTTGGACAACCACCACCGAGTCGTTGCCTGCACTGTGCCGTGAGGGCACCCCACGGTGCACTGCTTCCACTTCACATCACAACCACTATGGTTGACTCAACCGACTTGTACCAACGGGATTGGCTGCAACCAGAAAGGTACTGTCAACGAGTCTGTCGACGCTTTAGCTGGCCTGTACCATCGCGATCGGCCAGAACTGTTAGACTCTATCATTTTCAGCATTGCGGTAGCCCCGGAAAAAGATACCAACTCGGAAGAACTGTGTTTTTGAGATATCTCTGCAATTTAGAAGTTATCTTGCAAAGTTACTATTTTTACAGTATTGTATGGTGGATTTTTGTTGTATTTGGTCTTGTTGGTTTAGATAAAGTTTTACTTATTTTCTAAACTGGTGTGCTGTCCATTTGTAGTGTTTTACTGTGTTACTGTAGGTGGGCACAAATGCTTTATACCCTGCCTCTGAGATAAGCCTGTCTGCTCATGCCAAGCTACTTAGGGGGTGAGCAGGGGTGATTTTAGAAGGGTATCCTGCTTATCCTGACTAGGAAAAAGAGTCCCTACTTGGAAAAAGGTGCAAGCCATTGCCAACTGGAGACCCCCATTTCTAACATTGGTGGTCATCTGTGAGGATCCGGACTTGCAGTTGTGCCTTACATACAGTAATTGATGCACACTTCTGGTATAGTGCAGACCATTACGCAACCACATACTGTTGGTGAACTTTTCTTTTAGAATTTTATGCAACTTGAGAACTGCCAATTTGATCATCATGACCAAGCCAGCATCATTTGAAGACGATAGGGTGGAAAACGACACAGTGTCTCAACTAAAAGCCATCAGCAAGAAATTTAAAATCTTTGTAAGAGGCCTCACCAGAAAGGAGGAATACCAAAAGGCGCCGAGGGCCTGGTTGGAATCCAGAAGTGCCAGTGGGCAGGATGAGTATCCTCTGTTGGAGGTGGAGAATTTGGATGGGTAGCAGGAGGGGCTGTTGAATGTGCCAGGAGGGAGGGTACCTTCCAGAGAGGGCAGCAGTGTGTCTTCAAGTGGTCTGTCTCCAGAGGAGCTGGAAGGGAGAGAGAGAAATAGAGTGCATGAGAAGGAGCTTGTTATGCTCAGGCTGGGGAAGGAGGATAAGGAAGTAGAGTTGGAAATCCAGTAAAGAGGATGCTCTTAGATCATGGAGGAAGTTTGAAGGAGCTGGACACAAAGGCCAAGAGTGCGGAGTCCAGCTCCAATGGCGGCAGCTTGTCATCAGTGCCCGGAGAATGGAGAGTGTACATCCCCTAGGAAGTAATCACGGATTTTGTGAAGAGTGATTACATTGGTCAGTGGTTCAAGGGGGAAGAGGTAACAATAATGTCCCATAGAATCCCTGAGAGAGACACGGGAGCGGGGTTGTGGAGCTGCTTCCTAACAGAAGGGGGAGAACCTTTGCTAGCCTTACTGGGCGAGGAGCAGATGTCTTATACTGTGAAGGAATCCTTGATCAGGAGATTTGGCTTAACCCCTTTACTGTTCAGGCAGAGGTTTAGGATCTGTAAGAAGCTTGAATCAAACACTTCCGTGGAGTATGTTGGCTATATTTGCAGAGCACTGGTTAGTTGAGTTAAGGGTAGCCAGGAAAATGATTGTCAAGGGCTCCATGATTTGGTTGCATGGGAGCACTAGGTTGCTAGTTGTTTTCCAGAGCTACACCAGTATTTGATTGGCAGTAGGCTGACTGACCCCAAAAAGCTGGCTGTAGAGGCGGACAGCTATGTCACTACCAGGGTCCACAAAGGGCATGTAAGGGCCTCTGGACCCCAAGACAGCCTTGGGCAACAGATTAATTCTGATCTTGGTGGACCATGCCACTTGGTACCCTGAGGCCACCCAACTCTGGACTGTGATTGCCCCGTGGTGGGTCAGACATTGATTGGAATCTTCTATTGTGTGGGATTCCCCATACAGGTGGTGTCTGACCGGTGGACCAATTTCATATCTAGGTATATGAAATCTCTATGGCAGGAGTGTTAGAAAGTAGGTATTTTCCTGCTTAATCCAGTGTTCCTCTGCTAGTTTTGTGTATTGACTGTTTGGCTTTGGTGTGACAGAGGTTGGGGATGTACATTCTGTTCAGACAGCCACTTGGGGGGTGAGGTGTGTCCTGCCTCTCCAGTGTGAGTCAGGGCTGGGCTGAATAGACTTGGGCTGCATTTATGGTAGGGGAAGGAGATTTCTTTCACACCTGAATGGGCCTGGTTTGTCTTGCACAATCCTGTTTTCACCTCCTGCAGGGAAGCTGCAACAGAGAGGACAGAACTGGTTTTGGTGCGGCAAAGAGCTTCTCTGCCACCAGAGAACAAAGGAATTTGTGCTATAAAAAGTGGGGCCCACACCCCAGAATTTTAGATCACTTTTGGACTTCAATAGGAACCTCTGCCAAGGAGAAGAGCTGGAAGAAGCTGGAAGAGAAGTACTGCCCCTTTGATCTGTGCTGTCTGTGGTTGGCCTGCAGTAGCTGTTTCTGCCAAAGAGAGGAACTGTGTGTGTATCCTGCTTGACAAGGCATCTCCAAGGGCTTGAGGTAGACCTTGCCCCCGTTCAAGAAGTCTCAGGAACAGCAAAGACTTTACCATCCTTCTTGGCACCGTCTCTCGAACCGCTGGTTTCAGTCGCCGCAAAAAAAGAGCAGCCTACTCTTTCACCAAGTCCTTAACTGGTTACGTGTCCTAAAGGTACCACCACACATCTTACCGCATCCCTGGTCTCACCAATGCTGCTGGGCAACCGTCACAGAGCCCTGGCTTGCACCCCATCCTGTGGGCACCGCACTCCACACATCCACACTTTACTCTGCCCGGACATCACCGACACCTTTGCTGCCTGACCCGAACATCGACCGGCTCCATTGCCTGCACCGTGACCCAGCTGCGGCCCTTGGAGGGAGTTACGGTGGGGCAGGAAGGTGGGGCCGGGGAGGGGCAGGGTGAGGGGTGCTAAAAACCAGAATATGGATATATGGATATGCAAAATGCGATGCAGTGCGTGCTACGAAATCCGTTTTATTAATTAAATTGTTTATTTACCTGCAATTATCCATATTCCGGTTTTTATCACCCCTCACCCTGCCCTGCCCCTCCACCGCCCCTCCTTTCTGCCCCACCAGAACTCCCTCCACGAGCTGTGGCTGCCGTGACCTACCAACTCTGCATTGAATACTGCCTCACTTCGCATCGTAAACCTTTGTCTCACCGAAGCCATTGGACGACCGTCTCCGAGTGTCTGCCAGCACTGGGCCATGAGGGCACCGCAAGCTTCACAGCTTCCACTTCACATCACAACTGTAACGGTTGCCCCGACCGACTCGTACCAACGGGATCGGCAGCTTCAAGAAAGCTACTGTCTACGAGTCTGTCGATGCTTTAGCTGGCCCGTACCGACGCAGTCTGCTGGAACTATTTGACTCTGTATTTTTCAGCATTGCAGTAGACGGAAGTACCGACTCGGAAGAACTGTGGGGCAGATTTATGATAACTGGCGCATCCCCAGGGATGCGCCAGTTATTTTTTGCCGCTGCTCCGCCACCCATGGTGCGCCGCATTTACAATGCGGCGCACCATGGGGCAAAAACGGCACAGATGCGTGACGCATCTGTGCCGTAAAGGTGCCGCATTGCTGGAGTTGCGTCGCAAGCACGACGCAGCTCCAGCAAGGCTCGGGGTGCCCTATCTGTCCAATGCTGCGTCAAGCCTTACGCCTGCTTCAAGCAGGCGCAGGGTTTTGACGCAGCATTGGCCTGAAAGTGACTGAGTGAAATCTTATAGATTTCACTCAGCCACTTTTGCGAGGCGCACCTGCCCTGGAACGCCCACTCTGCGCCGGAACGCCCACAAGTGGCGCAGGGCTTTACAATGTGACGCATCTGCCTAGATGCGTCACATTGTAAATGGGTCGTAGGGATGCGCCACGTTTACGCCGCAGTTGCGTGACGCAAACGTGGCGCATTCCCAACATAAATCTGCCCCAGTTTTTTTTAGATATTTCTGCTATTTAAGGGTTATCTTGTAAATTATCTATTTTTACAGTATTGTATGGTGGATTTTTGTCATATTTGGTCTTGTTGAGTTAGATAAAGTTTTGCTTATTTTTCTAAACTGGTGTTGTGACCATTTGTAGTATTTTCACTGTGTTACTGTAGGTGTGCACAATGCTTTACACCCTGCTCCAGAGATAAGCCTGTCTGCTCATGCCAAGCTACCAAGGGGGTAAGCAGGGCTTATTTTAGAAATGTATCCCCTTACCCTGACTAGAAAAAGGGTCCTTACTTAGACAAAGGTGCAAGCCATTGGCAACTAAAGTCCCCCATTTCTAACAATTGCCATACGTTTCCATTAAGCAACCTACTTTGATATTATACATTTTAGAATCAATTTACAATACAACATATATGTTAAAGAACAGCATACAAGATACGCAGAGACGGTGTAATGTAGACAAGGACAATATTTTCTTATTTGGTGGCAAAGGTTTAGAGGTTTGAGCTTCACAATGATCGTTTCTAGGAAGATCAAGATTGAAAATAAACACAAATGACGAAAGTCATTGAAAGTGAATAATGTCAACATAAAAACAACAACATTTCAACGATTACATTTGCACCATGTAAATAGTGGGGCATTATAGTCATAAAATCAAGGACGTTTATAACTGGATAAGATTGCTTTCTAAGTATCACACATTTGAATTTTAAGCAAGATTTGCAGCACTCTGTTTATTACTGGTAACAAAGATATCATTTTGAGATTCCAGGTTTTGGGAGCATCGTTGGAGAATGATTTAAATAATGTATTTCTTCTTGAGGTTGTTAGAGGTGATGAACAATAATAAAGAAATACTAGTGTTTTAATTCATATAGACAACGCTACACATAAACTGACCTCTAAAGACAAAGGGTTAATCTCAGTCTTGACACAGTAGCCAACAACAATGACAGAGTTTTCCATGAAAATACATTTCAAAGTGGATGCAATGCTGGTAAATTATATCGATGTAAAATATAGACGGCTACATCTTGGATTCATGGATGAATTACGTAGTTTCGTTAGCTTGCTTTTAAATAATGTATATTGACAAGTGTTAAATATCAGTCACTTAAAAAAAAAATCTATATTTGAGATCTGTTTATGCAAAAATAGAAAACTTGTTGCATATTCTTAGAGACACGGGAATCCTGTGCGAATTAATATTACCATATGTTAGCTATATTAGAATGTAGCTTTATGTGTCTGAATTCGAAAAACCTGGGCTACATAAGTCGAAAATTAGGACAATCTCTTGTGAGGCAATCATAAGAGGTACATTTGGTGTGAGAGTAAAGTTACTGTGACAAAATCATATGACTAACCACCAGACGAGACCCAATTTTACTGGCAAGAAAACCGGCCGGTCAAATCATTTTAGGCTTTGACTGTAACAGCACCCAGACCTCGACTAGGGTGTGTGAAATTCGTGCACTTTGCCTTTGCATATTTGCATTATATTTTTGCAAAAGTACTTGAAATTAAGTTTAATTAGGCAAAAATGGAGCAGTATTTTAGCATTAAATGCATCTCTGCATCTATTTTAGACACGAAGGGTGCATTTTACACAAAAACAGCACAAAAAAATAAAACGCACTGCAAACAACAGCCTCTCAAGCTCTGTTGTTTGCATTGTTCCTGCATGTTTGCAGCAGATTTTTACTGTAAAGGGAGCATTTAGAGTAACCTTTTACAATGAACGGCATGTGATTATGCGTAGCAGCATAATAGTGTCATAATGTAAAATTCCTATAATAAGAGTAATGCAAAATTACCAAAATTGCAATGATTATGCCAACATTACACATATTTTGCCCAGGCCTGTGGTCTGCTGTTTATGCTCTTTTTGCACCCTGTAGAAGAAAGTTAAGGAAGACACATAATCGTGGTAGACTTAGATTAGAAGAATGTTATCCCTTTCCTTGCTTTAGAAAACTAAATGTCAGTGTTAGACCTGTCATCCTTAGGGTGGTCTTTCCCCTAACTTTTTGTATTTCACATCCCATTTTTGCTGATTCTTTTTGTTGGATTTGAAATCTGAGCACTTTACCACTGCTAACCAGTGCTAAAGTGCATGTGCTTCTTCCCTAAACATGTGAACACTGGGTGGACCTATGTAATTACTTGAAAAGTATACCACATACCCAGGGCCTGTATGTGAAATGCTACTAGTGGGCTGCAGTAACCCGCAGGGCATGTGGCTATGTAAGTACAAATTAGGGCACGTCTCTTTATGTTTTGGATGTCCTGGTAGTGACAAACAGCCTATTTGGTTTTTCACTACTGTGAAGCCTACCCCTCTCTTAGGCCATCATTGGGAATTTCATAATACACTGTTAAGCTGTATTTCATGATCAAAGAGGAGTAGCTTTTTCATGTTTCATATGTTTGTAATGGCAATGATAAATATTCCATACTGATGAAGCTGGATTTAACATTGCTGTATTAGAAATTCCACTTTTAGATAATGGACCTTCCTCTGTACTTACTTTTCTTTGTGCCTGACAGCCTGTCTCCAATACATGTCTGGGTTTGTTGACAGCTACTCATTGTGCATTCCCTCTAGACAGCCAAAAACACAGGAAGGTGAGGCTCATCTACATGCTGAGCTCCCATCTGCATTCTGATGGGTCTTCCTGGACAGGGAGCAATGGAGAGGCTGTCACTTACACTTCAATAGGTAGTTTCCTGTTCACACACAAATTAGTGTTTACACCCCAGAGATAGCCTGGCAGACATGACTGGGTTGAAAGGGATCCTTGTGCACTTCAGAGAGCTCCTTTGAAGTCATCCCCTACTTCTATGCACTTTTGGGTATGAGTACTAGGCCTCTGACCACCTAAAATAAGACACTTCTTGGACCTGTAAGCAGCCACTGCTATTTAAGGGTTATCTTGCAAAGTCCCTGCATTGACAGCAGGACTGCTGTGCTGCCAGGAAGGGCTGCCACTCTATTAACTGCTCTGCTGTGTTGTTCTACTGCTTGCTTCTTGCTGTGCTTATGGAGGGACTGCCATTCTGCTCCCAGCCTTGTTGCTCTGTCTTGCTGCCTGCTACCTGCTACCATTTTCTGTGCTGAAATTAAAGTGCTCTCCAAAGACTTACTGGCTTCCCCCCTGTTCACGAATTCTGAGGGCCATTAAAGAGTTCACCACTGCTATGGAACTCTGCTAATCGGGAGTCTGGAAGCTACACTTTGACCAGAAGCAAACCGTGCCTTATCAACAGCTTGTGCTTTTCAATAATGAGCGCTCTGCCGGGAGAGAGATTGATCGACTTTCTGCCTTGCTCAGGATGAGGCTGTGCCTTGTGAAAAGAACAAGCACTTCCGTTGGGTAAGGACCAAGTGCCCTGATTCTGCCAAAGACACTGAAGCACCGCATTAAGCCGCATACCTGACGCAGAGTGTTGTCAGGCAACGTTGAGCCCCTTCTACGCTTCAGAAGGGAGATTGCTGCAGTGCTGTATGAGAACAGCTTTGAGGGTCCTGTATATTAGGCCCCCAACACCGGCCGTTCATCTTGCTGGAGAAGGTACTGTGCATAGTTAGACCTGGGAGATCCCTGCAGCTGTTGTCGCTTTTGCAGGCTGTTGAGACTGCCTACATGCCATGTCCCAAGGGACCGGACGAGAAGCTTCCTGTAATAGTCATCACTGGACACTGATTTACCAACATGGTTGCAGCTGCATGGCTCATGATCGATTGATTGGATCCTCCCGTATGTAACCCATTTGGCTTGACAGTATATAAACTGCCAAATGCCAGTGTTCTTTCAACATTCATCTCTTCAAGCACTGTGATTTACCTATATTTTAAAAACACTCATATCTCGAAAAATATATATTAGATTTTTATTGTTTAGGCCTTAATGTGTTTATAATATAACAACCTATTTTTATAAACCTGTGTGGAGTCTTTTTGCCATGTATTCATTGTCTTACTTTGTGGGTGTGTTGCACAAACACTTTACACATTGCCTCTTTTGTTAGGCTCGCCTGCTCTCTGCAAGCTGCCAGAGGGTAGGTACAGGCCATATTAGCTGTGTATCTAGTTTACCATGACTAGAGTGGTGGGTTCTGCGTGGTCTGGGTGCATACTTGAGCCAACCAGAAACCTCATTTCTAACATTCTGATCCTGTGGGTTTGGTACACAGTAGGGAGAAGGAGAATAAGTCCCTATGTATTTCACCTTTTCATGTATAGTGCTGGTGGAAGCCACACTATGTCATAATATGGGGATTATGATGTTCATTACTAATTGTTGAGTCTAAGACATATAGCCAGTCAAGGGGTTGTGCATCTATGATTAGGCTTTATAGCCTCAATAGATTCATAGCTCATTTGGCAAATTAGGTTTTATATTTGGTGAGGTTTTTATGTCATAATTTTAGAAATGACTTTCAGTGTGTCATAAGGCGGAGTGATGGGGCTTTCAGACTCTTGCAAGAAGTAGAGATGGGTACAAATCCATGTCTAGGAAGGATTTTATGCACAAGGACAAGAGTGGGTTGAGGGGTGTGGAAAGGAAAGGAAAGGAAAAAATGGGTAGAGGCATACCTCGCGCGGCAGTTTACAAGACTACATACTGTAGCTTGTTTCCTAATGGGGTGATTCGACTTTTATCTTGCAATGTAAATGGTATGAATAATAGGTGCAAATATTCGGCTGCTCTAGCTTGGTTTAAGACTAGAGCTCCTAATGTTGGTTCAAATGGGGTTCAGAGAAGGGTGGCTATTTATTTAATTTCATTTCATTATGATTCAAAATGTTACAAATTAATGGAGATCAGTTAGGAAGATGTTTATGGGTCACAGAGGCAAGAGATCCAACATATATAAACTTTGCAAGCTATAATAGCACAATTCATAATGAAGTATATGCCAGAAATCTGCTACATGACGCAGCATTGTGCTTTGCCGTTTCTATAATTTTACATGAGGACTTTAAATTTATCCAGACCATTGAAATCGATGCTTCACATAAATGCAAGACAAAACATTAACCACAAATAGCTTTTATTGTTTCCAGTTTGAAAGTGGATTGTTCCAAGGCATTTAGGTCATTTACTTAATAAACAATATATGTGTTGCTCTCCAAAGTTTAATACTGCCACCAGTTTAGAATCATTTGACATCTCAAAGTGTTATTTCAAATAGGTTTTCTGGTCACACTATTATCTAAATAAATATGGAGATAGACTTTACATTGACCCCTAATTTAAGATGGGCATTTGATAAAACCTTAGATTTGTATAAAATTGAAGAAACAAGCTTATTTATGGCAAAGTTTATTTCTGGTATGTCAAAGCTGCCCCGGGCTAAACAAAATCCGAAAGATCATGTTTCTTGGAGTGTACTCATGAATGAAAGAAATTTTGAACAAAAATATTAACACAATAGTGAGCATGAATATTATATATAATGTATTCATCTTATGAGGAAATTAGTAGCATTTCACTATCTCAGTATTTGAAAATGATAAATTTTCATAAACTCTCTCTTGTCGAGCAACCATGTATGACTAATCCTATTACTTTTACAGAAAATTAAATCTTTATTAGATGGTTTAGCCAATGCAAAAGATGCAATACCTGTAGAGGCATTTAACATATTTTTTCCACAGTTACAAGACGTTTTATTAAGTATTTTCAACCAAATTATGGGGCTCATTAGGATGGCGGACGGAAGTGCGACCGCAGTCCTGGAGTAGGCGGAAAATGCCTTTTCCGTGTCCGCCTGCCGCGATCACTCCGTCCGCCATATTAGGATAGTAAACACTGTCAAAAATCCATGCGCGACGGAAGAGCATGCACCGCCGCCGAACTACACCCGACCCTGCGGCGGATGTAACCAATCCAGAGACACCGCCTTACGGACTGACGTCAACGACCGTCCTCCAAATCACGATGGCGAAAAACACACATAAAACCGCTGCGAAAAACAACCTGCCTGAACACGGCGGATTCCCCACAGCGAAGAAACCACACATTGCAGAGATACCCACCACAAGCTGCTCACCGTCATGGACCCAGCGCTACACGCATTTCCGATACTCTTCGCGCTCCACCACCTGCAAGTCATGGACCATCATCGACGATGACGCAGGTACGCAACACACCATTTGCTGTCTGAAGGGGAGTACCTGCCAGGGCCGTGACGTTGGGAGGGGGAGTGTCATGTTTGAGAAACCACATTAGATCGCAAAAAGATATCCACAATTGAAGTACACAAGCAGGAATGACAACGACAAACCACTACACATGATTGACTTGCTTTATTAAACATAATAGGGGTATATTCACTGAGAATGCAAGAGCATGGGCACTGGGTACAACAGAGCAGGTACATCATTGGCAACACATGAGAGGGCAGAATGCAGTATCACAACAGCAACAGGGCATTGTGGCCAACAGAGCAGGTACATCAGAGGCAGCACATGAGAGGGCAGACTGCAGTATCAGAACAGCAACAGGGCATTGTGGCCAATAGAGCAGGTACATCAGAGGCAGCACATGAGAGGGCAGACTGCAGTATCAGAACAGCAACAGGGCATTGTGGCCAACAGAGCAGGCACACCAGAGGCAATACATGAGAGGGGCTAAGTGCATCAACAGTCCATTGCACTGAACAGGTACATCAGAGGCAGCACATGAGAGGGGCACAGAGCATCAACAGTCCATTGCACTGACCAGGTACATCAGAGGCAGCACATGAGAGGGGCACAGAGCATCAACAGTCCATTGCACTGAACAGGTACATCAGAGGCAGAACATGAGAGGGGCACAGAGCATCAACAGTCCATTGCACTGAACAGGTACATCAGAGGCAGCACGTGAGAGGGCAGCCTGCAGTATCAGAACAGCAACAGGGCATTGTGGCCAACAGAGCAGGTACACCAGAGGCAGCACATGAGAGGGGCTAAGTGCATCAACAGTCCATTGCACTGAACAGGTACACCAGAGGCAGCACACGAGAGGGGCTAAGTGCATCAACAGTCCATGGCATCGAACTGGTATATCAGAGGCAGCACATGAGAGGTCAGACTGCAGTATCAGAACAGCAAAAGGGCATTGTGGCCAACAGAGCAGGTACATCAGAGGCAGCACATGAGAGGGCATACGGCAGTATCAGAACAGCAACAGGGCATTGTGGCCAACGGAGCAGGTACATCAGAGGCAGCACATGAGAGGGCAGACTGCAGTATCAGAACAGCAACAGGGCATTTTGGCCAACAGAGCAGGTACATCAGAGGCAGCACATGAGAGGGCAGACTGCAGTATCAGATCAGCAACAGGGCATTGTGGCCAACAGAGCAGGTACATCAGAGGCAGCATATGAGAGGGGCTAAGTGCATCAACAGTCCATTACACTGAACAGGTACACCAGAGGGAGCACATGAGAGGGCAGACTGCAGTATCAGAACAGCAACAGGGCATTGTGGCCAACAGAGCAGGTACATCAGAGGCAGCACATGAGAGGGCCTAAGTGCATCAACGGTCCATTGCACAGAGCAGGTACATCAGAGGCAGCACATGAGAGGGGCTAAGTGCATCAACAGTCCATTGCACTGAACAGGTACACCAGAGGCAGCACATGAGAGGGCAGACTGCAGTATCAGAACAGCAACAGGGCATTGTGGCCAACAGAGCAGGTACATCAGGGGCAGCACACGAGAGGGCCTAAGTGCATCAACAGTCCATTGCACAGAACAGGTACATCAGAGGCAGCACATGAGAGGGCAGACTGCAGTATCAGAACAGCAACAGGGCATTGTGGCCAACAGAACAGGTGCATCAGAGGCAGCACATGAGAGGGCAGAATGCAGTATCAGAACAGCAACAGGGCATTGTGGCCAACAGAGCAGGTACATCAGAGGCAGCACATGAGAGGGGCACAGAGCATCAACAGTCCATTGCACTGAACAGGTACACCAGAGGCAGCACATGAGAGGGCAGACTGCAGTATCAGAACAGCAACAGGGCATTGTGGCCAACAGAGCAAGTACACCAGAGGCAGCACATGAGAGGGGCTGAGTGCATCAACAGTCCATGGCATCGAACAAGTACATCAGAGGCAGCACTTGAGAGAGCAGACTGCAGTATCAGAACAGCAACAGGGCATTGTGGCCAACAGAGCAGGTACATCAGAGGCAGCACATGAGAGGGCAGACTGCAGCATCAGAACAACAACAGGGCATTGTGGCCAACAGAGCAGGTCCATCAGAGGTAGCACATGAGAGGGGCTAAGTGCATCAACAGTCCATTGCACTGAACAGGTACATCAGAGGCATCACATGAGAGGGGCACAGAGCATCAACAGTCCATGGCATCGAACAGGTACATTATTGTCAACACATGAGAGGGCAGACTGCAGTATCAGAACAGCAACAGGGCATTGTGGCCAACAGAGCAGGGACATCAGAGGCAGCACAAGTACGTGGTTCAAGGTACCCGTCCCAAGGACAACAACAATGCAAGTCTGGTTACAATGGACAATCTACACACCAAGTCAAATGACATGTGAGTGAAGGTAAATACACCTCACATCACCGAAGCTGGTGGACTGCCTGAACTACTTGCCTCTGACACACTGGTAGCACCAGAAACTGGAGTGTGAGACACAGCCACAGCTCTAGTGACTGACACATGAGCCATCAACCCAGACACACTGCCAGCACCAGATATAGGAGTGTGAGACACAGCCACAGCTCTAGTGACTGACACATGAGCCATAGACCCAGACACACTGCCAGCACCAGACATAGGAGTGTGATACACAGCCACAGCTCTAGTGACTGACACATGAGCCATAGACCCAGACACACTGCCTACACCAGAACCAGGAGCGTGACACACAGCCACAGATGTAGTGACTGACACATGAGCCCTCGATCCAGTCACACTGCCAGCACCCGAAACAGAAGTGTGAGACACAGCCACAGCTCTAGTGACTGACACATGAGTCATCATTCCAGACACACTGCCAGCACCAGAAATAGGAGTGTGAGACACAGACACAGCTCTAGTGACTGACACATGAGCCATAGACCCAGACACACTGCCAGCACCAGAAACAGGAGAGGGCACAACTGAGACAGTGCCACTACATAATTCATGACAGCAAACAACAGACACAGTGCCACTATCTGACAACTGAGAGTGAACCTCTGATGTGCCACTGGGAACACCGAAATTATGAGCCACAGGGCTGTTTGGGCCAGGAGGCAGGGTGGCTCTGGGAGCTGGGGATAGCTGTACTGGAGCGACATCGGGGTGGTCAGGTGTCAATGGTGTGTGTCTACGTTTCTTAGGGATATGTGAGGGCACCCTGGACATGACAGGACTGGAAAGTGGTGCGGACTCAAATGAAATATCACCCACCAAAGGTGGAGCATCTGCTGCTGGGGGTCTGCTCTCTGGGGACGTGCTGGACCCTGCTTGTCGTTTGCTGTGTGCCTGCCTTCTGGCCTCTGCATCATGTGTAATGAGGGATGCAACAACAGGCTACTCCTTCCTCTGCTTCTGACGGGCCTGGATGGGAGTGGTGGTATGGGGGAACTCCGTCGCGGCGACATCTGTTTTCCGTTCCTTCAACAACATCAGCCTCAGTGCAGCCAGGGGTGATGTATGCCTGTCCTTGATTGAGCTAGTGTCTATGGGAGAAGCCTTGTCCCTTGGATGTGCCTTGGCCGTAGGAGAAGTCTTGTCTCTGGACTTTCCCTGTTCCCTGGATGGTGCCCTGTCCCTGGCTGCAGACTTGTCCTTTGTAGTGTACCTGTCTCTAGAAGCGACCTTGTCCCTGGGTGTGTCCCTGCTCTTGGGAGATGCCCCTTCCTCTGTAGTGTGCCTGTCCCTGGGAGTGTCCCTGCTCTTGGGAGTCGCCCCTTCCTTAGCAGTGTCCTTGTCCTTGGGAGTGTCCCTGCTCTTTTGAGGTGCCTTTGCCTTTGTAGTGTCCTTGTCCAAGGGAGTGTCCCTGGACTTGGGAGTTTCCCTTGCCTTGGGAGTACCTTTTGTGTGGGATGCCTGTGTAGCATGTGAAGCCATTTCCCCCAACACCCCTTGGGGATCCTGTGTATAAACTCCAGTGTATCTCACGTCAGTCTTTGGTAACAGATTTTCCTGTCCTAGGGGATGGTGTCTGTGCCCTCCGTGCCCTGCCGTGCTGCATGTGGCTGCTTCTAGTGCAATAACCTGTAAAAGAGTCCTGGCCAGAAAATTCACTCCCCCCTGAGACATCAAGTGGTGTAGATGGGGGAACAGAAGTAGCACCCTGTCTATGCGACTGTACAATGGCAGAAGACACAGTGTTTGCCAATGACTGAACTTTTCTGTGTAGACCAGCAACATCGCCATGCATCCCCTCCATGAATGCCACCACCTGCCCCAACTTCCTATCGTGGTCTTGGAATGCATTGATCATGTTGGTCTGCCCCACACACAGCTGTTGCAGCATATCAACAGCCTCAGCACAAAGTGCACTTTGGGTCACCGGGGCAGGGGTAGCGGTGCCTGCACCGAAGGCCACTCTGCTCCCCCTACTTCTGCGTGCACGAGCAGTACTTGGTGCAGTTGGCGGCAGTGTGAGACCTGTGTGCTGTGTCCCGACCAAAGGTGTTGATTGCCCACTCCCTGTCTGTGACAACAGTGCTGACTCATCAACACTGTCGGAAGATGAGGACGATGGTGTTTCGACATGCGAGTCCTCAGGGACGGTCCTGCCCCCTCTCCGGGGCTGCCCTCTTCTGTGTCAGTCTGCGTGTGAGTGATGTCTGATCCGGATGCATTGCCACCACTCATCTCCGTCATCTGTGGGTCAGTGCCCTCTGCCAAATCTGAAATATAGAGAAAAGAGGTGTAAGTGCCACACTCACGTACTGAAAGACAACAAATCTCTAATTCCATTTCAGACAAAGAACATGTAGCCCCCATCCTGCACATCTCCCACCCCTACCAGTCCTCCTCACATTAAAGAACCGGTGGTAGCCGTGAAACATGTGTAAAAGTCAAAAATTTATTAATAGGGACAAGAAGGAAGGGCACATACAAGGTTTCAAGGAATAGTGGCTTTATTGCCAATAAAGCTGCAGCTTGAGACAATTTGCAGGAATGCAAAGTGATCTAACTTTCACAGAGAGAATTCAGGCTTTATATATGTTCACAATCTCTTGACAGGTTATTCATTAACTATTACATCATGGTGTGACCATGCTAGAATTAGATCCACGTGTACATTACAGTATCAAGGTGCATTTCAAAAATATGTCTACGTTCACATTTTACATTATTTGCAACACATCTGACCATGCAGCTACAGGTTAATCTTTAAACCACCATCTCCTGACTTTTCAGCCTTGCCTTGGCCGGTTATCTACAAATGTACATATGCACTGTTGATCTACTATCGGCAGAGGCCCATGTCAGCCTTGCCGTGACCGGTTATCTACAAATGTACATATGCAATGTTGATCTACTATCGGCAGAGGCCCGTGTTTTCTGCTTTCCCACACAATGACGCACTTGCTATCTGTGCTAGGTAAACACTTTGCCCCTCTACGACGACAAGGCAAGGACAGGCCAAACTTGTCACACTCTAGGTCATCGAGCAATTCCTGGAAAAAGTTCACTGAACTGACTGAACTGCCTCTGGTATCTAGATAGAAGCTAGTGAATCATTGAAACAATTTGAAGCTTCAGCAGAGTGGACACGCACAAGCTCACCTGTCTTTCTTTCCTGGTTTCAGCTGAATTTCAGACAACTTAATTTTAACCCTCTGTGCACCAGCCGTGCACCATGGAGCAACATTTCATTATGACAAGTGGGATCTGTTCATTTGCAAGCAGGTTACAGACAGAAATTAATATAAACTGCAGTTCAATTCAATATTGTCATTCAGCAAGGGGCCAACTTAATTTTTCATCTTTGACAAATCGACCCTTTGAACCTCAGTTCAAAATAATTTCATCACGCAGCATATCATAATTTTAATAATTATATTGTTCATTCTTATCATCGTCAGAAATGTCTATGTTCATTAACTCAGTAGTGACTGTTTGCATCAGCATCCTTTCTTTTTCCTTTAATTTCCTCACTTGGCATTTTGTCAGCTGTCCCAATAACTGACAGCATATTGGCAGGCAATTAACTAATAGACAACAGCCTATTATTAGTAGGAAAATTGTTATGAACACCATCCCTATCTTCCAACCCCATGCGCTCAACCAACTCCAAAGTGAACCTCCTATATCCCATGTACCAGAATCCTGATGTACTTCTACACCTATATGATGCAATCTTTTTATTGCTTCCCTGACAGTAACAGAGGAGTCCGGGACATAGGTGCAACAGGACGCCCCTATAATTGCACAGACTCCTCCCCTTTCTGCTAGCATCATGTCGAGGATCATTCTATTTTGTAACGAAACTAATCTCACAGCTTGAAGCTCTACTGTAATATTTTCAAGTATGCTTGTTGTTTCATTTATTGTTGCTTCTAGTAGCCTGGATAATCTACGTATATCTCTGGAGTTGATAGCTGGACCAATCCATGGTATCACTCCTTTAAATATGTCACCCGCTATCTGTGATGCTGTATCTCTTTGATCCACATCCACACTTCTCCTGCCTCTCCGTGGTGCATGTCTTTGCATGTCCCTTCGAACTTCTTTTGTGTCTTTTATTGCTATAGCAGGTAATACAAAACCTAGGTGACAACAACCACCCCAATTTGTTGGAAGCCATGTATAAGCCTTCTCTCCACAAATGAAATAAATTGAGTCACCTACGTAAAGTGGAATGCTAATATTTCCGGCCGTCATTTCAAATGTCATGTTACAATTTGTACTATTTCCTACCTGATAGGTCCCATTACTTTTAATACATATACTCCCTATTGCGTTGTGTTTTCTTAATTTTAACTTTAAAAATGGTATATTCTTATTTGCTTCTTTTGATGGGCCTGCTATCCCAATGCTTGTATTCTTATTTGGAAAGAGCGGGGTAAAGATGTCAGAAAGGGGAAATGTTGCATTTGGTTCTATCACTTCCGTGCAGTTCCCTAGTGTCAGAATATCTGCCATATATTTGTTATATAATGTTCCTGCAGGTGGAGCCATAGTTGTCCCTGCACCAGCAGTACTTTTCTTTAAATTCTGCAAAACAGCTATCAGTTCTATTTTTACTATTGTTATGTAAATGGCATAACAGGAGGATGCAAACGGTAGTGGGACTTGAACCAGGGGCAAACTTTGGTCTACAGAAGCTGGGAATTGCAAACATATCCAGCAATCTCCCCTTGTTAATATCTTATTGGTATGATGCATCAAAGTCACAAAGGAATTGTGGTGCATATCTTCTCTGTGGGCTATTTCTTCAGGTGACAAAGTGTATGCAGGTATTGTAGCAGGTGTTGTTGGTGTTGAGATCAATTTTTCCATGGGATAGAACACATCTAATAGATATACAGTAATTAATGCTAATAATAACAGACAGAATATCACCCCAGATATGCACATTTTAGACTTATACCATTTTTTCTTCATTTTTAGAACTGTATTTTCCCTATCCATATCTATCTATCTATTCTTATACTTTCTTTAATTGGATGTAGTGCTATTGATGACACTATGTTGTGAATTATCACTATGAATCTTTACTATAATATAGGCTAAACACACAAAAAGCATAAACACATATAAGGTGAGACTGTAATATAAAATATATTGCGAACAGCTATTCGTTAATATTTCAGATGGTCTCGGAGTATTTCTTTGTACTTCTCTCCTCCCAAAGATATGCATGTGATTCTTGTAAAACACGACCCTTTGATCATAGATATCACTTGTTAGTGCAACCACATTTATGTTTACAGGAGTGTCCACTATACCTCACTCCAAATGTATCTTTCTGAAGCTGGTTATCCTGATGATCTGGAAAAAGTCCTTTGCTGGTTGCTGCAGCAGCACGGGTGCTTGCAGTGACAGAAGGACCCGCAAATTCCTTCTGGATCCGTTCAAGTCCTTTGCTGGTTGCTGCAGCAGCACGGGTGCTCGCAGTGACAGAAGGACTCGCAAATACCTTCTGGATCAGTTCATCTACTAATTACTGCAGTGGCACGGGCACTATGCAGTTACAGGAGGACTCGCAAATACCTCCTGGATCAGTTCATCTACTCAACGTTGTATTGGCCCACTTTTTACTAAGAACTTCCCTAATGAATTGTTGTAGTCTCTTCCTGGTATGCAGACAGGTTGTTATTCCTGGTGGTAGTGTGCAATACACCCTAGTTTATTTTTCTCAGTCAGCAAGTACTCTATTCAAGGCCTCTTGTAATGCTAGACTATTCAAATCTTGCATTAGTTGGTATTCTAGCTGACTAAATACTTCCTCAAGGTAACTGAGTGTGACTTTGTTGTCTTCTTCACTGCTATTCTCAAAGTCAAAAATCGTTGTCAAGATATCTGTTAGGATAATATCTAATAGTAGTACTTCATCTATTTCTTGCAGAAGATCAGGTACCAGAATTACTGACATTTCATCTCCTTCTTCTTTGTAGATCTCAAATTGTACCTTTTTTCTTCTTTGATCAGTTCTGGTGTTGGCATGTGCTGCTGACCTGGGTCTTGGCTGGATGCAGTCTCAGGAGGTGCCCTCTTGACGTGGCTGGCATGAATCCAAGATTTGTTGTTGGTGCACTTCACTGCTGTCTTTGTGGCGAGTAGTACCTGTTGTGGTCCCTTCCAGCGAGCTTGGAGACAGTTGGACCTCTGGAATGCTTTGATGAGCACCCAGTCACCGGGCTTGAACTTGTGCCCCTCGACCTGCAGTGGCTCTGGAAGAGCTCCCTTCACGTGCTGGTTGATAGAAGCAAGAGTACGTGTAAGTGACATGCAGTAATCATTCAACAGTTCATTCGTCATCATAGGCAGAGCATTTTTGTCTGGAACTCCCCAAGCTACCATTGGCAACCCAGTGACGATCTCGTGCGCACTGAGTTTAGTCTTGGCATCTGGTGTGCTCCTCATGCTCATTAGGGCAATAGGTAGGGCATCCATCTTGGGTCAATTTTGTGTCAGCACATATTTTTGCTATCTTGGACTTAAGCACGCCATTCTTTCTTTCCACTGCGCCAGCGGCCTCTGGATGGTAGGCGCAGTGTAGCTTCTGCTGTATTCCCAAGGCTTTGCATGTAACCTTTATTAGTTCATTACAGAAGTGACTGCCATTGTCTGAAAATATTGTTTTGGGGACCCCAAAACGTGGCATCAGTTCCTTTATCAAGCACTTGGCTGTTGAGATGGCATCATTGTGTTTCACCGGATATGCCTCTATCCACTTTGAATACATGCACACCACCACCAGGATATACCTATACTTATTTGTAGGGGGCATCTCCACATAGTCTATTTGCAGGGCTTCAAATGGCATTGTTGGTTTCTGAAAGTGGCCTTTGGGTACTGGAGCAGTCTTACCCACATTGTACTGTGCACATACCATACATGTTTGACATATCTCTTGTGCTATTTTTCTTATGTTCTTGTGTACCCAGAATTTGTCCATGCAATTTATAATTGCATCCCTGCATATATGTGCTGGGCCATGCATGGCCAAACACATAGAGTAGACCATCCTGTCTGGTAACATGTATTTATCCTTGGCGTCATTCATCCAACATCCTTGAACAAATGACCCGTTCTTTGACCAACTCATCTATTCTTCTGTGGTTGCTCCTTGTTGCATTAGTCTTATACCTTCACTTGTTAGATCTAGTGACTTCACTTCATCTGGTAATTCTTGGACAGTTAGTACTAGTGCTGAATTATTTCTTGCTGTTTGTTTGGCTGTTATGTCAGCAAATGCATTTCCTTGGCCTACCTTGTCTGTTACTTTTCTGTGGGCGCTGCATTTAACTATGGCCAATTTCTTTGGAAGTGCCAGGGAGTTAAGTAATTTGGTGATAAGCACTCCGTGCTGTATCTTTGTGCCTTGTGAGGTAATGAAACCTCTTTCCTTCCAGAGTCTTCCTAAGGAATGTGCCACATTAAAGGCATATTGGCTGTCTGTATATATGTTAACACACCTTCCTTCTGATAATTCACAAGCTCGTGTGAGTGCCACAAGTTCTGCTGCTTGTGCAGACAACTCAGGTATCTTACAGGACTCAACTACAGTTTTATTTGTTACAACTGCATAGGCTGCTGATGTATTTCCATCCTCTGTTCTAAGGCAGGAACCATCCACCCATAATTCTCCCTCTGCATCTGCATAGGCCATGTCTGTCATGTCTATTCTCCCTTTTGTTTGCTCTTCAGTTAACAAAATACAATCATGGTCTGTGTCCACTAGATCATCAGTGGGAATAGGTAACAGAGTAGCAGGGTTAAGCACATTGCATTTGTGAAGTGTCACATGTGCTGCAAATAAACAGATCTCATACTGCGTGAGCCTGGCATTTGTGAGGTGTTGCGTACGTTTCTTATTTAGTATCAGCTCTACGGCATGTGGAACATAGACATCAACTACATGTCCCATTATTATGCTTTCTGCACGTTGTAGTGCTAAGGCGGTTGCTGCAACAGAACGTATACAGGAAGGTAAAGCCTTGGCTACAGTATCCAAGGTGGCAGAGAAATATGCGCATGGTCTTTTGTGGTCACCAAACTGCTGGCATAGAACCCCAAGAGCACTCCCGTCAGACTCATGAACATAGAGTTGGAAAGACTTAGAATAGTCTGGTAGGCCTAAAGCAGGAGCAGAGCAGAGAGCTTGCCGAATGGCAAGGAAGCTTTGTTCATGTTCTGGCAACCACTGAAGGGGTTCGGGCGTGTCCTTGTGGGTCAGGGCCAATAAAGGTTTTGAAATCAAGGAGAAGTTAGCAATCCAATGTCGACAATAACTGGCCATACCTAAAAAGGCTCGCACCTGTTTTTGGGTGCGTGGCACTGGTGTCTGTAGAATCAATTTAATGCGCTTATCATCCAATCTTCTCTGCCCTTTCGACAGGATGTGTCCTAGGTAGGATACTTCCTGTTGAACAAATTGAATCTTTTCTGGTGAAACTTTGTGACCATGTTCAGCTAAGAAATTTAACAAATTAATGGTGTCAGTTGTACATTGTGCCTCAGAGATGCTACCAAGTAGCAGGTCATCAATGTATTGTATTAGCACAGAGTTAGGTGATAAATTGAATGTGTCTAATTCTCTCTTTAAGGCCTGGTTGTAAATGCTCGGACTTTCTGTGAACCCTTGAGGGGCCCTACAAAAGCAAAAACTTCTCCCGCCTATAGAGAATGAAAAGAGGTACATGCTACCCTCATCTATTGGGATTGAGAAGAAGGCATTCTTCAAATCCACTACAGAAAAATATGCCATTTCTGGTGACAGTGTTGACAATATTGATACTACATTTAGGACAACCGGGAACTGTGGCACCACTATTTTATTTATTTCCCTCAGATCAACTATGAATCTGTAACTTTTTTCATTAGTATTTCCATCACTCTTTTTTAAGACCGGTAGGATAGGGCTGTTACAAGGACTGCCTGATATTTCTTTAACAATCCCTTCTTTCAGTAAGTCAGCTATTATATCCTGCAATCCCTTTAGACCCTCTGGAGCAATTTTGTACTGTGGTATTCTTGGTAATTTTACATTCTGTTTGACTGTAATAGTGACAGGTGTGATGTTCATTTTCCCTGTGTCATTTTTGTGTTTTGCCCATATCCTTGAATCTATTTGGTCCATTATTTGTGCGGCAATATTTTGTATTCCTATTGATAGGAAACAGTTGCCCATTTCCTTTTTTTTTTTTTTAAATATCTTTATTCGAAAGTTCCCCCCCCCCTTTTTTCTGTTACATCCAATGTATTTTCAACATTACATAGTCTTTTACACCAAATACAGATTTGTGTTGCTAAATAATAATATGCAGATTTAAAACACTAAGACACTAAACATAAGTATAGTACATCATACATCATATCTATTAATCTTATAGACCAAACAAATTTCTCAATTACTACCACAAATAATTTTCCTAGATTTCCATTGCTCAATGGGAAACCATATCTTACCCCCCAGAGCTTTTGCCTTCCTTCCTTTTCTGTCATATATGGCCCTCTCTAAGTTATATGTAGATAGTAATCTTGCTACCCAAATCTGGAACGACGTGCTGATTTCTCCTTCCAGGCTTTTGCAACAACTATCCTATATACTGCTGTAACCATGAATAGGAATTCTGGATAAGTTGTATTTTCCTCTAAGCTTACTCCCAGAATTATCAGCTCATCAGTTAATTTAGTTTTTATCCACAGTGATTTCTCCAGAAACTCTTCTATTGCCAATTTTAAAGTGTATAATTGTGGACATTGTGTGAACATATGTGTAATATTAGCCTGTGCTGAGTTGCACCTTGGGCACGTTATTCCAGTAGAACCTCCCCAACTGGCTATTCTAGCTGGTGTGTAATATAGTGAATAGACTGTTTTGTAGTGTTGGGTTTGGAGTGTAGCTGAGCATAAAATAGTTCGACCAAAATCCAAGGAAGTTTGTAGGTCTTCCGGGCGTGCCTTTACCTGTTCTCTCCATTTATTACTGTATTTCTCTCTGTCATCTGTTTTGTAAACTTGTAGCTCTGCATACAACTGTCTTATTGAGCATAAAAGGCTGCTTCCCAGGTAATCCATTATCCTACAGCTCGCCATCCCTCCTGCACCCCCCGTTTTTGTATGGAAGTAGCTCCTCACTTGTAGATATTTGAAGAAGCTATTCCCAGCTATTCTATACCTATGCTGTATGTTTTGGAACGTTAATATTGCTCCCCCTACGTCCATTAGGTCCCCCAAAAATTTCCATGGGAAGATCATTATTCATATAGAGCCTTAAGTACCTATTATACCTTCCCAGTCCCAATTTTTTCCTTATTGCTTTCCAGACTTTATATATCGCACTCAGAGTCTTAAATTTTGTATGTTTGAAGTATGCGAAGTCCACAGTTGTTACTAAAGCGTTTTCTGCCGCTTTACCTAAGAGGGCTTCATATACGTTCGCCGGACTTTTTCTCCCCTCCTCCTCCTGAGCACTTCCGCCTAATAATCCTTTGGAGTATTGTAGAGCTGTTGCCCAGTAATAGTATCTAAAGTCAGGTGCTCCCCTACCTCCCCTCTCTCGTGATAATGTTAAAAACCGGTACGCTCTGCGTGTTTTCCCCTGTGCCCAAATTAATTTATTTATTGCTGATTCTATTTTATTAAACCATATGCCTTCAAAAAAGAGTGGAATTGCCCTAAACAAATATAAAAATTCCGGAAAAGCAACCATTTTAATAAAGTTAATTCTACCCATAAGAGTCAATTGTAAATTATTGACCCTATCCAGGTTACTTTTGACCTTGGCTAGCAATGGTTCCAAATTTATCTCTACAAATTTTTCTAGATCTGCCGTCACCCTAACACCCAAATATTTTGTGTCTGAGACAACTCTTGCATCTACAAATGTAGTGTGTCTATTCTGGACTACCTGTGTTTTCCCCCTATTTATTAAATATCCAGACACCTCTCCAAATTTCCTTGCCTCCTGTTCTATTTCTACCAGTGACTCCTCCGGTGTCGGTGTTATAACAGCCACATCATCTGCATAAGCAAATAATTTATACTCTTTCCCGTGTAATAAGACTGGGGTAATCCACCTATTTTTTGTAAGCCTTCTCAGGTAGGGATCTAGATATATTGCAAATAGTAAAGGTGAAGCTGGGCATCCCTGCCTAGTCCCCCGTCTGATCTGTACTGCGTTGGAATATGATCTGTTAATACGTATCCTAGCACTAGGATGTTTATATAGTGCCTGGACTGCAGTTATGTATCCTCGACCTATACCAGCCCACTCCATAGCCTTCCATAGGTACACCCAAGAGACCCTGTCGAAGGCCTTCTCGGCATCCAAAAAGATAGCCGCGGCAGGATCACCTGAGGCCGCTGCAGCGTCCAATATAGTAATCAGCTGTCTAGTATGTTCGGTAGTTCCTTTGCCTGGTATAAATCCATGTTGTGTAGGGGAGACCACCCTCTCTATCACCTTACTCAGTCTATTAGCCAGTGCCTTAGAGAATATCTTTGCATCGGCATTAAGCAATGTAATGGGTCTATAAGAGCCCGGCTCAGTGGGGGGTTTATCTTTTTTCAGGATCACAATTATATCGGCACCCGCCCAAGATTGAGGAACTATTCTGCCTCCCTGTGCCAAACAGCAGATTATCCAAATATCTTTGGCTAGTACATCCCAAAAAGTTTTGTAAAATTCTACCGGGATCTGGTCTTGTCCCGTTGCTTTGCCAGATGGTAAGCTTAATATTGCATCTCTTATCTCCTGTAACGTTAGTTGCATATCTAATTTATCCCTTTCTTCTATGCTCAACCCCTCCTGTAGGCCTTGCCTTAAATATTCCAGGCTTTTCGCCTCTATCTCCACATCATTTTTATCTTGCTCATATAGCCTCTCATAAAATCTTCTGAACACCTCCTGCACCTCCTCCACTTTATTAACAATTGTCCCATTGCAGTCCTTAATTTCTTTAATCTCGCCTGCAGCTAGCGTTTGCCTAGTTCTAATTGCGAGCAAATGTCCCACCCTCTCGTTGCATTCGTAGCATTTCTCTTTATTTGCTAAGTATTTTCTTGCTGTTTTTTGTGCCAAAGTGGTCCCTGTTTCTGACTTCTGCACCTCTATGGCCACTAAGATCTGTTCAATAGGGTCTTGTCTTTCTATTGCGTCCACTAGCATTTTTTCCAACGCCATCAAATTTCTGATCTCCTCTTCCACCTTTTCCTTTTCCTTTTTACTTCTTACCAGGGTATAGCTTAGCGTCTCTCCCCTTACTCCTGCTTTAAAACTATCCCACACCATGTCTGCTGAGGCTGAGTATCTATTTATATCCCAGAATTGGGTCATCCATTCTTGCATCCTTATAATATACTCCTCCTCCTTCAGCAAACCTCTCTCAAACGTCCATGTCGAGTTTATTTTCCCCCCCCCCCGCTTTTTGTGATATTACTAGACTTAACACCAGCGGATTATGGTCCGACATTATTCTTGGGAGACATTCTATTTTAGCCCTGCTGACTAGTGAACTAGAAATAAAGAAATAGTCCAATCTGGCTACTGTTTGATGTGGTGCTGAATAAAAAGTGCTACCTACACCTAGGGGATTAAATTCCAACCATATATCCACCAGCGCATTATGACTAGCAAGATTTTGTACTGCTTTATGCACCTTTTTTTTCCTTCCTTGATAACCACATCCACTTGCACCTATTACTCCATTCAACCCATTGATATTAAAATCCCCACAACAGATCACAGGCTCTGGCCACAAAGCTAACTCACTATCCATAAAATCCAGTAATTCCGGTTCATCTTCGTTTGGTCCATATAGTGAGGACAAAGTACATCTTCCCGCAGCTGTTTCTATGTCTAGCAACACCCATCTCCCTTCAGGATCCTCTTTTTTCTTTTTAATTTTAACAGCACCTTTTCTGGCCAGAACTGCCACCCCCTTATTTCTCCCCTCTTGACCTGTGCTAGCAAGAACCTCAAATCCCATCTGGCCAAGCAGGAATTTATCTTCAGCTGCTACGTGTGTTTCCTGTAAACAAGTTATATCGATTCTCCAGAATCGCAGCAGCGCGGAGAGCTTCTGCCTTTTTTCCATGTTATTTAGCCCGCAGATATTGATCGTCATTATCCTAACTGCCATAATTCTAGTTTAGCTTTTGCCAGCACCACAACTACTTTTTTATTTGTTTCCATGCATTCTTTATCTGCTTCACTACAAACTTTACAAATCTGTATTATTTTACACCACCACCTTTTACCCGTGACTTCTTCCCTTCCTTCTCCCCCCCTTTAACCCCTTAAGTGCTGCTGATGGCCAATGGTCGTCAGCAGCGCTACCTCCCCAGTGCTGCGCACGACCATTGAACGTCCATTCAGCACTAGTTCTAATGGACAGCGCAGCACTGGGGAGAAATGTTTACACGCAGCTAAGGTGTTAAGCCCCCCCACCCCGATTGCCCCCCCCCTGTGACAGGCAAATAGGTCATCCCTGACCTATGCGTGTCCGCTTAGCGTTGTAGAGTCGCTCCCCCTCTCCTCCCCTCTCATCATCTACTACTTTAGACTGTCAGGCTTAGTAAATTATCCTTGACTATTTCCTCCAAGCCCCCCCTTGCTCTTTTAGCTCTGTCAGAAATTCCCCCGCTTTTATTTCAGAAAAAAACATTCTAGTGCGACCCGCTACGATGACCTTCAGTTTTGCTGGAAACATTAGATATGCCTCTGCTCCTTGGGACTGAAACGCATTAATCAACTGTCCTAGTCTCCAGCGCCTCTCCACTGTTATGTGACAAAAGTCAGGTCTCGCAAAAAAAGTTATCCCTTCCACCGTTTTTTGGCATCGGGTCTGGCTCTCTCCATTAGTTCTTGCCTTGCCAGGAAGTTTCCGAAAAAAACTAACATGGCCCTGGGGAGCGTTCCTGAGCCTTCCTTGTGATTTTTCCTTATAAAAAGTGGATACCTATGGGCTCTCTGCACTTCTTGTTCCCAGTTCCATGGTACCTCTGGGAACGCTCCCTTTAGTAGCTTGACGACGAAGCCTCTGGGATCTTGGCCTTCAATCCCTTCCTCTATACCAAGAAGCCTGGCATTATTGCGCCTCTGGCGATTTTCCAAATCCTCCACCTTCCACTGTAAATCCTCCACGACCTTAGTCTGTCCCTCTCTGGATGATTGCCACTCAGTTACTTCGTCTTCTAAACGACCAGTTCTTTCTTCAACTCCAATGATTCTTTCCTCCACTTCCTCAAACTTTTTATTTATTTTCCTGATTGAGGCTTGGATTTTTTTCGTATCGTGCCTGGCCCTCCGACTTTCAGCCCTTGCCTCCATTTGTATCTGTTTCAGCGTGGCAAACATTAAGTCCAATTTCCCTCCATCATTTTGTGTCTCTTTCTCATCTTCTTTATATATATTGGAGGTAGCGGAGTAGTCCCATACTAGCTTTTTATATGTTCCCTTATGCATATTCTGGGGGGAGCCTGCTCTTCTGGATGTTGTTTTGCGCTTTTTTTGCGTGCCTCTCCCCCTAGAGCTATCGCTAGCTTCAGAGCTTGAGTGTGAGTCTGAGAAGTCTCTCTCTTCATCGCTGCTTGCCAATGTCGATTCTGATTCCTCAGGGACAGAAAAGAACCTATCTCCATCAGCCCCTTCTGTGCAAGCCATCTCTGCCAAATTGTCATTATCTGCCCCCAGTACATTGTTCTCTTTATTTTTGGCTTGTATCTGCTCCTCTCTCATTTCGGCTTCCACCTCATTAAGGGCCTCAAGCATCTGCCCTGTATTCGATATCACACCCCCACCGTTGGCCTCTCTCACCTCTTTACCCGGGTCTTGATCTTGAACTTGATTTTCGTCCTGCATCCCCTGCGTCTGTCCTTGTTCCAGTACAGCGCCATCTGCCTGAGCTTCTGCCTGACGCTCCGATGGAAGCTCCGCGGGAAGCGTGAGCTCCGTGATCCCCGGTTGCTTAGCAACGCCTCCGCTTGCGTCCTCGAGGACGCTCTGAGCAGCTCCTACGGGCGGCATGATTGCCGTGTTTTGCCGGGCTCCCGATGGTCCTGAAGCTCCTGATGCCTCCGCTTGAATTTTGGCACCGAAGACCTCGGAAACTGAGGGTTGCCGATATACGGTATCGTTTCTCTTCTTTTCTGTTGGATCCCGCACCACTGCTGTAGCGCTAGCGCCTTTCGCTTCTTTGTTTTGATTCAGCGCTTTCTCCTTTTCACCAGCTCTCTCCAATTTGCGTAGCTGTGTTTTTGTTAGGGTGGAGACCGTGGGGGTTGCCTTTTTGCTATTAGATGGCACTTTTTGTTTTCGGGATAGCGCCCAGTCTACCCGCTTCCTTTTGTGATGCCTCCTTATTTGTACCGCCAGGTATGGGTATTTGTTGCTGCATTTTCTCCTTTCCTCGAGTGCCCATTTCTGCCATCAATACTTTGAGAAGCCTGGAATACCACAATTTCGCTTTCTCAAATATTCTTGCAAGGTTAATGATTCCTCCGTGCTGAGCCAAAGCTGCGGATTGCATACTGCTTACAGATCTCCATTAGCGCCTGAAATTTTGTTTATCGGCAGGAGAGGGGTCTGAGTGCGACTTACTCCCACAGCGCCTCGGCGGCCATCTTGCCCCCCTCCACAGTTGCCCATTTCCTCTGTCATTGGTCCATCTACTTCCAAGAAAACTCCGTCTGCAGTGCACTTAATAGTGGCATTCATCTTTTTTAGCAAATCCAATCCCAACAAATTAAATGCACATTTGTCTGATATAAGGAATGAATGCGTGTCCTGAATTGGGCCTATGCTGTATTTCAAGGGTGCTGAAATTGGGCTTGTTACAAGTATGTTGGTGAATCCCACTGACTTATTTATTTTTCCCGAGAGAGGAACATCTGGAAACTTTTTCTTGGTCAAGGAGGAATTGGTGGCCCCTGTATCTATTAGTAATTCCACAGGTGTACCTTCAATCTTACCCCTCACATATGGTCCAGTGGGATCTACAGGGATTACCATCCTCTGTATTAACTCTCTCGGGCCCCCCTATTGTGCATAATAGTCCCATTACCCTTGGGGCCCTTCCTGATATATTCCATCATAAGGGTGATGTACCTGCATTTTTGGTATTTGTGCATTATCAAAGAAATTTGTGTTGGGGGGATACTCTGTAGGGCCATGCTGTGAGTCACGTCCTTGCTGTTGATATCCACCTCTTCCCATGCTCCTTCCCCGGCCTCTTGATCTTCCCATCCCACCCCCTCTTTGTGACTGCTTGACGGGGTGTGGGCATTGAGCTCTCCAGTGATCCTGACCCCCACAATTAAAGCATCCTTGTGTGTGTGCTTGTTCATTTGTGGTGGTATGCTGTGTAGGGGGAGTAGAAAATGACCTTTGTGGGCCCCCACAGCCTCTTCCTCTACCCCTGCCTCTTTGTCCTCTGCCGCTATACTGGTTTGACTGCTGAATCAAAACTTTAGTTTTTAACTCTTTTAATTTGTTATTTTTACTTTCCAACTCCTTTTTACCTAGCATTTGGTAATACTGTGCCAATTGTAAAACTTCTGTTAGTGGTTTGAATGACCAAGTAGGGTTGTACTCTAGAATCCCTTTTTTAATCGATGGTTTTAAATTATTTACAAAACAAGAGACAAGTGCACTTTGTGTTGCTTCCTTTTCAGTATCTAAACCACTTGAAGCTGTGAAGACTTTCTGTATTCTGGCGAAAAACCCAGATACTGTTTCTTCAGTGTCCTGAATGCATGCATTTAATTTTGACCAGTCTATTTGTTTTCTGGGGACCAGTGTATTTACTTTAGCCATCATTTTTGCTGGTAAGTCTCTAATATCATCTGATATGTCCTCTCCTTGTTCCCTTTTTACTTTAGTAATATCTTCCCATTTTATTTTTAATACTTCATCATCCTCTCTCCTTATTTTTCCCCAAATGTCTGGTGGCAAGATTATAGAAAACATTTGTTCTATGTCATCCAGTGTGAGAGTGCCAACTCTTAGTATTATTTCTGTCTGTTTGTACCATTCTTCTCTGTCTTGTCTAATGTCTGGAAATTGAAGTGCAAATCTATGCAATTCAACATTTGACCATGGTGTGTGAACTTTAATAGTGGGCTTCCCTTCCTTATTTCCTGGTACTTCTCTTAATGGCAAGGCTCTGGAAGTGGAAAGAGTACTATCTTCCTCCTGTTTACCTTTTTTCTTTTTTGTACATTTTTGTTGTAGCATCAGAAGAGTATCTATCCATTCAGCTAATATCTGGACAGCCTCTAATATATCTGTGCTTGATTGCCCTACATCATCTATTGCTGCTGATATTGTGTTGCTATGATCACGGGACAATCTGTCAGGTTGGGGGTAGCCGTCTTCCTCAGGCCAATATTTTTCCCAGTCTTTAAAGCAGTTGTAACTTTTCTTGTCTAATTTTTCCAAAGCACTGCGTTGAAGCGCAGGCGTGAAATCTGTGGGGAAGCTACTTTTTGCAGTACGCCATGTAGAAGTACCATTTTTCATAACGTCCATCACCCACTCGTGTATCATTTTCTGTTCCTTGTCTGTTATTTTTGGCCTTAACCCTGGTCTACCAGAGGTAGAGAGAGGCGTGTCTTGTAGTGATACAGGTACTGTCTTACTAGTTGGTGATGTATATTGCGGTGTGTGTGTCTGTGGTGCTGATGTAGTTTGCATTGTTTGTGGGCTGTATGGTGGTAGAGTTGTTAATAATGCCTCTATTACAGGGTCTTCTGTATCTTCCTGTTCTAAGGGAGCATTAGGTAGAGTGGGGTACACATCTGGTATGGGCTTGTGAACTGTAAGACATTTATCCATTTCCATTTCTTTTTCCCTACAACTTGTTACACATCTTTCTTTTGCCTTCTCTCTATCATATGCCAAAGCTTTCCCTTTCGTTGTCCTAGGTTCCCCTGGCCATCTGTTAGCGGCATATGATCGCCATGCATGAAATGCATCCCATTGTAATAAACGTACTTTCTTCCCTTTCTTTTCACGTTCCCTTAAACAATCTTCTAAATAAAGCATTTTATCTCTGTCAAATGTCCCATATTCTGGAAACTGTAGATCAGGATTGTTTCTAGTATAATGAGTCCATTGATCTAAGTGAATAGCTGTATGGTACCCTTTTTTCCGTGCCACGTACCATGCTGGTGTGCCACGAGGAGGTGTTGGTTGAGTGACATCTAAGGCTGTCCTGCGGCCTTTAGCTGTGCTCAAAAATAGTTTGCTAAGCATTTTGAATTTTATTCAGTTACTAATTTAATTATTTTTCCTCTTCTATCACTTGTAATTTCTTTTTATTTTAAAGTGCTCTTAAAATACACTATTGTACACTACTTTACATACTTTTTTATACTATTTTTCAAAACTTTTGCAAGATACAGTTGTATGACCTATTTCAACAATATGCATATGTACTTTTAATTTTTAGACGTCTTTCAAAAGCATGCTCTGTCTAAAGGCGACCACCCGGGGTCCCTCATAGAAAAGTGACCACCCACGGTCCTTTCTCCTGTCCTTGGGATCCTTAAGATCTTTCACAGGTTGGACAGTCCTCCTCAGGCATCTATCTTAAAGGTGCCTTCAGACCTCCCCTAGAGATCCCTAATGAATCTCAGTTTGTACTTTCTGATGTATTTTAGAAAAACACTTTTTAATTGATAAAATTGAATTCAGTGCAATGAAGCACTGCCTACCTGACGTTGTGTGCACCCTTCTTAGCTGTGGCAAAATCACCTGATGGCTCAAAGGAAGCTGGTGGTATCTTTTGTCAAAGGCTTATCAACGGGAGCCCTGTCATCTGGGCGTGTCAGGAAACAAGTCCTCTCAGTAGCTGCGCAGAGTACACCGAGACATCAAGGCTCCTGAAGAATCCAAAGACAACAGTTCATTATCCCCTGCAGAGACCATCAGTTCCTGTAGAGTCACGGCACCATCTGTAAAAGTCAAAAATTTATTAATAGGGACAAGAAGGAAGGGCACATACAAGGTTTCAAGGAATAGTGGCTTTATTGCCAATAAAGCTGCAGCTTGAGACAATTTGCAGGAATGCAAAGTGATCTAATTTTCACAGAGAGAATTCAGGCTTTATATATGTTCACAATCTCTTGACAGGTTATTCATTAACTATTACATCATGGTGTGACCATGCTAGAATTAGATCCACGTGTACATTACAGTATCAAGGTGCATTTCAAAAATATGTCTACGTTCACATTTTACATTATTTGCAACACATCTGACCATGCAGCTACAGGTTAATCTTTAAACCACCATCTCCTGACTTTTCAGCCTTGCCTTGGCCGGTTATCTACAAATGTACATATGCACTGTTGATCTACTATCGGCAGAGGCCCATGTCAGCCTTGCCGTGACCGGTTATCTACAAATGTACATATGCAATGTTGATCTACTATCGGCAGAGGCCCGTGTTTTCTGCTTTCCCACACAATGACGCACTTGCTATCTGTGCTAGGTAAACACTTTGCCCCTCTACGACGACAAGGCAAGGACAGGCCAAACTTGTCACACTCTAGGTCAGCGAGCAATTCCTGGCGAACGTTCACTGAACTGACTGAACTGCCTCTGGTATCTAGATAGAAGCTAGTGAATCATTGAAACAATTTGAAGCTTCAGCAGAGTGGACACGCACAAGCTCACCTGTCTTTCTTTCCTGGTTTCAGCTGAATTTCAGACAACTTAATTTGAACCCTCTGTGCACCAGCCGTGCACCATGGAGCAACATTTCATTATGACAAGTGGGATCTGTTCATTTGCAAGCAGGTTACAGACAGAAATTAATATAAACTGCAGTTCAATTCAATATTGTCATTCAGCAAGGGGCCAACTTAATTTTTCATCTTTGACAAATGTACATCATACGAACAGGGCAAGTGCATGTAGATCTGTACACATGTCATGCCATGGGACCACAGATAGCTACGGCATGTCCTTGAACCCTCAACTACTAAGCAAGTGACCTGTCAACCTGGCGGACATGGATGCCAACGCACACTCCGCTAATGGCACCAACATGGTATTTCTGCAAAACATACGCACCACGGAAGTCACTACTGTGTCTGAGCACCAATACATGCATTGCACTCCCAAGTAACATACACATACAGTCTGCTTACCGCTAGTTTGCTGTTGATCCCCACTCAGCCGGGCGGACAGGTCAGGATGCGTCACAGCAATTATACGGTGCATAAGAGGGGTCATGGTGCATCGGGCCAGACGTGTAGTTCTTGGAATCATTCCCAGTGTCATCTCCGCAACATTCTTGCTAAGCCTGGATATGTTGTCCCAGCGCTTGTGGCAGTGTGTGTGTCATCTATTGCACACCCCCACTGCCCGTACATCACGTGCTATGGTCCTCCACAATGCCTTGCAAAGGTGCAGCTTTACCTACCACGATGGGAGACAAGAGGGTAACGTAAGTGGACAGTATGACATGCACAAACTTTGCAGAAACACGTATCTACATGCAGCCATGCTCTGCACAACACATGTGAAGGTCCCACAGCACACAGCCAGGCTTGCAGTAGACAGGAGCCACTGACCACCTCATGGCCAACAACATGTACACCACTGCACTTACCACCTGTCCGGGTGCACCGTAGAGCTGTTCGTAGTGGCTGAGCACACCAGCCACAAGAACATCTAGTTCCACTGCGGTGAAGGGACGAGACCGGATCTCTCGCAGTCTTTGCATGGCAAGGTCCTGGACTGTGGCACTACAGCAGCAGTCGTTGGTCAGCTCAGCAGCAGCAGGTCGAGTTGATGGTCACAGGCAGCAGTCGTTGGTCAGCTCAGCAGCAGGTCGAGGTGATGGTCACAGGCAGCAGTCGTTGGTCAGCTCAGCAGCAGCAGGTCGAGGTGATGGTCACATGCAGTAGTCATTGGTCAGCTCAGCAGCAGCAGGTCGAGGTGATGGTCACAGGCAGCAGTCGTTGGTCAGCTCAGCAGCAGCAGGTTGAGGTGATGGTCACAGGCAGCAGTTGTTGGTCAGCTCAGCAGCAGCAGGTCGAGGTGATGGTTACAGGCAGCACTGGATCACAGCAGTGAATGTGTGCTTGTGAAAATCACACATATATAGGGCCCTGAGCCCATGTCAGTGGCACACGTCGGCAGCAATTGGTTCCCCCTGGATGCCTCTTTCAAAAAGGGCCAATGACTGGCCTTGGTGTGGCGGTGCACGGCTTCCGCTATTTTTGATTGTGCATACGTGCCCCGCGTTACCTCTTCCCATTGGCTGCATGTGCACGGACTGTCACGGTCAGACATCGGCAAACGCATGTGCGCGCTTCCGCGACAGATGCATCTTTTGCAACAATGTTCAATCAGTGGCGCCACCATGGCGGTGCACGCATTCCGCGGGGGTGTTGCAGGCCAACACATCCTTGCGATTTTGAAATTCGAAATGGCAGTTCATGACCCCCCTTAGAGTCACATTGCATCATCCACCGTAGACCGGCCGGCCACGGCCGGTCCACAACCGCCGTGCCAGGCCAGTCACCCACCGCCGGCCCAGCCCGGTCACCCACCACCGTGCCTGGCCAGTCAACACCCGGCGGTGGGTGTCTGGCCTTGCACGGCAGTGGGTGACTGGCCTAGCACGGCAGTGGGTGACTGGCCTGGCACGGCGATGGGTGACTGGGCTGGCACGGCGATGGGTGACTGGCCTGGCATGGCGATGGGTGACTGGGCTGGGCCGGTGGTGGGTGACTGGGCTGGCACGGCGGTGGGTGACTGGCCTGGCACAGCGATGGGTGACCGGGCTGGGCCGGCGGTGGGTGACTGGGCTGGCACGGCGGTGGGTGACCGGGCTGGGCCGGCGATGGGTGACTGGGCTGGCACGGCAGTTGTGGACAGGCCGTGGCCGGCCGGTCTACGGTGGATGATGCAATATGACTGTAAGGCGGGTCATGAACTGCCATTTCGAAGTTCATAATCACAAGGATGTGTTGGCCTGCACCTCCCCCGCGGAATGCGTGCACCGCCATGGTGGCGCCACTGATTGAACATTGTTGCAAAAGATGCATCCGTCGCGGAAGCGGGCACATGCGGTTGCCGATGTGTGACCGTGACGGTCCGTGCACATGCAGCCAATGGGAAGGGGTAAATGCGGGGCGCGTATGCGCAATCGAAAATAGCTGAAGCAGTGCACCGCCATGGCGACACCACTGATTGTATATTTTCAAATGCTGCACCATCGTGGTAGTCCCCACATGCGTTATGAGGGTTGTGACCGTGATGGCGAAACAGCATATGTCATGCACTATATCATGTGTGTTCATACTATGCCCATTGATGTGCACACAATTTGCTACACATGTGCATGTCGACGTGTTGCCGATAATTTGTGTCCTTACACACGTTTCAACTTCTTCACATCTACACAGTACATCAAGGCTGTCTGGCCACATTCAGAATCTATTGTCAGTGTGTGGTTTGTGTGTGCAAGTAACAATGATGGGGGTACACATGCATTCTGTGTATGCGTATGTGTGTTGCCTCTTGTGTGACCATGCATGTAATGTGAGGATGCTCACCATTGTAGGTGTGGTCATTGGTGCATGATGACATGGAGTCTGTGTGGCATTATCGTATTGTGTGTGCGTGTGCATGTGTGTCTGTGATGACGCTTCTCCACATTTGGGTACTTAGGCATGTCTTGTTGGCAGTTCTTTTGACATGTGAGTACGTTACATTGTACATGTTGGCACACATCGTGTTGTTAGTGGCTGCACATTGTTTTTATGCTACTCCTTCTTGTAGGTAATTTCAGACACGTCACACATATGATAATTGTCGCCAACATTTCTCATTTTGATTGTGTTGGCCTACATGTGATAGAGTTGCACAGCTATGCGTTGTTGGTAAATTGACATCTACTACATCTACTCCCACACAGGAGGGCTCCAAATGTGCATCGCCCATACACTGTGCTGGAGGATATGGTTGACGAGGAGGTGATCAGAAAATTCCGACTTGATCGACGTAGATTGCTGGAGCTTGTAGACCAATTGTCTCCTCATCTGCAGCCACGAAGAACATATCCTGGTTCCATTACACCCACAGCAAAGGTGATGGCGGCACTTCACTTTTTTGCAACTGGCACCTTTCAGTTCACAGTTGGACATGCCGGGGGGATGTCACAGTCCATGTTCAGCATGGTACTGCGGGATGTTCTGAAAGCCATGATGATTTACAAGGATGATTAAATCCATTTTCCACGGGCGGCAGAGTTGGCAGCAGTCAAAGCAGACTTCTATGCACTGGGCCAGATACCACACATAGTGGGTTCCATTGATGGCACCCATATCAGTCTCATTCCACCCCGGGCACGTGAGCCGGTATATCGAAATTGGAAGCACTTTCATTCGCTCAACGTGCAGGTGGTGTGCCTGGCCGACAACATCATATCCCATGTGTGTGCAAGTTTTCCAGGCTCCGCACATGACTCGTTGTGGGACAGGATAGTTTGCGGGTGGATGGCAGGCTCAGGCAAGGATAGAGTCATTGGCTGCCCCTCTTTGAGCGGGTAGATGGTGACTCCCACATCATGCGGAACAGCATTGTCCCCCAACTGATGGCAAATCTGCATCCAGAACATGCGTGGCTTGTTGGTGAGTATGCTGTGGGGACAGTTGTGTTTTCTGTGTGGCATGGGGTACCCACCAATCCTGATTGTGACATTTGTGTCTGTCATCCCCCCACATAGGCGACTCTGCGTACCCAAACCGGCCGTGGCTGCTGAGTCCCATACGTAATCCAACTACAGCTGGTGAAATGCGTTACAATGATGCCCATGGAAGGACACGTAGAGTGGTGAAACGTACTTTTAGACTGTCTAAGTCTAGGTTTTGCTGCCTGGATAAAACCGGAGGGGCCCTGCCTTACTCACCAGGCAAAGTATGCAGGATCGTGATTGCCTGCTGCATGCTCCACAACCTGGCCTTGTGCAATGACATTGAACTGATCTTGGACCCTGAAGACCAACAAGTTCCTCGGCCTCCCATCCCACCCATGTCGACTGATGAGGATAGTGGTGAGGAAGAAGGTGTGGACCAAAGGCGTCAGCTCATTGATCGCTATTTCCCTTGAATGTGAGTAACTACCTCTTTTGCAGGCTGACAATGCGTGATGTTTGTTTGCTGGTGGTGTGTAGATGTGGTGTTTCAAAGCTGTCTGTTCTGGTATGTTATGTTTGCATGTGTGTATGGTATATTTTGTGTATATGCAAATCTCCATGATGTGTGCCCTCTCATCCACTGAATTGGTGATGAGTGTGGTTTGTGGGATGTTGCAGTGCAGTGTGTTGTGATGTGTGTGAATCAGTTTCCTGACGTGTGTTTGTTGTCTCTCTTTTTCCCTAGGTCACTCCCACAGAGGCATGATTCTCACCGACATAGATCCCTGCACCTGGTAACGTCTGTTTCATGTGATTAAAACATGGAGACAATACATCATTGAAATTTATTTACAGGTTGTGAATTGATGCTGGTGGATATTTACAAGTAAGTGTTGGGTGGGAGAGTGTTTGTTGAAGGTCATGGTAGATGAAAAGACCGTGGTGACACCACATTGGGTGATGTCCAGCTAGTCCAGCAGACCTGTGCCAATACTTGGCACATACTTTTTGCAACTGGCACCTTTCAGTACACAGTTGGACATGCCGGGGGGATGTCACAGTCCATGTTCAGCATGGTACTGAGGGATGTTGTCAAAGCCATGATGATTTACAAGGATGATTACATCCATTTTCCACGGGCGGCAGAGTTGGCAGCAGTCAAAGCAGACTTCTATGCACTGGGCCAGATACCACACGTAGTGGGTTCCATTGATGGCACCCATATCGGTCAAATTCCACCCCGGGCACGTGAGCCAGTATATCGAAAACGGAAGCACTTTCATTCGCTCAACGTGCAGGTGGTGTGCCTGGCCAACAACATCATATCCTATGTGTGTGCAAGATTTCCAGGCTCCGCACATGACTCGTTGTGGGACAGGATAGTTTGCGGGTGGATGGCAGGCTCAGGCAAGGATAGAGTCATAGGCGGCCCCTCTTTGAGTGGGTAGATGGTGCATCCCCACTGCTCTCACCTACTTCCAGCCTCGGACGGCCCCTCCGTCTTGGAGCCGGAGCGGAGACAGCTGGGGGGGGGGGCAGGTTGGTCAGGGGCCACATCCGTGTCCATGGGCTCAGGTGGCGGTGGCGGTGGTGTTGGTGACCGTGGCAGCTGGGCACTTGGGTGAGGGGGGGTGGTGTGGTGCGGGATAACCAGTCCCTCCACAGTGCTGTTTGCTGGCCCATGAGGTCCACTATTTGCCCTATGCGGCTGTCAATGGACCGCAACAGATTACTGTTCTCTACTGAGTCCTGGTGGGCACGATCAGCCGGTTCCTGCCCATGCTCATAGGAGGCCTGGACTCTGGCTAGGGCTTCCAGTGTTTCTGCGCCAGGATGGGGTGGGTGTCCTTCCCCAGCTCGCCGGTGAGAAGCAAGCACTCCTGCTTGTGGGATGTGCCCTCAGCTCTCTCCTTTCCCGTCCACTCTCCCTGCTTGGCAGGGATGTAGATGGCCCTGCGTCGTGCAATGGGTCAGGCAGGGTGGCACAGGCAGGAGTGGTGGCACTGGTGGTGATGGAGGCTGTACAGCTCACTATGGCAGGTGTTGCTGGAGTGACACAGGCCAAGGTTGTGGAGGCAGGGATGTCCTGTGAGCCTGATGGCCCTGGGAGTCTGCTTGGGCCCGCTCCGTCCTCCGCACTGGAGCTGGCAATGGGATCGTCCCCAGAGAGTCCTGGCTGTGAGTGGGGCGACTGTTGCAGGCGGTTGCTGGTTTCGCCAGTCAAGTTGCGATCACCTGAGGGATAAAATGTTCATGATCAATGCTGTGGACATGACATGTTTTATTTTTCCAACGTTACATATCACTGACCTCTCACTCATACCACCCACCACCACCCTCCCTGTGGACATGGGGGCCTGTTGGGAGTCGAATTAGTGACCTCTCACTCACCCCTCCACCTCTCAACACATCCCACCACCCTCCCTGTGGACATGGGGGCCTGTTGGGAATCGTAGTAGTGACCTCTCACTCACCCAACCTACCACCACCCTCCCTGTGGACATGGGGGCCTGTTGGGAGTCATAGTGCTGGTCTCTCACATACCCCACCCACCTCTCAACACACCCCACCATCCTCCCTGTGGACATGGGGGCCTGTTGGGAGTCGTAGTAGTAACCTCTCACTCACCCCACCCACCACCACCCTCCCTGTGGACATGGGGGTCTGTTGGGAGTCATAGTGCTGGTCTCTCACATGCCCCACCCACCTCTCAACACACCCCACCACCCTCCCTGTGGACATGGGGGCTGTTGTGAGTCATAGTAGTGACCTCTCACTCACCCCACCCACCACCACCCTCCCTGTGGACATGGGGGCCTGTTGGGAGTCGTAGTGCTGGTCTCTCACACACCCCACCCACCTCTCAACACACCCCACCACCCTCCCTGTGGACATGGGGGCCTGTTGGTAGTCATAGTAGTTACCTCTCACTCACCCCACCCACTAGCACCCTCCCGGGGGACATGGGGGCCTGTTGGGAGTCGTGGTGCTGGTCTCTCACACACCCCACCCACCTCTCAACACACCACCCCACCCTCCCTGTGGACATGGGGGCCTGTTGGGAGTCGTAGTAGTGACCTCTCACTCACCCCACCCACCACCACCCTCCCTGTGGACATGGGGGCCTGTTGGGAGTCGTAGTGCTGGTCTCTCACACACCCCACCCACCTCTCAACATACCCCACCACCCTCCCTGTAGACATGGGGGCCTGTTGGGAGTCATAGTAGTGACCTCTCACTCACCCCACCCACCACCACCCTCCCTGTGGACACGGGGGCCTGTTGGGAGTCGTAGTAGTGACCTCTCACTCACCCCCCCCACCTCTCAACACACCCACCACCCTCCCTGTGGACATGGGGGCCTGTTGGGAGTCATAGTAATGACCTCTCGCACACCCCTCCCACCTCTCAACACACCCCACCACCCTCCCTGTGGACATGGGGGCCTGTTGGGAGTCGTAGTAGTGACTAAGCATGGGCGAATTTTGCGAATCTGGCGTTCGCAAATTTGCGTATTTGCGAACTCGCAATCCGCAAAATCCACGAATTCTCGTGAATTTGCAGATTTTTTATTTTTGTGTTTGCAAGGGTTTCTGCCAGTTCGCGAGGTTTTGGTACCAGTTCGCAATTGCGAACTTACTTGTCGGCTCGCAATGGTCGCGACTATGTTGTTTCTACGTCTGGTTCATCATCACAGGTTCCCAGCACCCTCTGTTTCACCACTGCCACCCTCTGTTTCACCCATGCCACCCTCTGGTACATCAATGCTACCCTCTGGTTCATCATCACTGTAGATTATGGGGGGGAAAAGCAAACACACCTGCCGTGCTTCAACTGACATGAATTAATTTGGGGTTGGTTTATTAATGTGTCACTGTTTTAGAATTCCAGTCTGGCACCTGCTTCCTTATCAGTAATTTGCTTTCTGTTGCAGTGCATTTTTTTTCCAGGACCTTTGTGACCTACTTGTAGCTATTCTATGAGCCTGCTGTGAGGGTCAGAGCAGGGTCATACAATTGTTGCAACTAGCAACTGAACTCTGGAGGGGCCCCAGTCAGGAAGCACTACAGGGAATGGTTACTAATGATGAGTTTGAACTTTTGCACCTGCTGAGTGCTTTCACTTTTGCAAAACTCGTTTTTCTGCAATTTCGCGGGAATCGCGGGGCGCGAACTTGCGCGAGATCGAATTCGGAAGCCGTGAATTTGTGACAATATGCGATTTGTTTTTTGCGGCGTGTTAGTTCGCAAGGTTTTGTGCGTTTGTAGCGCAACGGCACGAAGTTACCCTTGCGGTCATTCGCGGGCGGGGCCATATTGTTTGCATGATGTATTTCCGTTTCCGGGCGCAATGTGTAATTTCGCAAAATGTGCGGCTCGCTAGTACAATTTTGCGTCTGTTCGCGAGGAAAATCTTGCGCGAACTTACCCACGCGGTCATGAACGGGCGCGGCCATCTTGTTTCTCATTCATTGCTATGGTTCTGGGCATGCTTCTTCTATCCTCTCTGAATCACTGCCATCCTTTGCTTGTTTGAAGTTTTTTTTAATCTATTTTACTTATTATGTATCCCTCTATTTTTTTAGCTCTATATTTTTGTGTTTTCTGCTACTTTTGGTTAATTTTAAACTACTTTTTTAAACGCTTTTCTTTTCTTCTCTTCCCTATTCTATTTTCTTTATTATTTAGCTTCCTTTCTGCCCAGACCATGGTAAAGGGAGCCGGGAAGCATCCCGAGAAGGGGAAGGGTCCCGCACCCCGTGCCCCGCTCCCGTGCGGGCGTTTGAGGGGGGAGCAGGTCGCACCCCGGGAGATCTTCAGCCCGGAGGAGGTGACCGCACTAATTTTTTATGTTCAGCGCCGCCTCCCCAGGACCATCATGGCAGACGGCAAGATCGCTAGCGGGTACGGGATCCAGGAGCGCCGGAAGCGGTGGGAGAAGGTGTGCCGGGCAATGTACCACCACACTCGGGTCCGGCGCACCTACAACCAGGCCACCCACCGCTGGACGGATGTCCTGGACCGGGAACGCGATCTGCTCGACCTGCTTGGCCTTGAGATCCCCGGACTTGGTGAGTAGTAGTAGCTATTTCTTTACTATGTTTTCTCCTGCTCTGTGTGTTGCAAATTTTTGTTTTTTACCAAGAGCAATAATGCTGCTGATTACATTGTAGGTAAATTATATTTCAAAATCTTCTGTGTGCATTTCAGGTGCACTGCTCTCCTCAGTAGCGCTGCTACTATGCTTATTTGTTTTCGACTTTGTGCTCATTTCATTGGCCTGTGAAATTATGCATGAGTGTAGTTTAAAGAACTGCCTAATGCTAGACACTAAGGGTCAGATTTTTAATTACCGGCGCATCCCTGCAAAGTAGCAGGGATGCACCAGTAATTGTGCGCAACGCCACCACCACCCATGGTGCGCCGTATTTACAATGCGGCCTACCATGGGCCCAAAACGTCACCAAAGCGTTACGCATCTGTGCCGTAAAGGCGGCGCATTGCTGGAGTTGCGTCGCAACGATGGCGCAGCTCCAGCAATGCTCTGGGGTGCCCTATCTCCCCAATGCTGTGTCAAGCCATACGTCTGCTTCAAGCAGGCGCAGGTTTTAAGTCATGCATCATTGTCCTCAAAGTGACTGATTGAAATCTTGTAGATTTCCCTCAGCCACTTTTTACACTGCGTTCCTGCGCAGGAACGCCGTCCCTTGCGCCGGAACGCCCCCTGATGGCGCAGGGCTTTACAACGTGATGCATCTCCCATATGCTTCACGTTGTTAATATACGCCGCACCATGGCGCCTCTTTTGTTCTGCCGCTGTGTCACAAAAGTCACACAACAATGGAGCAAAAGAGCCGCTAGGGGCTTCTAAATCAGCCCCTACAGACTCAAGTCCAGTCCTTCCTTTGTACACATGGCGATAAGAAGAAATAGTGGTGGTGGATTGATAGTTTGAGTATTTTAATGACTGGTTAATGTAGTAGAAAACTTTAGTGTTGTCGCTGATCTGCAATCAGGATGGACTTTGTCTGTCGCTTCGCGTGCTGCGGACTGCTGCCTGCCAGTCCTAGGCAAACCTTTTTAGTACTTTGTTTAGTGAGTTACATAAGAACTTTCCAAGTCAACGGTCTGCAAATCAAGCAATACTAATAACGTAGTAGACCACATGAGATCGGTCAATATATCCTGTGGAATAGTTGTCTATTTGCTATTTTGCCAAAATATTTTGTTATTGTTCTTTTGAAATGTTTGATTTGGTTGACAAATCTCATCCATGTTTTCTGGTCTTTCTTCCATTCATGTTGTACATCAGCTCCCCCCCGGGGCAAGAGGGCATTGGAGGAGGCTGCTGCTGCTGCTGAACAGGATCGGTCAGGCGAGGGCTCCTTTGCTGGCCCCGGTAAGTTTTAATTTTAATATAGAGTACGTATTTTTTCCTAGCGTTCCTCATTAGATTTTTTCTAAATCGTCTTTGATCTTCTTGTAGACTGTATCTAAATTCTTATCCTGCCTCGACTATGACTCCCTGTGGTATTACTAGATTATTCTTATTAGTCTGTCTGTGTAGCTAAGTAAGATTGCACATTTGGCAATTCCATTAGACTCCCATTCTAGTCAGCAATAGCTCTCTGCACTGAGTGCAGTCCTATGGGATTGTCCATAATGTCTTTTCAAGTCTTCTAAATGTTTATGCTTTGACAATTGCCAAAAATAAAAAGGTGAATGACCACCAAGAATGAATAAGATACTACTTTACTTTTGGTTTGGATAGGAGGACAATCCATTCTACTACTGTTGCAGGGACAAATCTGCACAAACAGAACTATGGACACTAAATAGTGCATTGTTTATCAATTATAATAGGCGCAGGTAGACTTTCCACATACCTCAGTGATATCAGACTTTGAAGTACCCCCAATTTCCTTACTGACTAGATAGTGTGGCAGAGTCATTTAGCTCCCGAATTCATCGATGATTGATCCCCAATGATGAATGAATATCCAACGCAGGACAAGAGTACGGAGTCAGAGTCCAGAAGTGTCAGAGGCACGGGCTCATGCTTGCAAATTGCAAAACCTTTTGCTCATTCACTCATGACCAAAAACCACAGAGTCTATTTAAGTTTTAAAGCTTTATTAAAAGTAAAAATATTTATTAAAATCAAGCTTGTCATAAAACAGAAACAGTTGATTAAAAATGGAAAAGTGCTAATAGTGATTTATTTCACACATTTATTGTGGGCGAGCCGAGCCCTCACCTGGTTTGAACTTTAATTTTTCTTTTTGGTGATGAATCGTTGGTCCCCCTGTCCTAGTGGTGATGATGATGATTTTTTCTTAGAAGTGAAGCTTCTGTCTGTTATGAGAAAAATGGTGCGTGTTAAAAAGCAAGCATTCATCAGTTGTGCCAAAAAGTGCAGCAAGACAAGACCCTTCACTGGAAAATTTTACTTTAGAGTAGACAGTCACAAATTATTAGATTGGTTTCTGTATTCACATTTCTTCATTCCTAGACAAAATGCTAGTGAGTGGTGTATGTCTATGACATCTAACATTCTTAAATGTACTTTGTAGGTGGAACATCTGGTGCTGGGCCCAGCGCGGAGGTGGAGGAGGGAAGCTCTGGGGAGGAGGCGGTACAAGTGCCTGAGCCGGACCAAACTGCTGTGCGGGTTGCCACAGTAGTGGCGGGCAGTGGTAAGCTCTTATATTCCTTACTTATTGAGATTGCAGACTGCATAGTGTGCTGCTCCCCGTGAGAAAACGTAAGGTTTGTCCAGATGAGAGACATCAAGAAGAATGATTGACATTTAGGGGCCTATTATGATGGCAGACGGACCTGAGCCCGTCCGCCACCATAGAGTAGGACGGACCGTCCGCAGGTGCAGTGGCGGTCCCTACGTGGTAATTAGGATGTGACCGCCACCCTGGCGGTCACATCCTGTATTTTTATCATTGTGGCGGGTGCTGCTTGAAGCAGCACCCGCCACAATGATAAAAATGTAAGTTGTACATTTGCATGCACAAAGCGGCAGGCACCGCGTGGTGCCTGCCGCTTTGTGCAGGCAAATGCAGGTACCCCCCATGTGCACCCCCCACTCCCCCTTCACCTCTGGGGGCCTGCAACGGGCCCCCAAACAAAAATCCGTATGCCTTTGCACGTCGGAAATGCCGCCGTGTAAAGGCATGTGTTCCTCCAGACATCCTAATATGGCTGGCGGTGTCTGACAGACACCGCCAGCCATGTTAGTGCTTTTCCGCCGCGGACGGGAGGCGACCGCGGCGGAAAAGCTGCGGACTGAAAAATGATCCCCCAGCCATCCTAATGTGGCGGGGGGTCTTTTTCAGTCCGCTGCGGATTTCCCGCATCCTCCGGGCCGGCGGTGGATTCCGCCGGCCCGGAGGATGTAGGAATCCGCAATCCTAATCTGCCCCATAGTTTGAATGGATGGATGCCTGGATCATGGTACTATCTGACTCTTAGATAGCATATGTGTATCTAGAGAGAGTAGACGGTCACTGGATGAACTAAGTGTTACTTTGAAGAGCATGTAACTCCGCACCCGTACGTCCGTCCCAGTGTAGGAAAGGCAAGGAAAAGAAGTTGTAATTTTGTCCGAATACTGCCATGCATAGTAGCAGTAGTTTGTATTGCAAGCACAGCATATATCCGGCTATTACGATGGCCACTCACTACCTCTGTTAATAAGTTTAGTAGAACTCGGTCATTCATGTGTGGATGTATCACTGTTCACTCAATAAAAAGCAAAGCACCTAAAGTCATCCCATATGTAAGTAAATACATACCATGTGCAGTGATAGATAATCAGATTATTTATCTTCTTCATTTTCCTTTTCTAGTATTCATTGGCACTGTAGGGTGAAACTTAAATTAATTAAGCAGTAGCCCTTGTAACAGTGTATTCTCAGTGCCACCCGTAATAGAAAAGTAACAGCATCACCACCTGTATGTACTGGACTGGTACAGTAACGCAAGTCTGTCTCACTCATCATGGCGGGCGTCTGTTTACCTCGGGTGCAAGTTGACTGCGCTGGCATGATGCCGGCTTGCAGAAGTTAACGTACCAATTTTGCTAAACAAGAGAGAAGAAGAAGAAGAAGACTGGTGTACTGTCATAGTCGACTCTAATGGAGTGAGTCCATAGTGCTCGTAGAATTGATTCCTTAAACTCCCACTTATGTTAGTGCAAGGGTGAAGAAGTGGGAGGTTAGATAGATACTGGCCACAATAGTTATGTACTGCACTTGCAAGTTGCTAGTTCTACTGTGACACAACTTTCTGCTGAATCATTTTTTGTTAATCTTAAAGAGCATTGGTTACAGACTATGTCTTTCTTTCTTCATATAGATGCTCCTTCCAAACCAAGCCGGAAGGAGCTGGCTACACGGGCCCGGCAACGGAGGCTGGAGGCCACTGTCGCTGAATATCGGCGGCTGGTGGCCCAGGAGGAAGGGGACACGCAGTCTACCACTACATCTACAGGGACTGCTGCATCCTCCTCTGCGCTCCCTGGGTCACCCAGACGGCGCAGGTCTCCAGCGGTATGGAGCCGGGGTACCGCAGCCACCCACCACCGCCGTGCGAAGAAATCAGCTGTCCCCCACAGCAGTTGGAAGAAACGTATGCACCGCCTTTCCCTGAGGGTTTCCTACCTCGAGCAGGAGCTGCTCAACACCAAAACCCTGCTCGAGACCCTCCGCAAGGAGCATTCCGACCTGGCCCGGAAATTCAACAGCAGCAGCCAGCAGTAGGAGGAGACTGTCCCTTGCCCCTTTATTAAAGACTTCTGGGGGGTGGGAATTGGGAGTTGGGTTTTTTCCACTTTTTTGGACTTTTCACGGACATTCATTGGGGTTAGGGAGTGGGGGTGGGTTGGGTCTTGTGGGAGATTATTTTTGTCAGGGATATAAATATTTTTTAAACTCTATCTTAGCATACGTGTTTTTTTTACTGCTTTTGAGGCTGGAGGGTGGGGGTTTAACAGTAACTTTGTTTTGGTGACACTTAAGTGGCATCTTGATTCAAGTTGTGTAATTATTTGCCCAGCTGTTTTCAAAACTAAGTGCCTCTCACAGAGTAAGTGAATTCAAGAGTGCTAGGACTTTAGTACTACTACCGTCAATCTCTCGTCTCTCCTAATACTATATTATACTACCTCCCACCAAACGCTTATCTTACCTGTAATTTGTGTTTGAAAGTAGGGCTAGGCCCAGGGCTGGCTCCACGGGAAATGGCGATTAAGGTTGGCAATCCTGGGCGGATGAAATGTCCTCATTGCGGTGGTACTAGTGGTGTGACACAGTGGCAGTTGCATGCCTATGGAAAAAAAGAAAATGAAACCTGGTTTGTCCTTACTGTAGCATTACAACGGTACAATAGAGAATATAGCAGGTGACAGTACACTAGAACAGTGCCACAATGTAGCCTAACAAATGGTAAAGTATTGAAAGTATAACTAGTACTTGCGTTGAATTTCTTTGACATTGGCTACTACTACAAGAAATAGTACTGAAGCTGAGTAAGTCTAGAATATATCCTCGGATTCCTTCACCAGCCTGTTGCTATGACCTTATCCTCCCCAGCAAGTGTGTGGAATTATTGATGTCATTTAGTCACACATCAATCAAAACCACACAGCCCGGGGGAAGAGGGTTAGGGTTTGGAAAATGGATGGGAATGGGGGTTTCTTTTTGGGTAGGTTTTGTTGAGAGAAAAAAAAAAAGCACAGCATGGACAAACAATAATTGAACATAAAGAAATCTTTGGGTACAAAGCTAACCATAAATCTTTTACGTGACATAAAGGAAGTGCATGCACTACTGAATGCATTGTTACTGAAAAGTAAGTAGTACTTTCGACAACCGTGAATGACAGAATGCAACAGTACAGGGCTACATTAAATTAGGTTTAAAAAATAGCCGAAGTAAAACCTATAGAATGGCTGTAGGGATCAATTTTGAAGCAGAGAGAGATCCAAGAAATGCTGTCACACTCGTAGAAGAAAACAATGGATACTGTATCTGTATGTTGTTGTAGTTGTCCTGTTGAATTTGGTAACTAATTTGCATGCAGCAAACCATTCCTCTTATTAGCGGCACTCCTCCATTCCAGCTGACGCTTCGTCCATCAATGTTGATGACCAGAAGACACCCTGTCCACTGCCTGCCTGGCGGATGCTGAATTGCGGCTCGCTAATGTGAAGCCTGACTACATCCTTTTTTCCCCATTGCACAGACTGAAACCCGGCCTGTAATTATTGAACGAAAAACAGGAAGTGATATTACAACACCACTGATAAATAAATATAAGGTATGTACGCTGTGTAGTGCAAAAAGTCACACTTTGAGTTTCCTAATAGACAGTACAATATTTTTGAAAGTGCGTACTCTGTCTGAGTCTCCTTTTGAAGGATAAATAAGTATGGGCAAATTAATTTAGCGGATCTTTCCCCTCAAGCTAGGTGTACTGTAAACTGTGTTTTAGAACAAAATTAGACCTTCCCAGCAGGGCTCCCACCCAGACCCCTACTAAAGCCAGTCGCAAAAATGTAGAAGACCCCCAATCAGATCTCAAAAAATGAGGCCTAGCAGAAAACTGGTGACAAAATGTACTTTGAAAGTAAAAGTAGGCCCAAATACCCCCTTACCCACCGTGGATTGTATTCAAACCACTTGCAAGCAAGTAAGGTTACCATAGCCAGCATCGCTCCAAGACTCGAAAACCCCCCCACCCAAACACATGCAATAGAAATACTGCTAACCCTAACGAGCCCTAAGTTAAGAATAGTGGCAAAGGCTTTCTTTAACTATGCCAAATCCCCCCTTTCCCACCATGGATTTTCTTCAAATGACTTGCAACCAAAATTACACATTCCCACGAGTGCTCTAAGACCCCCAGAACTCAGTTGAAAAAATCTAGAACACCCCGAAACACATGCAATCCTGCTGCTAGGGCTAACCCTAACGAACCCTAAGTTACAAAGAGTGCCAAAAGGCTTTTCCTTATGGATTTTGTCCAAGCCACTTCTATCCAGTATTAGACCTTCCCAGCAATGCCCCAAGATCCACCAACCCACCCTCAAAAAAGCACAACACCCCCGAACAGCCAAAAAGGAAAATCTCATACTTACAATATTTCTCGGCCTTCGGTCCAAACGCGTTGTGCAGCTCGGTCATAACTCCCGTTTTCCACCACGGATTTCCTGAAAAGCAAATCCAATCAAAATTAGACTGTCCCAGCAGTGCTCCCAGACCCCAAAACTCACCCACAAACACCCGGAACCCCTCCAAACAGCACCTGAAAGGCAAGCAAGTCAGCAAAAACGCAAAAATAAATTTGCCTCCGATTTGGTCCAAACCACTTTTAACCGGCATTAGAGCTTCCCAGCAATGGCCCCAGAGCCGTCAACCCAGGCGAAAACTAGTAGAAGACCCCCCAAACAGCCAAAAAGCAAAAGTACAAAAATGGGGACTTAGTCATTTTTTTGGCAATTTCCAAAATCACTCCGCGCCTGCTCTGCAGCTAGGCCCTAACTCCCCTCTGCCACCATGGATTTGCTTCAAACATCTTGCAATCTAAAGTATCCGTAGCCAGCAGTGCTCCCAGACCCCAAAACCCACCCACAAACACCAGGAAGCCCCCCAAACAGGCCCCCGAAAACGCAACATTGAGCAAAATGTCAGAAATAGCAAAAGAAAATTCTGCATGGATTTTGTACAAACCACTTCTATCCGGTATTAGACCTTCCCAGCAATGCCCCAAGACCCGCCAACCCACCCTCAAAAAAGCACAACACCCCCAAACAGCCAAAAAGGAAAATCTCATACTTACAATATTTCTCGGCCTTCGGTCCAAACGCTCTGTGCAGCTAGGTCATAACTCCCGTTTTCCACCACGGATTTCCTGAAAAGCAAATGCAATCAAAATTAGACTGTCCCAGCAGTGCTCCCAGACCCCAAAACTCACCCACAAACACCCGGAAACCCCCCAAACAGCACCTGAAAGGCAAGCAAGTCAGCAAAAACGCAAAAAACATTTCGCCTCCGATTTGGTCCAAACCACTTTTATCCGGTATTAGAGCTTTCCAGCAATGGCCCCAGAGCCGTCAACCCAGGCGAAAACTAGTAGAAGACCCCCAAACAGCCAAAAAGCAAAAGTACAAAAATGGGGACTTAGTCATTTTTTTGGCAATTTCCAAAATCACTCCGCGCGTGCTCTGCAGCTAGGCCCTAACTCCCCTCTGCCACCATGGATTTGCTTCAAACCTCTTGCAATCTAAAGTATCCATAGCCAGCAGTGCTCCCAGACCCTGAAAGCCACCCACAAACACCAGGAAGCCCCCCAAACAGGCCCCCGAAAACGCTACATTGAGCAAAATGTCAGAAATAGCAAAAAAAAATTCTGCATGGATTTTGTACAAACCACTTCTATACGGTATTAGACCTTCCCAGCAATGCCCCAAGACCCGCCAACCCACCTGCAAAAAAGCACAATACCTCCAAACAGCCAAAAAGGAAAATCTCATACTTACAATATTTCTCGGCCTTCGGTCCAAACGCACTGTGCAGCTAGGTCATAACTCCCGTTTTCCACCATGGATTTCCTGAAAAGCAAATGCAATCAAAATTAGACTGTCCCGGCAGTGCTCCCAGACCCCAAAACTCACCCACAAACACCTGGAACCCCCCCAAACAGCACCTGAAAGGCAAGCAAGTCAGCAAAAACGCAAAAAAAAAATCGCCTCCGATTAGGTACAAACCACTTTTATCCGGTATTAGAGCTTCCCAGCAATGACCCCAGAGCCGTCAACACACCCGCAAAGAAGTAGAACACCCCCACAAGTGCAGAGTCTTTCTTCATTGGGCGCAATCCAGCCCTCTGCTTTGAGGGAAATAGGAGTCTGGAGGAGGAGGATAGAGGAGCATGTTCTTGTGAACTTGTGAACCTGAGGAATGCAGACTGCGGCTCCTTCAAATCAATAAGCAAACAAGTGAAGACAGTTCTGCTGATGGGCTTGTTTTTGTGATTAGGTGATTAAAGTGGGAATTATATTAACTGTGCACAACAAAGAAAGACAGACACACAGGAATAAAAGTGAATAAGGACGAAAAAGAAAGTTATTGATTCATTGTCTCATTTTCAGGGCTCGGTGTCAGTGAATAAGAATAAGGCTTCGTCATCATACTCTGCAAATTCAGGCAGGGAGAGGTCAGTGTCACCTAACAGAGAAGAAATTCCCTCATCTACGTTGCTGTCCACATCGTCTTCATCCGGCGTGCTTTCTCGTACTTTGTAATCTGGTGGTATGAGGTGCTGATTCATCTTGATCATTGTTAACCTCTCCACATTTTTGGGCGAGAGGCGGCTCTGTTTGGAAGTTACAATGCCACCAGCAGCACTGAAAACACGTTCAGAAGACACGCTTGCGAGTGGGCAAGACAAGTAGTTTATAGCCAGGTTGGAGAGCTGTGCCCACAATTCTTTTTTCCCATGCCAATACGCCAATGGGTCAGCATTAACATAGACCTCTGTTGAGTCATTCAGATAGTCCTGCACCATCGACTCAAGGTCCTCCAAGGTTCCTCCACTTTGCTTACTTTTTGCTGTGACCTTTTGAGAACCAAACCCAAGCCGAGTTAGCCAATCCTCTTCTGCATCCAATGTTACTGTTGTGTCTGGTGCAGATGATCTGGTTGCCGGTGTCTTTAACGGCTGAGAGGTCACTTGTGCCACAGCCACAGGTGCAGAAGTGGATTCTTTTGACTTGGGATGGCCTGCTGATGCTGATGTACTGCCTTTTCCTTCAATTTGCTGCCGTTCTCTTTCAAACCATCTTGGCTGACAAGGCTAGCCAACGTTTGTACTTTGTAACATATTGATCACCAAAAGGAAAGAATGCCTGGCCTGCCAGCGCCTTTTTGTAGCGTGGATCCAGAATAGTAGCACAAATGGAATGCTGTTCTGTGTGGATCATTTTAAGACGTTCATCACCAAGTAGGCGCTCTAATAATTTCTCCGCCAAAAGAAAAGCGTCTTTCTTTTCTTCATCTTTTTCAAACATAGAAGGCACCGCCTTCAGTTGGTGTTCCAGCATGCACAACAATGGGATAGCTTTTCCCAAATTACAGTCCTCCTTGCTGACTGAACGCGTGAAGACCTCAAAAGGACGAAGCATGTCTGTCAGGCTTTTAACTAGGTCCCATTGCGCCGCATCTAGCCTCAGGTCCTTCTGAGCTGTACCCACTGTTAAGAAATAGTGATCGAGTACCGTATACTGCTCATACAGACGCTCAAGCATGTAGAAGGTTGAGTTCCAACGTGTTGCCACCTCCTGGATGAGTCTTTTCACTGGCATTTGACGTTCATGTAGCAGGCTCCTCAGATGCTTCCAGGCCTTAAAAGAATGGCTGAAATGGTTGCCCATTCTTCGGCAGATGACCACTAACTCGCACGCTGGACTGTCTTCATCACTCAATAATTTTTTAACAACCAGGTTTATACAGCACTCTGAAATACTCACCCAGCTCCATGGCCTTAACTACATTGGCACCATTATCCGTGGAAACATAACCAATCTGGTGTTTTTTTGGGGACAGCCAGTGAAAGACCTTTGTGTTAAACTCATTCAAAATGTTTTCTGCTGTGTGACGTTTCTCCAAGCCAAACATGGCTAGTGTTGCATGTTTCCGAGCAGCTTTAAAAACTTGGTCCGGGTCAACACCTGCGTTTAGCTTTGCTTTAGCCCCTGAAAAAGAGACCCAGTGTGCAGTGATGTACATGTAATCAGCGCCTGCGCCACTGGTCCACATGTCTGTTGTCAGATGTATAGGGTGAACAGCACTCTTCTGCAAAGCTGCCCCAATCACCTCCAGCACATCTTCATGTAGTGCTGGAACCGCAACTCTGGCAAAATAGAACCGGCTAGGAACCTTCCATTTAGGGCAGAGCGCTGCCACTAATTCTAGAAAACCAACCCCTTCTACAAAAGAAAAAGGGAAAAGGTCCAGAGCTAGCATTTTAGCCAGCTTAGTGTTATACAGACGCGTCAGTGGGTGGTTGCGTTCATATGATGCGTCTGAAAAAAGCATGTTTCTAATGTTACCCTGGACCAAGCATTTACGGGATGATGATGATGATTTCTTTGACCCAGTTACGCTCGCTGATGAACTTTTTCGCATTGGTGTCTCACTCTCTCCCACACTCTTAGTGTGGCTCACATGGGGTGTGCTGCTGACAGGGGTACTGGGTGTAAGTGAAGTGTTTGACACGTTTTCTTCCTCCTCGTCATCATCAGATGAAACATCAACGTTTTCTTGACTTGCAATTCGGGCTTCCTTGATCTCCTTTAGGTGCGCAAACCATTGGACAGCGTGCTGTCTCCTAAGATGACCTCTCTGGCCTCCGGTACCATAGTTGGTACCAAACTTACCATGACTAACTGCATGCTTACAAATGCTACAAATGGCGAAGTTTTCCCTTTTTGGGCAAGCACTAAAGAAGTCCCAAACTGGGGACTTGAATTGTCTGTGGGGGCCGGAGGAGGCGGCGATACTGGTGGTGGTCATGCTGCTAATGTCAGATGAAGTGGAGGATGTGGATTGCCGAACTTTACTACGTTGTGCACTTTCACCACCACTAATTGAGGTCGAGGTGGATGGAGGTCCCTTCTGGCGGGAAGAAATATGGAAGCGGTAGGTGTTGGTGTACTAGTTAACTCCAATAATTTTGGTGTTTCCATTGCCTCCTCGTCGACAACAGCATCATCACGCTCAGCAGCTTCTCGGGCTAGGGTCAAAATGTCTGTTTGCTGCATGCCCGCTGAGGCTAGAGTGAAGCCTATGATGACTGCGTCGTCGTCGTGAAAGTCTTCATCAGCAGCAGTATCCGCCACTTCTTGTTGAGCCTCATCACACTCCATAGGTATGAGACTTTGGACGAGCTTCCTTTTTCGCTTAACTACCTTTGTCAGATCATGGTGTGCCTCACTCTCAGACGGCAGTGGTGCTGGTTCCCAATTTTGATCCATATCATCAGAAGGAGGTGTGCTTGAAGAAGATGTAGACACCAACCTTGATCTTTTCCTTGCTAGGAGTGTGGAAGACAATGAATGATCATCAGGAGGAGTGGCTTCCTCAAATGATACCTCGCCTTGATTGTCGATTTCCTGATGTGCCCCTACTTCAGGGAGAACAACTATTGTGGGAACTTGTGACCCTCCATGCACCTCTGCTTGCACATCTCCTTGCGCTGCCTCTCCTTCCACTTGTACTTGGGATTGTACTTGCACATGTGGTTGTTGTTGCGGCTGTGGTTGTTCAACACTCGTCAGATGAGTTACAACAACCTGTGTTGATTGAGGGACATTGTTGCTACTGTCTTGCGATGACGATTCAGAAAAGGGGGTGGTGATGAACAGAGTGTCTGAATTAAGCAGACCACTCTTACCCAGTCCAAAGATCAGGGCTTGATCCATCACCGTTATTTATCTCACTGCACCATCCCAGCTCAGAACCTGGCTATATGCAAATCAGTCTGTCCCTGGCCCAGTGCATCATGGGAACAGGGCAGACTAAACTACCAAGCCAATTCTTCACCAGAAAGGAGACAAGCTACCGGGGACCGGTTTCTGGCATTTCAGCCGTCTTCGGCCCGGCTTGCTTGAATCCTGATGGTGCAGTGAGAAAGGGACTCATGTCTGAGTATACCCTGCCACACCTATAGTGGCCAAAAACGATTCAGAAAAGTGGGTGGTGATGAACAGAGTGTCTGAATTAAGCAGACCACTCTTACCCAGTCCAAAGATCAGGGCTTGATCCATCACCGTTATTTATCTCACTGCACCATCCCAGCTCAGAACCTGGCTATATGCAAATCAGTCTGTCCCTGGCCCAGTGCATCATGGGAACAGGGCAGACTAAACTACCAAGCCAATTCTTCACCAGAAAGGAGACAAGCTACCGGGGACCGGTTTCTGGCATTTCAGCCGTCTTCGGGCCGGCTTGCTTGAATCCTGATGGTGCAGTGAGAAAGGGACTCATGTCTGAGTATACCCTGCCACACCTATAGTGGCCAAAAACGATTCAGAAAAGGGGGTGGTGATGAACAGAGTGTCTGAATTAAGCAGACCACTCTTACCCAGTCCAAAGATCAGGGCTTGATCCATCACTGTTATTTATCTCACTGCACCATCCCAGCTCAGAACCTGGCTATATGCAAATCAGTCTGTCCCTGGCCCAGTGCATCATGGGAACAGGGCAGACTAAACTACCAAGCCAATTCTTCACCAGAAAGGAGACAAGCTACCGGGGACCGGTTTATGGCATTTCAGCCGTCTTCGGCCCGGCTTGCTTGAATCCTGATGGTGCAGTGAGAAAGGGACTCATGTCTGAGTATACCCTGCCACACCTATAGTGGCCAAAAACAATTCAGAAAAGGGGGTGGTGATGAACAGAGTGTCTGAATTAAGCAGACCACTCTTACCCAGTCCAAAGATCAGGGCTTGATCCATCACCGTTATTTATCTCACTGCACCATCCCAGCTCAGAACCTGGCTATATGCAAATCAGTCTGTCCCTGGCCCAGTGCATCATGGGAACAGGGCAGACTAAACTACCAAGCCAGTTCTTCACCAGAAAGGAGACAAGCTACCGGGGACCGGTTTATGGCATTTCAGCCGTCTTCGGCCCGGCTTGCTTGAATCCTGATGGTGCAGTGAGAAAGGGACTCATGTCTGAGTATAACCTGCCACACCTATAGTGGCCAAAAACGATTCAGAAAAGGGGGTGGTGATGAACAGAGTGTCTGAATTAAGCAGACCACTCTTACCCAGTCCAAAGATCAGGGCTTGATCCATCACCGTTATTTATCTCACTGCACCATCCCAGCTCAGAACCTGGCTATATGCAAACCAGTCTGTCCCTGACCCAGTGCATCATGGGAACAGGGCAGACTAAACTACCAAGCCAATTCTTCACCAGAAAGGAGACAAGCTACTGGGGACCGGTTTCTGGCATTTCAGCCGTCTTCGGCCCGGCTTGCTTGAATCCTGATGGTGCAGTGAGAAAGGGACTCATGTCTGAGTATACCCTGCCACACCTATAGTGGCCAAAAACGATTCAGAAAAGGGGGTGGTGATGAACAGAGTGTCTGAATTAAGCAGACCACTCTTACCCAGTCCAAAGATCAGGGCTTGATCCATCACGGTTATTTATCTCACTGCACCATCCCAGCTCAGAACCTGGCTATATGCAAATCAGTCTGTCCCTGGCCCAGTGCATCACGGGAACAGGGCAGACTAAACTACCAAGCCAATTCTTCACCAGAAAGGAGACAAGCTACCGGGGACCGGTTTCTGGCATTTCAGCCGTCTTCGGCCCGGCTTGCTTGAATCCTGATGGTGCAGTGAGAAAGGGACTCATGTCTGAGTATACCCTGCCACACCTATAGTGGCCAAAAACGATTCAGAAAAGGGGGTGGTGATGAACAGAGTGTCTGAATTAAGCAGACCACTCTTACCCAGTCCAAAGATCAGGGCTTGATCTATCACCGTTATTTATCTCACTGCACCATCCCAGCTCAGAACCTGGCTATATGCAAATCAGTCTGTCCCTGGCCCAGTGCATCATGGGAACAGGGCAGACTAAACTACCAAGCCAATTCTTCACCAGAAAGGAGACAAGCTACCGGGGACCGGTTTCTAGCATTTCAGCCGTCTTCGGCCCGGCTTGCTTGAATCCTGATGGTGCAGTGAGAAAGGGACTCATGTCTGAGTATACCCTGCCACAACTATAGTGGCCAAAAACGATTCAGAAAAGGGGGTGGTGATGAACAGAGTGTCTGAATTAAGCAGACCACTCTTACCCAGTCCAAATATCAGGGCTTGATCCATCACCGTTATTTATCTCACTGAACCATCCCAGCTCAGAACCTGGCTATATGCAAATCAGTCTGTCCCTGGCCCAGTGCATCATGGGAACAGGGCAGACTAAACTACCAAGCCAATTCTTCACCAGAAAGGAGACAAGCTACCGGGGACCGGTTTATGGCATTTCAGCCGTCTTCGGTCCGGCTTGCATGAATCCTGATGGTGAAGTGAGAAAGGGACTCATGTCTGAGTATACCCTGCCACACCTATAGTGGCCAAAAACGATTCAGAAAAGGGGGTGGTGATGAACAGAGTGTCTGAATTAAGCAGACCACTCTTACCCAGTCCAAAGATCAGGGCTTGATCCATCACCGTTATTTATCTCACTGCACCATGCCAGCTCAGAACCTGGCTATATGCAAATCAGTCTGTCCCTGGCCCTGTGCATCATGGGAACAGGGCAGACTAAACTACCAAGCCAATTCTTCACCAGAAAGGAGACAAGCTACGGGGGACCGGTTTCTGGCATTTTAGCCGTCTTCGGCCCGGCTTGCTTGAATCCTGATGGTGCAGTGAGAAAGGGACTCATGTCTGAGTATACCCTGCCACACCTATAGTGGCCAAAAACGATTCAGAAAAGGGGGTGGTGATGAACAGAGTGTCTGAATTAAGCAGACCACTCTTACCCAGTCCAAAGATCAGGGCTTGATCCATCACCGTTATTTATCTCACTGCACAATCCCAGCTCAGAACCTGGCTATATGCAAATCAGTCTGTCCCTGGCCCAGTGCATCATGGGAACAGGGCAGACTAAACTACCAAGCCAATTCTTCACCAGAAAGGAGACAAGCTACCGGGGACCGGTTTCTGGCATTTCAGCCGTCTTCGGCCCGGCTTGCTTGAATCCTGATGGTGCAGTGAGAAAGGGACTCATGTCTGAGTATACCCTGCCACACCTATAGTGGCCAAAAACTTTTCAGAAAAGGGGGTGGTGATGAACAGAGTGTCTGAATTAAGCAGACCACTCTTCCCCAGTCCAAAGATCAGGGCTTGATCCATCACCGTTATTTATCTCACTGAACCATCCCAGCTCAGAACCTGGCTATATGCAAATCAGTCTGTCCCTGGCCCAGTGCATCATGGGAACAGGGCAGACTAAACTACCAAGCCAATTCTTCACCAGAAAGGAGACAAGCTACCGGAGACCGGTTTCTGACATTTCAGCCGTCTTCGGCCCGGCTTGCTTGAATCCTGATGGTGCAATGAGAAAGGGACTCATGTCTGAGTATACCCTGCCACACCTATAGTGGCCAAAAACGATTCAGAAAAGGGGGTGGTGATTAACAGAGTGTCTGAATTAAGCAGACCACTCTTACCCAGTCCAAAGATCAGGGCTTGATCCATCACCGTTATTTATCTCACTGCACCATGCCAGCTCAGAACCTGGCTATATGCAAATCAGTCTGTCCCTGGCCCAGTGCATCTTGGGAACAGGGCAGACTAAACTACCAAGCCAATTCTTCACCAGAAAGGAGACAAGCTACTGGGGACCGGTTTCTGGCATTTCAGCCGTCTTCGGCCCGGCTTGCTTGAATCCTGATGGTGCAGTGAGAAAGGGACTCATGTCTGAGTATACCCTGCCACACCTATAGTGGTCAAAAGCGATTCAGAAAAGGGGGTGGTGATGAACAGAGTGTCTGAATTAAGCAGACCACTCTTACCCAGTCCAAAGAACAGGGCTTGATCTATCACCGTTATTTATCTCACTGCACCATCCCAGCTCAGAACCTGGCTATATGCAAATCATTCTGTCCCTGGCCCAGTGCATCATGGGAACAGGGCAGACTAAACTACCAAGCCAATTCTTCACCAGAAAGGAGACAACACCTACAGTGGCCAAAAACACTCTGTTCATCATCACCCCCTTTTCTGAATCATTTTGTCCACCATAAGCGTGGAAGGGTATACTCAGATGTGAGTCCCTTGCTCATTGCACCATCAGGATTCAAGCAAGCCGGGCCGACGATGGCTGAAATGCCAGAAACCGGTCCCCGGAAGCTTGTTTCCTTCCCAGTATAAGAATTCGCTTGGTAGTTTGGTTTGCCCTGTTCCCATCATGCACTGGGACAGGAACAGACTAATTTGCATGTAGCCAGGTTCTGAGCTGGGATGGTGCAGTGAGCTAAAAAACGGTGATGGATCAAGCCCTGATCTTTGGACTGGGTAAGAGTGGTCTGCTAAATTCAGACACTCTGTTCATCATCACCCCCTTTTCTGAATCATTTTGTCCACCATAAGCGTGGAAGGGTATACTCAGATGTGAGTCCCTTGCTCATTGCACCATCAGGATTCAAGCAACGACAGCTGAAATGCCAGAAACCGGTCCCCGGAAGCTTGTTTCCTTCCCAGTATAAGAATTGGCTTGGTAGTTTGGTTTGCCCTGTTCCTATCATGCACTGGGATAGGAACAGACTAATTTGTATGTAGCCAGGTTCTGAGCTGGGATGGTGCAGTGAGCTAAAAAACGGTGATGGGTCAAGCCCTGATCTTTGGACTGGGTAAGAGTGGTCTGCTAAATTCAGACACTCTGTTCATCATCACCCCCTTTTCTGAATCATTTTGTCCACCATAAGCGTGGAAGGGTATACTCAGATGTGAGTCCCTTGCTCATTGCACAATCAGGATTCAAGCAAGCCGGGCCGACGACGGCTGAAATGCCAGAAACCGGTCCCCGGAAGCTTGTTTCCTTCCCAGTGTAAGAATTGGCTTGGTAGTTTGGTTTGCCCTGTTCCCATCATGCACTGGGACAGGAACAGACTAATTTGCATGTAGCCAGGTTCTGAGCTGGGATGGTGCAGTGAGCTAAAAAACGGTGATGGATCAAGCCCTGATCTTTGGACTGGGTAAGAGTGGTCTGCTAAATTCAGACACTCTGTTCATCATCACCCCCTTTTCTGAATCATTTTGTCCACCATAAGCGTGGAAGGGTATACTCAGATGTGAGTCCCTTGCTCATTGCACCATCAGGATTCAAGCAAGCCGGGCCGACGACGGCTGAAATGCCAGAAACCGGTCCCCGGAAGCTTGTTTCCTTCCCAGTATAAGAATTGGCTTGGTAGTTTGGTTTGCCCTGTTCCCATCATGCACTGGGACAGGAACAGACTAATTTGCATGTAGCCAGGTTCTGAGCTGGGATCGTGCAGTGAGCTAAAAAACGGTGATGGATCAAGCCCTGATCTTTGGACTGGGTAAGAGTGGTCTGCTAAATTCAGACACTCTGTTCATCATCACCCCCTTTTCTGAATCATTTTGTCCACCATAAGCGTGGAAGGGTATACTCAGATGTGAGTCTCTTGCTCATTGCACCATCAGGATTCAAGCAAGCCAGGCCGACGATGGCTGAAATGCCAGAAACCGGTCCCCAGAAGCTTGTTTCCTTCCCAGTATAAGAATTTGCTTCGTAGTTTGGTTTGCCCTGTTCCCATCATGCACTGGGACAGGAACAGACTAATTTGCATGTAGCCAGGTTCTGAGCTGGGATGGTGCAGTGAGCTAAAAAACGGTGATGGATCAAGCCCTGATCTTTGGACTGGGTAAGACTGGTCTTCTAAATTCAGACACTCTGTTCATCATCACCCCCTTTTCTGAATCATTTTGTCCACCATAAGCGTGGAAGGGTATACTCAGATGTGAGTCCCTTGTTCATTGCACCATCAGGATTCAAGCAAGCCGGGCCGACGACGGCTGAAATGCCAGAAACCGGTCCCCGGAAGCTTGTTTCCTTCCCAGTATAAGAATTGGCTTGGTAGTTTGGTTTGCCCTGTTCCCATCATGCACTGGGACAGGAACAGACTAATTTGCATGTAGCCAGGTTCTGAGCTGGGATGGTGCAGTGAGCTAAAAAATGGTGATGGATCAAGCCCTGATCTTTGGACTGGGTAAGAGTGGTCTGCCAAATTCAGACACTCTGTTCATCATCACCCCCTTTTCTGAATCACTTTCTTGCGATGAGCCAACATCACTGGTCGATGGTGATTGAACAACTAGACTAAGTGCCTCTGCAGCATTTAAGGGCTTGGACTTAAGTTGGCGTGGTGGTGGTGGTGGCACTGAGCCCAATGGAGTGGGGGTGCTGCTCCAAGCTTGGTCCCCAGCAGATCCTGCTGCTGCTGCAGGCGTACTTTTTTTTTTACTCCCAAAAAATGTGGCGGGCAGCACACCAGTCTCCTTGGTAACTTTCTTCTTCTGCTCCTTACTGGCAACTTTCTTGCTAGAGGAGCAACGGGGAACTTTTTTTGAGGCCATCTTCTTCAGAGCAGGTCAGATCAGCAGGCCGCAGTTGCACGAGTTGCAGAGTTGTCTGTGGGCAGACGTCACGTCGCGTGACGTTATGCTGCACACACACACCGCTGCAGGACTTCTTCCTGGCACTGGTGGTTCTCTTGAGTCTTGTGCACCTAAAAGCAATGGAAGACAGAGGAACATCAGTTCAGATATACACCCCAAAAAACGAAAATCACAGAAAAATCTGCACAATCCCAAGCCATCCAGGCCATCCATGATGTTTAAATTCAAGACACCCCACAGAAAGACTAGGCAAATGCACCACTCACTACCCCTGGGAATAAAGGTTGAAAGCTAGGCTAAATGGTTGCAGACCTAAGAACACTGCCTGCATTCAAAATGCCCCCCTGCCTCCCAGCACATGGCCAGGGCCTGCCTGTAGCAGCACTCAAAATGGCCCCCACCCACATGGCCTGTCCCCATGAACACCCCAAAAAATCAAAAAACACAGAAAAATCAGCACAATCCCATGCCATCCATGCCCTCCATGATGTTTAAATTTAAGACACCCCACAGAAAGACTAGGCCCATGCACCACTCACTACCCCTGGTGAAAAGGCCACAACAACAGCCCAAAAAAACGAAAATCACAGAAAAATCAGCACAATCCCAAGCCATCCAGGCCCTCCATGATGTTTAAATTCAAGACACCCCACAGAAAGACTAGACCCATGCACCACTCACTACCCCTGGGCATAAAGGTTGAAAGCTAGGCAAAATGGTTGCAGACCTAAGAACACTGCCTGCATTCAAAATGGACCCCTGCCTCCCAGCACATGGCCAGGGCCTGCCAGTAGCAGCACTCAAAATGGCCCCCACCCACATGGCCTGTCCCCATGAACACCCCAAAAAATCGAAAAACACAGAAAAATCAGCACAATCCCATGCCATCCATGCCCTCCATGATGTTTAAATTCAAGACACCCAACAGAAAGACTAGGCACATGCACCACTCACTACCCCTGGTGAAAAGGCCACAACAACAGCCCAAAAAACGAAAATCACAGAAAAATCAGCACAATCCCAAGCCATCCAGGCCCTCCATGATGTTTAAGTTCAAGACACCCCACAGAAAGACTAGGCCCATGCATCACTCACTACCCCTGGGCATAAAGGTTGAAAGCTAGGCAAAATGGTTGCAGACCTAAGAACACTGCCTGCATTCCAAAATGGCCCCTGCCTCCAAGCACATGGCCAGGGCCTGCCTGTAGCAGCACTCAAAATGGCCCCCACCCACATGGCCTGTCCCCATGAACACCCCAAAAAATCGAAAAACACAGATAAATCAGCACAATCCCATGCGATCCATGCCCTCCATGATGTTTAAATTCAAGACACCCCACAGAAAGACTAGGCCCATGCACCACTCACTACTCCTGGTGAAAAGGCCACAACAACAGCCCAAAAAAACGAAAATCACAGAAAAATCAGCACAATCCCAAGCCATCCAGGCCCTCCATGATGATTAAATTGAAGACACCCCACAGAAAGACTAGGCCCATGCACCACTCACTACCCCTGGGCATAAAGGTTGAAAGCTAGGCAAAATGGTTGCAGACCTAAGAACACTGCCTGCATTCAAAATGGCCCCCTGCCTCCCAGCACATGGCCAGGGCCTGCCTGTAGCAGCACTCAAAATGGCCCCCACCCACATGGCCTGTCCCCATGAACACCCCAGAAAATCGAAAAACACAGAAAAATCAGCACAATCCCATGCCATCCATGCCCTCCATGATGTTTAAATTCAAGACACCCCACAGAAAGACTAGGCCCATGCACCTCTCACTACCCCTGGTGAAAAGGCCACAACAGCCCAAAAAAACGAAAATCACAGAAAAATCTGCACAATCCCAAGCCATCCAGGCCCTCCATGATGTTTAAATTCAAGACACCCCACTGAAAGACTAGGCCCATGCATCACTCACTACCCCTGGGAATAAAGGTTGAAAGCTAGGCAAAATGGTTGCAGAACTAAGAACACTGCCTGCATTCAAAATGGCCCCCTGCCTCCCAGCACATGGCCAGGGCCTGCCTGTAGCAGCACTCAAAATGGCCCCCACCCACATGGCATGTCCCCATGAACACCCCAAAAAATCGAAAAACACAGAAAAATCAGCACAATCCCATGCCATCCATGCCCTCCATGACATATAAATTCAAGACACCCCACCGAAAGACTAGGCCCATGCACCACTCACTACCCCTGGTGAAAAGGCCACAACAACAGCCCAAAAAAACGAAAATCATAAAAAAATCAGCACAATCCCAAGCCATCCAGGCCCTCCATGATGTTTAAATTCAAGACACCCCACAGAAAGACTAGGCCCATGCATCACTCACTACCCCTGGGCATAAAGGTTGAAAGCTAGGCAAAATGGTTGCAGACCTAAGAACACTGCCTGCATTCAAAATGGCCCCCTGCCTCCCAGCACATGGCCAGGGCCTGCCTGGAGCAGCACTCAAAATGCCCCCCACTCACATGGCCTGTCCCCATGAACACCCCAAAAAATCGAAAAACACAGAAAAATCAGCACAATCCAATGCCATCCATGCCCTCCATGATGTTTAAATTCAAGACACCCCACAGAAAGACTAGGCCCATTCACCACTCACTACCCCTGGTGAAAAGGCCACTACAACAGCCCCAAAAAACGAAAATCACAGAAAAATCAGCACAATCCCAAGCCATCCAGGCCCTCCATGATGTTTAAATTCAAGACACCCCACAGAAAGACTCAGTCCACCCACCACTGAGTACCCCTGGGCAAAAGGCCCCAACAACAGCCCAAAAATCGAAAATTCCAAAATTGTAGTTGCAGCAACTGTAATGCCCCAAACAAACTTACTTGTGAAATTTCTAATCCAAAAGTGATCCAAAGAAAGTCAAAAAGGCCTCAAATCCAAATATCCAGCAGCATCCACAAAAAGTAATCCTTCCAGGTGAAGAATCCGAATGAAAGTGACCAGCACATGAAGAAAGCACTGGGAGGAGCCTGCTGGACAGGAACAGGAAGTTGGAGACTGTGGGGCACTTCCTTCCTCTCCCCCCCCCCAAAATGGACTCCTTGCAAAAAAAAGTGCAGGCAAATGTCAACCTGAGAAGTTATTCTGATAAAAATCATCATTTCCAGAAGGTTTATGCTGCTTGCTGGTGGATTTCTTGTGCAGAATTGCAAATTTTGTATTTTCGCGAGTGCGAGATTGTTGCTGCCCGCCGCATCTACGTGTTCGCAATTGCGAACTCCCGCGATACGTGATCACGGCGTACTCGCGTTGACAAACTCTTGCTGTGCAAGGTGGCAAGCCGCGATGACGTAATCGCGGTCGCCAAACTCCCGCGGGATCCCGCAGCAAGATCCAAAATGGCGCAGCACTCGCAAAATATAGAGAAAAACAACTCGGCAAACGCTGAATGACGGTAAGTGAACGCCGCACGCCGCAAAATTGTATCACCAAGAAAAAAAAATCTGCTGCGTGCGAATTTGCGGATTTTCGGTAAATTCGCGAGCCTTCGCGGATTGCGAATTTACCGAAAATCCGCAAAATCCGCTAGCGGAACGTATTTTCCGCCCATGCTTAGTAGTGACCTCTCACACACCCCTCCCACCTCTCAACACACCCCACCATCCTCCCTGTGGACATGGGGGCCTGTTGGGAGTCGTAGTAGTGACCTCTCACTCACCCCACCCACTTCCACCCTCCCTGTGGACAAGGGGGCCTGTTGGGAGTTGTAGTGCTGGTCTCTCACACACCCCACCCACTACCACCCTCCCTGTGGACATGGGGGCCTGTTGGGAGTCGTTCACATTTTGGTGAGTATGTGGCCCACATGCATGGGTTGGGGCCTGGGAGATGTGTCTTCTCAGTTGTGTAAGGCAGACCATGTCGGTGTGATAATGGTGCTTGGTTTGTACTTACCAGCCTCTTCTCCCTCGTTGATTCCTTCCAGGCTCTCTGGGTGCAGTATGCCCAGCACCTTTTCCTCCCATTCTGCATACGGTAGGGGCTCCGGGGGTGTGCCGCCGCCATTGTGGTGTGCCCGCTGGTTTTTTTTTGCACGGATGCCTTTGACCCTCGTTTTGAGGTCGTGCCACCACCTCTGGATGTCGTGCTTTGTTCGTGGCACGGTCCCTGACGCATTCACCCGGCTGACTATCCTGTCCCACATGTGGTTTTTGGTTGCCACGGTGGTCTGCTGGACTAGTGTGCCGAAAATGTGGGGTTCGACACGGATGATTTCATCCACCATGACCTTCAACTCTGTGTCAGTGAATTTAGGGTTTTTCTTTGGTGCCATGGTGTGTGCTGTTCAAGGTGTGGGTGGAGTGGGTTGGGATGTGCAGGTGTGTGGTGTGTAGGAATGGTGTGGTGGGTGTTTGTGTGGTGGGTGTGTTTGTGTGCAGGTTGTATGTGTAAAATTTGTGTCTGCTGTTCGTCGTATTGAGCCTCTTGCTTGCAGCTATGCTGTGATGCAAAGGATTGTGGTAGTGGGTGGGAATAATTTTATACTCTGTGTCGTGGTTGTGTCCCAATGGTTGTTGCCAGTCAGGTGCTAGGTGGGTGTGTTGACTTGTGTGGATTTTAAGTTGCTTGGGGGGGTGTCATTGTGGCTTGTGATTGGTGTGGGTGTTTCAGGTGGGTGGTTGTCCTGTTTAGTGTGTTTTGTATTTACTTCCGTCAGCCATTTTGAAATTAGTTTGACGGTAGGGATGGTGTTCGTGGTGTCCTTCCACTGGGATGCTCCGTTTATCGTTGCATTGTTTCCGCTGCGGTCGTGGATGGAGGTGAGTTCCGTAGGACTGACGGCGTTATCCTAATCGCGGGCACGGAGCCTCCACAGGTATTGCGGTGGCTGTGCCTGTTCCCGCGATCATGTTCGTCCGCGGCGGGCGATGTTTCTTAGGTTCCGTCTGCTTGCGGTGGTCTCAGGTGTACTCCGTCCGCCGCAGACGGAGTTTGATGTGGTCCGTCCGCCGCGGTTGGAGTTTCGTTACATTATTATCCTAATCGCAACGGCGGTTTATCCGCGGAGCGCTCGGGAGTATCTTGGCCGCTTCCTTGGTGGACAGAACCCGCTTCCGTCCGCGATCCTAATCGGCTCCTAAGTTGAGGGGAGAAGTCCTTACCTCTTTTTAAAGAGAATGCTAAATTGTAATTTAAGGAGCTGGAAGCCTCCAAATGATCTTAATTCCTATAGGTCAGTTAGCTAATTGAACATTGATGTTTATTAAAGTCATGGTGAATCATCTTAACTCGAACACATCACCTTCAATATACGAAGATCAAATTGTTCTTGTTAAACTGATCAATGTCGGAAAATACAACATTTTTAATACATGCAATAAATACACAAAATAAATAATCATTCAAAGTATAATTACAAATTTTCAAAATTATGATCGGTGATGAAAAAACTTTCAAATCTGTGAATTGATCAGTATTATTTGCTATTTTATGGCCATTTGCTTTTCCTGACCAATTTATTAATGTTATCAAAAAACCTGCACTCGCATCCATTATAATACATTTTATTTTAGCTCGTAACAACAAGGTTTACCAAGTTATACGTGAGGGGGTTCTGATGTCTCCCATATTAATTGCTCTGCAATGTATCTTCTATTTTGCTTCCAGTGGTGGTTATGGTGAAATTAAAAGTTTTTTTCAGAAGACTTGATTCTATATTTGCAAGCTGATAGATCCAATATACCACATCATTGCATAATATCCACACATTTACTCACATTAGTGGGAACAAATTTAACTATGGAAATTCAGAGATCATTTTGTTTAATACTCATATTCATGACTTTCCAGTGGAATTAAGAGGTAGACTTGGCCACTCTCAATCATTTTGATATTTGAGGATTGGTTTTGTTTACTAAAAAATATTCAGATTTGTTTAGGTTGAGCTAGATAGACACTCTTAATAAAGTTTGCAATATGTTAAATCATTTGAAATTAACCTCTTGTCTATAATTGGGAGAGTAGCTTTGATCAAAATGTCAATCTTGCAGCTGTTTATATGTTTATTCTCCACTGTTCCCATCACAACCACAAAGAAGTATTTGTATCTAAAGGATGCTCAATTTTAGAATGTCATTTGGATTAATCAGTGCACTTTTCTGAAGCTGAATTGCTTGCAAATGGAAAAGTATGGTAGATTGCTGGTATCAAATTTGTGACTCTATTATTAGGCACCCTTAATGGACTCTCAAGCCCATCTGATTATTAGCCTAAATACTAGGCTTCTGCTGATAAATATTTGCTTAATGTAATGATTACGGAATCAGGAGAACATCTACCAGCTTTTAAAAAATAAGTAGAACACCAAAGAAAGCACAACATAAATGATTCAGGAATAAGTATTCTTTATACAAAAAAAATCTAAAGCGCACAATATAGCAGAGTGCATCTACTTTTGTTTGTTTAATAATTGTAAAGGTGTGGGACTGTTTCAACTAGTTAAACATATTAAGAGATGACATGATATAGGCTTTAAAACTTTTGCCAATTCCAAGTTGAATTCATCTTAGAAATCGTGGGATCGGTTGCAGATTTCAGATTGTGATGATTGAGGTGGGCTCTGATTCAGGTTTATAAAAGGTCATACATTTCAGCAGCCCCAGTTCATGATTGACGAGGATGCAAATAACATCCTAATTATTTTTTTAAAGTATTCTTTGAGATGTCTTGGATGCTAATACAGAGGTCAACAACATACCGAACATGTCTCTTTGTTGTCTGATTATTTTGATAAATAGAAAAGATCCTAGGCTGACAATTACAACAAATGAATGTTGTGAAATCCCCTGAGGACCACCAGCTTAAGAATGATACATTTTTTTGTCAAGATGACAGTTGTACACTGATGTTGTGCTCACAAGCTGATTGGGGTGAAATCTGTATTTTCACAATAGAGAGCTCAAGAAATGAAACAAGGAAAGGTGCGCTTCTATACAGACCCCAGGAAACAAAACCCATTCTCAAACAACCTAAGCAAAACCATTGCACCACACGTCCTTGCTGCATATAATTTCATACTTCTTGGAGATTTTAATTTTCATGCGGAGGTCGAAACTGACCCCCACACACTAGACCTAATTACCAACTTGTACTCATTGGACTTAAACCAACTGATAATAGGCCCCACCCATACCACCGGTCACACATTAGATCTGCTATTTACCAATTCACATCATATTACGTACAACCACGCTCTCCCCATTCTATGGTCCGACCACCACTTAATAAATTTCATATGGGCCATTTAGAAACCCAACCTGATCCAACGAAAGAACAGAAGCTGAATAGGTCATGGAATAAGATAAACCTTGAGTCATTCACCACAACTTTTGTCCCCCTTTCTCCCTCTGAAATGACTAACGTAAACCAGGCAGCCATACATTTTGAGACAGCCATTGTCAAATCCTTAGACATAATTGCCCCAAGGAAGAAAAATTAGGCATGAGCAGATTTTGCGGATTGGCAATCCGCGAATTTGCGAATTTGCGGATTGCCAAAATCCGCAAAATCCGCGAATCCGTGCGGATTTTTAATTTTTTTTTATGTTCGCACGGGTTTCTGCAAGTTCGCGAGGGTTTTGTACAATTTCGCAAATTGCGAAATTGTACAAAACGCGTGCGAACTTGCAGCAACCCGTGCGAACACAATCATATGAAGAGAAAGAAGCTCCTGGTCACAGGAACAGCACGGGGATTGCGCTCATGAAAGTCAAGGATGCAAAGGCCTCCACCCAGCATCACAGCTAATTTTCCACAGTAGATTTGGGAAGAGCCACACCTGTCCAGCCTCGAAGACGCTCATGATTGTTTTTGGGCTAATGAATGAGTCACTGATTTTGAGCATCAACTAGTTCGAGCGACCATGCAAAGGCCGCCCTCTACCCAGCATCACAGCTGATTTTCCACAGTAGATTTGGGAAGAGGCACACCTGTCCAGCCTCGAAGACGCTCATGATTGTTTTTGGGCTAATGAATGAGTCACTGAATTTGAGCATCAACTAGTTCGAGTGACCATGTGTGTGTTACTATGCAATCGCCCTGAAGGGCGCAGGGGTCCCTTGAGTGACCTGTGTAAGGCTGTAACTATTTTACAATGGCGCCAGCAAGCTGCCAGCGCCGTTGTAAAATAGTTACAAAGTTAGCTTGCACAGGAAGCACCTGCTTCGTTTTATCTAGTGGTTCCTGTGCAAGCTAACTTTGTAACTATTTTACAACGGCGCTGGCAGCTTGCTGGCGCCATTGTAAAATAGTTGCATGAGTGGGGGTTCAACTTTTGAACCCGTTACGTTCGCGGATTTTTTTTTGCGGATTGCGGATTTCCCAAAAATCCGCAAAATCCGCGAGCGTAACGGATTTCCCGCTCATGCTTAAGAAAAATAAGTGCCCCAAAAAACTATCCCCATGGTTCACTCCAGACCTAAAAAGCACTAAACTCACTGTCAAGATGGCAGAACGCAAATGGATACTCACAAAAATCACAATGGATAGGCAGCAGTATAAAACCCTACACCACCGCTGCATGGACAACATGGGGATAGCCAAAAAATCCTACCTCGGGGACAGAATCAGCCTGGCCTCAAACTTCCATGAGGAACTATACAAGATTGTGAAGGAATTCACTAACCGCCCCCCCCCCCCCTCCTCCAGCATACCTACACTCACTGCTTCGCAGGAGTGGGTTGTTTCCCTCTCTGCTTTCTTTGTAAACAAGATAAATGATATCCACAAACTCTTCCCCTAAGTGATAAATACCCCCAAGTGATAAATACTCACTGTCAGGAAGGCAGTACGCAAATGGAGACTCACAAAAAGCACAATGGATAGGCAGCAGTATAAAACCCTACACCACCGCTACATGGACAACATGGGGATAGATTGGCTAAAACCCTCCCTCGGAACTTCAACTCTTTCAAAGAATTTTGTAAACTAACAGAGGAAGATACATCCACTATACTAAGTAAGATGAAATCTGGCTCACCAACTAATCCCGCGCCCACCCAGATTCTATCCAAAATGAGTCCAGCACTCACCCCCAACGTAATCTATATCTTGAATCCATCACTTTCACAATCCACTGTACCCTCACACTGGAAGGAAGCTATTGTCAGACCTATTTTGAAAAAGCCTACAGCTGACCCTAAACAACTCGCCAATTATAGACCAATCTCTCTCCTACCTTTATTTGGCAAGGTAATGGAAGTGACCATTAACCATCAACAGTCCACATACTTACAAAGTAACAACCTGTTAGATTCATCTCAATCAGGCTTTCGGTCGTATCATAGTACCGAGACGGCTTTGGCCGAAATCATCGATAACATCAGGCTCTCTTTTGATGCCAGACAGTCCCCCATCCTTGCCATCCTTACCCCACTCGACTTATCGGTTTCAACACCTTCTCTCATGACATCCTCATTGGAGCATCTATGGGAGTTTGGTGTTGAGGGACTGGCTCTGAGGTGGATCAAGAGTTACCTGATGGAGCAGTCCTCTAAGGTGCAAATAGGGGATTTCTGTTCAAAAACCCAACCCATTGACAAGGGAGTTCCCCAGGGACCAATTTTGTGTCCCATGCTCTTAAATATTTATGTATCACCCCTGGCCAAAATTATCATAGCCTACAGCTTTGATACAGTTTCCTACGCTGATGACACACAACTGTTGATCACTCTTGATCCAGATCCCACCGACACACAACGTAGATTTAAACTGTGCAAGTCGGCGGCTAATGACTGGATGTCAACGAATCACCTACTGTTCAATGCTAACAAGTCAGAAATCATGCTCTTTGGATACTCGCAACATATATGGACCACCGATTGGTGGCCTTCCTCCCTAGGGCCATGCCCACACCCCAAAACAGCAGTCCGAAATTTGGGAGTTATCATGGATAATAAACTTTCCATGGCTGACCAAGTTAACTCCGTGGTCCGCACTAGTTATGGCTTAATGTGCTCCCTTAGGAAAATCCTTAAATGGATTCCCCACTGCTCTCAGATGCCCTTGTACAGGGTCTAATCATCAACCGCTTGGACTATGGCAATGCACTGTTTGCATCTATAAATGAAAGACTCTTGTCCAAACTTCAAGTGCTGCAGAACACCGTGGCGAGACTTGTCCTGAACCTCCCCCCGCTCACCATCTGCTCGCAGCCTGAAGACACTCCACTGGCTACCTATAAGAAAAAGGGTCACCTTCAAAATATGCTGCTTGGTACACAAAACCCTGAACAACAAGGGGCCTGCCTACTTAGCAAACAAACTGACTAAACATCAGCCAATGCAAATCCTTTGCTCGGCCGTAAACATCTCTTAACGATCCCAAAGGTCTACACTGTAAAAAATGGTGACAGGTCCTTCTCCAAAACTGCACCTGAACTATGGAACTTACTGCTGCTTCCGATACGCCTGGAAAATGACCACAAAAAATTCTGCAAAGCTCTTAAAACTTGGCTATTTTAATTTTTAGTCCTGCCCCTTCGTAATTTCCTGTGTTTGGCAAAGCGCTATGAGACCTATGGGTGATATATGCCCTCAATAAATCCCTTCTACTACTACTACTACTACGTGTGCCGGATCATCTCCTGTATAGTATTAGGCATGTGGCCTCTACATGGGAGTCTGCAGTTAAGGTTGTAATACGAAGGGCGCCTTATGCCACTGAGGCCCCATTATGGGCAGTTGTCCCATTTGGGCAGATCAGTCAAGTTATGCCTATCTCTAGATGGGTGGAGGGCGACTATAGCATGATGGGAGATCTGTATTTAAATCAGCATTTTCTGACCTGGGAGGAAGCAGTGACTGCATTTGATCTGGGCAGAGGTCAATATCTTCAGTATGAAAAAGTGTCTGCGGTGGCACTGGAGATATGGCCAATGTTCCCCGAGGAGCCTCCAATAGCTGCCACCCTTCAGGCTCTTGTGAGTCTTGCTGGAGGCCATAGACTGGACTCTCATATTTATAGAGCATTACGGAGGGATCTTGCTGCGCACTCTCTACCAATTCAGTCTATATGGGATGAAGTGTTGGGGGTGCCCCTTGCAGATTCTGAATGGAAGAGGGTACATGAAGGAGTTAAACAAATCAGTTCCAATACCAGATTTAAACTCATCCAATTTAATATTGTACATCAAACCTATTTAACCCCACGGGTGCTGTATAAAATATATCCAGATCGTTCCTCCTGTTGTCCCAGATGTAGTTGTGATGCTGCCTCATTTTTGCATATGGTATGGGAGTGCCCGTGACTCAATTCATTTTGGGACTCCATACTAGAGAGATTGCACCAAGTTATGGGGTGGACTCTACACCAGTCTATTAAAGATCACTGTTGGGTTTACTACCCTGTCCCAAAGGTAAGAAGCTTACACGTAGACTTCTCCAACTGGGGCTAGTGCTGGCCATAAAATAGACAACAATCCACTGGATGGGCTCCCAACCCCCCAAGATGGAAAGTTGGAGCAAAGATGTGAGGGAATGAGCAACAGCTGAATGGATCCGTATGAAGACGGTCAGGAGGGATGATAAGTTGGAAGAGGATGCTGAACCTGGTATGCTTTGATGTTGGAGGTACCCTTGGAGATTACCTCTGACGCGCAGAGATTGGAGGGCACACAAGTAGCCGCACTGAGGATGATTCAGGGGAGCAACGTTCGGACGCTCCAGTGATAACTGTAGAATAATCACACAGTTTTATAGAGCAATTGGGTGAAGTTACCTTTGGCATGACCGGAGATTCTTTATGTCTGTGACCAGGGGGGAGGAGGGTGAGAATGTTTATTTATGATATTTTGTTTTTGTGATTTGTTTAATTTGAAATCTAAACTTGCTAGATGAAATATACAGAGTAGAGATGAAGATGCTCATAGTTAGTATGCACTCCTAGTTTAAGAGGTATTATTCCTTTCATGTATATTTTTTCCGTTCCATTCATAGCTTCATGTCAAAATGTGTGTAGTACAATTATTGTTATTTTATAAGATTGATCTGAATTGAGAAATTGCTGTTTCTGTACTGACTTTCCGAAATCTGAAGGTTTGAACCCTCAATAAATAAAAACACGTTTAAAAAAAAAGATGACAGTTGTACCATAACCCCCAAAGTAATTATAAAGCTTTTCCATTATATTTAAATGAGTGTTTTAGAGGCTTTAACAATGAACTACGCAATTGGCAACCTATATCAGCAACATGCCCATGTTTGTCTGTATTTTGGGAGGATCTGTTTTCATTTTAAGCTCTAGTTTGGTTTAAGAAACTCACTCGTGATCCTTTTACTATTTTGTTTGGTTACATAAGAAACCATAAACCTTTAACAGGTCCAATACGAAGTTAGTTTTTACCTTAACGTCACTTGCCCGTTCTTCAGCACTGGAAGTCTGCAGACATTTTATTTTTGCCCACTTGACAGCTAAAATTGAATGAGTAAGATTTGTAGAAGCAACATATGCCAAAAATACAAAAAAAAGAGAGGCATTTGAAAAGACTTCCCAGTTTCTTTTAATTATTTAATGTATTACCTATATAGCAGATACATTTGAACTTTTACACTTGTTCTAGCTATTGATTACGGGCTATAATCTATCTACATACTGTATGGAGTTTTTTTTAGATTGATCTGATCTCATCAATTATCTTGATTATTTTTATTGATTGATTTGTAAATATGAATGACAATGTGATTTTACTAATTTTTATTAATGCCCAAATAAAAAAGAAATGTATTCAATATATCAAAACTACACACAAATATTGTTATACCATGTCAATGCTACTGCCAAATATAACTTGTAATCTAACAACAATTCCATGCTTAGCAATGGATAACTATACACTTAGAAAAGCACAAACGTCTACACCCACGAGGCTCCACATAGATTAATGAGAGGATCTTGCTTGCAAACACCCAACATAATATATTACTATGCAATACATTACTCTACGCTTATCGTAATGGCTACTATCTGATAAAACCCATCTTAATACAATATGAAACAAAAGTAAATAGAATATTAGTATGCCACTTTGACTCCAGACAACAAAAATTAGAGAACCGCGAAGGGCACCCAAATACTGAAGTAGTACTATACCACAAAAATGGTTTAAAATGATGTAGAAGTACACATAACATAACATAATGTAAAATAACCTAACATAATTACATAACACAAAATTACTTAACATAGGCTAACAAAGCAAATTTACAACAGATGGAGATTGTAACACATCCCCACTTTCATATACAAATTTTAAATAAAGTTGGGCATAAGGAACATATTTGCAAATAAAATGGACACTGGCCCTTTTTATTAAGCAACTGGCTACCTTCCAGGCTTGATACAGACGTTGGTAGAATGTGCATTTTGGTGCATATAAGCAAAACATTTTTACATATTGCCCAAAGGCAAGCAATTTTACACAGATATCTTTTTTGACAAAATGATTCATACAGGTAAGCCACAGACATTTTAACCTATGACCTGAATAGAAGGTCTTGAGTAATTTGTATCCTTTGCTTCTCATTTTTTGTTTTATGACCTCGCCTTGGAGATGTAACATATAACATATATTGCTTCCAGCGCTGTATCATTCCGCATATTTTAATAACCTTTTACTGGGCCGTTCTAGGAATTTTGGGAATTAAGGGGTAAAGGAAAAAGATTTTTTTCTTTTTAAATGGCACTGAAACAATAGGAGTGCAGGAAAAACTAATAATAATTGACTCTAAATTCTTCAAAGTTGTATCATTTTTACAGCTGTCAGGCCGTTGGATTTACGCTTGTTGAATTTGGGATGTCCCTAGTGAACCTTGGCCAGAATCAATTTATTTATTTTATTTATTTATGGGATTTTTAATGCGCAACTAATACCCTAGGGTGTCTAGGCGCAATGAGATGCTCTAGGATACACAAAATTCAGGACAGGAACTTATTGATTAAATAGCCAAGTTTTCAGGGCCTTACGGAAGGCGATGAGTGTTGGTGCTGTTTTAATATACAAGAGGAGTGTGTTCCACAGTATGGGGGTCGCTACCAGGAAGCGTCTAGCTCCCCATGTGGCTGTTCTTGTTCGGGGAACATGCAATAGGTGGCTTGCTGCTGATCTTAGATTCTTTCCAGGTATGTACACCTGAAAAGCTTCCTTTAAGAACTTTGGTCCAGTCTGATGAATGGCCTTATAGGCGATGCAGAGAGCCTTGAATTTGATTCTGCTCTCCACTCTTAGCCAATGTAGATGGCGTATGGCTGCTGAAGTAGCGTGTCGCCAAGGAATATTAAGCAGAATCCGTGCTGCCATATTTTGCACGGACTGTAGTTTGTTCAGGATGTATTTGTGAGTGCCAAGGAAGAGGGCGTTTCCATAGTCCAGCTTCGAAAACACTAAGGTGGTGATCAGTGTTTTCCCTGCCGAAGCGGGTAGGTATGGCATGAGTTTTTTTATTTTCTTCAGCACGAAGAATGCAGCAGAGACCACCTTGTTGACATGATAACCAAAAGATAGCCTGTTATCAAAGATCACTCCCAAATTCCTAACCTTGACAGCTGGAATCGGGGGGGGGGCCCATCTGACTGGGCCACCAAGTTGGGGACCATTCAGGGTAGATCTTACCGAAAGTCATAACTTCGGTTTTCTCTGCATTAAGTTTCTGGCAGTTACTGTGCATCCATGATTGTACATCCAGTAACCCCTCCTGAAACTTAGCTGCTACCACTGGACCGTTCTTATGCACCGTCAACACAAGCTGGGTGTCATCCGCGTAGGTAGTTAATCGCATCCCATGTGATTTAATAACCCTCGCCAAGTCCGCAACATAGATATTAAAAAGCGTGGGACTTAGCGAGGATCCTTGAGGGACTCCACAGGGCAGTTCAGAAGTGGGCGAGTAGTAGTTGCCCAGTTTGACTGCCTGTTTGCGATTAACAAGGAAGGAGGCTATAAGGTCTTTAGCCAGATGACTAATTCCAAGGGCTGCGACACGGTCGACCAAGATGACGTGGTCGACCGTGTCAAAAGCAGCTGACAGGTCCAATAAGATGAGCACTGCAGCACCTCCCGAATCCTTGATCTCTCGAATTTCATCCGAGGCCTTTATCAATGCTGTCTCAGTTCCGTGTCCCTTCCGGACACGGAACCTTCAATTAACATGCATATCATGTGCATTATGTTTATTGGAAAATATTAGACATTTGTTACCCTGAAGTAGTATAAAATGAAATTCCCTTACCACCATTTATGCTTCACCACTCCTCCCTTTCACACTCTTGTTTCACAGCTTCTCCTTTTCCCCACTCCTCCATTGCATCTTGTATACTCTTTTGTTAACTCAGATCAATTTGTTTTTATCTTACCCCTTTCCCTTCCCATTCGTGTTCTTCTCTATCTTTCTTGCCTTCCATTCCCCTTCCTCATGCTTATCATACCACAATGTGCAGCCAGATATCACAACACACAACTCGACACCACATTATCCCAAACGGTTCACTTATCCGTAGTTACATTCCTACTAACAATTGCCTTCAGAATCCGTCAACACCACACTGCACTGCTTAAGGCTCCCAAACCATCAAATATCATATTCTGACACACCTGCTACATTACCCCACACCAGCTCATATGCATAACCTCACTCAACGCATCATTATGCTACCCAACCACTCCACGCTGCCTCATCCACCAAAATGTCCTTCAACCCCAATATCTCCTCCTTGATGATTCACTGCATACACCCAAGCCATTGTGACTCGAGCTACACACACTCATTATAAAGAGCACCACATTCCAATATACCACCTCATGCAACTCATCAAACAACCCAAACTGCATCATGCATGATGCACCAGTTAATTGAGATAATCATCTTTACCACATGATGTGCCCCTCAATATTGTATACAACATAATCTGCTTCAACACAACTATGTTTTTGCAAACACATACTCCTGCATTATAAACCATAGCCATTCTCCTCGCCTCAACCTCCGGCTCAATGAACTCTATCTCACTAGATACTATGCCACCAAACAACCACCTCAGCTTTCTCATTCAAGTACGGTTCCAAACGACTTCACTGACCTGATGACAGATTTCTCCAGTAGAGCACACTCTCTCAGGTGACTTTAGACACTCTTCAAAAACTCCAGTTTGGGGTAGTCGGCAGCACGCGTGATCCAACATGGCACCCGCACCTTGAGCTCCATTTCTCACCTGCCATAACGACGATAATTTTGCAACGATAAGGGCTTCTTCAAAGTTCTCTTTTGTATCCCGGTGTTCCTTCAGGCTGGAAGTGTCCGTGGGCTCCATTTCGAAAGTCTGGTACCTCCGTGGGTAGAGCGATAGGAGTTTTCCTTTTTCCCTCAGAGAGGGCTGCTGCTTCCCTTGGCTTTCTCTGTGAGCTCCACAGAGTAGGTGGGCTTGACTTGCTAGGCACCTCCTCTCTTCAAAAACCCTGCCTTCTTAAAGGGGTTTGTTCCTGCCTCTTGCTGGATAACACTATTGTTTTTCCACAGATTTAAAGGGATTTTTGTCCTTTTGTATTCCCCTTTATTGTAACACTGATTTAAGATTTTCTGGAGCTATTATCCACCATATTAATTTTATTGTTCTGTCGGATGACCACATTTCACTTCAAAATCTATTATTACCTGCTTGCAGTATGTTTGTCAGTATGAATTCCAAAACAGCATCAAATAAATGTAAACAAGCTATTTCACCTTCTCCTACCAAATCCAAAGTCATTGACTCACAAGCTAATTCATTGATAAAAATTCTGGAGGAAATTCAAGCTAGTCATATTAATACTGACACAATTTCTTCTGATATTAAAAATATTATGAGATATGGCTTCATTATCGATGAAATTTGTGATAATACTAAAGCCATCATGACTATGGCTCCATGCATTCCTCAGTTTGCTTCTCTCCAATGTTCCTTAATGGATTTGGAAATTAGAAATAGACAATACATCTTACGCTTATTTAATGTCCCGGAGGGAATTGAGGGTCAAAGTTGTCATCTTTTTTGGGAAAATCTTCTACCCAAAATATTGAATATCAAATTTCCAGAATGTTTTGAGATTGACAAGGCTCACAGCATTCCCTCGATTCACAAACCAAGACAAACTATATTTAAAGTTCTGAGGCATCATCACCTCCTCTTCATACGAAAGGCTGCCCAAGAAATACCTTTTATCCTAATTGAAGGAAATAAAGGGGCATATTATCAAGGGGGTTTATCTCCGCTTTTTTGGCTTTAAAAGCCAAGAAAGTGGAGATAAAATTATCTCCCTATTACCTAGCTGTCGCTAACACCAGTTAGCGACAGCTAGTAGGAGATAGCGACCATCTTGGGCCCCGCTTTGCATGTCAGAGAAATTTATCACTAATGACATGCAAAGTGGGTGTGCCAAGATGTTAGTGACTGGAAACAGTCGCTAACATCGCTATCTCCTATTACCAACTTTTGGAGATATATCTCCAAAAGCTAACACCTGCCCTGAGCAGTTCTTAGCCATGTTATCCAATGGGAGGTGGATAACATGGCTAAGAGCATTAGCTCGGTAATGCATGAATATCGCTGACTTTTCAGCGATATTCATGCATTGCGGCCGATTTTTATCGCATTTGTGATAAACCTTGGTAATACCAAGTTTTATCTGCGATAAAAATCGCCGCAGCTCAGCAGTAAATTTTTGTCTCTAACCAAGCAATAGCGATAATTATCGCTATTGCTTGGTAATATGCCCCAAAGTCTTTATTCATCAAGATTTTGCAAAGGAGACAGTTCAACTACGACAACAATTTTCAGAACTGAGGCCTTGTTTGGGAGAAGCTGGTTACAAATATGGCCTTTTTGATCCTGCGATTATGCGCATCTGGAAAAATGATGTCTACAAGCATTTTTCAGGTCCTGCAGATCTAATCTGATTCTTGGACCAGCTTAATCCTATTCACATGGACACTCAGCCTTCTGGTTCTGCCGGCTAACATTCTATAGTCCTTAATGTAGGTTGCCATTCTCTCTTTATGCAGGTGCATGTGTTGGTGGTTTTCTTGCTTTGCGCCTCCGTCTCCAATGCTCGATTGATATGAGGTCTTGGAGTCTGACCTCTCTTTCATGTTGTTCCTCTTGTTTTGTCCTTTTTATATGGGCTACTCTTTTTCTTCTTTTCTTCTCCTCTCCTTCTTCTTCTTCTCCTTCTTCTTTTTCTTTTTCTTTTTCTACTTATAGAGCAATATGTCTAGTCCACAAAAGCCAATTGTTGCTTCATTAAATGTGAAGGGTTTGAGGCGCCCAGTTAAAAGACGTAGAATTTTAGAATATCTCAAAAAATCTAATGTTGATATCTGTTTTGTACAAGAAACTCATGTGGATGATAAGATATTACATATCATGTCAAAAGGTTGGGTAAGGCTTATGGTTTCATCTCTACTGCAAAACGTAAAAACGGTGTAGCTATCTTTTTTTCACACAGAACTCAGGTACAACTTTTGTTGCATCATCATGATGCATATGGTAGATTTATGTATGCACAAGTTCAAATTGACAAACTCATTTTAAATTTGGTTATATATATGCTCCTACTTCTGATGATCCTGCCTTCTGGTCTTATGTCTCTGCTAAAATACTCAAAATTGGTAATATGTCTATCATGGTAGGTGGTGATTTTAATCTTATCAAGGATCCTTTGCTGGACCGGTCGTCTGCTTTTAAATTCTGAAGTAACAAAGTATTTTTTGCTTTAAAATCCCCTTTTCTGTTACCAAATTAGTTGATTTTTGGAGATTGGCACATAGTACAGATAAAGAATTTACCTTCTTTCCCAATGCCCACTCCTCTTTTTCTAGGCTTGATTAGTTATTAACTTTATGAAATCTATGCCATATGATTAGCGAGGCAGTTATACACCCTATTACGGTTTCAGACCATGCTTGAATTCCTTTTCTTTATGTATTTCTGACCCCCAATTTTCTAATAATAAATGGAGAATGAACTCGGATATAGTTCTTAATCCAACCAATTCTAAAAAATGGCCTTAGCTATTAGTAATTATTTTCTGAATAATAACTCAACGAACACTTCCAAAATTGTACACTGGGTGCTTTTAAAGCCTACATTCGTGGAGTTTCAATTTGTCTTCTGGCACATGAAAATAAATATTTTTATTCCCACCTCACCAAATTAGAGAAACAGATTGCATCTGTGGAATGACTTTTTGTTTCATCTAGAGATCCACAATATAAATCTCAACTTCAGAAATATAGAAACGAATATAATTGTATGCTGCAGGTTTATTTATCTCCAAGGAAAAATCCAAATATCATTTTAATTCCAACAAATCTGGTCGACTGTTAGCTAATTATAGCTCAAGAGAGACAGGATTCAAATTCCAGCCATCAAAACGAATAATGGTACATTGATGACAAATGTTGAGGATATACTGAAATAGTTTCTTTCCTTTACTCTTCCTTATATCATGAACCTCTCACATCTAACAACAGTGTTATCAGTGAGTTTCTTAATTCTTGTCAATTGATTCAGATTTCTGCTGCTGATAGATTGACCTTAGATAGTCCTATTGATGTTAAAGAAATTGTTGCAGCAATCAATGCATTATATTCCAAAAGAACTCCAGGTCCAGATGGTATTCTGGCTGAATTCTATAAATGTTCTCAGGACCAATTATCACCTTTTTTATTTTCCCTTTTTACAGATTTTCAATGCACTTCCTTGATGGGGGGACCTTTTTAATGACGCCACTATAATTGTTCTTCCCAAACCTAATAAAGACCATACCCTAGTATCAAATTTTCGTCCCATATCTTTAAATATTCAGGATTGCCAACATTTTAGCGAATAGATTATCACCCTTATTATCCAATATTATGTAAACCGATCAAACTGGCTTTATGAATGGTAGATTGCCTGCTCACAATATCGATTGCTCTGTCATGTATTATCCCTTGCCAAATAATCCAGCTGTCCAATTGGTGTAATGGCCTTAGATGCGGAAAAGGCATTTGATAAGGTTAATTGGCTATTGTTATTTAAAACTTTAGAAGTATTCCATTTTGGTCCTATTTCTATTAATATGATTAAAGCATTGTATTTAGCTCCCTCAGCTTCCGTTTTTGTCAATGGTGTATGTTCCTCCTCATTTCACTTATATAGAGGCACTCAGCAGTGATGTCCCCTTTCTCCTTTACTTTTTCCTATTGCAATTGAACCCCTCTTATGTTCTCTTCATATTAATGATATATAGACAGGTGTTGTTTTAAAAAATACTAACATTAAAATTTCTGCATATGCTGATGGTTTTATTATATGTTAATGATCCCCTTACCTCTATACCTATTATTCTCAATATTATTAAAAAATCTGATGATGTTTCTGGTTTTTCTCTGAATACCAATATGACAGGATTTTTCCCATTAAATATTTATTGTAATTCCACAATGCTAGCAAATACTGATATAGTTTGGTCTCCAAAAAGACTCAAATATTTAGGAATAGTTTTTACTGATTTGATTAAAGATATTATCGAAGCCGACTGTTCCACAATTTTAACTAATACCAAAGAGAAACTGGATATATGTCTAATCTTCATCTCAATTGGTGAGGACACATTGAAGCAATTAAAATGTCTGTAACCCCTCAAATTCTATACTTACTGTCTATGCTACACTTCTCTTTCCCGTCCATTTTTTATATTAAATTATATAAGTTATTTACTGAGTGGATCTGGAATAATAAACCTGCACAAGTCAGTCTTAAGACATTACTACTGCCCAAATGTGAAGGTGGGGTTGGTCCTCCAGATTTAAAAAAATATCATCCTGCATTCCTTGTGGCACAATGTTCCTTTTGGTTCCAAAATATTCCCCCCTTTAATGCACCTAACTGGCTCATCCCAGAGAAAAATATCTTGGCCCCATATCCACTAACTGCATTTCTTACCATGGCAAATGGTTCGTTTGGTAAACGTTCCCCCAATATTCCCAACTCTAAATTTGCCCTATTATCATTTGATAGTAGCTTTTCTATTACTTTGTCTGCCACTAATAAAGTTTCTCTTTGGTGCAACCCTAAACTCCAATATCATGAGCATATTTCTTTTTGGAACTTATGGAATAATGCTGGTATTTTCTTTGTTGCTAACATCTGTCAATATGATGTGTTTCACACATTTGATATGATTCAAGCTAAATACAACCTACCTTTGTCTCAATTACCCAAATATACATTACTTTGCAAATGCTGTTCTTAATGCCTATCCGCAACTACTTTCTTTGTCTCAATCCTCTGGTGTAGAGCTTTTTATTTCTGTATTCAGCCGCTCAAGACATATAGCCTCTAAAGTATATAAAAAAACTTACCACTTCTAACTCTTCCTTCTCACATTCCTATCAAAAATGGTCACCACACATAAATGTTCAATACTATAAAATAGCCTGGAAAGATATTTGGAAATCCAACACAGATAACTATCTTCCGGCTACTCTTATACAAACTAATGTTTATCTACTATATCAATGCTTCTGGACTCCAGATAAATTATTGAAAGCTAAACTTTTAGATACTCCAAATTGTTGGCATTGTAAGACTGCAACTGGTGACTTAAGACATTTATTTTTCAATTGTTCTATTATTCATCAGTTTTTATTAGACATATGGAATATTATAACCCGGATCCTTAAGATCCGAACAGCTAATCTTTTCATATTCTAATCCTTCAATCTTCTTTTTTTAAATCTACATTTTCCCCTATGGATTGTACATTTTTTGACTTCCTTATTTTTACTGCAATTGAATCTATTACTTGTAACTGGAAAAATGCTACATTACTCTCAGTTAATGCATGTTGGGAATGGATTATTTTCCTTAGACGTGGAAAATGCTCCTTTTCACACTCCCCTAACGATTCTTCTCCTTCTAGGTCAAATATGTGGCCCAGTTTGGACTCCTACATCATTACACGTTCTTCTATTTAAAATGCTTATTTGAATTTATATAAAGCAATTTTTGTTTAATGTATCCCTTTTTTTGTTTGTATTATCTTTTATATCTACTATGTAATTATTAATGCTGTTATAGGTATTCTATTTCACTATTACTGGTTGTTTCACATTTCTTATGCTATGTTGTAATATGTTCCTATACTTTATTGTTCGGAATTATTCTTTGTATTGTGTTTTTAATATGTATCAAAAATTCATCTAATAAAACATTTTTAACTCAAAAACTCCAATTTGGAGGAAGATCATATTTTCCAGCCCCCACACAGTACCTACTTGAGACTACCTGTAACATAATAAAATCAAAGGCTTTGGTCACATAACAGTACTCAACTGTTACTATCTTCTGACAATCACTACACACCACTAACAACCTTACATGGCCTGGGTTTAAAATAACAGTTAAAATCATCCCCTCGACTCCTGGAAACTTACACACAATAATTTCTCAGATCGAGACAAGACTATGCTTCAAACCTGATGACTGCTTTACAAACATGCACTGTGAGCTTGTCTCCATGCTATTGGTTACATGACTACCGAGAGCACATTCACCCAATGTCACAACTGTGCCATTAGGCCAAGAAATGGATCAGTGGATGAATACTTTGCTATTCAAAATGAATGTACTATCAAATAAAACTGATAAACATAAATTAAGGTTGTTTACCTATATGAACATACTGATTTTTTGCAATTGTAACACAATGATTTCCGTATCCTAATTGCAAAAGGATAATGCAATGACTAGAATTAGACCTAGCAATATATCATCAGCAATGGAAATTATGAACTCATGTGAGCCAGCTGAAAGTTAAAAATATTTCTATACTTGACATGGAGAAAGTAAGTATAAAAAATGTAATTGTTATTTATGTGTTGAACTTCTAGCTACCATTTTAATCTGGGAAGGAGCTTTAGAATAACTCTTTTGAAGATATGCCCTTTCTGACAGTTGCATAAAGCATGTTGATGCCCACTCCTGTGAGGAATTTGATGAGGGGCATCTGGCAGTCCCATATCAGATAGGTACTCATTGGTCTTCGGCTTGTAGGTTTCCTCCACGCGGGGTGGGGCCCCTAAAGGGTGGGGGGCCCTCTGTGCCACAGGTGCTGCAGGAGCCTACATTACGCCCTGTGCCCCTGCTGCACTTGGACACTCATAGGAACATAAGGAATCCGTGCATACACTTGTGAATGCTTACGTTTACCAGTGTACATATACCCAATCATGTGCCTACCATGATAGTTCTAGATTTTGGGCTCTATGTCTACTCCACCGTCTTAGTTCTGTCGCAAACTACTTTTTATCAACAGAAGGTGGCTCTAGCAGTAGAATCCCACAAGCCGTGTGTACCTTAGGCACGGTTTTATCATTCATTGCACGTGTATGTCTCTGGGGTTGAATCTTGACTTTGCGTCCATATGTGAGGGTGAAATCCACAGCAGGTTCAAGCAACATTTGCCATGTCATTGAAATGGTATCATGCCAAAGCTACACAGGGTAAGACTGGTCTACAGGGCATCGAGGCAGTGCCCGACGGACTGGTCTGACAGGTCAGTGCGTGGACCGGTTTTTTGGCTGTTTTAAGCCTGTTTTGTGGTCTGCTGGGCCGGTTTTTACAGATGATGTTACTGATGTTAAAACAAACATTGCCTGCAGCAAGCACAAATCCATGTCTTGCAAAACGATTATGCAGCGTGTCCGAATCGGTTCCAGTTGTTATATATACAAACACGTGTCACGTTTTTAGTTCAGCAATAGGGGCCACTCTCATTTTAGTGCCTGGGCCAATGTTCGATCTCAGTTGGACCCTGAAGCTACCAGCTTCAGGTTGTCTGTGGGAAGTTTAGTAGGTACCGCGTGCTGTACAACGTTTTACAACTCATGTCAGACATTGTTATGGGAATGCTTTGACAAATAAGGTGCTGTCTCTCATCGCCAGACCGTCTACAGATTTACAAACTCCCCGAAGAAGCTCTGGTCTGCGTTTGTCACCTTCATCCCTCAAGTGAACACCTGTTCGTTCAAGTCAACAATTCGGTACAAACGTGAAGCACACTCACTATCCAAAATAAAATGCAATTCCAGTATTATACAAGAAATGCAAAGACTTGTTCTGCAACTTGCCCCTACCACATGCGCCCTGTCACTCAGCGCGCTCTCCGTCTCTGTTAAACTTGCGTTGTTTTGATACATGTCTCATATTTCCCCTGGGAGAACTGAAATACAATCTTGTCTCACAGCACTAATATTTTGTCAATATGCCTGTCTTAATTCAGTCTTCCCTCGTCCCGCCGCTTTCACCTGCATCAAGATGTGGATTCTGTGTGAAGGAAGACGGACTGGTCTTGCAACCTTTTCCTAACAGCAGTAAGACGGTCAGTATTTAATGTGATGTCTGCCTTCTTTGTCCAGACGTAGTCGGTGCTTTGCGGTAACTACAGTGAAATGCCTTGACGCAGCGCCAGAGGGGGCAGGTGTGGCAAGCTCCACGGTGCGGCATTTCCACTGCATCCCTTCACAGCGCGCCTTCTTGCAAACGGGCACCAGTCATTCCTTTAATAGAAATGTATGCATATATGTGTGGAAACGAGACGTTTCCAAGGGGGTGGGGGAGTGCTTGGGAGTTCCATACTACTGGACATGTCTGAGTGATGCTGCACAAGTGGATGTCACTTCGCAGCTAACAGCTAGCTGGCAATGCACATGGGCAGGCTCCGTGTGCCCTGCGCTACCTCATCCTCACTCCTACCCTTACACAGACTGCCAAGATGCTCCAGGGATTCTTTGCCCATCATTTATTCATGTCTGAAAAGTAGAGGTGGAGGCAAGGTTCTTGAGTAGAAGTTTATTAAGTTACAGGCAAAGAACAGGTGGTGCCAGGAAGCACAGCTGTACAGCAACGAGTCAGGCAGCAACTGACTCCACAGTCCGAATACATACTATGTCATACAATGTCATAACCATTCTAAAGACAGGCTCGCACCAACACGAGCCTTAAAGAAATACACAAGAAATAAAGTACAACATAACAATGTCGTATTGTTTCTGGGATTGCTATTTTGATAAGAATACATATTGCTGAAGAATGTTTTAACAATGTATTCAGTACGGTAAAATGCAACGAATGTGACTGCACTTGAAACGAGTTTAAAATCATGTACAGAAGTATGTTTATTATGGCATTTTATTCCGGCCACATTTTGCTGAAAACCCAATTTTAAGTTAACATGGATGTTCTTCTGATGGTGCATTGTCATTTCACTCCTCTGTCACCGCCCTCCCATCTCGTTCCCCTGCGTTTCTTCTCGTCCCACAGGCCTTGTAGAGAAACGACAACATTATAGAATCTAGTATTTTACCTAAATGTGCATGTATTGTGGACTGACTTTTTAGTGTTCCTAATGTTGCAAAGTGCTCCAGGTCCTTTGAATGTAGTTCTGATGATGGGTTGGCACTCTCTTAATGATGTACAGCCCATTGTTTAGAATAGTCGCATATTAGTTGACCGTCCTATGGTGATGCTGAAGCTGCTTGGCAATCTCTTGAAATGGGATAGTATTACAGACTTAATGGACATTCCCAAACATTTATGGTCAACATTTTTCCAAGCAAGACATCCCTGTGCTGGACCAAGGTCCCCTAGCCGCTAAAGCACTTCGCCACCTCACCAAGGTCATGAAGCGTTGTCTAAATTCAAAAGTATGACCAACACAATCACATCTGCCTTAATAAATGTGGAAGGTCACTCTCAATTTCCGTCCAACTTTGAGGAAGTTCTGAATAATATTCCGGTTCATTATTAAGCTGACTCGATCATCTTCCATGGCTCATCTTTTGGCCTCATGTATTGTACTCTATGGCTGCCTAGCTGTTCCCCATACGCATATTCGGAATTCCATATTTCACAAGAGTGAAAGGGCTCATTAATGTACCCTGACCTGGGTACTGCCCGAACACAACATTGCACATGGTATTTAACTGTTCAGACCTCTATTGAAAACCTGCAAAAGGCACAGTGTTGTCTTTGGATCGTTATCAAGTCATTACTTTTAAGCCTATAGCATTTGAATGCATAGAACTTGAAGACCATGCATTACTTAAACGATAAAAGCCGAATTTCAAGTTTCATAATGCAAAGCGCGGCTGGCTTAAAAGGCAGGTGTGGCAGAACATGCCAAAAAACATGACATGGACTTGGCAGCCATGTTAATTACTGATTACTGCATCTCTCCCAGAGTGCAGTGTGCACCAAGCCCTAATTTCTTCCTTAATTAAAACTTTGAAATAAGGTAACAATGTTATTTGGTCCCTGGTGACTCCTAAACACACCTAGAACATGTGCCCACCTTACCCCAATAGTTTTTTGTCTATATTGGGGGAAAATTTGTTTTTTTCTTTCAAACAGTTCTTTATTTCATAAAATCATATAAAATATCTAATGATTTATTTTGATATTCAATGAACTAGACTCATGCAACTTTTTTGTTACACTCACGGGGTGACAACCATCTCAACGCATGCGTTAAAATGCATGCGTTTACATCGCGTGCCGTCACAATGCACGCAAAGTTAGGACACGTGCGTTCGCTACGCACACCAGTACATCGCATACACTTTGACAACGCATGCTTTGATTAGCATATGGGATTTAATGGACGGGTCGTGTGCCCGAACACAGACGATGGGAAAACAACGCTGGAACCACAACGAGAGACAGGTAAGGACGACGCTGGACTCATAGTGTTTTAGGGTAGTTGATGGGGAATTTAGTGGGGGGGGTAGTGTTTTCGACTTTAGGGATTAGGGTTTAGGGTTGAGGAAGTAGTATATGGTCGTGTTTTAAGCTATAGGGTTTAGGGATTAGGGGCCAGATGTAGGTGGCCATTTACCGGCCGGTAACGGCCGATTTCGGCCGTTACCGACCGGTAAATGGGTTTTTGGGATGTAGGGGGCCAATTTTACCGAATCTTAAAATTTACTGAATCGGTAAAATACCGAATCGGTATTTTTACCGATTCAGTAACTTCTAGATGTAGGTGGGACTCTTCTGAGACCCAAAGGCCTTTCAGATTTGGTATTTTACCACCCTATCCAATTGGGTGGTAAAATACCGAATCCAGGTGTGCATGCACATGTGTCCATGCACACCTATGCCATGTGACAGACAGACCTGCCCCTAGGGCATGTCTGTGTGCCACATGGCACACATGCCTGTATTTGGGGTGCTAGAGGGTGTCAAAGTGACACCCCCTGCACCCTTGCTGGAATCGGTATTTGCCGATTTGGTAAATACCGATTCGGTAATGCCCATTGATTCCTATGGGCTTCATTGCCCATAGGAATCAATAGGCATTACCGAATCGGTATTTAAAGAATTGGTAAATACCGAATCTTAACAATTCGGAATTTACTGATTCTGTAATATCTACATCCCCCCCTCTATTTTACCACTTCTTAAATACCGAATCGGTAAAAGTCGGTATTTAAGAAGTGGTAAAATAAAATTACCTACATCTTGAGGAAGTAGTATATGGTTGTGTTTTAGGGTTTAAGGATTAGGGCTTAGGGTTAATAGTAGTGTAGGGTACTGTTTTTGCCATTTAGGGTTAGGGCTTAGGGTTGAGGTCGTAGTGTAGGGTTGTTCTCCGAACCCCACACCACCACATCTAAGACATAATGCACCCACCTCGTATCCTTGACGTCTAAGCATTGCTTAACTTGTGCCAGTGGTTCCCGTGTTGAGCACGTTTTCTTGTTTTTGTGGCCCAGAATGTTTTTTGCAGCACTAAATTTTGACCCAAAGCAAAAGACAACATTTGAAGAAAGGAGGAAGATAGAAAACAATAACAAAGAGAGAAAACAGGAATTAAAAAGCACAAACAAAAGAGTAGAATAGCATGGAGTAAAAAGGGTCAAACTTGGGCCTAGATTTAATAAGCTATTTTGTAGCATTTTAGAATCAAGTGTAATTTGCCGATTCATGCAGGCATGGCTACTTCCACTAGTTTGAAAAAGCCACAATGATTTCTTGGAAACCTCGGCTTCAGCAGTGAGGGACATCCCCTTACTTAATTATTGATTTGTCCTAGAAATCATGATGTTTTCAAAGAACTACCATTCCCTTTAGGTTCTTTGATGACGTTATTATGTCGGACTTTACCTCAAACAAGGCACCTTCAAGGTACAAATATGCCTACACTTGCCCTAGCAAACACACGGTGGTTCGGAGCAGCTCGACTATCTACTTGCCTGACGCAGCTCGCTACAGCAAGTGCCGAAAGAAGCCGACCCTCCAGATGATGCACTGACAGAGAAGCTGTCCTTTCTCTCGCTGAGAAACCAGATCCAGTGTTTCCAAGCTCCCCTTGCGGGGTGTTGGAAAATCGAGTCAGAGACAGAGATACCAGACCTCCAACATTCTGAAACCAAGGTACGGAGCTGATTAGACCCTAAGAGAAATCTTGGTTAGATTTTTGACAAAGAAAAGCAAAAGCTATGCTACACCTCACTTACTTCTTCCTTCGTACTAGACTTAGGTTAGGTACATTGAGGTAGGCCTATTTTAGAAGCACCAGCTGAGTACCTTTTAATCTTTGTTATTTATGTACGTATTTTATGGCTTAGAAACCATACCATCTTTTACAGTATTATTTTATAATACTCTTCTTGCTGTACGCATTATACTTTACAGCCAGTATTATGATTGTAGCAGTTCACTTTACTTGCATGAGAAAGAAGACTGTTCAATAAATCCTTTTATTGAAAACACCCGTCTCTCTATTTCCCTGCACCTCTGATGAAACGAAGCATGCACGATTGACTGAGTAAAATATCTATCTATTGTTTCCACAGCTCTGAAGATACGTTTTATCTTGGGGAAACAAAGTTGTCATGTTTATGTGGTTGTCAGAAACTAATCCCTTCTTTTGTATCCGAGAAAGTTTCTATGACCTCTGAGCTAGCAGGCACTCACAATTAAGTCTGATGTATTCGATAGAGACCTAGTCGACCTAAGTCCTATGTCAAATCTATAGGATATGTTATTCCAATGCGTAGAGCCTATTGGGAATATAGGAACTACACTACAAAGCAATTGTGTTGTCCTTGTGTCAAATAAGTTAACTCAAGGCAACACAATTTCTTGAATGACAATGCATTATCTGTGTCAGGGAGGTGCTACATGTGTTCTGATATAAATATAAATTAACTAAAGTCAGTAAACCTAGATTTGCCCTAAAATGGTGCTCCTACCCGACATTGGCGATAAGAGGAGGGATATCTTTATTTCTCCTTGTTACTTCCTCTTTGCATGTGTGCTGCCATTAAAAGAAGAATGAGCATCTAATGATGGTTTCTGTCTAGAAATGTGTCCATTGCTGCACAAAACAATCCTACTTACAACGCAGGCACCAAGCAGCCTTAAATGCACTTGTGGAGGGAGGGAGCTGAACAGCATTATATCTTTGTAAAGGTTACACACTTCACCTCTTTTCCCTTCAAGCATCAGAGGGCAGCAACTTTCCTTGCCGCGCGGTATTGCGTTAGCTGTTAGTAAACTCTCGAATTTGGTGGGGCGAACAGCAGGCTCATGAGAAAAACTTTGGACCCTGCACTTCTACTTTTTTCCAAATTAAACATTGCATCTGTAACCCGATTTTGTAAATTCATATTCATCTGTCCTCTCCTTCTCGTTTTACTTCCGTTTGTGACCCACCCCAGCTCTAATGGCACAGCCACATGCCAGTGTTCAGTCAACCTCCCTTGGTGCTCATCCCTTCTCTCCTCTCATTGTTTTTTCAGAAATGTATTCATGAAAGATAATCCTAAACATTCTAACTCTAATCAGTGAGAATTGTTAACTGCACTTTTAAGAAAACATTAAACTAACTACTTCAAATGAAACGTAATGTAAAAAATACAAAGTGGATGACATGTAATATTAATCTATATTCCTTTCTCAATGTTCTGGTGACAGTTGTAAACCACTGAACCTTCAGCCTTATGGTTTATTATATCACCAGAAGCAATAAATGGCAATAGAGGACCATATTATACGGTTACCTGTTATGTATCTCCTATATACAGAGCAATCAGATGGAGAGGACAGAGTATATAGGCAGTGATGGGGAGTGATCGGCATCATAGCCCTCAAAATTCTTGAATGATGCATCCTTTCTTGAAAAAGCTTGGTATTATGTAGCAAAGCTAGTTACGTTCAGCACTGACCTGGGAAAAGCGTTCCAGAGGTTGGGATTACGCACCAATAAGAAATGTAAAGTACAAAAAATACAAGCAATAAGGAGTCAAGCATGAAGCAGCTAACCAAAGGTTCCCTGGTGGTATGTATTGCATGGTAGTATTCTTAGGTATGCTGGGCTTTTGTTCTAGTAGGAACTGTGGATTATGCATAATGACATGAATTTAATCCTCTCATTCCTTGGGAACCTGTGAAGAGTTTTTTTTAAGTGCCTTTTCGGTATCATCAAATTTACCAAGGATTCCTTGGCATGGCTGTGTAGATCATATTTTAGTAATTAATCTATCCAAAATGAGTCATCCTGCCAGTTAGGTTCCGTTCTGAATTTGCAAGACACCAAAGAGTTTCTTGCGCAAGCTGCATTGACTCTTTTGACCATGGATACATTTGGGCCATAAACAAAAGGTTTTAGCTCAGGATCATCACCAGATGATTTGCTGTCAGAGTTATGTGAATGGCGTTGCAAGACTAGAAAGTTAGACAAATGGTAGGGAGGTTAATGATATTTTATATTATGTTATGCACATTTGTATACCGCACTTCGGGCCCAACCTGATCTCCTGTCATTCCGCAAATCCTTGAAGACATGGCTGTTCCCCTGACCTCTTTTTCACCCCGCCTGACCCCACCTCTGGAGCTCATAGTGGATTTCAGATAGCGCTGGGACGCTTTCGGGCAGCCATGCGCTCTATAAATCTCCAAAATAAATAAAATAAATAAATAAACTATCACCCTGGAGGGTTTCCTGGCATTGAGCAGGTATGAGTCTGACCAAACATAAGGCATAATGTGACAACTTGAACAGGCAGGTCTTCAGCTTCTTGCAGAATTCAAGAAGTGAGCTCTCATGTGTAGTTACAGGTCATTCCATGCTTTAGGAGTGATGTAGAAGAAGGCCCAACCACAAGATCCTGGTTTCCGTGTGCATGGGAATAGTTGCAAGTAGGAGTCCAGATGAGTGGAGAAGTGTTGAATGATTGTGAAATCAGATGCAATTGTTGAGGTATTTTGGTCCAGTGTTATCTAGTGCATTTAAAGTGTTGGAGAGGAATTTGAATTGTGCTAGTTTGTAAATGGGGAGTAAGTGGAGCTACTTCAGTTGTGGTGTATTTTGAGTGCGGCTTGGGAGGTTGAGAGTTATTCTGGCCGCAGAGTTCTAAATGGTCTGCAGCCCTCTGGTGAGTTTTTGTTGATCCTGGCATTGAGGGTATTCCTATCTTCCAATTTACATGTAACCATAGAATGCTTGACGGAATTCTGGGTGCTGATTGGGAGCCTTTTGAAAACCTTGCTCAGCATCTTCAAGGTATGGAAGCATAAGGCAGTGATAGCATTGACTTGCATAGTCATGTCAAGTTTGTTGTCAGTGATGATCCCAAGGTTCTTGGTGTGGGTTGTGAAGGTCAGTGGCAGTCCTAGACCTGTAGAGTACTAGATGGAGCCCCACAGTAAAAGGCTTTCCTTCAAAGATCACAATTTCAGTCTTGGCATTGTTCAGCTACAGACAGTTGGTCTTCATCCAGCGAGTGAATTGTGTCATGCAAGCATTTGCCTTGATCTGGGTACTAGGCTTCTTGTTTGTGAGGGAAAGAATGAGTTTCATGTCGTTGGCGAAGGAGAGAACGTTAATTTTGTGAGAGTGGATGATACTCTGATGGATCATGTATTTGTTGGAAAGGGATAGGTTCAGAGAGGATCCTTGCGGAACTCCGCAGATAAGGTCATGGGTGTCCAAGATGTACGGTTCCAGGTTGATTGACTGAATGCTTCCAGTCAGGAAAGAGCAGATCCATCAGAGTGTATGTCCTTGGATTCAGATGTTATGTAAGCGATGAATGGGGAGGGGTTATGAGACAATGTCAAATGCTCCTGAAGAGGTCCAGAGAGGGCGCACCCCATGGCCTCACCTCCACAGACTACATACTAATCAGAGACCTGAACTTCCACCTGAACAACCACGATGACCCCCAACACCACCGCCTCCTAGAGAACGTAACCAACATAGGACTGGAGCACATTGTCTCCTCCCCACTCACTCACAGAGAAGGACACACACTAGACCCCATCTTCACAGGAGTAAATAGGGTCTCCTTCAGCCACTCCACAAAACTGCTCTGGACTGACCACCACTGCTTCCACTTCTCCTTTAGAAAACCCACCTCACACAAGCAAGCATGCCGCCTCCTGCACCAAGGCTGGAATAAAGTCACTGAAGAGAACCTCACATCTGCCCTCACCAGTACTTCACCCCCAACCCAACCCCCAACCACGCCAGACGTCAACACCGTGGCAAGCAACATCCACGGATGGACCACTAACTGCACCGACACACTTGCCCCCCTCCAGAAGGCAACAGGGCAACACAACAAGAAAACAAGCTGGTTCACCACGGCACTCCAAGAATCCAAGCACTCTTGCAGATGATGACTTGAAAAGGCTTGGAGAAACAGTAAAACCCCGGAAATATGCACCGATTACAGAACAGCCACCACAGCACACCACCAACTCATCAAAGCCACAAAGAAGATCTTCCTTCAAGACAGAGACCTCATCAATGCCCACAACGTCAAGGAACTCTTATACATCATGCAAGAATTTGCCCAACCCAACAGCCAAACCACAGAAGTTCCACTATCCCTAGACCTCTGCAACAGACTCAGCTCCTTCTTTCACCCGAAGATCAAGGTACTTAACGATAACTTTGATGACCAAGACTTCTGCATCACATCAACTTCCACCCCCAGCGACACCACCCAACAGAGCTTACTCACCTGGACCCAGCTCACGACAGAAGACTCCTTAAATACAATGAAGAGCATCCATTCCGGAGCACCCTTAGAACCCCAGTCTGTGCCACATCTTTCACAAGGCTACCACATGCATTGCACCTGACCTAAGTTGAACCATCAACTGCTCCCTCAAGACCGCCACATTCCCCGATGACTGGAAGCACACTGAAGTCAAACCCCTCCATAAGAAACCCTCTGCAGACCTGGCGGACCACAAGAACTTCAGGCCCACCTCGCTGCTCCCGTTCGCAGCCAAGTTAATCAAAAAGGCCGTAAACACCTCACTGGCATGCTTCATCCAAGCCAACAATGTCCTAGACATCTCCCAATCCGGGTTCTGCAGCAACCACAGCGCAGAGATTGCCCTCCTCACCCCCACTGACGATATCCACACTCTCCTCAACCAGGTCCAAATGGCAGCCCTTAACCTCTTGAACCTATCAGCAGCCTTCAACACCATCTCCCACCGCAAACTTCCCATCCGAACCCATGACGCCAGCATCTGCGAAAAAGCCCTTGAAAAGGTATGTTCATTTCTAACAGGCAGAACTCAGCAAGTCAGACTCCCGCCCTACCTCTCAGAAAAAACAGAGACCAGATGCGGAGTACCCCAAGGATTGTCCCTCACCCGCAACCTATTCAACATCTATATGGCCCCCTTCGCTACCTTTGTCAGAAACCAAGGGCTCAACATTGTCTATGTCAATGACATCCAGCTCATCCTCTCCCTCACCAAAGAACCCAACATCACCCGGCACAACTTCCAAGAAGAAAACAGAAGTTCTCCTCCTCGGCTCCACCCTGTCAGCTTGGGACGACAGCTGGCGGCCCCCCGCCCTTGTCAACCCAAACACTGTGATCTCTGCTGGCTCCCCGTCGAAAGAAGGATAACTTTCAAACTGCTCACACATGTGTACAATGCCCTCCACAACATCGGACCACAATACCTCAACAACAATCTCTCCTTCCACGTTCCCCAGAGAAACCTTCATTCAGCCAACCTCTCACTGCCCACCTTCCCATGCTTCTAAAGGAACAGAGCCGGTGGAAAGTCCTTCTCCTAACTTACAGCCCAGACCTGGAACAACCACCCCCTCCAACTCCGGCAAACCCCTACACTGCTCCATTTCAGGAAAGACTTCAAGACCTGGCTCATCAGATGACTCCAATGGACCTGGGCACCCCTCACCCCTAGTGCTTTGAGACCCTAATGGGTGATTAGTGTGCTTTACAAACCCCTGATTGATTGATTGAGAGTCATGCAGATGTCATCCGTGGAGTCAATGAGGGCAATTTCCATGCTGTCATTGGTTGTTGAGGTATTTGGTGAGGCTGGGGATGTAGCAGGGAGATTGGTCTGTTTTTTGTGAGCATTTGGGGTGGTCACAGAAGAGGTTGAGGCACTTAGAATGGGTGTGAGCATGGCACTGATGGGTAACAGTCCTTTGCAGTAGGCATGGTTGGGCATGAGGTCCAGATGAACGTATGAGATGATGGACTTCATGGTGGAAGTGGTTTCTTCTGGGGAGATGATGGGTGATGTGGTTAACATTTGTTCCCTGGGTAAGATTGGGTGGCATTTGGTGAGGTTTGCTGGGTCGGGCAGAGGGATGAAGTTGCTGTCATTTTGTTGCTGAAGAACTGAGAGAGATTGGTGCAGATGTCCTGTGAGGGGTAATCAAGCTGAAACAGTGCTGGGTGAAAAGCTTCACAATGGCAAATATTTTTTTGCTTCTGTTGGTACTGGCATTGATGCGGTGTGCCAGAGAAGTCCAGTTGGTGGTCCGGATCATTTGACAATAGCATCTTAGGGCTGATTTGAACATGCTCCTGTCTGCATTGTCATGGCTCATTCTCCATTTGCACTCCAGTTATTGACAGTTGTATTTCATCAGTCTGAATTCATGTACCAACTGTCCTGTGGCTGGATATTGTATTGCTGTGCTTGGGAGGGGGGGGGGGGGTCAGCCCAGGAGGTGATACAATTTTTGTAATTATTGATGGCTTTGGGGAGGTTGTTGCTGGGATCGTGAATAGTAGAGTGGTATACAGTGGAGCGGCGTAAAATGGGGTGACATAGATTGGGTGTGGAGTGGCAGAGAGTAGAGTTGAATGGAGTATCGTATTGTGGCATAGAGTGCAGTGGTATAGAGTGCAGTGGCATAGAGTAGAGTGGTGCGGAGGATAGTGGAGTGGTATAGATTGGAGTGGCATAGAGTGGCCTGGAGTGGAGTACATTAAAGCAGAGTGTAGTGGTGTAGAGTGCAGTTGCAGTTTCGTAGAGTGCAGTGGCATGGAGCAGACTGGTGCAGAGTAGAATGCAACAGCATGGTGTGCAGCGGCATTGAAGAAAGTGGTGTATAGTAGAGTAGGGTGGTGTAGAATGAAGTGGTATACAGTGTATGAGTGCAGAGTCCTGCAGAGAACAGTAGAGTGGTGTGTAGTGCACTGGGGTAAAGTGCAGTGGACAAGAGTGGTGTAGAGTAGATTAGTTTGCAGTGGGAAAGAGTAGACCGGTGTATAGTGTATTGGCATGTAGCGCAGTGGCATAGAACAGAGTGATGTAAAGGAGAGTGGAATGGTATGAAATTCAGTGGCGTACACTAGAGTGTAAAGTCATTAAGTATATTAGTGCACATTGTATAGGCATAGAGTGGAGTGGTGCAGAGTAGAGTGTCGCACAGTGCAGTCATGTGAAGTGCAATGGCACAGAGTACAGTGAAATAGAGTGCAATGGTGCAGAGTAGAGTAGAGGGCTATTGTGTGCAGTGGTGAAAAGTAGAGTGCAGTGGTGTAGAGTGAAGTGGCATACAGTAGTGTGCAATGGCATACAGATCAGTGGCATCCAGTGTAGCAGTGTAGGGTAGAGTGGTGCAGAGTAGAGAGAGGCAGAGTGGAGTGAAAAAGAGTGCAGTGGTGCACAGTGCATTGACGTACAGTGGTGTACAGTAGAGCAGAGTGTCATACAGTGCAGTGATCTACAGTGCAGTAGTGAAGAATACAGTAGCGTTGTTTACAGTTCAGTGGCATAGAGTAGAGTGCAGTACAATACAGTTTTGAAGATTCCAGTGCCATAGAGTGCAGTGGCATAGAGTAGGGCAGAGCAAACTAGAGTAGACTAATATAGAGTGCAATGGTGCAGAGTACAGTGTAATAACATATATTGGAGTGGTGTACAGTGCAGTGAGATAGAGTGTGGGGGCATATAGTGTAGTGCCATAGAGTAGAGTGGTGAAGAGTAGGTTGAGCAGAGTGCAGCGGTGTAGAGTGCAGTGGCATAGAGTGCAATGTGGCAGAGTAGAGTAGTATAGAGTGCAGTGGTGCAAAGTAAAACGTGCAGTATTATAGAGAACAGTGGTGTTGATTGCAGTGGCATATTGTCGAATTGTGCATAGTGAAGTACAGTGGCATAGAGTCCAGTGGAGTGCAGTACAGTAGTGCAAAGTAGAGTAGAAGGGTGTACAGTTTAGTTGTGTTGAGTGGTGCAGAGTACAGTGGCATACAGTATAGTGGCATACAGTGCAGTGGCATGCATTGGATTAGCGTGCAGTGCTGGAGAATAGAGTAGTGGAGATTGTAGTAAACTGGCAAAGAATGCAGTGGGGTAGAGTCGAGCACAGTGGCATAGAGTGCAGTGTTGCATAGCAAACTGGTGGAAAGAACAGCAGAGTGATGTAGAGTGCAGTAGCGTAGATTGCAGTGTCATACAGTAGACTGCACATTAGAGCAGAGTGTAGTGGCATAGAGTTGTGTAGAGTATAATGCAGTGGCGCAGATTGCAGAGAAAAAGAGTGCAGTGGCATAGAGTACAGTGGTGTGGACTAGAGTATAGTTGTGTAGAGTGCAGTGGTATAGACTGAAATGGTGCCAAGTACAGTGGCATAGAGTGGCGTAGAGTGCAGTCACATGAACTAGAATGGTGTACAGTGCAGTGGCTTAGAGGGCAGTGGCATAGAGTAGAGTGGTGCACAGTAGAGGAGATTGGCATAGAGTGCAGTGGCACAGAGAAAAGTGGTGCAAAGTAGAGGAGATTGGCATAGAGTGGAGTGGTCTAGAGCAGAATGGCATAGAGTTGAGCAGCCTCGAGTGGATTGGCGTAAAGTGGTTGTGGCATGTCGTAGAGTTGAGTGGAGTGGTCTAGATTGGAATGGTGTAGAATGGATTGGCATAGAGAGGAGTGTCGTTAAGTGGAATAGTGTATAGTCAGTGCCATAGAGTGGAGTGGAATGGAGTGGTGTGGAGTGGAGAGGTACAGAGTGAAGTGGCGAAGAGGGGAATAGCAGACAGTACAGTGGCATGGAGTAGACTGACATAAAGTGGAGTGGCATGTCGCAGAGTAGAGTGGAGTGGTGTAGAGTAGAGTGAAGGGGTGTGTCATAGAGTAGAGTCGGCTGATGTGTCATACAGTGTCTTACAGCGGAGAGGTGTAAAGTGGCATGGCATAAAGTGGAATGGAATGGTTTAGAGTGGAAAGGCATATGCTGAAGTGGCGTAAAATAGAATAGTGTACTGTAGAGTGGCGTAGAGTGGAGTGCCATTGATCAGAGTTGTATAGAGTGGAAAAACATAGAGTAAAGTGGTGGATTGGCATAGAGTGGAGTGGCATACAGTGGAACTAGCGAAGAGTGGGGTGGTGTGTCACATAGTGGAGTGTCATAGAGTGAAGTGGGGTGATGTAGAGTGGAGTGGTATTTCGTACAGTGGAGTGGGGTGTCACTGATTTTGTTTTGCATCTTCCATTGCCTTTTTTGAAAAGATGTACTGGCTTCCCTATCTATTAATACTTTTATAAAGAGCCTCATGTGTTCCTAAAGGTAAAACAAAACAAATTAATATTGTATATCAAACTCATGAACACACAACACAGCAAAAGTGTGGTCTAAACAATATGGTTGTCTTTTGATTTTTGCAGGGGCAGTCATTGGTCATTAATATTGTGTTTTGGCATTGCCATGTACTGTGCTATACCACAAAATAAACAAGGCTCAATATATCACTAGCATTTTGTCCCTTATTACTACGAAACTCCTCAATTAATTTTCATAACCTTTGAAAAAGAATCCTTTTTACACCATAATCTCTATTCTTGCCAAATTTCATAAAAATTCATTCAGCAGTTTTGCCACTACGTCTGAGTAAAACGTCTATGGAAAATGCATTGGCGGAAAAAAATTGTTTTGGGACCCCTCCCTATTTGCTTTGCCTCACCTTAACTAATCACCACAAACGTTTGCATCATCAGCCAATGTAGACAAAGGAATAGGTCTGCAAAGAATTTCATGGAGATTCGTCAAATGGTACCAAAGTTATTACAAATATCTGAGGAATTCCTAACTCTTGGAATCATAACGATAACTAGAGAGAAGTGGCTATCATGACTATGTAAACTATTGTGACTCTGTAATATATAAGCATATATAAAGAAAGAAAGTGAGAGAGAAAACCTTTTTGGGGTTTTCTTTAAAAAAACGTTCATCCTCAGCTACTTTCTGAGAAGTTTCAGGGTGATATGTCAAGAAGGGTCAAAAAAATAGGAGGGTCCCAAAATGCAAATTTCTCATTCATTTTTGATAGGAAAATTGAGCAGCAATACAGTGAAAACGGCTGAATGGAATTACACCAAATTTGGCAGAAGGATATATCTTGGTCTCAAAAGTGTGCTTTTGTGTGATTTGGTGTAAATCCGTTCAGTATTTGTTGAGAAAATAAGCTTCAAAGACTTTGTAAATCTGAATGGCTGGGTTCATAGGAAGCTCGCGAAAGTCTTGCTATCACGTAACTTCAATATTAGAGCAATGTTTTTCCCTGTCAGCCATCTCACTCCCTTGGGAGTGAAAAACCATCATAAATTGACATGGGGTTTAACACTCTGATTAGCTGACTGCAAAATGAAGAGAAATGTTGCAGCCACCAATTCAGGACAAGGGTACTCAGTCCCTGTGTCTTGAAAATTAAAATAAAATAAAGTATAAGGGGGCTGGGTAGGAGTACACTGACTACCTAGACCATGTGGACGCCCGTGGGCCCAAATTAAAAATATATGTTTTATTTTGGGTTTCAGCAGTCCAGTGGGGGTCACTTGGGAGCCAGTGTGGACTCCTATGGGATTAAAACATTTCTAGGATTGAGTGTTTGCAGTGAGTTCCCAGGAATATGTGGTTGGCCATATGGCCTTTGGCCATGTCTGGTGAGGCATTGGCTGCCTACGGCCAATCCCAAGCCATGTATGGCAAAGGCCGTTGCAGCGTGGGGTTGGTACACTATGGGCCCCATTAGGATGGCGGGTGGATCGCCACCGCCGGGCTAGCGATAGCCACCGCAGGGCTGGCGGGGTCGATCCGTCGGCCATCCATGCAGAAATGACCCTCCACCATATTATAATGGCTGGGGGGTCAGCGGCGGACGGAAAGACCGTCTGCCGCTGTTCCGCCCGGTCCACATCTCGACCGGGCAGAAAAGGGTTCTATATAGTGGCGATGTCTGAAAGACACCCCAGCCATATTAGAATGTGGGTTTACAGATGCCTTTCCGTGGCAGCATTGCTGCCATGGGAATGCAGGCTGAATGTGCTTGGATGGCCCATTACGGGCCCCCAGGGACTCCAGGGGTTTGGGGGGTGCACATGGGGAGTACCAATGGTACCCCATGCAGTTCCATGCACAACATGGCAGGCACCGCGCGGTGCCTGCCATGTTGTGCATGGAAGTGCACAACATGCCTCCCTGGCATTGTGGCGGGTGGTGCTGAGTGGGTACCCATGGTACCCCCCTAAATTTCACTGCACCAGGTGGTAGACACTGTGTAGAGTAAAACTCTACTCTAAAACATATAAACAATTAAAATAAAATTATTATAATAGAAACAGTACATTCTTTTAAATCAATAAAAAATAATTAATGTGCCTAATATGTGTTAAAAATGTATATATACATATATAGACAAATTAATTAAACAAAAAAGCAACGTAAAAGCTACTGTAATTATATTAAAACATTTCCCTCCCCCATTTTTAAAAACACTTACCTTTACCGCTGCTCTAATACGAAAATGCCACATCTTCCAAAGTAATCCAGGTAGTTCACTATCTATAGATATTAAAAATGAACCCCAGTAAAAATACAACTATTTCAAAAACGTAATCCTCCAGGTAAAAATCGACAATCCAGTAACCATGAAAAACCCGAAAAATAGTATAAAATTAAGAAACACTCCATGAAAACAGAATAATGAAGGAAGTGTAAGATAATTATTAGTTAATATAACTAATACACACTTCCTAAAAAAAAAACACAGTGTTCCGTAATTCCAAACTTCTTCGTCGTAAAACCTACAAAACAAAAACAAATATTCCCACCCACACAAATGTACACATAATACACTTAAAACATCACTACAAACAATATTCACACAGTATTAAAGTAAAAATGACATAAATAGAAAAAAAACTAACTAGGCCACAAATACGGAACAGAACGTTAACAATTAATACCTAAATAAAAAACTAAAAACACCATTACTTCTAAAACCTAACTCCACGCACACTAATTACAACATTACTACCTTCAGAATACACTTAAAATAGTTTAATATTAAAGAAAATTACTCTTACCTTCTCAGACGCAAAGCAGTTCCCAAACACAAGCTTCTTTCTTCCCAAATGACCCAAAACCACAGCGAGCAGTTACTAAATTAAAGCCCCAATCAAATATGGCAACTATAAACATATTAAATAAATGGCTTAACTATTTATTTAATATTATACAATGGTTTAAAATTACTGTTGCATTCTCATAAAACACTTAAAAATATACCTTTTTTATATTGATCTCTTTTATATTATGTAAAATTATAATATTAAATATTATGAATTAATAATATTTAATATCATTATAAACATGTATATATGTATATATGTCAAACAGCAATTACAAAAAAATTTAATTAATGATATTTTTTGTTTAAAAATATCTAAGTTGTAAATAAACAACTGTTATTAAATGTAATAATTATTAATATTATTATGTTAGTAACACTAATAATAATCAAAATATATTTGATTTGTATAACAAAATTAAACTATATTATTTTTATGTGAAATGTATTGTACAAATATTTACAGTATATAATGTTAATAAATACTTAACAAATGTTGTAACAGTTGTAAAAATGTAAAAAATTACAAACAATATTTAGCACTTATTAAAAAAATATATTAATCTATAAAATGTCCATAGAAAATTTGATATGCATCATGCAAAACTTGTAACATATATACAATTATGAAATACAATTTCTTTCATTATTACATCTTTTTTTAAAAAGTATTTACTTGTTAAAATATACATACTGGTAAAATATATTTTCTCTTTAATAAATATACTCTCCTGCAAATATATATATTTTGTGATTATTTTTCAATTGTTTAATAAAAAACTTAGATTTTGGATTCATCTGTCATTTCTAGGTTTTATAAATAAAATGTATTACTAAAAATTAGATTTCTATTTTTTGGCTACCTTTTCATTGCTATCACTTTTATTGTACATAAATAAATATTTTGTAATAAATTATTTTATTTAAAATACATAATATACATAGAATAATATATTTATTTGATATAGCTGTTCTTGATTTACATGTAAATAGTAGGTTTTAACTAATTTTACCTATAATTATATTATTCTCATATTTCTAAAATAAACTCACCTAAATTATGCCTACTACTCCACTCAACATAAATACCCAATAATATTTTTTATTAAAATAACTTATTTTACTGTTCCTACTCCACTCTGTATTTAATTGGGGTAGGTGCTAGACACTAAACTTAATTAATTTACTATTCCCACTCCAGTCAGTATTTAATTGAGGTAGGTGCTGGACACTAAATTTAATTAATTTACTATTCCCACTCCAGTCAGTAGTTAATTGCAGTAGGTGCTGGACACTGAACTTAATTAATTTAATATTCCCACTCCAGTTAGTATGTAATAGGGGTAGGTGCTGGACACTGAACTGAGTTAATTTACTATTCCCACTCCAGTCAGTATTCAATTGGGGTAGGTGCTGGAACCTGAACTTAAATAATGTACTATTCCCACTCCAGTCAGAATTTAATTGGGGTAGGTGCTGGACTTTAATAATTTAATATTTCACTCCAGTCTATAATTTATTGCGGTAGGAGCTGGACACTAAACTTAATTAATTTTCTATACCCACTACAATCACTATTTAAGTAACAAATGTTCACACTAGTACATATATTGTATAACATTATATTTTTAATTTTTGAAATATTTTTTAATTACTTGTATTATTGTAATTTTTACTAAATTCTTTTACATTTCCCTACAGTTACATTTTAATATGTGTATACTATACAATAGCTTTTTTTTTTATTTTAAAATTTATACGTTTAATTTTCTGAAATAAACACCCTATTCTCCTCTAAATCCAACATCCTACTCATAAATTTTTCTTAGAAATTAAAAACAAATTAAAAAATATTTTATTGTTTAAAATGTATACAAATGAAAACAATAATTATTTAAAACACGTTTTACCTATATCCCCTATAAACCCAAAATCCCACTACTAAAATTTAAATTTAAATTAAAAATTGTAGTAAAAAATCATACTTTAAATTTTCTAATTTATACAAATCAAAGTAATTTTTTTATAAAACACTCCCCACCCTTATCCCCTAGAAACCCAACATCATGGTACTAAAATGTTACTTCAAAATCAAAATTTAATTATAAATTCATGCTTAAATTTTTCAAATTTAATCAAATGATTTTTTTTTTCAAAACCCTCCCCACCCTCATCTCCTATAAACCCAACATCCTGCGAAATTCAAAATGTTATTCTAAATTCATACTTAAAATGTTCAAATTGATACAAAATTAAATTAATTTATTTTAAAATCCTCCTTTACCTTATCCCCTATAAACCAACATCTCTCTCCTAAATTTAAATGTGAAATTCAAAATGTAATCATAAATTCATACTTAAAATTGATAAATGTATACAAATGAAATAAACAAATTAAAAGATTCCCCACCCTTATCCCCTATAACCCAAATCTACTTCTTAACATTAACTATAAAATATTTTAAAAACATACAAAAACAATATTTTGACGTCAATATTTTTACTTTCGATATTACTAACATTAATATTTACCTATACACCTCAAACCGACATTAACTACATTGATATACAAAACATCGATATTTCATACTCTCGATAATATATGCTTGATATTTCTGTACATCAATATAAATATTTCGATATTTTGACTGTGCACCTTGTAAAATAGCTTGTGTCTATTATTGAATGTAGAGGAGTCTTGAAGACATTTTAACATTTTTATTAGAGGGCTATTATTGAGTTCATACAGATATTTAGTTCATACAGATCATTGTAACTTTAAAAACCCATATCCCTTAGTGAGTTTTAATGTCCTTAAAGTCTTGTTGAGTGAAAGTGGAAGAACCTGTAAGTCCACGTTAAAAAGTAGGACTTCAGTTTTTGCAGTTTTCTCTTTGTACCCACCCACCTACGTATTCTTTAATAATGGCAAATGTTGACTTTATATTCAACCCTTCTGCAGAGAGAAATTAATCAAGATTGTTGGCATGAAGTTTGAGAGACTTTACAATGTGAAAATCTAGTTGCCACATTATGGGGCCGATCCCGTTCTCGGTCAGAAGGGCACCGAATCGGGTTCCACATTAGCGGATCCGATTCAGAGGCTGAATTTCTGTCCGAGTCGTGCACTGGTCCGGATGTCAAAGTAGGATTTGAACAAGCGCAAAGTCTCCATCCGAATCGTTTCCGGGTCGAAACCACTCCGTACAACTCCGGTCACGAGCAAACCTTGGCACACAATGGAGATGTTTCACGACCGAGCTAGTACGATGCTCGATTCGGACAGCTGGATCGAGTCGGATCGTCCGGCTCACAATAGCTCCCGGAGTTGGACTTCGGGGGTCTGTGTCGAACCCCCGTCACCCGCAACCTTATGACTTGGACACAGGGGGAGACCCATGGGTCTCCCCAACCAACCATGTACAGTGCAGATGGCACTGACTCGTATCCACTTTAGGGGGTGCCCTTGCAGGAGAAGTACCCATTCAGTCAATAGGAGTCCATGTACGCGTCGTACGACCGGCTCCCATTGACTTCTACGGGAGTCTGATCGAACCGAGTCCGACAGCATACAGCTGGATTGTGCTCGCTTTGTTGGCCTTCAGGAGTCCAGATCGGTCGGAAAACACACCGGATCCGGCTCGGTCAGAGTGCTTTCCGACCCAGATCGAAATTGGCCCCTTATTATTTAATCTTCTGGAAATGGTTGAACCATGTTAACAGCATCCTCGTTAATCTACGTCTTAAAATTGGCAGCTTTATTTATTTATTTTTTAACTCTCATATATTTGATGGCTAGTCACCTAGGAGCTAAAAATTTCTATTCCTCTATAATGGCTTCCACAATTGTGATTGACCTGCTCCAATTTCGTTTGTTATTGTGTATTTCTAAAAGGGATTCTGCTATGGTTAATTTGGCAAGCAGAGATTTTTGCTGTTTGGTAATCTTTCTTTATCGAATTTCCAACTGCCTGTGATTTTGTCTGCTTCAATGTTTTTATATTTTGCATGTGCTTGTGAAGTCTATTTTATTGAATATATTTCAGAAGGGTCTTGCTTCCCGTCTTAACTTCCTATTTGTCTTTCTGCTTGTCACTTTACTTTTCCTCCATTTCTATTGGTTGCAGCATTTTATTTCCTGTTGTCCCTTGTGTGTATAACAGTGGCCCAAGTAATCATTCTCATCCACTTTTTTGGGGGGAGCTTCTTTTATTGGGGTAAGGCTGCACCGCGTTTCCTGTTTACAATTTCATATCTTCTCTTGACTGCACGCATAAATAATGTTCTTGTCAATTGCATTTTTTGCAGTTTTTCTGATGTTTCTTCATTTAATTCCCTCATTTTGTTTGGGCAAAGATTTGTTTGGCTCTAACACCTTTTAACTAATTTTCTTGTTTTTCTACGACAAATTTTAAGAAATATTTTTGTGGCAGCACGCATTTTACGTGTTTGTTGGCTGTATGTTCTTGCTTTATCTTCGAGCATTCATGGACAGCTAGTTTGTATCTAAATGCTGCACAGGTGCAGCCATTACATTCCTAAACTCTCAGCAGGCTGTTTTAACCCATTCCTGTTGGCTCTCCGCCATTGTTTTTTAACTCATTCCCACCCACTTATCTTTAATCTGCCCCCTCTTCATTGCTTTATTCATCCCAATAGTCTACCCATCCCTGCCCAAGATATCCATTATTTTTTCCCCACCTCCTGCAGACCGTCTTTGTCCAATTTTTCCCAGACGGGATGCTGAGTTAAGAAATACCATCACTCCCATAAAGGGTGCATCTGCATCCACAAAGTATTTCCTTTGTCCACGTTTGTACTAGAACTGATAAATCACCCTATGTGCTCTGAAAGGAGCGTTAGCTTATGCTTGGCTGTTTGTTGTGTTACTTTCTGCCAAATGCATGGCACTCTTCAGTCCATCTCTGTTTCTTGTGGGTCTTACCCAACCCTACCTCCCCCAGGCACTTCCTACCAGGCACGGCCCGTGACGGCCCTGCCACCGGGCGGTGACATGGGGTGGGGGAGGGGCAGGGTGAGGGAGTGTAAAATGCGTTAAACGGACGATTTCGGGGAAGTACTGAAAAAAAAAGAATTTTGTTGCGCGCGCTGCATTGCCAAATGTGATGCAGAGCGCGCAACAAAATTCGTTTTTTTCCCCGGTACTTACTTGAAATCTTCTGTTTCCCGCATTTTACAACCCCCCACCCTGCCCCTCCCCTGCCCCACACCATCGCCCGGTGGCACGCCCGTCACAGGCCGTGCCTGCTTCCTACATGTTGTTTAGCCCTCCTTGCTTCTGCTCTCACAAGACATCGTCATTCTGCACTGTATTGCTGTTTTTTTTTTTGCTTGCTCACTTCCTGCCCTCCCTCTCTCATGCTGCTTTACCCTTCCCACTGCTTGTACTCCCTATCAACTCCCCTGGGCCGGTCCTAGGACTTCTGAGGCCACGGGCTAAAGGGAAATGTGGGGCCCCTCTGATTGCATATTACATCACAAGAAGTGACATCACAGAAAGTGACATCACAGGACTATTGATCTTATCTGGCATCACTGAAGCAACCTAACGTGGATATCAGTAACATGGGCAAAAAGATGAGGGGATAGAAAACAGGTAAGCAAATATTCCTTTCTTAACAGGAAAGATCGCAATCAAACAATGAGGAGAGAATGAACACATAAAAATACAATTCTAGTGAAACATAAATAGAGTAACTCCAACATTCTAGATTATTCTTGTTGAATGGCTCACTGGTATTGTTTCATTTAGGGAAGGCCAAGTATATGGGTGTGTTTAAAGTGAAGGTATGCTGCAGATTCAAGGGGTTTTCAAATCACTGTTTTTAATTTGGTGTTAGAACTGTAGGAAGTGGTAGAGGCAGGATAGCAGGATTCTGATGACAATCCTCAAACTCCTCAAAAAGTCAGCACTATTGTTGTTTATATTTCCAACTTTATGGGGTTGTCCAACAAGGAGAAAATTGGGGTAGGGGTAGGAATGGAAAAAAAAGAAAATGCCATCTTCTTCATATCATGTCCTGTACGCATCTGGAGGTCAATGGTAGAATCTGCCGTCTTTTACGTAGGTGGCAGCGCACCCCCATGTTCTATTTTAAATAGTTCTTTGCACATTTTTGTAGATTAACTATCTTGTCTGGTGGCTAAATTGACCAATGCAGCCCTTGCAGCAGTTTGAAATGACCTCTTAGTCACAGGTCCGAATCCCAGCAGGTCCACTCAACCTTTCAACCTCCCACTAAAGAAAGTAATTGGCACTAAGATCCCCTGTGGTTTGAACGTGGACTTTACATACATAGAGGGACTCCTCTGATTGATGTATGTAACCACCTGTTCATCTTTAACAGCTGCACCCACATTTGAAGAAAAATAAATTGAGAATTTTGGAATGAACCTCCGCTTATGACAAATCTTAAAATTACTTTGAAACTAATTTGAAGTGTGCTGCAACCTTTCTGTTTGATATTTTAGTGGGCCCTCAGTTCTTGGGGAGCCCACCATACAAAACACAGGGTGTTTCAGTTTGTTTTGACTATCCTTTGTTACACCACATCTTCATATTGCAGTCATTGTTCCTACATCTCTTCTACAATGCACATACTTGACAAGGATGTGTAAGTAAGTATAATCCCTGCTACCAATGTAATAACAAATGCCTTTTGCAGTCAGACACATTCCTATTTTCGTTATTCAGGAGCCCTGCACTTTTACTGTAGGCCCTTTTTTCCAGGTTTGGCCTCTTCTGTAGTAACTTGAGACGAGACCTATCACCATCCTCACTGTTTCTGAGGTGAGATAGAGTTATTGAGGGGGTTTATGTAATGGCTAATGCTGAAAGGAGCAGAGTGATCACGTAGTGCCCCATGCACAGCCATTTCCGCTTGCTTGATAGTATTTTGTACTGGTAAGTGCCTGCTCGGATAACTAACTGAAAGAAAGGCACAAACCTCATTTCATCCATCATAGTCGCAAATCAGCACCTTCAGCAATAGAGTATTTCGAGTATTCACAATATACAACACATGTTCTGACAGTCCCTATTTAGAAAAAAGTCTCTCCTTTCTTTGCTTTTCTTTTTTTATTGCATTTCACTCTTAAAGACAAAGAGGAGAATAAAAGGTGCTTCTCAATATTTAATTCAAATATTGATACATACTCTTATTTTGCAAGGTGTCCTGGTGCTCCCCTCTTTTGTGTCCCTTAATTTGCTTCTTTAAAAGTCATAAAAGGTCCCAGGTGTGAGAAAGGTGAGATTGGTCCTTTTTGACATACTTTTCCTGACCGGAATAGTTTGTCTTTTTGTGTCTGAGTGCTTATTATAACTCAGCAGGGCGCACTTTATTTTTGCCAGTTAAACAGCTATCAAATAATGATGTGTTATTATTGAACATGTGTATGAATAATTGGTATTCTTGTTACCCTCTTTGGTAGATGAGAGACAGACTGGGTCCTGCTCAAGATTAAAACATTTGAACTTTCTGTTATCCCACTGTGCAATAAATATATTAATCTATGTTTATGTACCTTTGGCCATGTATGCTGTATCTTCCTTGCAAAAGACACACAATTGATGGATGGAATGCAGAACAAATCAAAACATTCACCCCCAGTCAAGAGATCTGGGTTAAATCCATCATGATTTTGCTCACCATGCCACTGCAGCTTAGACCTGGCCATATGCAAATCAGTCTTGACCCTGTGCTTAATGGGAGCAGTTCAGTCCAAACTGCCAAGCCAGGTCCTCCCTCGACTGGAAACAAGCATCCTAGGAGTGGTATAGGGGTTTCACCCCTCATCAGCCAGGATAGCTTTAATCCAGTGGCACAGTGAGCCCAGAACCTACGTCTGCGAATACACGGGGCACTTAGGGTGAGAGAGCAAAAGACACAATTGATGGACGGAATGCAGAACAAATCAAAACATTAACCCCCAGTCAAGAGATCTGGGTTAAATCCATCATTCTTTTGCTAACCATGTCACCCCAGTTTAGACCTGGCCATTTGCAAATCAGTCTTGACCCTGTGCCTCATGGGAACAGTTCAGCCCGAACTGCCAGCCAGGTCCTCCCTGGACCAGAAACAAGCCTCCTAGGACCGGGTGAAACTCTGCAACTGGTCCTTGGATGCTTGTTTCTAGTCCAGGGAGGACTCAGCCTGGTAATTCAGGCTGGACTGTTCCCATTAGGCACATGGTCAACACTGCCCATGCCTAATGCCGGCCCTGCACCTCCCCTCTTCAGCTGTTCATTCTTTTTCTTTTTTCCTCGATCCCTCGTGGGTCTTACCCCACCTTACCTCTTTCCACGCACCTCCCACATGCTGCTTAGCCATCCCTTGTTGCTGCTCTCAAAAGCTGAGGAGATTGAATATGTGGGTTTCTACAGGGAAATGTGGTGCTGGTTCTTTCAAACCTGCACACCCCATCTGCTGGCCAGACAACAATCCATCAAAAGTTTGGTCCTTTCCAGTGTCGTAGCTAGACGGCAGTCCATAGATTTGCCGCCCCGCTGCGGCCACATTGAAGAGCAGGGGTGAAGAGCGGGTTACTGGTGGATTCCTCGGATTGTTGAAACTTCAGGTAAGAGCTAGGGGGAGGCCCAATAACTCATGCTGCCCGAGGCGGACTGCCCTCACCCATGCTACATCACTGGTCTTTTCACAGCGTTTGTATATCTATGTACTATGCCATGAGTACAAATGGTTAACCTCTCCAAGTGGACGTGCTTTTGTTGGCATGCTTGGGCCGGATTATCCATATCACAAAGACCTGTATCAATTCAATTCTGTGATTGCTTTTTTCTGGTGACATCGGAGACTGGTGTTTTTTAACATAAATAAAAAAAAATAATACTAATTCTACTTCAATGGTACTTTTTCCACGTGTGTGTTTTTGTTGTGAACTTTACGTCTATCGCCAGGCTAGTAGCTGTGTGCCCATATATTACAGCATGCTGCCAGAGGGGAATGTGCACCCAACAGATGTCTTTGTAACCCTGAATTCAGACATTCCAGTTGTGCCCTAAATGACTCCACCTTTGTTTCTTCTGATGGCGAAAACATGAACTCATTTGGGTTAAGCAATATCAATTCCTGTTGTTCACCCCCACCCTAGGATGATAAACAGGAAGATACACAGGAGGCATGGAAGCATGCTCAGCCACTTCTAAGCGCTATAAACCACATGTGTCACTATTAACCAATCAAATGTCCCTCAGCGTGCCGACTCCATCTGCAAACCCCTGAGCAGAGCTTGGGAATCTAGGAAAGCAGAGTGCCAGTACGGGAAGCTTAAAGAACACAATGCCACAACATTGTAGTAAAAATAAACATTTTATCAAATTACTTCCTTTTAATTATATATTTTTGTAGTTTTCGTATAGCAGAAACACAGCTTAAGGGCATCAGAGTACTTTACAACAGAAACAAACACAGGATGTTGAGCCAAAGACTAGATTCTAAACTAGTTCCATTCCAAGGCAGCTCAAGACACCAGACCACATTTCCTACTCCTTAGCTTTTTAAGACTCTCCAGTGGGAGTTTAGGCTCGAGGATTTGCATGGGCTTCTTTTATCTTTTTGTAAATAGGTTTGGGTTCAGTACAGAAGACTAGATAGCCAGATAGAACAGCACAATTAATAATGCGTTTTTGTTACCGGAACCAAAAATGCACTGAAAATGGAAAATAATTTCTCTGATAAAAATTGTAAACTATCCCACTGGCTGGGATTTTGAATGGTACACATCATGTTCAAGGGAAGCTGGAGACTTGTCTGCTTGTCCTATCCTGGGAACAACTTCCAGATTTAAAGTAATTTCGGAACCAGGGATTGGGGGAAGAGTCGGAATAATTAGGCTTCTAAGTCAACCTGCTTAGACATAAAGCTCTAGAGAGGAATGGCCTCTTCAAAGCTATAGAAATAGCAATGGCACGTATTTATTAAGATTAAGACTGTGAGGCAATTATTCTGTGAATGGTGAAGTCATTTCAGTTTTATATTTAGGTGTCTTACATATCACATACATCTATCCATGTGCATAAAAACAGAGTATGGCCACCAGTAGTACTGGTAGTGCTTGAGAGGGTCATGAAGAAGTTGGTAAGATAGCTCAAACCAGTTAAATGTTTGCTGTTGAAAGGTTTGTGTGTGGTCTGTAAGCTTGAATCCAAGTAACTTGTCTACTCAGTCTTTCATCCTTCTGGTGTCGGCGAAACGGGTGCCAATTTAATTTGGGAAATAATAATTGTAGATAATAATAGTAAATGACAGTTGCTCTGATCACGAGTGTTCTATAAATAACATTGCATTAATAATCAAGGAAGACAGCGTCCTCGAATCATCAAACCAACTCAGACAATCTAGAAAATCAAGACAAGGCTTTAACGAATTCACAAAACACCCAGCAGTGAAAGGGTGAATTCATCTATGATTTCTTATTCCCAGGTAGCCTCTCTGCTGATAAAGGTTTTGTATTCAGGAACATTTGTGTGTGATGCCTACATACTGAAATCATGAACATGACTAGTGTTACATCTGGCAGACTAAGGTAATGCCCTGCTTAGAGCTCTCAGCAGTATTTGTGTAAAAGCATCACTCAATAGGAAAAATAAATGATTTATCAGCTAATATAAACACAAGGTCCATTCTAGAAAATATGTGATGTGACAACGCAAACAATTGCAAGGCATCCCGTTACAACGCGTTTTTTACATCACAACTACCATTACACAGCATGATTTTACAACGCATGCCATTACAATGCATTTTTAGAAACTACCATTACAACACACACCATTACAATGCATACCATTACAACGCATACCATTACAATACTTATTAACTTTGGGACAACAGTGGGGTAAGTGTTGGATAGTGTAGGGGTAAAAAATACTATTCCCACTCCAGTGAGTGGAACAGTGGGGTAAGTGTTGGATAGTGTAGGAGTAGAGATTACTATTCCCACTCCAGTGAGTGGAACAGTAGGGTAAGTGTTGGATAGTGTAGGAGTAGAAATTACTATTCCCACTCCAGTGAGTGGAACAGTAGGGTAAGTGTTGAATAGTGTAGGGGTAAAAATACTATCCACATGTACTTCAAAACCCATAACCACCGTAAAACTAAAAAATCCCCATTACTTACCTTATAATGCGTTGTAATGGCAGGCGATGTAAAGGCAGTTGCGTTGTACTACAACTGATAATAGTTGCTTAGATGGTTTTTTGGAAACTCGAAATGGATGTACTCTGGGACCTAGAGAAGCTAGTTGTTGTTCGCACTTGGAAATAATGGTAGCTGAACAATTCGTGTACAGTTATTATAGAAACAGCAATGGTTTTGTGTGTTAATGATACCAATGGTACATGGCTGCAGGCCGCCATTAGACTGAACAATGTCAATAGTTGAGAGCTCTTGTCCATGTTTTGTTTACATGAGCGGTGTACACAGTACACTGTATGTACCACAAAATGCTCTAAATATAGTTGGCTATGGAACACGTTTATTGTAATCTGAGTGGTACCACCAGTATATAGCTGTAAGAATACACAGTCCGTACTTCACACATGGAGTTAACAGTTTACAGCTGAAGACTGCATGACCCATGGTGCCAAACATATTAGGCTGCCTTTGGGATTACCATAGTGTTAGTTTAACTGAAAAGTGCCGACAGTTCCCATATTCTATATGGCCAATGCTTCACCCAATGGCTCTACATGAAGGAACAAGGCATTGAATTAGCTATGGTTCCAGTGCCATGGTGATGCCAGCCACCTCCCATCAGGCCATTGAACCACCACCACCTTAACCCACACATTTTGTACTGTACTGTAAAAGAATCAAGTTTCCTCCCACAACTAATGTGCAAGGAAATTATGCCATAATTTCTAACAAGGAAAGAAGCAACTGGGGATCATCTTCTGTTAGACCTTATTAGAAGGCCTAACCACTTTAGGCTCTGCTCTCTAACTTTAACCACTACCGTAAGTCAGCGTACTAAGTCATCACATATTACTTTTGAAACACACCCAGAAAAATCCCTGGCAATAACTATAGCTGAAATAGCTACTAATCTCAGAAGAAGCAGAAGAGTAGTACGCGTACCTGAATGCAGGCCAGGTATGTTTGCCCTTGCCCTGTGTGGATAAATATGATTTTTGAATCAGGAAATACTGAGGGCTTGAAGCCTTTTGCCCAAGAGAGAATTTCCTTACTTTTCTTGACATTATTGAAGCTGTTTACATTAAAGAAAATAATATTTAATTCATCTATCAGTTGTAACTTTCTTATTTAGTGTTATCTCACCATGATATAGACAAAACCAAAGAGAAACTATTTTATGAATAATACTCTCTTTTAAGACTTCAAGAAAAACACATGTTCACATTTTTATTCCCACTAACCTTGCACCTTTGCCTTTCCTTCCCACTCACCTTCTACCCCCCCTTCATCTGCCCTTCACAATCCACCTCCCACTGGAGCCTAACCTGCATATGCCCTTGTAGGATTCACCCTCACATACATGTGAACTTCGGAATTGAACCTTTGTTGCGTTTAAGCACATGCACAGATCCCCAACAGTTCGCCACACATCCGTTTTCCAAAACTGATGCTTCAAAATTATTTTCCAGTAATGCTTCTTGGTTTTCAAAGTTCCATTTCATTTACTCTGTAACTCTTTCAGATACTCCTATGCAGTGTGCACATTACTGAAAACATAAACGTCTTGTGGTGTAGCACCTTTAACTTTGGCAATTATATTAACGTGGCCTATGCTGGGGTTGACAAAAAAGTGGAATCATCTGTCCAGTGAAGTTTAGAGGATTCAAAAGGGAAATCTGAAAAGACTCTCAAATCATTCTCTTTGAGAAACTTTTAGTTTTAAATTATATACCCTTGGCTAGGATTCTTTCTTTTACACAGTACTCACCTAATTGCAGCAAAAATGACCACAGCCATTCTAACCCATAAATATTTGCACACAAACCCCACCTCGGGCATGGAGCAATACTTGAATGACACGTCACACTTTATATCTAAAATTCCACCTAGGCATTTTGCCCATTAAAATTTGTATTTCCAAATTTTCTGACAGCTGTTTCGATTTCGGCTTCTGTGACTACGAAATGGGCGGTCAGGTGCTAATAATGCACTTTATGTTATTTTGCATTAAAACCAAACATTAACATCCCAAATAGCTCATCCCATTCTTCAAACTGTTTCGGATCTCACCTTGCACAGAAGCTAGCACTGTGCAGCAGATCAGAGTAGCGAACTATTTACAAGCCTTGGCAAGTTATGTTATGGGAGCTTGGTTAGCAACAAGAAGATCACAAAGAGCTCCCTCCGCGGTCTTTGATTAGTCATAGTGATACCAAGTCAGGGACTGTTGTTATCATTTTTACGTTATTTTATGCAATTGAAAAAGTTTATTTTTATAAGTTATTTTAGTTTGTTATGACATAAATATGCTATAAAAGATTGATTGATTCACCAAATTGCCATTGGCTGAATCATTTTTAACTAATGGTAAAGACACCCAATTGGCTCGTCAAATATTAATATCCTCCTCATAGCCTAAAGGGATATATAATCTGATCAATTCTTCAACTACTCTTCCTTTCTCTAATCTGGGTCGACTACAAACCTTAAATTTGATTTTCTCAGTCTTTTTCACAATCTCCCTGGTTTTGTTTCAATCGCAGTTTTCTTAAACAGCATTGGAAATATGATTCTGTGCTTCAGCATGTTGCTATCTAAGACCCATTGATCGAATTCCAAGATCTGATTTCCAAATGTCTCCAATTTAGAATTAAGGGGTCCATTAGGATGGCGGACGGATCGCCACCGCCATGCAGGCGGTGGCGATCCGTCCGCCATCCTTGCCTGTCCGCCACCTTTCTTCCTCCCGCCATATTACAATGGCGGGGGGACCGTGGCGGAGGGGAAGACCATCCGCCGCTTTTCCGCCGCGGTCGGCCTGATATGGTGGCGGTGTCAATCAGACATTGTCAGCCATATTAGGATGGCCTGGGTGGAATGCCTTTCCGTGACCGCCCCGAAAAGGCATACAGTTCCAGCTTTTGGGGCCCGTTGCGGGCCTCCATCATTTGGGGTGTGGGGGCTGCACATGGGGGGTACCTATGGTATCCCCCTGCGTTTCACAGCACAACATGGCAGGCACCGCGCGGTGCCTGTCATGTTGTGCTGTGAAACGCACAACAAGCATTTTTCACATTGCGGTGGCCGGTGGTTTGAGCACCGTCCGCCGCAATGTGAAAAATGCGGGATGCACCCGCCACTGTGGCGGGTGCATCCTAATTGGGGGCACGGTTCCTCCGCCCTTGTGGCGGACGGTACAGGCCCCCGACAGGATGGCAGACGGACATTGTCCATCCGCCATCCTAATGGACCCCTTAGTTAGGTTTTATGTTTGCAGTTACATAGAAACTGATTTGCGGATGCTCAGAGCACCTGTGAGGCAGGGTAATGGTTAGTGGAGTCTGGCGCGTAAGGAGAAAGCCAAGGGCCTTATGGGAGGAATGGTGGGCATTCAGCAGCTTCCTTCTATATTGGCCTACTTCAGACAGCCAGAACAAAAATAAATGTGCTCCCCATTAGTGAATTAGACAGCTAAAAAAAGTGGCCAATGTTTAAAAATGAAGGCAGCTCTCAACTTATGAAGACACACTGCAAACTATATATGTGTTTTGCAAGCCATGGGGCGCTGCATTGGATTTGAGCTTGATGCCGGCAATGTTGGTTTTCATGAAAAAACAGTAAAAACCAGCCAAGCAGACCTAAAAACAGTCCCACTACTGACCTGTCAGACCAACCCGCCGTGTTAATGCCTGATTGCCCTATAGGCCAGTGCGGCACTCTACCAAGCACATTTTAACAGCAGTACTCAAAGACTTTTCTATGGGGTCTGTCACAGTCTCTCCCAGGGAGAAAAATACTCAATCAGACATTCTGGAAGACCTTTCTCACTTGAAATAGGACAGAACACTTTTCCTTGAGCCTGGATTTTATTATATGGAGCCTGGGTATTACATGCGATCTAGTCAGGACACACGTCGGGGGGTACACGGTGGTAGGCGGCGTCCGCCCACTATTTTCACAGGGTAGACAATGTCCACCCTGCCAAGAAACTAAGAGTATGGGCCCCATTGAGGTATCCTGAGCTTGTTCCATTGCAATTTCCAGACACCGGGACACCTTCAGTAGCCGTTCTCTGCATGCCATTTCCAGCAGCAAGGTATGAGCAGGGAAGGCTTTTTTATTTTCACCTCCAGCTGGGCCAAAGATAAATGTCATGGTTAAGGGGCCATCAAGCCTCCTTTTGTTTGAACACGATCCTGGCTGGACATGGTCTGGAGTCTGAAATTTAGATGCAAATGCAATGGAGGAGAAACAGAGGCTTTTTATCACTTCACAGGTATAAGAGAGGCAGCTTTTGACTATTTTCTGTCCCTTCATATAAAAGATACGCGTGCACTTTAAGAATGTCAGATGTGTTGGTCTGTCCCAGTATTTACACACATAATAATTAAGATACCACTCTTTTATTTCTTTTATAGCACTACTCATCTGAATGCAGGGTGTCAGAGTGCTTTACATAAGATACACATTATACATTGACCATAAATCATGTAAGTGTGTAAATCATTGTACAAGAAGTGTTACATAAGACATTGAGGGCACAAGGTGTAGGAGTCATGCTTCTGATGTCACTTCTTGTGATGTCACTTTCTTTGAGGTCACTTCCTGTGATTCCAAAAGCGATGTCACGTGACGGGAGGTCATGCCCTGTGATGTCATGTGCCAAGATGTCCCTTGCATAGGGCAAACTTGGTTAGTCCCCCCACTTCTTTTTTAGGACTTGTGCCCTGAATCTAGTGCTAAGGTTCACACTGTGTGATCCTAGACAAGATATATTGTGTGATGCCATGTCATGTCTTCCTCACTTGCATGATCAAAAAAATCTTTGGCTGTGGGTAGGAAAGATAAATGCAAGTATTAGGCATTATCTAACATAGCATTTTGTATCAGTGAGATCAGGACAGATCTTGTTACGAACACTGCAGCTGTCACCTTTTAATTCATCATTCATAACTGAAAAAGGAGACTGTGTAAGATTTGATCTCATAATTTACAGGAATCACAAACGCGATAGAAACCACCCATTGAAAGATGTGTTGAGCCCAAATCAACAGTCCGATTAAAAACAAAGTCTGTGCCAGCTTCCTCCAGGTGACAAATTAATAATAACTAAACTGTTTTTCTGAAAACCTCATATTTATTTGAATACTAATCTTTTGCAAACAGTTTGGAGAATGAACTACAATGAATATCTTCCACCAAACGTGGAGAACACAAATGAGCTAATTTAGCAAAACCATCATTCATTTTGTGTAATCCAATATTATTATGCACTATTTTGTTCCTGTGTTGAATAAGAACCGGATACACGCAGAAAGTATGTGAGTTTTAAAAGCTCTCTCCATATTTTTTCTATCTAAATGGTGAGATGGATTTTGCTGCCTCTTTTGGGAAACATTTGACAAAGACCAAAGCAAACAAAAATCAGGTTGGGTAGAAGGAACATTGCAATTTAATCGTTTTGGCAGGTTACAGGTGAAAATATGGTAAATAGCAGATCAAGGAAAGTATCATGAACAGCCGCGCTGGCTCAGAGCACACCTGAGCAACTTTGTTGACCTTTGCAGAGTCTAAAGTGCATATATTCAGCTGGCAATTTCTCCCAGTTAGTGCATGAACTACCGAAAGATGCAGAAGCAACAGTGATCAGAGACTGGCTCTCTTTTTTTCCCGATCGTTACTGTCTGCAGCTCATGCTTTTTACTCCACATGCAAAGTAATTAATCAATCAATCAATCAATCAATTAGTGTTTATTAAGCGCGACTACTCGCCCATGAGGGTCTCAAGGCCCTGGAGGGGCTGAAGGCAGTGGCGGCTGGTGACTTTTGAAAGTGGTAGGGCGTAAAAGTTGGGGATGAGTGCTTTGCTGCGAGCGTGTCCTACCGTCATAAGGTGAGCTCATGGGGGTTCTACCCATGGGAACATTTTGGAAATAGAATGGGGAAATGGTACTTTTTTAAGCTAATTTGAGGAAGCATAAATGTTTATGAAGCAATGGTGAAAGTGCAGACTTGAAATATTTAAACTAAATAAACACATAAAAAATGCTACATATCTTATTGAATTAAAAATGTTTAGTGTGACAAGCAAGGGATTCAGTTATCTTACCTGCAAAAGGGTTGTCTCTGCACTACATTTATTTTGTTTGCACTACAGCAGATCAGACAACAGCCTGAGGGTGAGCCTGTGAGGCCACATGGCCTGCCATGTGTTACCAGGCCCCTGTGTGTGTGCTGACAAATGGTTTGTATTGATTGCTTGTATTTGGAAGGTGCAGAAGTGCTGAAATTCTGCAGTTTTTTCAGGCTGCCTCCATTTGTCAGGACATAAACACAGGCATGTAAACTACTAATTTGGTGAAGGAAAGCCTGGGCACCCCACACCTTGCCTTTGATGCCACATGACAGACAATCTACCATGAGCAGGCACAGAAATTGCCACAATATCCACGACAACATTGCAAATTACCTAATCTTAGGGTTTAGTAGAGGAATGAACCAAACTTTTAAACCTTAAAAACAGAATCGCATGCCAATTTTCTGTTGGAATATTTGAAAGCTGGCACCATCCCGATTGGCCTAAGAGTCAGGAACATCCCTGGTCTCTTTATTGAAATCAGAAAATTCCTGGAAAAATGGGCATTAATCTCAAATAGATGTTCCAGGGATTGGATGATGTTAATCATTGAAACGGCCAGGAAAGTGATAGCCATCCTTTACAAGGAAATTGAGGAATTAGAAGAAAAATTCAAGAATTACAAGTGTTGAAATTGGCAAAAGAATACTGGAAGAAATATGTCATGAATTAGTCTCATTTTCTAAATATCTCTTAAAGATCAAAACTGAAAAACTCAGGAAAGATATCAGGTTATTCTCACAAGAACGCACCTATCCCTACCTCACCTCTATATACGACCAGTAACAATAATACCCCTAGCAGTAGTACCCCTCATAATTACAATCCTAACTATCAAACCAGACAGGAGCAATTTGAGAGACCTGTAACCCACACTCGTTTCTGCCCTAGAGCTCGGACCCCACAACAGAGGAACTACCATCAGAATCAGGCCCAGCCCCAGATGTATATACAGACACAACACCAGCAGTACTGGAAAACATAAATAACATCCCTGTATTTAATTTATATACCACCAATATTAACTCACAGGCTGTTACCTTATTATCCAGAGATTTGTCTTTTGTCCCTACTGTCAATTTCAATAAATTTGAACTAATGAAGGACCTCCACTTATTTTTCCGTAAAATAAGACTTAAAAAATATTTTCTAACTAGACCTTCTATTGACAACTCTGACAATTTATCCGGTCCTAAACCGCCCTCTGAGTTTACTCCCAATCTTGACTCGGTGGGGCCTGAAGTTGAGATCTTTGAAAAAGCGGTTACCACAAAATACAAAAGATCATTAAATATGTCCCTAAACCTCCCAGCAATATACCCAAGGGTGAAAATGATGCTCTCATATCGCTAGGAGAGAATAAACACCTGACAATCAAACCCTGTGACAAGGGAGGGGGTATTGTCATCTTTCACACTCCTGCATATGTGGAAAAATGAACAACCTCCTCACTGTCACCAGATATTACAAACTGATTACCACTAATCCTGAACCCGATCTAAAACGTAGACCTCTAACTATGGTGGAGACTGCTGTGGATGATAGATATATTTGTACCAAGGAGGCAGAGTTTCTCATCCCCTCACATACCTGTATGCCCATCATCTATGGAGTCCCCAAAACCCATAAAAATGAGCACAACCCGCCTCTAAGACACATTGTGTCCACCATTGCGCCCCCAGTGTAGCCTGCCTGTATATGGGACATTTTGAGAGACTTCATATATGCAATGAGATGGCCCCCTTCTATGAGAATGTCCACTCTTGGTCCCGTTTCATTGACAATATTTTTTTCGTCTGGGAGGGGGACCAGATATCGTTGAATGAATTCATCAGATGAGTGATGTAATATGTGACGTCATCAGCAGTGGATTGCGGGCGTGCGAGTTATAGTTAGCTGAACTAACTATAACGGGGGAATTTCAATGGTTTTGTATGAGAGAAATGCCCAGCTAACTATAACATATGTGAAACCTATGGTTTTTTCAGTGAATTTCTAAGGATTTTGAAATGCTAATTCCTAACTATAATGTGTGTGAAACCTATGTTTTCTTCAGTGAATTTCTAAGGTTTTTTAAATGCTTATTCCTAACTATAACGTGGCTGAAACCTAAGGTTTTTTCAGTGAATTTCTAAAGTTTTTTAAATGCTAATTCCTGACTATAACATGCCTAAAACCTATGTTTTTTTCAGTAAATATATATATGCACTGGAAAACTAAATACCCACTTTCTTTACAAAGAAATGGAAAGTTTGCATCTCTACAACCTCTCTAATTTTTCAAGTTTTTCATCTTCCACTCAATGTACACGTCATCCACACATACACACATCTAATTGCTGCATTCCTTAACTGTTATTATCAACTATTCTTCTATTTTATATTCATATTCAAAGTGCAAGCCCTTTATCAAGCCTTTTTGTTGTAACTACTGTTCCAGGAATTCTGCTTATACACAGGACTGTGCATAAAGACTTAGGACCTCAGTGTATTACGGTGTTCAAAAACCCACCTTACTACACAAACAACCTACCAGACTAGCAATCAGTGACTCATTGGTTCTTCGCCTTAGAGCAGTGTTTCCTAAACTGTGGTCCGCGGACCCCCATGAGTCCCTGACACATTCCCAGGGGGTCCGCAGGCAGCAGTTTTAAAAGCTCTCCAAAGTATCTTGTTTAATTACCAGTTTTCAAAGAACAATAAAAATGTGAAGATAACAAGTGATTGAGTTCCCTGCTGGAGAGACATGAGAGTTTTGTCCAGTGACAGCTGTGACTGAACTAATGTAACACAGAGGGTTAATATGCCTACTCCAAAGAAAGGTACCATACATTTTAAAAAACAGTATTTGATATGCATCGGTCAGTGGGTTACTGCTTTTGTCACACAGATTCTTTTGTTACACTGCAGTTCATAAGTGACAATCTTAATCTAGCACAGTGACCAAAAAACTGTCATCAAACAACTGCTTGCAAACTGCAAGGTACAAGTTAGTGACAGGCTTTTTTTCAGTCTTTCAGTATCCTGATGCTTCTAAAAAGGTCTCTTTGGGTGGAAATACAGTTTTATTGTTAAAGTCAATGCTAACCACTGTGTTATGTTCTGAATCCTGAGTTTGTACTTCTCCAGACCAGCACTCCTTAAGTTTATACTTCTCCAGACCAGCCTCCTTGGCTTAACAAACACTCTACTACTTCAGAAACGCAAGGCTGCATCATATTTATAAGAATATGGTGCAGCCCTGCGTTTCCCCTGCACTGGCGCTACATTTAATTGGGGAAGATTGTTTATGTGCAGGAAGGTTCCCCTTCCTGCACATAAACAATATTGAAATGTCATTTTCTCACTTCTATGTGTACTGCTTAATGCATCACACATGGAAGTTACAAAATGTCTTTTTTTTTAAAGATTGTTTATGTGCAGAAAGGGTCGCCTTACTGAACATAAACAATCCAAGGCGTTTTACAAAAACAAGGAGAAATGAAGCATTTCTCATTGTTTCGCCAAGTTAAGACCAGGTTTTCCCTGGCCTTAATTTTGGCCCTGCTTCCCATTTACGCTGCTCTTGTAAATAGGCGGCAGCGTCAAAATCAATGGGTGTCGCAGAGGAAACTCCCACCACAATATGCACTGCCCACCGCTTTCACTCTAAGCATTGTGTCAAAGGGAGTCTTATTTACAAGGGACCGTTAAGCCACGTTAAGTGGCTTAACATTGCCTTGTAAATAAGGCAAAGCCCCTATCGCCACAGAAAACTCTCAGAAAGTGATGTTCCCATGGTAATTGAGGCTTGTAAATATGCCACTAAAATCATTAGTATTTGAGTATTTGTTTTGTGTACACATATGTGTTAATTTTTCCGAATTACGGTTTTAATGTTTGAAATTTAAATCCTACAAATTGCTTGGGGGTCCCCAGCTTCCAGTGGTGACTCTATGGGGGGTCCTCACGAGTCAAAAGTTTGGGAACCACTGTCCTACAACAAAAACACCAATGACTAGTCAACCCATAGCATGCCACTTCGATTACATGAAGTAACGTGGATAACAATAGAACTCTTTCATTATACTCTTTACACCAGTCCAATACAAGATGTAAATAAAGAACGTGCAACTTTGAAATGTTTATTTCTAATGCCAAAATCTCATGCACAGTACGTTAGATAATACAACCAAACATATTATCACAAACAAGGTTGTCAGCATTGTTAGTATTCTATAAGATACAAACGGAACAAGCATCCTATAATACTAAAGGTAAACACATTTAAAATATACCTACATTTCACCCTCCCTACCTAGCAGATTAGTTTATAACTACAGAAAGTCTCATAGGATTACATTGTCAGACCCATACCTCTGGTACTCAGCAGTAATAGATCACATTCAGTGCTCATCAAACTATCAAGTTATGAATGTTCTCCAACTGTGTGTAACTTTGCCTCCACAATGCATTAGGAAAAGCGCCAGTATCAAAGGTGGACACAACTACATATGTATTATGGCTCGAACTTCCGAGGATCATTCTGAACAGACACAGTATTCAAGATAACTTTGATGTTCCATGCTCTCACTATACACACAAATCTAGCGAGGCACTTTACAAATCTAGCATACCAAATTATTCCCATATAAAACAAAATACTCAGCCTTCTCTAAACAATATCACAAGTATGTGTCACGTGCAAAGCAGAGCAGGAAAGCAAAAATAGCGTGTAAGCTTCTAATAAACCCATGCTAACTTAACAGGGTGTGAGTGAAAGCCTTAGCCCGACGGCACCCTTTCTTCATCAAAGCAGGTGATATAAATGTGTGCCACTCAGAAACGCACACTCCAAGACTAAAAACCAGAGTCAAGTTCACATTTCCCCAAAAAAGGTATTCGCTCTTTCATAGAAAGCAGTAGCTAAAAAATAAAGAATACGCAGAAAAATCAAAGAGTCTTAATCCAACAGCGTGTAAGCACAGTATGTAGCAACAGCCCCCAACAGGAAGTCATTGTTCTCATCTGAAAACATTTCAGCCATCCAATTCAATAGTGAGAATGAACATACATGTTCCTCAACGACCGGAGCCTCTATCACCATCGGAGGAAAACTCTGGTCATCTTCATTGTAACTGCGTGCCAAGAACTCAAGCGCCGCTGCAAAAACATTCCAATGTCCCATTATTCCATGTGTCGCTGTAAGGCCATAATCCCGCCGCCAGAACAGAGCACATGATGAACCACTAAAGGACTCATCAACTGGTTGCAATCCGCGTTGGGAGACACCGTACTGCAGAGACACAAATCCAGGGCCCAGACGAAATCACAGCTCAGGCAATGGAAGACAGGCTGAACGTATGTGGAAAAGGAGAATCGAAACGATAATCCATAAGCTGCACTCAACGTTGCAAGATGCAGCGTGCCATAGTAACTAAGCATTCGGTTGCGGACCAGCAACAACCGAGAAAAATTGTCGTCTGCTGCAAGATGAGCATCCATTTTTAGGTAAACAAATTATTACAAGCACACTGGCAACTAATGTGATCATTAAGCACAATTCACCAAAGATGCTGCAAAAAATGCAATGAAAAAACACCGACAAAACACCAAATATACTTTCTACAGAAGTCACAAGACCAATCCTTGTAATTTAAAAAAAGTAAGCTAACCCCCTACTTGAGGACGCAATAAAGATAGTCTAAATTAACTCCCTAAAATTCCACGGCACGTCTGTATTTAACAAAGCATACATTTCTGTGTAGGTTTGCAACATGAAGGACAAAGGTTTCTCTAGCAGATGTTGGAGCGACCTCTTTTTGAGACAATAGCGCTCTTATACGACTCATTTGGGTGACTCTGCTTTCAAGGTCGAAATCGACAGCCAGATGGAAACATCCAGCTTCCCATGCAGAGGAGTTAATACAACTTTTTTTTAATCAAACCACACGCTCAAGTACCGTAATCATGTAAGCATTGCCTAACATCGCACAATTAGACACACAGCTGAATCGGATCTCCAATAAGTGACTACTTCTAACTATTCTCATAGCTCGCCCTGTGCTCATATTTGACAGTGAGAGAGTGATCACACCATAGTTTCTACTGCTAATCATTCTCAGCTACGAATAGGATAAAAGGTCGATAATTTTAACACCGGTCCTTGATAATATGCCCCAAATTTCGTAACGCGCCCTGCATCGCAAAATGCCATGTAGGGCACGGAACGAAGCAGCATATTATGAACAACATAAGGCGATACATTATCGCCGCTTTTATTGACAGAAAACTGCTGATAAAGCGGCTATAATGGGCTTGAGGATAGGCCCTTGTAAATTCCCATAGCAGCCCAGGTTCTGGTGGTAACCTGGGCTGCTATGGAAATTCACAAGGGCATATTATCAAGACCATTATCGGCACTTTATCAGCAGTTTCCTGCCGATAAAAGCAGCGAGAATGTATAGCCTTATGTTGTTGATAAAGTGGCCCAAAATTTGTTTTATTAATTTAATTGTTTACTTACCTACAATCATCCAGATTCCGTTCTTTATCACCCCCCACCCTACCCCTCCCCCGCTCCGCCTGTCTCACCGCAACTCCCTCCAGGAGCAGCGTCTGGACTTGATAATAGGCCCTTGTTAATTCCCATAGAAGCCCATGTTAACACGTTAACATGGGCTTCTATGAGAATTAACAAGGGCGTATTATCAAGACCATTTTCGCCGTTTTATTGTCAGTTTCCTGCCCATAAAACGTCGATAATTTTAACACCGGTCCTTCATAATATGCCCGTCAGTGCCATCTTATCAGTGAAGCGCGATACATTATTGCCGCTTTTATCGGCAAGAAACTGACGATAAAGCGATAATGGGCTTGATAATAGGCCCTTGTAAATTCACATAGCAGCCCAGGTTCTAGTATTAACTTGGGCTTCTATTGCAATTCACAAGGATATATTATCAAGCCCATTATCGCTGCTTTATCTGCAGTTTCCTGCCGATAAAAGCGGCGATAATGTATCTTCTTTTGTTGATAATATGGACCATTGCTATTTTTTTGACCAGTAAACTTAGGTGAATATTATCAAGGACCGGTGTTAAAATTTTTATTGGCAGGAAACTGCAGATGAAACGGCGATAATGAGCTTCATAATACGGCCTTGTTATTTCCCATAGAAGCCCATGTTAACACCAGAACATAGGCTTCTATGGGAATTAACAAGGACGTATTATCAAGCCCACCCTCCCAACATTAATAAAAAACTCCAGACAATGCAGGTACCCGGAGCTGGAAGGTCATTTTACAAATCACTGCCCCAGAAAGGTGGCGTTCCCCGCGACGTGTATGGTGAGAGAGGGAGGGAGAGCTCAAAACATATTATTTTTTAAAAAGACCCGAGGGGTGCCGCTCCCCGAGACTGCGGGGAGTAGGACCATAACTCCCCCCGCATACTTCAGAATAAAACCAGAGAAGTGCCATTCCCCAGTGCTCGGAGCACCTTACAAGCCCCCATTATGCAGAAAAATTGCCCCCGTAATTTGCCCCCGGGACCTAATGAAGAAAACTGACTTCTACTTTTTTTTCCACCTTTTCCACTGCGTACAAATACTGCACGAGTAACCCACCATTTTTTATTTAAAAAAAAATAAAAATTGACTCTAAAGATGCATGTACCACACCCTGACCAAGACAATAGGCTTAGAATGCTTCTACCCTGCCCCCTTTCCTTATTTCTCAACTTTGTTTTACTGTTTTCTTGTGACTCTGCTCTCCCGACAAACAAAATGGCTGCCAACACTTCCTGGTTTGGAGTATTGACAGCCAATCAGCATGCAGCTCCTTCTCGTAATTGTAGGTATTTACATGCGGGTACGCTGCAATTTTTATTTAAAAGAAATAAAATAAAAAATAGAGACTAATCACCCATATACGACCCCCTGGGCAAGCCTAGAAGGTCAGAATGTCTCTACCCTACCCCCTTCCCTTATTTCTCAACTTTGTTTTACTGTTGTTTTGTGACTCCGTTCTAGCGAGGCACAAGATAGCCACCAACACTTCCTGGTTTCGAGTGTTGACAGACAGTTCACAGCCAATCAACATGCAGCTCGCGCTCGTAATTGAACAGATTTCAGTACGCGTACTGAACTCCGACTCTATATATCGCTATGATTTTACTTGCAATTTTCTCAGAAACTACTGAACGGATTTACAACATTTAACAAAAAAGCACAATCTGCGAACAGAACTCTACCTCTCTGCCTCTCTGCCAAATTTTGTGTAATTCCGTTGAGCCATTCGGGCTGTAGCCCTGGATAAAGGTCCATATGGAAAATTGCATGGAGAAAACATGTTTTGGGACCCCCCTTTTTTCTTGGCCCCCGCTTGACAAATCACCCCCAAACTTTCAGGGAAGGAGCGGAACCGAGCATGCCATTTTCTTGGAGAAATTCACAAAGATTCGTCCACCGGCGCCAAAGTTATTCCAAATAGAATGTTGTGGATTTCCTATGGAAACTAGGTCCTAATTTAACTACCTACTGGCGACCGCCAGTAGGTAATGTATATGTATATATATATATATATATATATATATATATATATATATATATATATTTTTTTTTTTTTTTTTTTTTTTCGAATCAAGATCCTCATCAAAGAAGACGCCGCGCACCACTTCAAGTTGGTTTAAGTGCTTAATTTTCTGTAGGTTTTTCCCACCCTACGCGTTTTGGACTTTACCAGTCCCTGGTCACGGTGTACAAACAATAGTTCCTTGTTTGTTTTGCAAATTTATACAAAAACACCCACATGGCCGGTTACGATGCATTATGGGTGTTGTAGGCAATTGCAGTATTTCTGTTGATTTTCAACAATTATCAATATGCTTTGAGTCAGCAAAGTTAATTTATGAAATTTAAATAGGGTAAGTAGTGGTAAAGTTTATACCAATACTGATCTATTTCCTCATGTAATGTGAAGGGAATAGATTAGATGACGGACAGTGAACAGTTAATTACAAATTGTCCATTAGTTAAGTTGTTGGCTGCGTGCCTAATTATAACTTGACCCTATAAGCAATTATAACTCACAGACTCTTGTCATTTTGACAAATAAAGTTTCTCACAATTCTGCTTATCTACCACATTAATTCATACTGTGCATTAGGAATACATAGAATTTTACATTGAAATTTTAGTTATGTCCATGATTTCTGTATTTACACCAATAAATCTAGTCTCTTTTTAGTCTCTTAAGATGCTTTTTTATGGATGCACATACATCTCATCGTCCCCATTCAATCCCATCGGGGTCTTAGTTTTAAATCTTATTATCAGTTTCGATTCAACGTGGCGTAGCTTTGTAATTCGATCTCCACCTCTCTCATCTTTTTTGATCATAGCTATACCTGAGTATGTTACATCCTTCCAAGTCTTTCCAGGGTGTGTTTTCAGGTGCTTTGCTATTGCATAGCTGTAGTCATCATTTGTTATTGAGCGAATGTGCTACAATATTTGCTTTTTTAGAGCACATGTTGTCGATCCAATATATTTTTTTCCCACAGAAGCACTGTAGTTGATATACCACAAATTGGGATTTACACGTAATTTTGTCTTTGATTTCAAATTTTCGACCTTTTGGATCTATCAAGCTTTTAAGATATTTACCAATTTTACAAACAGACCACTTCCACCACAGGTGTATAGTGAAATCCTGTTTGCCCGTAGAGTTAGCTGGGTGGGACTAAGAAAGAATTGCATTGAGGGCGATTGTATCTTGATTCATTTTAGAGACAGGCCGGCGGTTGAACATATATGTGATTGGCATCAAATGCGGGCGGCCACTGGGATACAGTCCCTTTCCCTAACTTACTTCTACCCTCCCTATCCTTTACACCCTCCTCCAGAGAGAAGGGGCAGGTCATGGGAAAGGTGCAAACCAAGAGCTCAGGCTGGTAGTGTAAATAACAGGTGCTGTAGCTATGACACTTTTCTACCAGCTGCCCTCCCTGTAAGCAATAGATCAGGTAGATTGACTGATCTCTAGTAGTCAATATTCCATCCCCAAGATCCAACAGTTAGACTCCCCTCCCATTGATGATGAAGTAGAGGCCCTCGGTCACACATTGATTTTGTGCAGGGAGCTGGTGAGAGAAGAGAGCCATATGGGAACCACTGATGATACTGAGGAGGTTATAGACAGTACTACTCCTGGAAGGGTGGTGGCCCTGCCTATTACATTTGATTGGGGGAGCCTACACCTTTAGTTCAGGCCATGGAAGTTCAAAGGCCGCAGGGAGTTGTGGTTTCTGACCACCCACCGTTGTTGAGCAATGACAAGTCAGCAGCAGAGAATGCTAAAGGAGAAGTAGATAGTTACATTGAGGTCACTGTTGAAACTACTGGTGATCAAGAGGAGGTGAACCCGCTCTTGGACGCCGAGAGAGGGGAGCCTGATATAGCTATGCAGAGTATTAAGGTAGCAACACCACAAGGTCTAAAGATGTTGTCTTGGAATATAGCTGGATTAAATACTAAAATGGATCTTCCAGATTGGGGTGAAATTATTGACACCCATGAAATCTGCTTATTCCAGGAGACCTGGACCCTAAAATCTCTCCATAGAGCTGGGTACACCACATGCTGTAAAGCAGCCGTTCAAGGGCCCAGGGGAAGACCATCGGGAGGCTTGAGTATATGGGTCGGTGTACACCTTGGTTGTGCAGTTAAGATGATAGACACATATTCCCCAGATATTTTATGTATTATTCTCTCCCTTACTAATTTTCCAAAGGTGGCCATTAATAATGTTTATTCTCGCCCTGTGAAGTATGGGCAGACCTTGCAGACCCTAGATTGCTTAGCTGCCTTTCTCTCCACGCTGCCTGAGCGAGTCAATCTTATCATTGACGTGGATTTTAATTGCCATTTTGAACCTTTAAATGATTTATCTCACCCCATTACTTGGGGATTTCCAGTCTGAAACCTTTACCCAATAGGGGGCTGGACCCCCCTAGTCCTCCAGTTGACTTCACTCACCCTGTTATTCACTGAGGGCCTGTAATTGTCGCCTGTTTGCTGATAACCCAGTGTAATATATACTTATGAAAGGAATGGTCAGACATCCACAATTGATTATATCTTGGTGAATGTGGAAATTTGGCATAGAATTGTGAAGTTTTTGGTGCAGACCCCTACTGAAAGTGACCATAATCCGTTGGTTGTAACCCTGGACTGGCATCAATCAGCAGTAGGACAGGCCGTAACTAACCCGCCCCTATCCGACTTAACAGCAATTGATGGAGGCAGAAGAATTCGCTGGGGATTTTTTTTACAATCTCCAGAAGCAATGGCCGCCCTGTACAAATCCATCATTCCCTATTTGGAAAAGGCAAGCTCTACTATATATAATACCGGTGTCACCGACCCTATAGAGGCGTTGGGGAAAAAACATTTGGAGTTGATAGGAACCCTGGCGTTCTTTTGCAATACCTCAACTCGCAAAAGAAATAAACGTAGAGGCAACAACCCTTGGTATAATAGGGCATGCAGAGACGCAAAGACCGCTCTGCTGATTAAACTTCGAGAGGTCAATGATGTGTGCATCAGGAAATCAAGGGCATATTTAAAAAAAAAACAATTTTACTAGCTAAATCGGAATAGGAAATTGAAAGATGGCAGGCCATTAAGAAAGCCCTAGACAATAAAGATTCAAGAGGGTTTTGGAACCTGGTGAAGACAGGTAAAACGGAGGGCAGGTCTGCAATTGAGCCAAACCTTGGGGAGGAGGTCTGGCAAACTCATTTTAAACTTTTGTACTCCAAGCCACAAACAGGAAGCATTGAGATGGGCCCGCTTGTCACTAATTATACTCATGTTCCCCTTGGCGACATACCCCCTTGCTCGTTGGCTAAGGTAACAGTGGCCCTGGGCAAAGTTTTACCAAATAAGGCACCCGGACTGGATAGGTTTCCAGGAGACCTGTTCAGATCTGAACAGGTAATTTGGGCTCCATATCTGCAGTGCCTTTTTAATGCAATTTTTCATGGCTTGACACCCCCTCCATCATGGGCGGGTGCCGAGATCATTCCTATTTACAAAAAGGGCTCCCCCCTAGAACCGACAAATTACAGGCCAAGTAGCCTAATCGATGTAAAGCAGAAGATTTTTGCGCGTGTTCTTTTGAAAAGATTGCAGACCTGGGTGGATGACTATAATATACTTACTCCCTTAAAAGCAGGTTTTAGGTCCAAAACCTCAACTATAGACCAGCTGTTTAGATTACAACTGATCTATTGGAAAACCATAACGTTGGAAGGTGGTCCTCTCTACCTAACATTCGTCAACCTAAAGTCCGCATTTGATATGGTGGATCGAGACCAGTTGTGGGACTTACTGCTTGAGATGGGAGCACCAGTTTACCTCTGTCACCAGCTTAAACACCTTCATGAAGGCACTTTTGCCAGAATTAGATTCGGGAATGGCGGGAAACTATCATCCCCTTTCCCCGTTGAGAAGGGAGTGAGACAAGGCTGCGTGCTTGCACCAACTCCTTTCTCCCTCTTTATAAATGGGTTAATTGAGGATCTTTTAGCCGCTAGGGATGTAGATTCACCAAAACTTGCTAACCGCCAAAATACCAGCACTAATGTTTGCGGATGACACGCTTTTGCGTATCCACAACACCTATGGGTAGTGCTGCGTGTCCTAGAGGAATTTAACTCATTTTATAAAAAAAGGAATCTGGAGGTAAACATAAAGAAAACAAAGTCCGTGGTCTTCCATGCCGATTCTATCAACTGCCCGCACCCTAAACTGGTTCTTATGTTCCTAGAGAGGGTGCCAGTTTTTGATTACTTGGGCCTTACCCTAAACGAATGGGGGCCGCAGATCCTCAAGGCGAACTTAAAACTAATCCAGGCAAGTGGGGGGATTTTAAAAGTCCTCAGGAGCTGCGCCGTAAAGGTTATTGGCTCCCTGCAGAAATTTACAAGGTTCAAGCAAGAGGAGCCACTATGTACGGAGCCGAACTCTGGGGCCACTGTTCAACCAACACCCTGACAGTGACTGAAAATAACTTTTTAAGGCAGCTCTTGGGCCTCCCAAAAAGTAGCCCCCTAATCCATCTAAGGATGGACCTGGGTATGGCCCCAATTTCTGATTTGATTGCTTTCTGAGCACTCCTCTACTGGCAACGGCTATGGAGCACGCCAGAGTTGGAAAACTATAGAGAGGAATTAAAATCAGTTATGTCAATTCTAGGGGCAGAGAAGATTACTTGGTTGTCTTTTATCCGGGATGCATTTCGTAAAATAGGGAGAAATGACTTGTGGTCCGCACCTGAGGAGACTTATCTTGCTATATCTAAACAATCTCTAACATCTGCTCTAAAAGAACACAGACTAGCATGTACCATCCAGTCAATAGACTCATCTAGTTTAACTTCCAGGTTTCTGGATGTAAAGCAGCACTATAGCCTGGAGTCTGCTTTAGATTGTATTCAACCCTTTGCAGCCAAGAAACTGTTTCTCCAATTTAGGCATGGGACGCTCCCCCTTTATGCATTTACTAATAAATGGGTGGGTGGTAATAAATCACTATGCCCAGGGTGCAACGCTGTAGAAGAAACTGAGATTCATGTTATCTTTTTTTGTCCTGCCTATAGTGTGGCTAGATCTAAATGGGTTCTTCAACTTTGCAGAAACCTGGGTATAAGAAACTATAGAGAGGTCTATAGGATATTAAAGTATGATACCCACCTGGTTTTTATCATTGCAATTACTAAATTCTAATTTGCAATGTGGTGCAAACGCAGATAATTAGTGAAAGTTAGAGTACAGAATCATGTTGTTCTTGTTTTATTCAAGATCAATTTCTCTGATTTTCAATGGTATTAATTGAAAATTATCTGCTTTTAACCTTTTTTCTGTTTATTTATATTTTTAAATACTTGGTCCAATACGATGACATTGTTTAATATGATGTTAATGTTGCCCTCAATTGAGATACTTGTTCATGTTTAATGCACTCTAAGTGTTATCTACTTGAGGGGGCGGGACACTATCTACATTTTCAACTCATTGACTCCTGGGGCCCATATGTTAAATTACAAGAATTGCAACTGTTCTTCTTTTCTATCTTGCTTTTAATTAATAGTCTGCTATCTCATGATGTTGAAATGTTATATCACTGTGCTTTTATGGCAGTATTGCCGAAATAAAGTTTTATAACTGACTAACTAATATGTTTGTTTTACTTTGCAGAATTACTAGGTCCCTATTGTACCATTTGCCATGGTGGGTCTTTGTCTCTGCTTGATTTTGGTGCTCAGGACCACTAGGATTGTGAATTTGAAGTTTATGAACAGATTTTAGCACGAGGAATGTGATCCTTCATTATTCTGTGACTTCTTCGCGATCAGCTATTGATTAGGGACTATATAGTTTTGCATTTTTTTCTGCAGCTATCACACATAATTCTCACAAAAATATAAAACTGTTCAGACTATCTCTAGGTCAGCGTACAGCTGTATGTACACATTGGCATACACAATTCAGGCAAGTTTCCAGCGCAATTTGGTTTCTGGATTATTGTATGAAAACGATAAGCAAGTAATGCACTAGCATAAAAAAATAGTTACCATTTATCAGCATCAACTGACAATTGTGAGACAATACTACATGAGAGCTATGTGTAGGCCAGTAATTAGGATCTCTGCAAGGCACTCTTCTTGTATTAAAAACGTTACTTAGACTTTATAGTGATATTGGACCTGGCCCTTTTTGCAGGATTATCCCCAAACATTTTGCTTCCTTCCTCCTAATTTTCCGACACTTTTTTGTTGGCTTTAGGACTCTGGGAACTTTACCACTGCTGATCAATTTTAAATTGCATATGCTCTCTGTGTAAATTGAAATTATGATTAGTTATCCATGATTGGTGTATTGGATTTACTGATAAGTCCCTAGTAAAATGTACTATGTGTGCCCAGGGCCTGTAAATCAAATGCCACTAGTTCCCATAAGGAACAGGGTCAAGACTGCTTTGCATATGGCTGGGTCCAAACTGGGGTGGCATGATGAGCAAAAGAATGATGGATTAAACCCAGATCCTTGTGGCTGGGTGTGAATATTTGCATTATTCAGCATTCCGTCCGTCAATTGTTTCTTTTGCATTTGTCGCCCTAAGTGGGAAGGGTATGCCCAGACATGGGTCCTGTGCTCACTGTGCCACTAGATTCAAGCTAACCTGGATGATATGGGGTGATGCCCCGAATCTGGTTCCAGGATGCTTGTTTCAGGTGTAGGGAGGACCTGACATGGCAATTCGGGCTGGACTGTTCCCATAAGGAACAGGGTCATCAGAGATTTGCATATGGCTGGGTCCAAACTGGGGTGGCGTGGTCCTTGTGACTGGGTGTAAATCTTTGCATTCTTCAGCATTCTATCCATCAATTTTTTCTTGTTCACTAGTGGGCCTGCAGCACTGATTGTGCTACCCACACCAGTAGCCTTTCAAATGTGTCTCTGTCCTGCCACTGCAGTGTCTGCACGTGCAACTTTTAACTGCCATGTTGACCTAGCAAGTGCACCGACTTGCCAGGCCCTAACCTTTCCTTTTTTTAAATGTATATCACTTCTAAGGTAGGCCCAAGGTACCCCCATGGGCATGGTGCATTGTATGTAAAAGGTAGGACATGTACTGGCGTGTATTACATGTCCTGATAGTGAAATACTCCCAATTCCATTTTTCACTTGCAATTGGGAACAGCGATAGATTTGTAGTTTAGGCTCTTGAACTTTAACAACACACCTTTTAGTGTAGGTGGTTTTTAAATTGTGTGTTTGAAAATACCACTTTTAGAAAGTGGGCATTTTCTTGAGTAACCATCCTGTGTGCCTCTGCCTGCTTGTTGATTGAACGCCTGGTTTTAGACTTAGAGGGGCTGTTTGTGCATTCACTCCAGACATTCACACAAAGAGAGCTGAGGTGTGAGCTGTATATGCTGATGGGCCATCCTGGGCTAGGGTGGTGGGAGGAGTTGGCACTGACACCTGAATAGGCTGTGGATGCTCTGCACAAGGCTGTCTCCACCTCCTGTAGTGAAACTGGACCAGGGAGTACAGGACTGGTTTTACTGAGCAAGAGAGACTTTCTGAACAAAGACTTTAGAGGGAAAAAGGGGTATACATATTAGACCTAAATCCCCAGAACTTTAGATTACTTCGGGACTAAGACAACCCCACCAAGAATAAAAGCTGAAAAGCTGCCCAGGAGGCGCTGCCCCCCTTTGCTATGTGGTACTTCGCTGGGTGGACCTGCAGCTTATGTCTGTGGGCAGTGGAAAGGACTGAACTTTTGTTGCTGTGGTATCCTGCTTAAGAAGACTTCCAAGTGCTTGATGTAGAGCTTTCCTCCTGTTAAGAAGTCTCAGTGACACAAAGACTTCATCTGCAGATTCCTTGAACTCCACTGCTGGGAGTTTGGACCTGCCAAATCCAGTTTTGAGCCCTAGGAGGTTATTTATGCCGCAAATAACTATCATGAATTGAAGAAACCTACAAAATCAACACTTCACCCTTCTTGTGGCTGAATTTTTAGATGCAGCACCATTGTATAGGAGAAATTCAAGACGTACAGCCCCGTGACTCAAAAGAAATCCATGCAGTGCCTGCCAGCGGCCGGAAGAACTGTAGCATACCGAGTCCAGAGCACCGACCTCCAAAGCCTAAGATTACTGCACTGACTCCAATGCAGGCACTGCTGTGAGGCTAAAAGAAACAACACACCGGGAGATCGCGGCTGAAGAAATCGACGCATCGCCTGTGTACCTCTGCCGCATTGACCGCCACGAGTGCTGAATTTCCACAAAAGAACTATGGACCTGATTATGATGGCGGCGGTCCCGCCATAGTAATTATGATGCGACTGCCTTCAAGGCAGTCGCTATGTGAATTTTTTGTATGGCTGCGGACTGCAAGCACACGCCGCACATTTTGTATCTCCCTGCACTATGTGTCAGGCACCATGCGATGCCTGCCACATGGTGCAGGGATATGTAGGGGTGCCCCCCAGACCACAAGACTGTGAGCAAGGGGGGGACGTGGCCAACTGCCGATGGGAATGGCCGCATGGTAGCCAAGCTCTGTGGTGCCATTCCCGAATCAATGTCTATCAAAATTAGGGAGGAGGAATATGTGTCCAGTCGTTTCCCCATATACGAAGTACACTATCAAGAATTAGACTAGGACACTTGTAACTACGTTACATGGAGTGGTATAGAGAACCCTCATAAACGCTATGATTTGTCGTTAGTGCGGTATGTTTTGATTCTCCGCCCCTCATAGATGTTTGGCATTTGTCATCGGGTAATCTATTCGTGCAGCATGCCAGCCTCAAGCCTGAGGACCACTCTGGAGCAGCGTAGCAGTGTCCAGAAATGAATTTGGCCGTTACCACTTAGGTGAATGTTGAGAGTAGAATTTTAATAAAAAGCAAGTCATCACCTATGCTACCATTTTATTCAAAAAAGGTGTGATTTGTATTAAAATTGTTGGGGGTATACTATCAGATCAAGTTACTAGATCTTGGTATATCACTTAAAACATACAGTCGACATGTTTCAGCTCCGTATTGCCCAGCCGGGTCTGTGGAGCTTTCGTCAGGACAAAACAAAAGTAAAAATCTGTATACTTACACTACTTGTGTAGTATAAAGGTGGATTGTATTGTACCCACCGTGTTAGATAAACAAGAATTGATTTTCCTGTAATAAAAATCACAAATTGTAATGTTTTGTGAGATTATTTTTGGCATGCTAATTAACCAACCACATTTGTTGAAGTAACATTATTACTCAGTATCAGAAGTTTTTCGATATATGAATGAATGAATGAAATGGCATTTGTAATGCGCAGCTATGCCCAATGGGCGTCAAGGCGCCTAAATCAAATAACTAGCTGTCAATAGTCAGAAACAGAGCTTACTGGTATGCTTCAATAAAAAGCCAAGTTTTCAATGACTTCCTGAAAAGGTCAGGAGATGGCAGTGACTTGATCTCCAGGGGGAGTGAGTTCCACATCTGGGGTGCCAGAATGGAAAAAGCTTTACTCCCCCATCTAGCCTTCTTGGCTCGAGGGATTACCAGTAGATTGAGCTCACTGGAGCGAAGGCATCTATTCGGGACATATCTAGTAAGTAGGGATCCAAGGGCATCAGCCGAACCTGCACTTAAAGCCTTATATGTTAGACAGAGAAGTTTGAACGTGATCCTTGAGGGAATGGGGCGCCAATGGAGATTCTTCCTCGCCAAGGTCATAGATGACAGCCAAGGCAGGGCAAGGGCGAAACGCGCTGCCGCATTTTGTATGACCTGCAAGCGCTGCAGAAGGCCCTTGTTGACCCCGGCGTAGAGTGAATTACAGTAATCGAGCCTTGAGCCAACAAGGGCGATCACCACCTGTTTCCGTGCCTGTGGGGAAAGATAATGGACAATCCTTTTCAGGGTCCTGATGACGCCCCAACAGGTAGCCACCGTTCTGTTGACCTGGAGCTCCATAGAGAGCTGGGTGTCAAAGATGACACCAAGGTTCCTGGCAGATTGTGTAGGTGTGGGGCAGATGCCTAAAGAAGGAGGCCACCACTCACCTGACCACATGCCCTGGTCTTTGCCAAAGACCAGGACCTCTGTCTTGTCCCCGTTCAACTTTAGGGAGTTGGAAATCATCCACTCTGCAACAAGTTGCATGCAGGCCCTAAAGTTTGACGCGGCTTCATTCACAGAGTGGGTCAGGGATACCATAATCTGCGTGTCGTCGGCATACGACACTACCTCCATCCCCTGAGATCTTACTAGTCTTGCAAGGGGGGCCACGTAGATATTGAACAGGGTCGGGCTCAGTGCCGACCCCTGTGACACCCCGCATTGCAAAGACTTAGCAGGGGAGAGGTACTCACCTAGCATGACACGCTGCTCTCGTTGATGTAAGAAGGAGCTCAGGAGACTGAGGGCCGGTCCTTTTACCCCTGCCTCCCTTAACCTAGATGTTAAGGTAAGGGGAGACAGGGTGTCGAATGCTGCTGTAAGGTCCAGCAGTACCAGCACGGTGGTTTGACCCAAATCAACTTTCCTGCGGATGTTATCCATGACCTTAGTCAGGACAGACTTCGTGCTATGCAGCTTTCTAAAGCCATGTTGGGACCCATCCAGGAAACCTGAGGCATCAAGGAAGTTAGAAAGGTGAAGGTTCAAGTGGGTCTCCAACATCTTGGCAGGGGCCGGCAGAAGGGAGATGGGTCTGAAGTTCTTCAGTACTCCGGGGTCTAAGGTGGTCTTTTTCAGCAGCAGCTTTACAATGGCTTTCTTCCAAAGTGATGGAAAAATGCCTTGTTCCAAGGCTCCATTCATTACTTCCAGCATCGGAGGAAGAATGATATCCCTACAGTTCTTTAGTTGTTTCAAAGGAACTGGGTCCAATGGGGAAGACGATTTCGTTTTGTCCAACAGGCTATTAAGTCCCTCCAAAGAAAGAGCAGGGAAATGTTCAAGGGACTGGGGGGTGTCTCTGCTCCAAGATTCCAGCAGTTTAATTCGGGAAGAGTCCTCAGAACTCAGAGAGTTCCTCTGTGATTGTAGAGCTATGTAGATATCATCTATTTTTTTGTAGAAGAAGTCTGATATGTTGTTGCATAGCTCCTGTGAAGCAACCACAGGGTCTGGTACCTGGAGAGAGCACAGTGAATCCACAATTTTAAAGAGCTCTTTAGAAGATGTTAGAGAACAGGTTAAGTTAGTAAAATAATCCTGTTTTTCCTTAATCACTCTATTTGTGTACTCTCGTAACAGGCTCTTATAGACTTCTCGATCTTTGGGATCCCAGGATTAACGCCATCCTCGTTCCTTCTGTCTGCATTTTTGCCTAAGAAGCCTCAGGTACAATGAAAACCAAGGGGCAGTTGGCTTCTGCCGAGCTACAGATTTCAAAGAGGGGGGGGCTAATTTGTCTGCGGCTCTGGTGATAGCATCGGTGAGTTCTTGAGCCGACTCATCCACCTTCCGCTGAGATGTGATATTGGTGTTAAGAATAAAAGGGGCAAGAGCCTTATAGAACATATTTAACAGAACATTTGGCGAATTACATAAGGGAAATGAAAGAGTGAGAAATGGCACTAGTCTTAGTTTTTTGTTAAATCAATTGTGAGTGAGAATTAAAATTGAAGTTAACAGCCAGGCTCTTTGTAGTTAACTGTACAGGTAAAAAATGTACACATTCAAACACGCAGACTCCGTGTTGAAGCACACAGTCTAAATTACCTTATTGTTCACAAAATCAGGTCTCCTCGGGGTTATTTAAACAGGCCGCAATCTGGAGAGTCTCCAACGTCTTGTGCTGGCGCTGCCCCCGGACACGGAAATGTGTCTGTTTCCCGGTTTTTCTGTATTAGGGAGGGCATAGATATAGACAAGAGACTACGTTTGACTTGAACGGACCAAAAAACGAAGAACACTGACATGGGACTACAGTAAAGTTCTTCTTATTAGAATCATGGAGAAAAGGCCAATATTGTTGTCACTTGTCTCAAAGTGTGTGAATATTAGAAGTCTTGAGCTTGTAATTGTGAACATCATTTTAGCAAACGTGACAAGGATAGAGACAGTACATGATGGGAATTTGTTTCAATGATAGTGTAATTATGGTGGACTATCTGAATTTTGTACGGTCAATTTTAGAAAAAGGGGGTACAATATTCACGCAAAATGATGCCATGGGACAGTATCGTTAAGCCCTGTTAGATGGGTTTGAAGACGATTCACCCATTGTTGCTCTCTTTCATATAGGACTTTCTCCGCATTGCCTGTTTTGTCCTTCAACATTTCAAGAACAGTCAATCTTACGTCTTCCACTGTGTGGCCTGATTCAACAAAATGCGAGCAGAGTTTTGTGTTATTCTTCGTTAGCCTAATGTTGCTTTTGTGCTCACCAATTCTCAACTTTATTTTCCTGCAGGTCATTCCTATGTATTTCTTTTCACAAGGACACATGATCATATATATCACATGTGATGAGTTACAATTGGTATGTTGTTTTTGGGTCCAAAGTAGTGTTTCTGTTAGTTGTAATGTTTTGGTTGTAGTTGTAGAGTTACAGACTTGGCAGGTTCCACATGGATAGTGTCCTGTGACGTCATCAATGTAACGCTTCCAGTAAATAATACTGGCAGCGAAGGGATTGTCAGTAGAGAATACGTTGGTGGTCTCGAAATTGCTGACATACAAACCTGCCACTGAGGGAGCGAATGCACTTCCCATGGAAGTTCCATGTTTCTGTAAATATAATTGTCCCTCATATTCAAAATAATTTTCAGTTAGTGCCATCCGGCAACATTCGAGGACAAAGTGACGTGGCGTCTGGTATGACCATTCTTCCATGAAAAGTGTGTCTTCAAGCATTTGCAATGTTTTTCTTTGTGGTAGGCTTGTATATAGAGATTCGACATCTAAGCCCACCAATAGCATGGTGGTTTAATCAAATGGCATCTCTTGTATCTGATTCAAAAGGTCTCTTGTGTCTTTTAAATAAGTGGAAGTACTCTGCACTAGAGGTTTTAGAAATTGGTCCGCAAATTGAGATAAGGGCTCCAGTACTGAGCCTATCCCCGAAACAATCGGGCGTCCTGGTGGGGGAGATTTGTTTTTGTGTGTTTTTGGCAGAGAGTAAAAATAAGGTGTTTTTGGTTCTTTAGTGATAAGATAATCTGCCTCTTTTTTTGATATCAAAGCATTACACTCTGCCTCATACACCATCATTGCAATTGAGTTTTGTAGTCTTGGGGTAGGATCTGAGATGATTTTTGTATAGAATCTTTCATCAGCTAACAGAGTTAGGCATTGTTGTTTGTATCCTTCCTTTTTCAAAATGACGATTCCTCCACCCTTGTCTGCGGGTTTTATGACTATATCGTCATTCCTGTGTAGAGTTTCAAGGGCTTGACGTTCATTTTTTGTTAAGTTTTGGAAGATCTGTTTTTTTTCAATCTGTATTTCATCTATCCCCTTCATAATTGCCTGCTCGAAGGTTTGAATCTCTATAGGTATAAGTGCATTGGGGGGATTAAAGGTAGATTTCCTTTTTAAATCTGTGTCTCCTTCTTTCATTCTTTGTTCTGTTCCAGAGAAGTATGCTTTCAATTTTAATAGTCTACAGAATTCAGCCAGCTCGCATTTAACCTTGAAAGTGTCAAGAGTGGGGGTAGGCACAAATCCTAATCCTTTGTTTAGGATTTTCTTTTGGTCTTCCGTGAGGGTTAGGTCAGTAAGGTTCACAATTAGTGACTCTGTTTGCTTGTCCCCGGTTTCTCTGTTGTCATGCTGCGAGTCATGATGTTCCTCTGTTGATCCGGCCAGGTCAGGGTTTTGCGACGTCCTCTTTGCTGTTGGCCCCTTCCTAAAAAAGGCTGCTGGTTTAAATTCTCTGGGCCTGACATTTGGAGGTTCATCATATGAGGTATTTGGAACATATCTTGGTTGAAGGGATTCATCCAAGCTCCATAAGGTGGCATATATGGTTGGAAGAAAGGGAATTGATTCCCGCCATAACCCCTGCCTGCATAATTGCGTTTTGGCCATCTGTTCCCTCGTTTATTATTGAATTGTCGAAAGCTATTTCTTCCTCTCCTGGTAGTTGAGTATTCTGATCCGTCTTCAGATCCGTCTGTAGAGTTCCTTCCTTCTGAGTCATTATCAGAATTATGATCCGGTGGCGTATACTCTTCCTTTTTATATGGGTGCATTTTCTCTTGACTAAATTCCTTTAAATCTTTGCCCAATTTTTGTAATTTGTTCTGCATCAGGTATTCTTTTGTTTCATTCATCTCTTTATTGATTTCATCAAGTCTCTTCTTGAAAGCTGTTGGAGATATACCTTTTTTCAGTTCGTTTTCACAGGTCTGTATTTGGGCAAGCAATGCTTCTGAAAGTTTTTTAGCTGTTTTGACTATAAGTACTAGATAGTCCAAGGTGCACTTCCAAGATATGGAGGACCAGTCGCGTCTGAACGCCAAGTCATGTAAGAATATTCTAGGTGCAGTTGTCACCCATAAACCTCTTGGTGCGGATTTTGCTCTTAAGTACTCAGTCATTATGATGCCATGAATGGCTGTCCTGATTTGATCCCTTTTCTTTTCCGATAAGCATTCCCAATCATCCGTTTGAGCCAATGTTTGAGTAAAGTCTTGATTTTGTAATAATGGTTGTGCCGCCAATATCTCACTGATATCATCTCCAGTGTAACTCAAGCCAAGGCTTGAGGCTGGCATGCTGCACGAATAGATTACCCGATGACGAATGCCAAACGTCTATGAGGGGCGGAGAATCAAAACATACCGCACTAACGACAAATCATAGCGTTTATGAGGGTTCTCTATACCACTACATGTAACGTAGTTACAAGTGTCCTAGTCTAATTCTGTATAGTGTACTTCGTATATGGGGAAACGACTGGACACATATTCCTCCTCCCTAATTTTGATAGACATTGTATAAAGCAGCGCACAGCTGCGGTAGAATTCATCAGCTACTAACCGAATACAAGTAGCCATATCAAGAACATTATGGAGGACAATCTTGGCTTGAGTTACACTGGAGATGATATCAGTGAGATATTGGCGGCACAACCATTATCACAAAATCAAGACTTTACTCAAACATTGGCTCAAATGGATGATTGGGAAAAAAATCCGCACCAAGAGGTTTATGGGTGACAACTGCACCTAGAATATTCTTACATGACTTGGCGTTCAGACGCGACTGGTCCTCCATATCTTGGAAGTGCACCTTGGACTATCTAGTACTTATAGTCAAAACAGCTAAAAGACTTTCAGAAGCATTGCTTGCCCAAATACAGACCTGTGAAAACGAACTGAAAAAAGGTATATCTCCAACAGCTTTCAAGAAGAGACTTGATGAAATCAATAAAGAGATGAATGAAACAAAAGAATACCTGATGCAGAACAAATTACAAAAATTGGGCAAAGATTTAAAGAAATTTAGTCAAGAGAAAATGCACCCATATATAAAGGAAGAGTATACGCCACCGGATCATAATTCTGATAATGACTCAGAAGGAAGGAACTCTACAGACGAATTTGAAGACGGATCAGAATACTCAACTACCAGGAGAGGAAGAAATAGCTTTCGACAATTCAATAATAAACGAGGGAACAGATGGCCAAGACGCAATTATGCAGGCAGGGGTTATGGCGGGAATCAATTCCCTTTCTTCCAACCATATATGCCACCTTATGGAGCTTGGATGAATCCCTTCAACCAAGATATGTTCCAAATACCTCATATGATGAACTTCCAAATGTCAGGCCCAGAGAATTTAAACCAGCAGCCTTTTTTAGGAATGGGCCAACAGCAAAGAGGACGTCGCAAAACCCTGACCTGGCAGGATCAACAGAGGAACATCATGACTCGCAGCATGACAACATGACAACAGAGAAACCGGGGACAAGCAAACAGTCACTAATTGTGAACCTTACTGACCTAACCCTCACGGAAGACCAAAAGAAAATCCTAAACAAAGGATTAGGATTTGTGCCTACCCCCACTCTTGACACTTTCAAGGTTAAATGTGAGCTGGCTGAATTCTGTAGACTATTAAAATTGAAAGCATACTTCTCTGGAACAGAACAAAGAATGAAAGAAGGAGACACAGATTTAAAAAGGAAATCTACCTTTAATCCCCCCAATGCACTTATACCCAGCGACGGCTCGTGGAGGGAGTTACGGTGGGGCAGGAGGGCGGGGAGGGGGAGGGGCAGGCTGGAGGTTGCTAAAAACCGGCATATGGATAATTGCAGGTAAGTAAACAATTTAATTAATAAAACGAATTTCGTAGTGCGCCTTGCATCGCAAAATGCAATGCAGTGCGAGCTACGAAATTCGTTTTATTAATTAAATTGTTTACTTACCTGCAATTATCCATATGCCGGTTTTTAGCAAACTCCGCCCTGCCCCTCCCCCTCCCTGCCCTCCTGCCCCACCGTAACTCCCTCCACGAGCCGTCGCTGCTTATACCTATAGAGATTCAAACCTTCGAGCAGGCAATTATGAAGGGGATAGATGAAATACAGATTGAAAAAAACCAGATCTTCCAAAACGTAACAAAAAATGAACGTCAAGCCCTTGAAACTCTACGCAGGAATGAGGATATAGTCATAAAACCCGCAGACAAGGGTGGAGGAATTGTCATTTTGAAAAAGGAAGGATACAAACAACAATGCCTAACTCTGTTAGCTGATGAAAGATTCTATACAAAAATCATCTCAGATCCTACCCCAAGACTCCAAAACTCAATTGCAATGATGGTGTATTAGTCAGAGTGTAATGCTTGGATATCAAAAAAAGAGGCAGATTATCTTATCACTAAAGAACCAAAAACACCTTATTTTTACTCTCTGCCAAAAACACACAAAAACAAATCTCCCCCACCAGGACGCCCGATTGTTTCGGGGATAGGCTCAGTACTGGAGCCCCTATCTCAATTTGCGGACTAATTTCTAAAACCTCTAGTGCAGAGTACTTCCACTTATTTAAAAGACACAAGAGACCTTTTGAATCAGATACAAGAGATGCCATTTGATCAAACCACCATGCTATTGGTGGGCTTAGATGTCGAATCTCTATATGCAAGCCTACCACAAAGAAAAAAATTGCAAATGCTTGAAGACACACTTTTCATGGAAGAATGGTCATACCAGACGCCACGTCACTTTGTCCTCGAATGTTGCCGGATGGCACTAACTCAAAATTATTTTGAATATGAGGGACAATTATATTTACAGAAACATGGAACTTCCATGGGAAGTGCATTCGCTCCCTCAGTGGCAGGTTTGTATGTCAGCAATTTCGAGACCACCAACGTATTCTCTACTGACAATCCCTTCGCTTCCAGTATTATTTACTGGAAGCGTTACATTGATGACGTCCTTATGATTTGGAGAAAAACACAGACCTGAATCTCTTTATAGAATGGCTGAATACAAGAGATGAATGTCTAAAGTTTACATTTACATCAGACGAGACCAGTGTCGACTTCTTGGATCTCACTATCTTCAATAAGGACGGACAGATAGAAACTAAAACATTCACAAAACCCACAGCGAAAAACAGCTTGTTGTCATATAACAGTTTTCCCCCCAAACCCCTCCGAGACAATCTACCTTACAGCCAATTATTACGATTAAAAAGAAATTGTAGCCAGAAAAGTGACTACAGGGAACAGGCCCAAGAACTGAGTCAAAAACTTGAATATCGCAATTACAAACCACAAACAATCGCCAAATGCCGAAAAAGAGCTAACAATCAGCCAAGGTCATCCTTGCTGGAAACCAAAAAAAAGGAACCAACCCCCAACCTAGTCACCTGTGTAACAACATACTGCCCGGCCACCTACAAGGTTCAGAAAATAATAAATAAAAACTGGCGAATTTTAACTTCAGGCAACCTCAACTGGCCTAAACCGCGGTTTGCAAACCGACGTACCAGAAACCTGAAAGACTTATTGGTCCATACCCGCCCCCAAAAACAAATCCTGAGTGGGCAGCACCAGAACACAGATATGACCATCGTCACAGGACACTATCCATGTGGAACCTGCCAAGTCTGTAACTCTACAACTACAACCAAAACATTACAACTAACAGAAACACTACTTTGGACCCAAAAACAACATACCAATTGTAACTCATCACATGTGATATATATGATCATGTGTCCTTGTGAAAAGAAATACATAGGTATGACCTGCAGGAAAATAAAGTTGAGAATTGGTGAGCACAAAAGCAACATTAGGCTAAAGAAGAATAACACAAAACTCTGCTCGCATTTTGTTGAATCAGGCCACACAGTTGAAGACATAAGATGGACTGTTCTTGAAATGTTGAAGGACAAAACAGGCAATGCGGAGAAAGTGTCCTATATGAAAGAGAGCAACGATGGGTGAATCGTCTTCAAACCCATCTAACAGGGCTTAACGATACTGTCCCATGGCATCATTTTGCGTGAATATTGTACCCCCTTTTTCTAAAATTGACCGTACAAAATTCAGATAGTCCACCATAATTACACTACCATTGAAACAAATTCCCATCATGTACTGTCTCTATCCTTGTCACGTTTGCTAAAATGATGTTCACAATTACAAGCTCAAGACTTCTAATATTCACACACTTTGAGACAAGTGACAACAATATTGGTCTTTGCTCCATGATTCTAATAAGAAGAACTTTACTGTAGTCCCATGTCAGTGTTCTTCGTTTTTTGGTCCGTTCAAGTCGAACGTAGTCTCTTGTCTATATCTATGCCCTCCCTAATACAGAAAAACTGGGAAACAGACACATTTCCGTGTCCGGGGGCAGCGCCAGCACAAGACGTTGGAGACTCTCCAGATTGCGGCCTGTTTAAATAACCCAGAGGAGACCTGATTTTTTGAACAATAAGGTAATTTAGACTGTGTGCTTCAACACGGAGTCTGCGTGTTTGAATGTGTACATTTTTTACCTGAACAGTTAACTACAAAGAGCCTGGCTGTTAACTTCAATTTTAATTCTCACTCACAATTGATTTAACAAAAAACTAAGACTAGTGCCATTTCTCACTCTTTCATTTCCCTTATGTAATTCACCAAATTTTCTGTTAAATATGTTCTATATATCGAAAAACTTCTGATACTGAGTAATAATGTTACTTCAACAAATGTGGTTGGTTAATTAGCATGCCAAAAATAATCTCACAAAACATTACAATTTGTGATTTTTATTACAGGAAAATCAATTCTTGTTTATCTAACACGGTGGGTACAATACAATCCACCTTTATACTACACAAGTAGTTTAATTATACAGATTTTTACTTTTGTTTTGTCCTGACGAAAGCTCCACAGACCCGGCTGGGCAATACGGAGCTGAAACATGTCGACTGTATGTTTTAAGTGATATACCAAGATCTAGTAACTTGATCTGATAGTATACCCCCAACAATTTTAATACAAATCACACCTTTTTTGAATAAAATGGTAGCATAGGTGATGACTTGCTTTTTATTAAAATTCTACTCTCAACATTCACCTAAGTGGTAACGGCCAAATTCATTTGTGGACACTGCTACGCTGCTCCAGAGTGGTCCTCAGGCTTGAGGATGGCATGCTGCACGAATAGATTACCCGATGACGAATGCCAAACGTCTATGAGGGGCGGAGAATCAAAACATACCGCACTAACGACAAATCATAGCGTTTATGAGGGTTCTCTATACCACTCCATGTAACGTAGTTACAAGTGTCCTAGTCTAATTCTTGATAGTGCCATTCCCGAATCATCTGTGTTATTCCATCCACCCCGGCCGCATTCGCTCTTTGAGGGGACGAGCGCAACTTGCCGGTGAACGGTGTGCAGTGGACGCAGTTTGGGAGTGATCCGTGAAGTCTGTGTGAGGTGAGGGCCGTTGAAAGATCCGCCCGCTGTGATCGCGCTGAGGAGGAGTGTCGTTCCTTGGCGGGTGGACTTCACGCAACGCCGCCACTCGGCCTGGGTCCCAGTCAGAGCAGCATTTAATTGATGAGCGGTACTTGCGCCCAGGGAGTTGCCGCGACTGACGGACCCAGAGAAGTGAGACTCTGCAGGTTGTTGGACACAGGGCATGCATGGTGGGTTTGGCGTCAGCTGGGGCCAAACTCCCTGATCCGTTATCTTGACTCCTTGGGCCGGGGGATCTTGCAGCGCGACATCCTGGTCTGGGGATCTTTACATTGGGTGATATGTGTCTTCCCTGCTCCACTGACTGTGTGCGAGGATCCCGAGACCTGGAGGAGATCCTAGGGTCTGACTGGTGCGGGTGCCACAGCGGAGCGAGCGGAGGATACACATAAGGAGCCCCGTGGCCCTTGTGATATTGCCGGCTGCAGTGGAAAGGACTGGCTGAACCCAGGGATACCTAGAGCCTGGCCCAGTTGATGGGCGATCAATGCTGCCCCCCTCAAGTGGCACACATAGAGTGTGCTTGACAGGAGTGGCCTGCACAGAGAAAAAACGGGACAGTCCGGGAGGGGCCCCTACACACTGTATCCTGTAAATTGCTGAATCATCTGGCCCTCCCACCAAGAAGCCATTGTCTGTGAGGCCCTGCTCTGGGAGCAGATTGTGTGTGAACACTAGCAGCCCAGCTAATTGGGGTATTATCTGGCTCAAGTCGCGCTAACACTCTCTGAGTCTCTTAAAGATTGTGCAGTGCTGCACATTGTGGGACTCTCTGCGCTGAGGGGGGCACTGTGTGGTGGCGATATTGACCTGCGGACAGGGGTGCCACTCGCCAAAACCGTCAGGCCGGGTGGAAGGGTCCACTGCAGGCAGCGGTGAGTAATGTTCGCACCCCTACTCTGTGTTGCGTCCACTGTGATGGAGACAGTATTGTGACTGGACACAGAAGACAGACACAGTTGCAATGAAGGTGCCTGTGATTCTTGAAGATATGTGGAAAATGGCGGAGCTTGTGAGCACAGTGGAGAACACCAAGCAAGGAACTAGTCACTGATACCACCCTTCTTAAATGAAGGCAGAATGCAGTGCAACAACGTCCGCATTCTTGGCGTGCACGCAGAGGGGCAGGCCAGGCTGCTGATCTGTTTGTGGAAGAGCTAGTCCTCAAGCACCTTCAACCACGAGGCCTGTCCAAATGCTTTTCCATTGACAGAGCTCACCGTGTGCCGGGGGGGTAATCCAAAACCAGGTGCCCCCCCCAGCCACTCCTGGCCCGGGTGTTTAATTTCCGGGACCACAATGTTATCCTGAAGACCGCGAGGGCGGCCCCCCCACTGAACTATGAGAATAGCAAAATCACGTTCTTTCCAGATTTTAATCTGAGGGATCAGAAACAACGCCGCAGTTTCCTGGAAGTAAAACAGGCCCTCTGAGACTAGGAGATCAAATATGCTATGTTGTTCCCTGCAAAACTTTGAGTGGAATCAAACGGCAAACTGTGGTTCTTCATTAGACCGGAGGATGCTTGGGACTGGCGCGACAGCTGGCGCACTGTTGGCAAGAAGTTCCATCCGATGCCAATGGAACAGATGATTGACGCCTGCAAAGACGCTGCCCTCCACACTCTGAATCAGACACTCAAGGTCCCACAGGGGGACGTTGAACTCGGATATATGGGAAGGGACAATCCTCTGACCTCAGATGCCCGACCGGGTAATTTTGTGCCATGTCAAATGTAATGCTTTTCATTTGAATTTGCTTGAGGATTCATATTTCCTATTAGTCGGGCCAAGTGGTCCAGACAATTGTTTAAGGATTGTGCTTTATATCTGATGTGCATGTCCAGAACATTAATTGACTTATGTTTTGCCTTAGGGGAGCACTTTGGCAGGGGCGGAAAGTGAGTATCTTGTAAGGTTGTCTTAGGGAGTGGGGTTGCTCATGTTCCCAAAGTTACTTAAGGGTGGGCGACAGGCACTCTGCATGTTGGGGGTGGCGGACGGTTTTAGTCCCGTTGTGCAGGGAGGCAAGGAGGGGGGATTCCAGTTGGGGCAGGGAGGGTTGGATTTGTTGGGGTTTTTTGCATCAGTGCGTTGTGATTCTTGGATTATTGGTCACTTATTTGGTTCCAATGTTTTTAGTACCACCAATGTCTCTCGACACGATCTAAGGCAACTTGGTAGATTTGGTTTTGCTGTGAAGGAGGACTCTGGAGTACCACAAGGGAATGGCCATCCGACGATGTAATTATACAGCTTAAATCCTCTTATGGCACCTGGGCAGGGACTTAGAGTGTCCACTTGGAACGTAAATGGACTGGGGGACACAATCAAAAGGGTTATTGTCCTACAATATGTTAACCGACATGCATTTGACATAGTACTGCTGCAAGAGACACATGGTAGTCAGTCTTGAATTGGTTATTTGTTCACTCAGTCCCAAGATATACACGCCTTTACCAACTCCACCTGTCTGGCACAAGGGATATCCGATCATTCCCCTATTTGAATGATCTTTGGCGCACAGCACACCAAACGTCCCCGCCCAATCATGATACAACCATGGGCGTTAAAAGTACCCCACATGAAGGAAAGCCTCTGGCAAGATACTGATTATTATTTTGCTGAAAATGTGGGATCTTTCACCTCGGCTGTGACCATTTGTGGAGCATTCGTCGTGGTTATTAAGGGCAGGCACAGAAGGGTGGTCAAACTGGAGATGGACATATTGCACATGGAGGAGGGAGGCCATTTCTCAGGCCTCCAATCCTGATATCCAACACAGTCTTAAAATGAAACGACAAGATTACAGACAACTCCTTTTGGAGGAGGCCACAATGCGCTCTTTATCTACTCGTCATTGGATTTATGAACAAGGCGAGCACACGGGTAAACTCCTGGCATGGCTTGAACGCAAGGAGCAGGCAGCGCGATGGGAACGAGCAATAACGGGCTCTGATAGGACACTTCTAACTGACCCCCAGGGGATTGCTGATGCCTTTGCGTCTCTTTTTGAGGAGGTGTATAGGGTCCCAAAGAACTCCCAAGCCTCAATGTCGGCAGATCTTCTTGCCAGGATCAAGGTAGTCTGCATCCCCAACACAATCAGGATGCCCTGGAAGAGAACATCACTGAGGCAGAGGTCCAAAAAGCCATACAAGATGTTCGTTCCAGTAAAGCGATGGGTCCTAACGGACTCCCCATTGATCTATTTAAACCGATGGCAACGAAACTAGCACCCCACCTGTGGAACCTGCATAATGAATCCTATGAGTCGGGGCTCCTCCTGGCTGATATTGTGGTCATCAAGCCCGACAAGCCGGTGGAAGACTGCAAATCGTATCGCCCTGTCTCTCTACTCATAGTGGTAGCTAAAATACTCGCCAAGCTCCTGGCCAACTGACTACTCCCCCACATCACTGATTAGATTCATCCAGACCAATCTGGCTTCATGCCAGCCAGAAATATGGCTAGGAATCTGCGACATGTACACGGGGCAGTGGGAAGACTTAGCACCATCAAGGAGGAAGCAATCCTACTGTCACTAGATCCCACCATGGAATTTGATACCATCGAATAGGAGTATTTTTTTGCTGTCTTGGCTTGCATGGGGTTCGGACCAAGCTGATCAGATGGATCAGACTATTATGTTCGCAGCCCACTGTACACGTCACCGTGAACAACCATCATTCTGCCTCTTTTCCCCTTCGGCGTGGCACGAGGTAAGGTTGCCCGTTGTCACCGCTCCTCTTTGCCATGGTATTGGAGCTGCTCGCCTTTTGGATCAGGGGAGATCCGGGTATGCGGAAATTTAAATGGAAAAAGTGACCATTAGGACTGAATGGTAGAAAGTAGTGTGGCTCACTGGTTAGAGGTGGCAGACCTGAGAGCAGAGGACGGCCCTGGACCAGGGTTCGATTCCCGGCGCGGCAGGTTTCTGGACCAGGGTCAGCGGACTCGATAATTCTCTTGCCTCGGTGCCCACTCTGATCAGCGATCACACTCGGCAACTCTGGGCATTAGCTTGCCTCATCTTCACTAACGGCCCCACCAGACCGCCGGGGATGCCTGGTCTCACCCTGGAGATACCCATTAAGGGACCATCTCTCAGGGAAGCCAGGAAGGGTTTCGCAGCGGTGGAAGCGCCTTGGGACCGTAGTAGTGGTAAGTAGTGCGCTATATAAATGCCTATACATTTACATTTACATTTACAATATCATGGGTGACATTTTGCTTTAAAGGCCTCTCTGGCACGCTCGTTGCGAAGGGTATTGCACATCTTTCATATATTTGGTGCGCATTCTGGGTATCAGATAAACTCGTCCAAATCCTCAATATATGTACTTTGGGACAAGTCCTCATCTAGTCTGCGGGGCTATGACATTCCGGTTGCAAGACAAGTTTTTCGATACCTGGTCGTTTTTCGTCACCTCCAACGTTAATCTCTTCTTTGAGCGGAATCTGCTGGTGCCCCTCCAAGGCCTAAGGTCAGATGTTCGCGCTGGCGATCGCTGCCCCTTACACTCTTTGGACGTACGTCCCTGTTTAAAATGCTCACTCTGCCACGCTTCCTCTACGCACTGCAAAATGATCCCAACCCTGTCCCGGACTCATACTTCTCTCAAATTGAGAAGTGATGCGGGGGTTGCTGTGGGAGGACCGACCACCATGAATTGCCATAAACAAACTTACCATGGGATGGTATGACGGGGCATAGGGTTGGCAGACGTGCGCCTCTACTATCAGTTTCACAACTGACGGCCATCAACAGATGGATGTTTGGTCCACATGAAGATCCCAATTTCCGAACTGAATGTTGGCTCATGGGGCGGCGAGGCTACAATAGGGCACTGTATACCAATTATCGTAAGCTACACCTGACGGGCCCCACGGCCTGTATGATATAGGTGTGGCATTGAGTTACGAGAAAGTTGGGGTGGCATAACGCAACTCCCCTCTAGAAACCTGACATATTGGGTTGCCTCAGCATTTGCCTGGGCTTTGACAAGTGGGACATAATTGGGATCTCCATGGTGGGGGACATGTGGGTGAAGATGAAGTTGGCCACATTTGATGACCGCCAGGCTACGTACCAGCTTGCACCTTCGGAGACTTTTCGATATCTCCAAATTAGCCAAACCAGCTCCACGGCCCTACCAAAAGGTACCCCCCTTCCAGACTCCTCCCCGCTAGAGGACCGTCTGCTGCTGGATCTAATGGACCGCAGAGCCATCTCCCTCACCTATATAAGAAATTAGTGAATAATTGGCTGACCCGATGCTGAAATTATGGTTGAGTTGGGAGACTGACCTGGGGGATATAGACGACGAGGAATAGAGAGATGCACACACCTCTCCCCGAGAGGTAGCGATCCCCATGCGACTCCGACTCGTCCAACTCAAAAGTCTTCCCAGGTCTATTTTGATGCACAACCACTGTTTAGGTTGGGTAGGAGACCTGATCCACTCTGCCTCCGACGATGTAACCAAACCGGCACATTCACACATATACTCTGGGACTGCCCCTACATACAACATTATTGGGAAGAAGTCACCCCCCAACTTGCAAGGACATGTGACAAACCCCTAAACCTTCCCCTAAACTCTGCCTCCTCAATATCTGGGAGGCTACTGACCTCTCACAGGCGGAGCAGATGTGGGCCACGATGGGTTGGACTATCGCTAAACGCAACATTGTCCAAAAATGGGGGGCGGCCATGACACCACAATTAAGTGACTGGGCGAAGGACATGGATAGTGCAATGATCGCAGAAAAAACAGTGTTCAAGGGACGGGGATGCCCTCAAAAATGGGATCATAAATGGGTAAAGTGGAACAAATATAGGGGGGACATCTGCTTTTCCCCCACAGTGGAATTGAGAAGGGAGGGACAAACATTGATGGCCCAATTAGCAGATTCTATCGGAGCCCTCCCTCTGGGCAACTAGAAATAATGTGTTAATCTGATTAGGCCAGTCGATTGTTCCATCATGGTTTTGACTCTGTTTCAATTACATAATTTATAGAAGGGGGGCAACTTCAGGGGACAGCTGGACTATGTAGTCCTGGTTCATTATATGTAGTGGGACAATGTTGATATTTTGTTTTGCCATGCCAATATGACTGTATTATGCCATGCACCGATGCATCCTTGTTACCAATAAAAACTGTTTAAAAACAAAAGACTGTGAGCAAGGGGGAAGAGCAGGCCCGCTAGCGGCCCCCAAAGTCCCTTTCTGCCTGCCTTTTCATGGCGGGTTAACAATAATGAAACAGCCGGCAAAAAGGGGCATTGTAATCCCTACAGCAGTACATGAGCAGGCACCACCACTGCTGTAGGGATACAAGTCCCTCTGATGCACCGAAAGGTTCCTTGAGCCAGTTGCATGCGTGGTGGTCGGTCTCTCCTACTGCCAAACATCCACCCAACATGGTATAAAGTCCTTCACTTTAAATATTTTGAGTAACTTTCCATGCAAGAAAAAGCCCTGTAAACGGTTTGGGAATGCCTACACAAATATGAGCTTTTGGGTGTTCAAAGAACTTTGCAGTGCTGTTCTCTTGCAGCAGTCCAGTAATTCCTCCTTCGTTATTACTAGTCACAAAGTAAATTTTGTATTTTTTACAGTGCAGCTACTGTGAAGGCAAACTGGGGGTAGCAAAGGAGCAGCATGTTGGGGGTAAATGGGGAAAAAATATTAGTTACCTGCTAGCCACCGCCTTGGTGGTCTTCTCCTTCTTTGCTCCTGTCGACTCCCAGTAACCAATGCACAGGCTCCCATACATCCCATGGCCAATCCAGATGCTGCTCTCATGCTGGAAATGATATTACCAGCATGAGAGCAGCTGCAGGATTAATCTGAGCAGCTTGGTTTGGCCCTCAGACAGGGACTGGGAGCCTGTGCATGTTCTCCATCTAGCAGTGCAACACATTTCGGGTTGGAGAAAGGTTAAGTCTGAATGTTGATTTGACCATCCTACGTCAGCTGGCCAAACCGAAATGCACACTAAGGCCCACATGCATCATTGTTTCATTTTGCACTTCCTAATTTGCGATTTTTAGGGAATCGCAAATTAGGAAATGCAAAATGGGATGCATGTACATTTTCGCAAAATATTTGAGAATCAGTAAAAATCGCAATTTTTACCGATTCTCAAATATTATGCGATTAGCAAAGTGCGAATTCGCAATTCCCATTCATTCCTATGGGCTAAAATGCCCATAGGAATGAATGGGAATTGCGAATTCGCAATTTGAAATCGCAATTCAGCAATGCATTTCAAGGATGGAGAGGGGGGTCCAAATGACCCCCCCCCCTTCACCCATGAAATGTACTTTTGAGTATAAGTTACATACACACATGTCCTAAGGACATGTGTGTCTGTAAATTTACAGTTTAAAAAATGCATGTTTGTGTTTTTTTAAACAATTTCGCAAATTACCACGAGGTTCAACTTCGTGGTAATTTGCACTTGCAATTTCAAATTTCGCAATTTGAAATCAAATGATGCATAGCATTTTAGAAATCGCAAAATTGCGATTTCTGAAATGCTATCACAATTTTAGAAATCGCAAAAAAGTTGCGATTTCTAAAATAGCATGATGCATCTCAAAAAGCATTTTTGGAATCGCAAACGGCCGATTTTAAGGAATTGCACCGTTTGCGACTCCAAAAATGCTTGATGCATGTGGGCCTAAGTACCCACCAAACCTCCTCCATATTACTGACTCTCTGTCAGATAGCCACGCCCCCAAGACTTGCTGAGTTGCAGCAAAGAAAAATAAAATTATAATAATTTTTTTTAATTATCATTTCCTTTTTCCTGTGTGCCCTGCTGAGAGAGCAGTGAGACGACAATCCTCCACCTTAATGGTGGAGCCGCCGCTGTAATTCTAGCCTACAGGTGGCAATGTTTGCTAAACCTGACTCTGCAAACCTGGATAAGGGAATTTAAGTTTGCAGATGAGATTTTGTGTACATCAGTTAAACCATCATGCCTATTCACTTCTGTAAATTAGGCCTCATGGCCTGCATCCACACCTCTTAAGGGCTTTGGAACATTCAATGGCTAGAATGAGACATGCCTTTGCTTTCAGGTTTCACTGGTAGACTGAGGGATTTTTAATAAGGAGGCTGCTAACTTTGTCTTCAATGAGTTGGTCGAAACTTGATAGGAAAGCTGAACCTCATGCAGGAAACATCATTTGAAGAATATAGAACTTGAAAAACGAAGAGCGAAAAGCAGATGAATTGAGACAAAGTATTGTCTCCAAAGCAAAATCACTCATGCAGTGAAATTAATTGTAGATTGGTAATAACTGTTTATCACTTGAACACTGAAGAGATTGTCCTGGCATTCCCTGGAGCAAAAATGGACTGTATTCCTTACATCACATTTAGGTTCCATTACGTGACTGCCTTCTTTCAAATGAATGAATCTGCAGATGGCTTTGCCAGCAGCCCACTCACAAAATGCTTGCCAAATACTTAATCTGGGCAGGCAAAGGCACTTCATCTCCCAACAACAACATGAGAGAAAAGGATGTGACCACTTTAACCATGTGCCAAATTAATGAATGCCAACTCCAGCCATATATTTAAAATTTAAAACAAGGAACGTTTTATTTGACATACAAAATGCATTTTCAACTACAGGAAATAGATGGCTTTTGTCCCAATCATAAAGAATGTATTTTTTTAAATAAATGATCTTTGTATCCTTGGTACTTTGCAACAATGTTATAAATTAACAATAAGACTCAAAACCATTCCATGCCAGTGCTTGCTAATAAATTACATTTTATTTGCCATATAAAACTGGTCTTTTATGTAAAATGCATTTTATTTATTTTATTCCATTAGGGCGTTTCATAAGTCGTTAACCTGATTCAATGCTATCAGAGAGCTGCACATAGAAAAACCCACATCTGTTACAAAGCAAACATATTCCAAAGACAAAAGGTTTGTAGTCCATAACTGATCTTCGAAGGCGTGGCCACTAGGCTTAAGACTACTGCGTATCAGTAGGAGGGTGTTAGGAATCTGTTTAGTAGTAGCCTTTTAACCTCTTTCCTGAAAGCTATGGTCGAGTTAGTCCCAATCTCAGATTGCAGCGAGTCTCAGGGCAGAACCGGAGAAGGTGCAAGAGTAAGCCTTCTTTTTTTTTAATCTCGTGGGTTTCAGCCGTAGGGATTTGGCACTCTTTGGGGAGTGGCTAACTCAAGAGACTCGTGAGATTGTGACCTTAATTTTAGGTACATGGGTGCATCATTAACCAGGGCTTTGTTTATTAGGCTCATAATCTTCAGCTGTATCCTGTCCCAAAATGAGAGCAGGTGGAGAGGCTTGAGAGATGGTATAATATGGTCAAAATGTCTTGTTTCTGTTATTACTCTTGTCTCTGTGTTAAGGGTCTCCTTGTCGTGATTTGGTTAAACCTGTGAGGATTGCACTACCATAGTAAAACCTGGATGAGACTACTGATTATACTGGGATTCTGAAATCTGGAGGCAGGATGAACAGCTTCAGCTTCCTATGTTGAGGAAGTGAATTTCACTAAAAGTGGATGTGCTTATATCTCCTTGTGTGTTAAGGTATTTAGCCAGGGTTATGCTAAAGGGATTTCATTTATTATATGATAGCTGATTTGCAATTGAGGGAGTCTAGATGGTTGATCCATTCTGGAGCTGTTAAGTGGAGAGATAAGGAGGAATTCCTTTTCTAGGGCTATTAATTTGAGATGATTTGATGTCAGCTATGTTTGGGTTTTTGTTAGGGGGAGAGTGAGTCAGATCATAACCTCCAGGGAAGAAATCTTCAAGTGAAGCTGGGTTTCATCAGCGTACATGTGGTATGTGAGTTTATTTTGCCTGAGTATCTCAGTAAGCCGTTGGAATCTTCATTCAATATAAAGGTTAAGGAGTGTGGGGGAGATTTTGGATCCTTGAAAGACTCAGCACTTGATCGGCCATTCGTTAGATGGTGAATTGCCCACTTTGACTCATTGTGAATGATCTTGGAGAAAAGATGCAAACCATTTTAGATTGTTTCCCGGCAACCCCATTCTACGTTCCTCTAGTGCTAGGAAAGCGATGTGTTTGACATGTTGAATGCCGAAGACAGGTCAAGGATGAGTGTGTAAGACTTGTTTCGGTCTAGGATTTTCAGAGCATCATACAAGATGTGTAGGATAGCTGCTTGTGTGTTGTATCTTAATAGAAATTCAGAGTGGAACTTGTTGAGCAAGTTGAACTGTTCAATGTGCTGACAGAGTCGGGTTTGTAGAAATTTTCCAGTGGTTTTGTGAGAAAGTGGATGTTCGAAACTTGAACACAATTGTTTAGGTCTGTCAGGTCGAGGCCTGTTATATCAGGATCAGAGTTATATGACCAATGTTCAAGCAGTCTGGAATTTTCTCATGAGTTAGTGATGAGTTAACAATCTTTGTCCAGAGTGGAAAAATTAGTTGACTGAGGTCCTTAATGATTGCAGTAGGGATGGGAGTCATTAAAATGCACAGTTGGCTAAATTGATGATATGATGATATTCATCTGCCTTCGCTCCTCCACGCAAGGGAACTTCTATGTACCCAAAATCAAATTATCTCAGATGGGACATTCTCACCTCAAAGGGGTATTTATTTGTACTTAACTCCTGTTTCGTTTCTATGTCAATTATGATTGTCTCTTCAGTTTTCAATATTTTCCCTTTGAAAAAGGTTCAGCATGAATCAGAGGACCCCATCAAAGTGGTAATGTTCATGGTGGGATAGTTGTTTCCTGTTTGCTGTTTGACAATTTCGAAGTTTCCTTAGCTGTTTTGGCATTATCTTGTTGGGATTTGAAGTAAGCTGCTTCAGCAATTCATATCCCATTGGTTAGTTGTTTCTTCTTTCCTGTTTAACCCTTTCGATGCTGATGACGAGCTCAGCTCATCATCACCCACGGGTGGCGTGTGCTGATGACGAGCTGAGCTCGTCATGTAGCACGGCAATTTGTAAATTGCCGCACAGCGCAAAAATCGCCGCAGCAGCGATGCGGTTAAGGTGCATCAGAGAAGGATTATGCGTCCTTGATCTCTCTTGTGGTATTTTTGCCCTCCTTTTTCATTTAAATGTTGGTTGAACCAAGGATATGCTGTTTTGTGTTTGTGCCTTTTGAAACAAAGACACACTGCTACCTCCACTATTCCCATCAATGTTTATTTATAGTGATCAGATAGGTCTTGTACTACTTACAATTCGCAGGGGGTTGTGAGATTCCACTGGCAAAGAGAGGCAAGGTCATCTCTGTTCATTTTTCTGGAGATCTTTGTTCAGTATTTGGGTTTCAGCCCTTAGCTTCTATAATTCTGTATCTTTGTTGAGATGTGGATACGTTTTGATTTCATGAAAATCTTTTCTTTGAAAAACACATTACAACAATAGATTTCATTGCTGCAGCCCTATGTTATGCTTTAATATGACAGAACAACTCCATATGCTCTTCTAGTTCGTTTGTGTCTCAAAATGTGTACACTCCCCTATATAACTAAGCACAGCTAAAGTACACAAAAGAATGGAATAATAAGCCTTGTTTTAAGCATGTGAGAGAGCGCAAACTGAACAAAATGCATGAGTGCACCATAAACATAAGTTAGTCGCACAATTATAATAGAAGTGCTTGTAAGTGTTGAAGATATATTCACCTATACTTAGACGTGTGTAGTTAACATAGAGAATTCATATAGAAGTGGGACTGACGCAGAAATGTGTGGAGAAATGTATTCTTATTAGACGTGACTAATCATGATCCATGTTATGTAGCTGCTAATGGAGGAATGTCATGCTGCAAAGCATAGAAGGGAGCAGGCCTCATGGCCAGGGCAGAAAGGTTTGGAAATGTACACATATACATAGACATGGATTGCACTAATGTTATAGTAATTCTGTTTATTCGTTAGATTTATATTCCATAGAAGTGTTTCGCATAACCAAAGAATAAAGTGTTAACATGTTATTTTAATTCACGAAAGGATTTGAAGAGAATAAAACCTCTGCGAGAAGGGTTGTAGGCCTGAAGTGATAAAAAGGGTTTTTCTGATTTGCACGTGTTGGTACAGGCCGAGCTGTGTCGAGAAATAAGTTGCAAACTTCTGTTAGAAGTTTATGAGAATTGGGATCCAAGCTGCGGATGTCTGTCTGCAGGTGCAAGGGGGTTTCGATTAAAAGTTTGATGAATAGAGCTCTGTTCAGAGAGACTGGTACAGACATGGAGGAGGATTCAGGAATGTTTAGGGGTATCAGCGGGCCGGAGAAGAGCCTGAGAAGCAAGGTCAACGCTAAACACGAGGCCCAGAGGAAGATCATCATGGAAAAAGCCAGAATCGACACCACGTGAGGGGCGTCTCGTGAGGGGCGTTTCGACAGTAATTGTGTTTTTGTATTAGGGACAGCACCCCTGGGTGGAGTTAGAGCAGATGCCTGAGGACCCTTCAGAGAGCGGATGGGTAGGCAGAGAGGGGTCATGACTGAAGATCATAGGTTTTCACCTAGAGACTAAGAGTGGGTGATCTTCTTAGGAAGACATTCACAGCTGACACCTTTGATATGTTGGGATCTTGTTAATTAGGGATACCATCTAGTACAGGGTAGGGACAGCCTAACCTGATTCCTTCCTTCCTTTGTAAATGACGGATAGATCACAATTCGTGTCTATGCTTGCAGCCCTGCTGATTTTGGAACTAGTTCTAGTAGTGTTCTTTGCTTGCCTAAGAGCTTTTAGAGAACATATGTTTGTATTAGTGCCTCTATATCTTTTGAATCTCATTTTGAGATGTCTGTACTTGCAGTTATCAATGACTCTGTAATAAACCTTTAAAACTTAGAAGTAGTCTGTGGTTTTTCAGAGTCGAGTCCATTATTGATCAAACTAACCTGGTATTGGATGCACTTTCTTTCCTCAATGACAGGCAATAAAGATTCAATCGACCAGAACGGGGTTTAGATCTAGAGTAATAAGATAGAGATCAAAAATCCCGCCCTCCCAGTTGGTAGCTATAGAGGATGGTTGCCTTCTTGAGGAAGGTGATCTACGCCAGGTTAGATTACCCCAAGGCCCCTAGAGATCGATGATCGGAAGAACCGCCCGCCGAAGAGGGTGCTGACGGCGCGAGAAAGAAAAGCAGCAGTAACGGTCGAGAGTGAGTATAAAGGGTCATGCGTGCTAGATTGCGGTGTTTTTGTGTTGTATCTATGTTGTAATGTCTTGCGGAGTTGAATGCCTGTAGAGTGACTGTGGAACAGGTTGTGAGCGCGCGCAACCGGTGCAAATCTTAAGTTCAGAAGAGAGCTTAAGTGGTTCGGGTGTATCGGACATCCAGAGTAATTGTCAACCAAGTGTGAAGGGGGTCATGAGGTACCATTGATCGCCCGCAGGACCAGGATAGGGGGAACGTAAGAGTGAGTGTGTGAGTAACGGACGCTGGTCGGAAGTTACGGTGTGTGTAAGTAACCTATCAGAGAGACGATTGCCGGGAAGGCATTTCGTCAGTTGTGGTGACAATTACAGATAGACTGTGGACGTACAGTCAAGAAAAGTGATCGCTTGGTCGGAAGTAGTCATTTTTCGGTGTATGAATGGGACGCATGCGTGACCGGGAGACGAGCTGAGAAAGGAGGGGAACTGCTGCGAGAGGGGAGACGAGTGACGTCAGAAAGTGCCGCGCTGGGATTGGCCAGTACGGGTGAGACCGCGCGGTGATAGGAGTGACGTCAGAAAAGTGCCGCGCTGGGATTGGCCGGTCGGAGTGGGACCGCGCTGTGATAGGCCAGCTAGCAAAGCCGCGCTAGGATTGGCGGATTGTCACCAGGAAGTAAACAGAATAGCGAAGCAGGAAATTGTACGTTTAATCATGAAATGTTTTAAATGGTTAAGAGCGGTGTTTAAGAGAGAGAGGCGGAGATCTTATGATGGGGAAGAAGCCCCGCCGGAGGGTACGCCGGCTAATTATATGGCGACGAATGTTGGGTTGCATACTATATTGTGGATTTCAAATTGGAGTAAGATTACGGAAGGAAATAAGGAACTGACGTTTCCAAAGTATGGGACGTTCAGATTAGAGGTATTACATCGATTAAAAGCAGTTATGACCTCAATGAGACCTCTGCCTAGACCGACCCAGTTTGAAGCCCTCAATGCATGGATTAGGGCGGCGCACGAGAAAAACCAGAACAGGCGTCAAGAAAGGGTGAAACGATCGGTAAGAGCAGTGCAGGATGCCAAATGGGATGCGGATGCTAAGAGATGGAGAGTGCATAACCTAGAAGTAAACAAACTGTACCCAGTGATAGAGGTGGCGGAGAACAGAAGCCCATTAGAGGAGGATGATGAGAGCGAGACAGAGGACAGCCTGATAAATAGGTTGCTAACAGATAGGCCACCCCCGTACCACAAAGAGACAGAAAATGCCGAGCCCAGCAGAGAAGGGGGGCTGGCATAGGGGAGTATAGACCGCTTCCTAGCACAGATTGGGATCCCACTGCAAATAAAGAATTGCCTCAACCTAGTCCGGTGCAGAAGGTAGTCGGAAGGTTTGTGGTGCAAAAGGTGCCAGAAACGGAGCGTGCCACATCCTATGCGCTACCAGACGCCCTGCAAGTACCTGTTACTATAGGTCCTATAGTATCGATTTATGACCCAGAGAGAGCCAGAGGGGAGGAACAGGTACGATTGGACAGGGAGGGGGCAGAAATGGGGAGGATGAACGATACAATAAATTCCCCAAGACAGCTGCCAGGACCCAGAGACTGGAGTACCCCAGTACATACAGCAGTAGATCCCACAGGAGATCCGGGGGGGCCGAGATGGCCGATGGATCTGAGGGGACCAGAACCGAAATCCTTCCAGGAGTTAAGAGAGTACATGAAGGAATGGGATGCGGCAGTAGAGGCTCACAAGAGCCTGATAGCAGCAGAAGCTGAGAGGGAAAGCCAGGGTAGCAGTATCCGCACTCACTGTGGGGCTGAAGAGAGCAGTCCGGAGTGGGTCGAGAAGAGTCAGGGCAGTAGCGGAGACACTCGTCATACCAGGAGGGGATGTAGACCAGTACTGGAAAACAGGAGCCCTGAGTGTGGGGGGGTGTCCCGCCCAGTTCACAGCGAAGGGGATAGGAGAACGCAAGAGTACAGGAACAGCTTTAAGTGCACCCATTATGCGTCTGGCAATAGTGGACAAAACGAGAGTTGCGAGAGGTCTCGCCATGACCCCTGCGATCACGGGCATGAACGGAATCCTGGGGACATGGGGAGCCGAGAAGGAACTTACCAGATACTGAGTGACACTAGGCAAAGAGAGAATAGCGACAGGGTGGAGAACAGCAGAGAGTCCTATCATGGGGCCAAGGAGAACAGGCAGAATGGACAAAATGAAATAGGAGGAAACAGGGCAGTGTTTCACCACCCTCCAAGGGAAGATGGCCGAGCATGGGACTTAGAAAGGTGGGAACAAGGGAGGACTCTCCTTAACACCCCTGAGCCTAGGCGTAGGACTCGGAGCTGGGATGGGAGAGAGATCAATGAACACCCTAAGAAAGACATACTGCGAGCCGAGATAAAAGCAAAGAGACTTGATGTCGCCAGCTTAAAATCAGATCTGGATGACATGGTAGATGGTACCTTGCCTTTGGAGAGAATGGACATGTACGAGCAGGATGAAGTACTGTTCATGGCAAAGGACATCACTAGGAAAGCGAGAGCAGCACATGAGAAATTAGTCGAATTGGCAGGAAAATATATGGTAGACTTGTCGAGGACCAAAGCATTACAGGGTAACCACAGGCTACATTATTCAGATCAGGACCTAGATGAGAGAAGAACAATAGGATTAAAAACACACATAAGGGAACTGATCACTGGAATAAGGACATGGAGAGCGCTGGATAAATGGGAAGAAAGATGGTCCAAGAAAGGGACCGTCAGAAGAAGCATACTTGGGATGTCCCCAGAGGGAGGACTGCAGAAGGTAGAGGCATACCCTTTGCGTGAGGTAGCAAACGGGAGTTATGTGCATGTGCCCTGGAGTAGGGGGGACTTAGCTGCCTTTACCAATTCCTTTCCTAAGCTGAGGGAGAACCCAGTGGAGTGGTACAAGCAGATGGAGAGGTTCGTAAAAATCTCCAAAGTACTATGGATTGACCTGAACACCCTGTTTGACATAGTGGTACCAGGAGACTTGTGGTCAGCATGTAAGGTCAGTGCTGAATGGCCCACATCAGAACCAGAGAGAGATGCACGGACTAATGGGCCGTCCGAGACAGTAATGGCAAAATATGAGAGAGTGATGACTTGGCTGAAGGATAAGGTGCCAATGCAGGTTATAGATTGGGTCAAAATAGATCGAACTAGGCAGGAACCCAAGGAGACAGTTCATGAATATTATGAGAGGTTGCTGAAGGCGTTTAAACAATATAGCGGGTTGGACGTAATGGATCCTAAAGACATAGGGCAGTTCGTGTCTAAGTTTGTTTTGGGTTTAAGACCGGATATTTGTTTAATGATTCAGCAACACTTGATTTGTTGGCAAAATAAACCTTTAGACAAAATTCTGAGATATGCTAGGTACTGCAGTGATGAGATAGATTCGAAAACCAAAAAGCTAAAGGAAAAACTGATGGTGGTCCAGATGCAGTCAGCTGGCAAGGGTGGACAACAGCAACAGGGAACAGGGACCGGGGGCAGGAGACAGAATAACCAGAACAAAGGTAATGAGGAGAACTCCAACACAAGACCTAGAGTAGACATTGCGACATTGAAAAAGACGACCCGGTGCCATCAATGTAACGAGGTGGGACATTGGAAACGCGAGTGTCCCTACAACGTTGAGATTGGAGAACTAGAAAGAGAGGAGGAAGAGGTTCAACACACTCCGGGAAAAGGGGCAACAGCATACCAAGGAAGGGTGGACAAAGGGGGGACCCCAGCTCCACGAGCCCAGTTCCCTCAACCACCCCGAATAGCGACAGGGGGAAAGACCTATAGACAGATGCCTCTTTTCGTAGGAGGAGAGGAGTGTTACTACGTTGATCCCCTAACAGGACAGAGAGTGGAGAGAGAAGACTGTACCCTCGGGGCAGTCTTAGAGGTGGACCAGAGGGGACCGTACGTTGAGGCCGAAGTGGCAGGGTGTCCCACGACTTTCTTAGTAGACACAGGGGCCACTCGATCCACGATAAGATCAGCCGTAGTTCCAGGTCTGCCCATGTCCGGAGAAACGATTCAAGTGGTGGGGGTCGCAAACAGGAGAATGACAAGCCCATTGACAGAACCAGTGCTAGTGAAAATAGGGAAATACAGCGATGAGCATCAGTTTGTGGTTTGTGATTCTAGTCCTGTATGTCTACTGGGAAGGGATTTGTTGTGCAAGTTAAATTGTACAATATACTGCACACCACAGGGAGTGGAAGTACTGACTAATGATGATGACGCTGACTTTAAGGTCGCAAACTCAAGAACGTGTGTGGAGCTGTATCCCACTTTGACAGTGGATGAGCTCCCATGGGACCTAAGGGAGACCGTGGCACCAGAAGTATGGGATTTCACTGGGGAAGAGATGGGACTAGTCAAGGGAGTGGACCCAGTGAAAATCATAGTAAAGCCACATGCTGAGTTCCCGAGAACACCCCAATATAAATTGACTCCAGAAACGATTGCAGGTATAAAACCCGTGATCGAGTCCATGATTAAGCAGGGAATACTGAAGGAAATCGTGGGTAGTCCATGTAACTCCCCGATTATGGGTTTGCAGA